>NC_137821.1:52323017-53063017 GCF_963921795.1 Nannobrachium achirus | reverse complement strand
CGTGTTGGGTTACCTAAATAAACCAACTTGGGTTGTTTTTGACCCAACATTTTTAAGAGCGTATGGTGGAAGAAGTAGCCTTTTTGATAGGCCTACAACAATGTAGAAATACACATTGAAATATTTACTAGAGTAAAGATACAACCGAATTGGCTTCAAAATCTACTTAAAGTATCCTACCAAACATAAAAGTACTAGAATGTCCCATTTCTGAAGCTTTCAAAATGTATGATTTTTTTCCTTTTTTTTTAAATAGCAGATCTACAAGCTCACTTTTTTTTATAAGAGAAACCCGGTTAAGTGTGTGTGTTTGTTATAAATATTTAACCAATGACACACTTTCACTTTGAGAAGTTTAAGATAAGATGAGACCTTATTGCTCTCGCTGGTATCAGCAAAGGCCATACAACTGTTAACTGATTAAAGCGCAAGGAAACCATGTGCAATATAGATACCACTGGGGTTTCAAAAGTGGGTGACTGGGCACCCTGGGGTGCCGTGATGGCAGACCAGGGGTGCCACGAGATATTTCATAATATTTCACATTTATTTTGACACATATTTTTATCACTTGAAGTACAGCAGTTATTTTCAGTTGGCTATTACAGTATCTCAAAGTTTTCCTCGCAACATAATCTCAGAGAGAATAATGGCAAAAATGACTTTATATGGAGGTGAATTAATTTGAATGTACAATGCAATTCTGATTTACTCAATTAAACACAAATTCATTCAGATGTTGTCATCATCTTGTAATAATTAAAGGGATATTTCACTTTTAAAAAACGTCATTTTATCATCTAATCAGGCCTTTATGAACACCCTGGACAGTTTTTAATTTGCTTGATTCAATATTTAGATATTTGATTTAAAATGTTATCAGTCCTCCTCCAGGGCTTCACCCTATACACAACCATTGTAACTTCAAACTCAATTTTAACCATGGTAGATTCATTAAAAACACCCATTATTTTTTCTGGTGGTGACTCATACTACCCTCCTAATACGTGAGCAGGCCGTGTTTTTACAATAACTAATAATAAATAATTTGTTTTTAATAATTCTTTGGGAAAATGAAAAAAAAAAAAATATATATATATATATATATATATATATATATATATATATGTATATATATATATATATATATAATATATATATATATATATATATATATATATATTTAAATATTACATTTCTGAAATTAAAACGTCTCCGTATTGCTTGGGAAGTCCACTTCCATGACAAATGACTGTATTATGTCCATGTAAATATTTAAATGTTCCGCTTAAAAATAGCCGATGTACAAGCTCACATCTGTGCCCACCCACATTGTGCCAGGGCTAGCCAGTTGGTAAATCCTGGCTATGCCACTGACAAACCCACCCACACACACACACACACACACACACCCACCCACACACACACGCAGGCACGTGCGCACACACAAAACTAAAAATAAATAAAATCAAACCTCGGTTCGAAGTGGAGCGGTGAATCTGAGCAGCTATACCCTGTGTGTGTTGCTAAATGCCTAAACTGTAAACTGTAAACTGTGCCTGTGAGTGAGTGGTGAGTGTGCCTGGCCTGCACAAAACAGCGCCCCTCCTTTAACTAGTGTGTTGTGTGTGGCCACTCAAGGTATTGCCAGGCTACGGACACGGCCAGCCAGCCAGCCACCCACCCACCCAGGGACATACCCACGGACATACCTGTCTATTGGGAGCGCTTTCACCGCTCCAAAAATCATGACCCTCTGTCTCTCTCTCTCTCTCTCTCTCTCTCTCTCTCTCTCTCCCTACAGGTTCTTATGGAAACATCGACAAGGTTGACACTGTTGGAGCGTCATCTAAAACAGCTAAAGAGGGCGAGAAGTTGAGCTACGATGGTACGTAGTGTTTTTCAAATAGAAAAATTGCATCACTGTCAGGACTAGTAATATTGAGATGAAATGTAAACAGAAGTGGAAAAAGTACTGAAAGATTCTACTCAAAGTAAGAGTACTGTTACTTTTTTAGTAAGAGTAAGAGTAAAGGTACTAGGGGAGAGCGGGGCAAACTGAGACACCGGGTAAACTGAGACACCCCCTGTATCTCTAGGCATTGGAACACATTTGTGGTCATGTGACCATTATATTTTCAAGACCCTTGAATTCCCCCCTTGCCATGAAGGAGAGGACCTGATAGTGCTGTGGAAAACATGCTTTTTTCACAAAAATATGTTTTTATTTTTTTTTATGTAAAAGTAATTTTCTTGCTTTCAACTTAATCAGCTGCAAAGCAAATTGATGCAGGAAGAACATTTTATATCATACATGTTGATGAACTACCAACTTATAAATGTATGTATTTTCCCCTGTAGAATCCATTTCTGATATATATTTCTTTGCATTGTGCATAATTAATGAGAACATTAGCATATTTTACTAAATAGGCTAATTATCTAGTTATGCACAATACAACAATATACTTTGCAGAAATGCATTCTACAGGAAAGATTACACTGCCTTGTCTTGAATACGTTCTGATAACTTCCATTGTTAGGAAGCATTCCAAATCACTGGGAAATGTGTACATTTTTACTGATATAATTTATCTTTTAGTTCGCCTAGAGGGGAGCAAATGTAAAATGTATCTCAGTTTACTCCGGTCTCCCCTAGTCCAGGAAATTACTCAAAAGTAAGAGTAAAAAGTAGCCTATTTAAAAACTACTTTAAAGGGGAAGACCACCCATTTTCAATATTGAAATATGTAATTAATATACCTTAGAGGAGTTTTGTGGAAATAGAAAAAAAAGTTCCCCCCAATCTGTGTTGCCTAGAACTGGAGGATTGATTTTGGGGTTTGTATTGTAAAGTACAATGTGTGATGTCATCAAGTTGTACTTTACAATACAAACCCCAAAATTAATCCTCCAGTTCTAGGCAACACAGAATGGGGGGAACTTTTATTCTATTTCCACACAACTCCTCTAAGGTATATTAATGACATATGTCAATATTGAAAATGGGTGGTCTTCCCCTTTAAGTAAAAAGTAAAAGTACTTTTGTATTAATTAATTAATTACAAGTTATACGTTACCGGTCACCCAAGCTGTCCCAATGCAATGTCATTAAGCAGGAAGTGAAAAACACTAATTAGTAAACCACTTTTAATAAAAAAAAAAAATAAGGAAATATATAATGTAAACGGTATGTAAACAATACACACAAATCAAGTGCTGCAAATGTTGGAAACAAAGGACATATCTTATTTCAGTGGTTCTCAACCTTTTCAGGCTGCGACCCCCAAAATAATAATATTTCAACCGCGGACTCCCACCCTAACAATCACTTGGAATTGTATAGGAGTTGGCATTACATTAGTGTGACTACATCTGTTCCATTGTGACAATAACAAATCTACATGCTAACAAAGCCACAGAGGCATTTATTTGAGTAAACGTGCGTTTCAATCCCTCTCAAAGGTGTTCCTGCCTCAAAGAAAATGGCTTCAGATGATCTGGACGCCATGAACAAGTACCAGACCATCATAGACAGAGTGGGGAAACGTAAGGGCATCGATCCAGCCGTCATCGCTGGCATCATCTCCAGAGAGTCCAGAGCTGGGAAAGCTCTCAAGTGGGGAAAAGGGAAAGAGGAGGATGAAGAGGAATTTGGCTGGGGAGACTGGGATGCAACCAGAGGAACGAAAGGATTATTTAATGGCTTTGGACTGATGCAGGTAGGTGTAACCCCCACAGTTAGTACCAGCCATGAACCAGCGACAACAGCCCTGCTAATCGGGCTCAGCCCTATTAGCACGACTGGTTGTGCGTTGGACTGGCGAGTGGGAGTCCCGGGTTCAATTCCCGCTTCCGCGTATCACTACAATCTGGCGTTGTCGGCAGGATGAGGAGCGTGGTATCCTCGCGTGAGGGACAGGTCCACGTCGTGTGCGGCGGTCCGCGGCGTGAAGTGTTAAGCGCGAGGGCACGCTCCAACGATCAGGGGGGTGATTGTAACCCCCACAGTTAGTACCAGCCATGAACCAGCGACAACAGCCCTGCTAATCGGGCTCAGCCCTATTAGCACGACTGGTTGTGCGTTGGACTGGCGAGTGGGAGTCCCGGGTTCAATTCCCGCTTCCGTGTATCACTACATAGGCAAAATAAAAATAATGAGCCTCCGGGCTGGCGGGCTATGGAGACAAGGATAAAAAAAAAAAGGAAAATGGAAGGCCTTTGGACTGATGCAGGTGATTGGTAGTAGTGGTGTAAAGTAACTATTCTACCACTTTTTTGTGGTCACATGTTCAGATACTGGATTCTGATTGGCTTAAAACAGTGCATGGCAAATCAGTCAACAACCTTGAGTCGGTTCATGGACCCCGCCCACTAGCTGTAGTGTTGCAGTTGTATAACTAAATGACCTTGCAAGTTACAACTGCGTTTTCTGTTTTCTTTCATTTATATGATAGAAGTGGTAGAAAAGCAATTTACCATTCAAGGGTCGTGGGTTGTTGGCTGATTTACCACTGTTTCAGGGTTGTTTGGCACTCGGCTTCGCACTCTCCCTCTCTCTCCCTCTCATGGTAAATGGCTTCCATGAGAGGGAGATGCCCCCCCCCCCCCATTGATTAAAGTCACGCCATGGAGACTTGAGCCATGGAGATTTGATTATAGTAAATTTACCCCCTTAATTCTGGATGGGGACACAAATAAGGCCCTGGGGGGACACAAATGCATTTTGGTCAGAATCAGTGAAGCCAGAGTGTGATGTCAGAGCGGCAAACCCATTCTGTTAATAGTGGTTCCCCTCACATCACAGTGATGTCAGAGCATGATGTCAGAGCGACAAACCTGCGCACTTAAGCCAACAGCCGGTAGAAGGACTCCTTGGTGCTCAACAAGTACAAACTGTATTATAAAGCATACTATCTGGGCACTTCATAAATGACTACCCAAATAAAATAATGGAGCACTCGACTGGTCTGCACGTTATTTATTGCAGGGCGGGTGACTGACATCTCTAACGCCTGACACTGTGGTCTAACACCCACAGTGTCAGGCGTTAGAGATGCGATGCTGTGACCGCAGTTTTCCCGGTGACCGTGAGCGCAACGGTGGGGGCGCGGGAGTGCGGGGAACACACCACTGACTATTGCCGATGGAGAGGTTAGCATTATGTATTGAGACTGAGAGGCACTCTTGCCGATTTCGTAGAGACTTGTTTATGGAACCATGACGATAAACCCTTTTTCCCACAACTAGACTAATAAGGATTTATATTGTCTGCGTTATTGTTTACAACCACAATTATTCAAGTGTGGCAAGGTCGCGGTTCCACCAGTTTTACTAGTAGGCTACTGCAGGCTTAGAAGCCTTTTCAGAGTTAATTTAATGTTTTCCATTTAATGATTTCCTTTATCCTCATCTAATCTTGCGCTAATGCACGCAACTGTTTTCACCAGGTTTTAAGGCCTAGTAGGCTTTTCAGAAGTTAATTTAATGATTTCCATTTAATGATTTCCTTTATCATCATCTAGCGCTAATGCACGCAACTATGTTCACCAGGTTTTAAGGTCTTATTTTTGTTGTTTCTCATAAGCTCGCGACCCTCCTTGCCCATCGGCCCCCACTATTGTGCTCAGGGGGGAAATCTCGCTCTTTCGAACGACCGTCATTTCGACAAAGGAGCGTCGGGAGGGTTAGCGACTCACCCCACGGAGGTTAGGTTTAGGGTAAGGGTTAGAGTTGGGTGTCGAACAGATGACACGTAGTAACAGCGAAACGCTCAGGGTCACGGGGTAAACCGCGGTCGCGTTAGAGACAGAGATACGGACAAGCTGTGACCGTTCACAAACTAAACTGCGACCTACGGTCAGAATCATCCTTCAAATCACTTACTTAGCCCAGCATTGTTCATAAGAAGTTGTTTTTTTATTCTTATAGGAGTAGTTCACCACTTTTCAACCTGTCTTCAATAGGTCCTCACTAATGTTCATAATAAAATAGCACAATTTTTTTCTATTCAGTCTGGGTCTCATGGGAGAGCTGTCAAATCTTCCTACCGGTGACATCATCGTTTGACAAAAAATAATAATAATATTTTTGAAAAATAAAAAAAAGATTTTTATTATCACGAGAACAATGGCTTCCACTTTAACATTGCAACTTTTTCAGGAATAGAAAGCCTGCAGTTTCTTCCCATTGATGATGTCACCGGTAGAAGGATTTGACCCACCCACAGCTCTCCTATGAGACACAAACTGAGTAGATTATTTT
Source organism: Nannobrachium achirus (assembly GCF_963921795.1). NCBI lineage: Eukaryota > Metazoa > Chordata > Actinopteri > Myctophiformes > Myctophidae > Nannobrachium > Nannobrachium achirus. The sequence goes on along the minus strand of NC_137821.1, from coordinate 53,056,753 downwards.
TTTGATATTTTATCATGAACATTAGTGAGGACCTATTATATGAAGATAGGTTGAAAAGTGGTGGAGTACCCCTTTAAGTTATATATTGAAACTATAACACTACGGTACCGCTCTCATTTAGCTCTGGTCCATAGTGTTAGAATGAGTTCTCCTTTTACAAAACGGGTTCATATTTTAGATTGTAATTAGAGAAAAGAAAAGATGAGTGTTAAAATGTTTTCATTTACTGCTTTCTATTGTTTTAGCGATTTTAGTATTATGATTTTGGTGGGTGGGGTATGCGTACAAGTGGCTACATATGTATTTTTAGACACAATAAGGTGTCAATTTCTGTGTTACTATTTACACCAGCCCCCATAAGTCACATCTGCCCATGAAAGATTGCGGTGCATCTTGGGAATGGGCTTATTGTGTCTAAAAAGACATATTTAGCCACTTGCATGCATGCCCCCAACCTGGGTGCATCAAAATCGTTAAACGATAGAAAGACGTAATTGAAAACATTTTAACACTCATCTTTTCTTTTACTCTAATTGCGACCGAAAGTCGCAGTATACCATGAGAAATGCCGCAGTTTGTCTCCATCTGTCTGTATGTCTGTCTGTGTCAGTCCTTCACAGTCAGTACACATTTTTACAGTCTATTGGTTCCCTTGTCACTGTGACATCACTCTGACATCAGCTCTGATCTCACTGTGATGTAGGGGAAACACTCTTAACAAAATGGGTTTGCTGCTCTGACATCTCGCTCTGGCTTCATGTCCCTTTTATGCCCATATATTTCATGCCCATAAGTATATAGTCGACAATGTGATGTCAGAACATGCCCATATATGGGCATTCCTAGATCACACTTGCAAATTAATTACATCCTTGTCCGTTGTATGCCCATATATGGAGATCCCTGTCCCAGTGTCATCAATATTAAGGGCATAGCTGGGAATGCCCATATATGGGCATGTTCTGACATGCCCATATATGGGCATTCCCAGATCACACTTGCAAATTAATTACGTACTTGTCTGTTCTATGCTCATATATAAAGAACCCTGTCCCAATGTCATCAATATTAAGGGCATATCATGGGAATGCCCATATTTGGTAATATCCATATATGGGCATGTTCTGCCATCTCAACAGTGCCTGTTGTGATTGGGTAACTGGTCTGATATACATCACTGGCCAGATAGCCAAGAATTGAGTCACTGTGGTCTATGGGTTTGTCGCTCTAACATCATGCTCTGTCGCCCTGAGGTGTCTTACTAGTGACTATCTACCGGTAAAATATGAACCCTTGTTGTCCTTTAACGCTATGTCAACGATGATCCCTTGTACTCAAAGCCACTGTAGCCCAGGTTGCTCAGCCTCTCGTCTGTAGTAAAAATTAAAAAAATACCCTTTCGCTACTGAAAAAAAGGGGGAAAAAACTGGGTGCTCGGAAAAATAAAGAAAAGTGTGGTGAAGGTGCTCTTTGGTGGGGAATTAATGGATCAAATGAAAAAAGAAAACCAATGCATGCACTCTAAATGTTAAAAAGCCTTTAATAAGTATTGGCTAAATAATAATTGAAAAAAAGGGTTAAAAGTGGGATCACCCATGCGTTTCGTCTCTTTTGAGCCTTCCTCAAAAGAGCCGAAACACTTTCGCTACTCACCAAAACCAAAGCCTGATTTCCTTAGTGGCAACACTCTGAGCCCCCCACTGCCGACCTTGTCAATTGAAAGTTCCATTGACCAGATTTTGCATTCCAGTGATTTTTTTTTTGATTTTTTTTTGCATTTTAGACGTGGGGGTGGGGGAGAGTGTTCACATTAAGGAAAGTAGTTTTTTTTTTTTTATATACAGCCTTTCCTGCGGTGCAAGGGCTCATCGGTGACATATAGCGTTAAGGAGAACTCATGCGGCTAAAACCAAAAAAATATTATTGAACTCCATGGTAATTTTGGGGGTGATCAACTACTCCTTTAAGTAGTACTTTTTCCACCACTGAGTGATGTAAGTGTCTTTCTGTAGGTTGATGTCAATCCAAAAGGGGGCAATCACACAAAAATAGGTGCATGGGACAGCGAGGAGCACCTGGAGCAAGCCACTGACATCCTGATCGGCTGGATTAAACATATCCAGAAGAAATTCCCAGGGTGGAACAAGGAACAGCAGCTCAAAGGTATCGTTTATAATATCTGCGTTTTCATGAATGACCAAAGACTGTTCACTTTCTATTCCAGTATAATGCAGTGGTTCTCAACCACTGGTACGGGGACCACCAGTGGCAGTGGTCCTTCTGAGGGGGTTCAAGTGGTCCCCAGATAAATTACGTAGAGTTGGTAAAATGATTCAGGAGCAAGAGCTTCAAATTCTCTCCTAAATCTAGTCACCAAGGCCTGCAGTAGGCTTTGCACTGTAAAAATGTGCATGACATTATTTAAAACTAGAAATACTGTTCCTTCGAAACAGTGTGGGCTCGGTTCCAACCCAACAAATAGGATACTTTAAGGTACTGTAAGGTACAGTACCTTACAGTATTGTACTGTACCTTACTATACTGTACTGCACCTTACTGTACTGTACTGTACTGTACTGTACTGTACTGTAATTTACTGTACTTTACTGTACTCTACTGTACTGTACTTTACTGTATTCTACTGTAACTTACTGTACTTTACTGTACTCTACTGTACCTTACTGTACTGTACTCTACTGTACCTTACTGTACTGTACCTTACTGTACTATACTATACTGTACTCTACTGTACCGTACTGTACCTTACTGTACTGTACTCTACTGTACCTTACTATACTGTACTTTACTGTACTCTACTGTACTTTACTGTACTCCACTGTACCTTACTGTACTTTATTCTACTTTACTGTACTTTATTGTACTTTACTGTACTCTACTGTACCTTACTGTACTGTATTGTACTTTACTGTACCTTACTGTACTGTACTCTACTGTACCTTTCTGTACTGTACCTTTCTGTACCTTACTGTACTTTACTGTACTCTACTGAACCTTACTGTACTTTTACTGTACTCTACTGAACCTTACTGTACTGTACATATTCTATGTGTTCTAGATCTACATTTTTGATTCTGTGTTTGGGAACCAGCAACTGTCAAATGGACTCCAACTGTAGTGGAGTATATTGAGTGCATATACTGTAGGCTAACAATCCCAGATCACATCTGTCCTCCACTATGTCTATAACCAAGGCGTTCTTCTATGTGGCCACTCCAGACTGAGGAGTGGAGCATGGCTTTTATTGTGTTTGTGGATCTGACTTGGAAATGCATTGGTTTTGATATCTCCCTGACAACCAACAACAACCACTAATATGGCTGACTGTCCCTGCGGGCTCTAGGATATATGGCTATGGGATTTACATCCCATCGCCCGGACTTGATTCTTGATCACAGCTGTGTAATCAGTAGAGTGGAGAGGGACATTTATTTATAGTTTTAACTATAACTATAGTTTTATACATCACACAGCTTAGACATTTGGATCAAATCAGAGAGCAGACCTGTGTGAACGCAATGATATAGATAGCATATCTGAAGTGTGAACACTGCAGCCACAGCGCCTTAACATAAACATGGGTCTATTATCCTTCTCTCCACTCTACTAAACCCATTGGAAATGCATTGGGTGCTTAAAGTTAAACATTTTTATTTTTTTATATTTATACTACAAAACATTTCAAAACCAAAAGTACAAGCACACGTGTCCTCAGTAAGCTGAACACATAAAAATTTGAATGGTGTTGAAAGGTGTAAGCGTTTAAGAGATGAAGCGCGCCAAAGTTTTGAGGAGATACACATATAGCTATAAATAAATAATGAAGATAACATACGTGTGCTCGCCTTCCAGGCGAGCCCACAACTAAAACACAGGGAAATGTTAAGAGGGAGAAATAGCCCTGAAACTTGACCGTTGTTTTTCACGACCGTCGTGGAACGACCTCAACCTGGTGTGGAGCAGCCAATTTGCTACGTACGTCTACACACATTTTCACAACAGATTTAAAAAATAAAGTGCTTACTGAAGGCTCACGGATGTCACAATAATATGGTACGCTCAAGCAGAATTACCCGGATCTTCCATATTGTTTAATAAGAAGCTTTTTTAATCCAATCGGCGGCCATGCACTCAGATCTTTCTCACTACGCGACCCCATCGTTTGGGAGGTGTACTGCAATCTGACACATTAAAACCTTTTTTTTACATATTTCATATACACTTGCATTCTCATGTTACAATAATAAAATATATTGGTTCATTAATTCTGTATTGGTTCATTCTATATTGGTTCATTCTAATCGTGAGTTATCTGACAGAAATATGGCAAATTTGCTAACCTGCTCAACAAGTCGATACAGCTGTTCCATTTAAAAACTTAAAGGCCTGTCCATACTGTCTCCGACCACCGAACATTTCGTCGGAAATGTCTGGTTCAACTACAAAATGAAGTCACTCGCATCTTCTGAAAAGCATTACCCCAAATTAGAGTTCAGAAAGCTGCACGTCAGAAAGTCGGAACTCTCCGACGAAAGGTTCAGTGGTCGGAGACAGTATGGACAGGCCTTTAAGTTAAGGCATAAGAGCTGGTACTTAAGAGAATCAAAATACAGCCCTCTATCTCACCAATGGTCTCAAAAGTGGAATAAATAACAGACCCTGCTATGAAAAGGGTTGAAAACCACTGTAGTAATGGAAAAAAATATGAAATGTTATAGTCCTACTTAAGGAAAGAAAGAAAGAAAGAAAGAAAGAAAGAAAGAAAGAAAGAAAGACTGTAGATGATTGTGATATGTGTTTGTATAGGAGGGCTGGCAGCCTACAACCAGGGAGATGTCGTCCACTCCTACAGCGGAGTGGATGACAACACCACAGGCAAGGACTACTCCAACGACGTGGTGGCCAGAGCTCAGTGGTACAAGCAGCAATGGCAAAAGGTCAGAAAAAGTGAAATATTATTTACCGTTCCAAATATTGCTATGGTTGTAGGTATTGCAATAGTGTTAGCCATTTGAACTGGCCCCTCTGAGAAAAGGGTACTGAACAGATCCTATGGGTACCTTTTTTAATCACTCCCCCGGCCACTACCCTCAATCACTCCCCCAGTTTTCTCTTTATTTCAATGTGTAGTGTGGCCATTCCGCCACAAGGAGGCTTTTTTGTTTTTGTTTTTTTTTTCATGGTGAGCAGAGGATTGATCATGGATTTTTCTCTTGTCTCTCTTTGTGCTTGCTAAAGTTGACTTTAGTTGTTTGCATTTAAAAAAATTCCATGCAATACCATTGTATATTTGAACAAAAGAAGCTGCTACTCAGATCATTGTAGCATACCACTTTTATTTCTCTAAATGCTTCAAGTGAAAATCAAATAACAAAGTAAAAAAAAAAAAAAAAATATATATATATATATATATATATATATATATATATATACCGGTGTATATATATATATATATATATATATATATATATATATATATTTCCATGCAACATCAGTCGATGGATTAATGTATTTAGAAATTAACTAGTTCAGTTAATTTTTCTTCTTGGAAGGGCCATTCCTACCGTTAATCTACTTTTTGAGATCTAGCGATTTGTTCAGACCATGCGCTCTCTATTCAAACCACTGGATTTGCCAATAGCTTGAACAAACAGTAGTTTTACAAGCTCAGAATTAAAGATGTTCCTTATTAACTTTAATTACAGTGCTGAGTCAGTGGTCTGACATGATCTACAAGCTCACAACAAGTTGCTCTGTGTAACTTTGTGAGCTTGTAGATCAGCTATGTATCTGGTTCTAAAAGTGTGGTCCAGGGAACACTGGACCACTGGAACTCTGATTTGTTTCAGAGTTCTTCACCTCAATTGGTTTAACTTAGCCCCGCCCCCTCTTCTGATTGGCCGAAACTAACTTGTGGGTGGTGTCATTTGACTTGTTTCAGAGTCCTTCACCTTAATTGGTTTAACTAAGCCCCGCCCCCTCTTTTGATTGGCCAAAACTTTATTTGGCTATAACTCATCAAACGTTTGTCGTACAAACTTGTGGCTGGTGTCATTGGACTTGTTTCAGAGTTCTTCACCTTAATTGGTTTAACTTAGCCCCGCCCCATCTTCTCATTGGCCGAAACGTTATTTGGCTATAACTCATCAACCGTTTGTCGTACAAACTTGTGGGTGGTGTTATTTGACTTGTTTCAGAGTTCTTCACCTAAATTGGTTTAACTTAGCCCTGCCCCCTCTTCTGATTGGCCAAAACTTTATTTGACGTGAGTAGAGCTGTGGGGGCCCGGTCATCGCTGCTTGCAGCTTTAATTATACTTAAAAATAATAATGTATTTATTAGTCAGACACATTGCTGTGATTTGAAATTTGTTCTCCACCTTTGACCTATCTCTTGGAGCGGTGAGCCGCAGCTGTGCTGCACTCAGGAATCAGTAATGGTGATCAGCCCCCCCAATCCAACCTTTGATGCTGAGTGCCAAGCAGGGAGGCATTGGGTCACCTTTTTTACAGTCTTGGGTATGACCCAGCCGGGGAATCAAACCCCCGACCTTCCAGTCTCAGGGTGGACACTCTAACCACAAGGCCCCTGAGCTGGTCAATTTACTTAATTTTACTCTTTGGTATTTTGAGTACTTTTACTCAAATATCATTTTACTTCATAATGAGTACTTTTCAATTCTTAACAAGTACTTTTACTTTAGATACTTTTCACTCTTTGGTACTCTACACTCTTTTTTTATTTTGAGTATGTTTTTGGATATGTTTTTGCTTAGGGTTAGATTTAGGCATAGTTTTACTGGTCAGACCAAAGGGAGTTCGACCTAAGGACCTAATGTTACAGTCGCTAATGATTTTTTTTTTATGCTAATGCTAAAAATGTTAATGCTAACACCAATCGCTATAAGGTTGCACACACTTAGCGAGCTGCAGGTACACTTAAGATGTCTTAGAAATGTTCTTTTCTAGTGATAATTGCGACCGTCAGGTCGCAGTTACTATCAAAACCTTCACCGGCTGTCTGTCTGTCAGTCACGTCACGTCACACTTTTCCCCTACTCATATCTCCACCACCGTTTCCCCTATCCATGCCAAACTTTGCACACACAATCCTTGACTGCCCAAACCACAACCTCCACCCCTCATTTCTCACATGCCCCTCTTCTAGCGCCACCATGAGGCCGATTCTTGCAAAAAACATTTTTGTGGTTGAGAACCACTGCTCCTACAGATTTTGCCCTAAAATCACGCAAAGCGGTACACAGTATGTCTACAGTCATGTCATCAAGATGGATATGTCCCATTTAGAGCCACCATCAGGCCGATTTTTTCAAACATATTTTTGGACACTGCCGCTACAGATTTGGCCCTAAAATCACGAAAAGCAGTACACAGTATGTCTACACTCATTTCATCAACATGGATCTGTCCCATTTTGTATACATGTGACCTGACGGTAAATGATCTCCCGATTAGGGAGTCTTACTGGTAAGATGCAGACACAACTGTGTAAATACTTATCTCTCATTGCATTCTTTTTTTTTTTTTTTTTTTTCAGGCAAAGGAAGATAAGTCAGGTTTGTGTTTTCGTGTGTCCGTCTTTGTACTTCCACGAGTTACTGCAATGTATCTTCTGATTCATTTGTTAGCACAAATCATATACGGTTATGTTATGTCACTATTTATGATTTAGGAATGCTTAACGGACATATTGATCACATGGTCTGTGTTTGTTACAGGGAATGGTGGGAAAATAGCTCTTGCAGCAGTGGCCGGAGCTGCCATTTGTGGAGGTAAGATATTCACCTTATTCCTAATATAGGCTTATAAAAAGCAATTTGGGTATTTAAAGATGGGGTGCCATGAACTGAGCATAGTTGTTTCTATTGGGCTTCAGATTCGGCACACGCGTTCCCCGCCGCGGCGCGTAGTGCAGTGCCGGGCCTCAACCCGACCCGATGCGCGGTTTTCCCGAACCGTCGCGAAACTTTTGAAGATCCGTATGCGGAGATGATTGTTGACATCAGGCTGTTCCGGAGGAAATCGGCGCAATCGCTGACTCATTGTGATATCACTTCATAAAAAGGCTCTGACATCACTTACGCCAGGGCATAAAATGGACGCAGAATCACAAATATCTCCATATACGGGCATAAAAGGGACACAGACAGATACAGAGATCTCCATATATGGGCATAAAATGGACGCAGATACAGATATTTCCATATATGGGCATAAAATGGACCCAAAGATCTCAATATAAAGGGGCATAAAAGGGGCACAGACAGACAGATACAGAGATCTCCATATACAGTGTATGGGCATAAAATGGACGATCTCCATATAAAGGGGCATAAAAGGGGCAGACAAACAGATACAGAGATCTCCATATACTGTATGGGCATAAAATGGACGCAGACAGACAGATACAGATATCTCCATATATGGGCATAAATGGACACAGGCAAACAGATGGTCAAGATGGGTTCTATGACAACATGTATAATGGGGTTTGCATTAAAGGGGGAACCGGCACTGTGTGTGCAACACAGTTGGGAGGCCCAGACAGATACAGAGATCTCAATAATGGGCATAAAGGGACACAGACAAACAGATACAGAAATCTCCATATATGGGCATAAAATGGATGCAGATAGACAGATACAAATATCAACATATATGAGCATAAATGGACACAGGCAAACAGATGGTCAAAACGGGTCCTACGGAGATCTCCATATCTGGGCATAAAATGGACGCAGACAGACAGATATCTCCATATATGGGCATAAATGGACACAGGCAAACAGATGGTCAAAAACGGATCCTCTGACAACAGGTATAATAGGTTTTGCATCAAAGGGCGGGGCATTCATTCCCTATTACATCGTTCCCGAGTTGGCCAACTAGACGCTCGGCCGCCCGAAGGGCGAACAAGCTTCTAGTATATTGAAAATAACCATCAACAAGCTCAACACATCGCAATGTGACAAATTGTGAACTTGTAGATCTGCTATTTTCAAAAGATTTGTATACATTTGATAACTTGTCAAATGCGACATTAATGAGCACTTTCTACTTTTGGTACTTTAACTTATCACGTTGACACCCCGTTGACACGAGGTGTCAACGCGACCAAACTCTGTGATGTCTCTGGAGGCCCATCGACGCGTTTGACGTGTTGTACAGTATTTACAGTAACAATATTAAGTCTTACCTTAACGTCGGGCCTACCCGTGGATGTTGGCCGATGACCGCGGTTTGTTTAGACGCTGGCGATTTTCTCCATTGTATCCAATGCATCATCCAGACTTTAAAGCTCTTTATCTCTGATGTATGTTTTTACGACAGAATTTTTTTTTTTTTTTATCATGCCTAATTGGCCAAATTATGATCCGCTAACATTAGCTTTAGGCTATACAGGATGATTTCTCTCAACATCCTGTCTACGGTCTGCTCAAATTATCTTTCTAAGAAAGTATACGTATGGCTTGTTTCCATGTCCTTTGTACTCAATTGATCAAAACATTGATAATTGATGATACTTTTACTCAAGTAAAAAACGTTGGTACCACCACCCCTGAGAACCACTTGTTAAAACAATGAAAAGCCCATTCCCTTGTCACTGATGATATGCAAAGTAGCCTACTGTGCTCATAAAGTGGTTCCTGAGACTGTAAATAAGCAGAAAAGCTTGCCAGGATCTCCTTTTAGTTGAACTTGTACCAGTGATTACAAGTACCCTACTGTCAGGAAACTCTACATTTTCCAGGCTACTAATAAATTATTCAATCATAAATAAATACATGAATGATTGAATGAATGAATGAATGAATGAATGAATGAATGAATAAGCAACATGTTCACTTTAGAACAGGTATTCAAGCCAGGGACTCCAAATGATGGAGTTGGAGCAGACCCCCTTACCACCTCGTAGAGGCTACAACAATTTTCTTTCATATCTAAGAGTAGACTAAACATACCTTATTAAATGAGAACCAATGTCAATAATACTATCACCAATATGTCAATTGCACAGTATACAAGCTTTTCAAAATGGACAGAACCATGTTTTATTTTTAACATAAATGTGGAAATTATAAAGACAAATGGAAATGTTTGGGGGAAAAGTGTGTTTATTTATACATTTTCATTAATCAAGCAATAATTTCGCGGACCCCCTGCAGTACCTCCGCAGACCCCTGGGGGTTGTGGACCCCTGTTGAAGACCCCCCCCCCCCCCCCCCCCCACATACACCAAAGACGCCACCTGCAACTACCAATTTACAAGCAACTTCCACAACCCAGCTGTTTCCGCCCGCGGGCATGAAAATGGGCACGAGAATTTTGCGGGCCCGTACCCACTTGTCTCTCTACGCGTCCAACTAAATGCCCACCTCTCATTGAAAATAATTACTATCCACAAGTTTCCAACGTCCCATCCTGCATTGCGCAGAAGGTGTGCGGCAGTTCCGGCGTCGCAGCCGATTGTGATCTACAAGCTCACAAAGTTGCAACTGCGATGCAACGTGAGCTTGTATGTCAGCTGTTCTCCGGATGTGTCCCACAGATAATGCTACAGTAAATTCTCGCGGAAACAGGTGGATAAATGAATGACACACTCTCTCTCTCTCTCTCTCGCTCAGTGGGGGCTGTGTTTGCAGCTCCATTCGTCCTGGCAGGAATCGGCTTCGGTTCGGCAGGAATCGCAGCTGGCTCATGGGCCGCCGGGATGATGTCATCAGCCGCCATAGCCAATGGGGGAGGAGTGGCGGCAGGAAGTCTGGTGGCCATTCTTCAATCAGCAGGTAGCTGAGGGGGGAATCGAACCCGTGACTTAAAGGGGCCACACCATAAATTAATTAACTCTAAGCCTTGGTTTTCATTTCTGTGATTTTCTGAGTGGGTGTGTCCGAATGGTTCTCTCCTGAAAAGGGGATTGGTGTGATGTCACACCAGGGCCCATTTCCATAGTACCACCCCTCCACCTCAGTTTCCTGGCAACTGAAGTTCAGGAGACGATCACTAGGTTTAGGTATACTTTATTAGACAAGAATGGAGGCAGCAAGCAAGCATCACACAGCATGGCATACAGTGAACACTACTATAAAGACAGCATAATATCTATAGCCTAAGTAAGAGCATTAGATTGGCATGAACATACAGTGAGCATTACTATAGCGAGCATTACTATAAAGCAGCATAATATCTATAGTTATTATGACCTACCTAAGTAAGAACATTAGATTGGCATGGGTTCTGCCTCTGGCCATTTCTCGCTGTCCCACGATCCCCATGTTGCCATGAGTATCGAGGGCATAATCTTATTACAGCGAGCTATGACGAGCTAGTAAGAAGTTATAAGCTAGCCGGCTAACAACAGGCAAAAGCTAGCTCCTGGCTGACTGTCTGAATGGAAAAAAACGATTGCTCAACACTAGCAGATAAGGCCAGCGCCGTCGACAAACACGACCACTGTTACCAGCACAGTACACAGTATGAGCACCACCAACTGAGTTTACCGTAGCGAACGGTAGCAGAGCAATGGCCCACAAAGGCACAATTAAGTTAGCTTAGCAACAACAACAACAGCACAAACACATTAAATTAGCTTAGCAACAACAACAACTGCCGCATTGGAATTAGGGAATTAGCAACATTAGCGGAGACCCACACACTTTTGTTGAAGCATTACTAGAACACAGCAGTGTTTACCAGAATCCACAATCCCAAAGTTTTCCATACAACCTTGCCTTGATCCTAGCGTACCATACTAATCTTCTCTGTATCGTTCCAATTTTAGCCCAAAGACAGCACCCCGTTGCCAACAAAGGGCATTTTGGTATTGCATCTGAAACGGCTTGGAATTAGAGACAGACAGAACATGAAATTTCAATATCCTGTTTAGGCTAAAACCTGTATAAAACCGTATTATGGACCAATATTTATATAAAATATATATTTTTAAAAGCATGGTGTGGCCCCTTTAAAGGAATACTTATCAGTTACTATGACAACTGTGAACACGCGTATAGCATCATGGAACGGTCGGCCACACCCATTATGACATGTCAACTTTACTCAGGAAACTCTCAGAAGGTTTCCCTTCCCTGACTTCTCCTAAATATGTCACATACAGTATAGATTTACTGCATTTCTGTTGAAGAAATGTTCTGTCTGCCCTGCCCCTTCTTTGTATATACTTACTTACTTACTGTTTAGACTCTTTTTTGTTCTCTCATTTTTCTTTTCTTTACATATCTACTGCATAGTACTGTGTTCTATTCGTCTGTCATTCAATGTTATATGAGATACTTAAATGGTTTCCTGTGGAAACAAGCGTAGTCTTTTCATGGATCTCCTTTTAGTAGACCTTGTACCAGTGAACTGTACCGTCATGAAACTGTACCTTTTCCTATGCAAACTTCTAATAAAGTCTTCAATCAATCAATCAATGTCTCTCCTATTCTCTCAGCTGTCCTAACTGTCTGTCTCTCCTATTCTCTCAGCTGTCCTGACTGTCTGTCTCTCCTCAGGTGCGGCGGGTCTGTCTGCGACGGCAGCGGCCGTTGTGGGCGGGACTGGAGCGGCCGTGGGTGGGGCTGTGGCAGCAACAGGAGCAGCACTGGTGGGAGGGGCTAATGATGATGATGATGATGATGATGATGAATGAATAGTTTATTTCGATACACCTTTTTTGAGACATTACAAGTCATTTTCTTTTCCATTGTTTTAGCTTGTATCGAAAAGGTGCTTGATGCTTATTGATGCCTATCATTACTACATGCAATATTTACAATTATGCACAAAATAATATGTATTTCTACAAAACCTGACACAAAAACAAACAACAAAAGAAATACCAAAGAACAAAACAACCGAAGACAAAAACAAAAGACATTAAAGACAAAACACAAATAACAAAATAACATAAAACACAAACGAAGAACAAAAATAAAACAGTAATATGGTTCACATTAACATTGACAGGTGAATGGATCAATATGTCCATTTTTCATTCCATTTGGTATTTATCGAGAATAGCCTGTTTGAACCTTATTTTAAATAGCTTTAAATTAATGCTATGCTGGGTGGTTTCTGGCAAACCATTCCACAGCTTCACACTACTCACAGAAATACACATAATCTTCATCGTAGTGCCAGCACCTAATTCTTTTGAATGTAATTCTCTTCAACCTTTTTTGGATGTAATCAAGTTATTTCGTATTTTCCACGTTCCCTTAATATTGTTTCTATTTCTTTGTAGCTCTTTATTATAACATTCTTTCATACTTTTTCTTATTATATCAATCAATTTATTTTTGTAGGCTATTTTTTATATTTACTTTCCTTTTCTCTGTGTTTTATAAACTCTCTGTATAATTGTTTCTTTTTTTACAGGCATTTTCTAGTCCCCTTGCCATCCAAGGCTTATTCTGACACTTTGAGTTGCATTGTTGAAGTGAACAGTTTCGATCATATATCTTTATGAATATAAACCTGCCATAAAAAAGTTCGGAAATCTAACTTTGGTCGATTATATCTCCCCTTTAATAAACCCAAATGGTATTGTGTTTTAAATAATAATAATAATTTTATCGTTGATTTGTCACCTTTACAACGAGGTACAGCTTGTAAGCATCGGGCATTCGAGGCATGAGCTACACAGCCAAACGTGTGGGTAGCGCCGACCCAAAATTTGCCAACATTCGGTCCATTATATCCCCCCTTTAATTGTGCCAAATGGTATTGTGTTTGATATCATTGTTATCGTTGATTTGTCACCTTTACAATGAGGTACAGCTTGTAAGGATCTGGCATTCGTGTAATGAGCAACATAGCCAAACGTGCGGGTAGCGCCCCTCCAAAAATGGTCAAAATGGCCTGGCAGGCCTGCAATACTGTTCTTTTGGTGTTCACCTTTGTTACTTGGGGTATTGAATGATTGCACTCTCTCACAGTAATAAGGAAAATAAAAAACAACACATATTGGCAATTTTTACACTTTGTTAATGTTAAGCTCAGTGTCAGGGAAGCCCAAAACGAGATTAAATGCCAGCAGAACAGTATATTGCAAGCCATTTTGGCAAAATTCTGGTCGGCGCTACCCACACGTTTGGCTGTGTAGCTCATGCCTCGAATGCCTGATGCTTACAAGCTGTACTTCGTTGTAAAGGTGACAAATCAACAGAGCCGTTTCTGGGCCCATGGGGGCCCTAAGCATGATTCTGCTATAGGGCCTTCGCCTTCCGCGAAAAAATAATAGGCCTAATATTTTTTATCGTTTATTTTAATCCATTTTATAATGGAAATATATATATATATATATATATATATATATATATATATATATATATATATATATAAATGAATAAATAAAAAACGACAACAACAGGCAACATATTTTTTGCTATGTTTGATTTGTTCTTTTCTTATTTAAATAAAAAATGAAATCTTCCCCATAGGGGTGCTGGAACACCTGCAGCACCCCTAGTTCCCATGCTGTTCCCACGCTCCTGCACAGTGGCCACTGTGCCAAAACATCACATTCACTTTCTCTTTCACTGAGTTGATTAACTGAGATACTTTCTTTTTTTCTTTTTTTTTAGCATATACTTTTAGCATTAAAGTCTATTATTGATATGTTGTTGTGTAATTTCATGCTATTCAGCAATTATTTATATCTGTGAAGCAATTACTGTCTGGGTCAATATCCTGATATAGATCATTCATGTTCTGTCAAAAATAGAGCATGTAGGCCTACATATCTCTACAGATGGATGAACAGTGTAATTGAGTCCAGCAAGTACACACAAGCCCGTACGCACGCACAAGCACATCCGCCAGCACCCCTGCACGCCCGCATGCACACGCAACCTCTGGCATGTACACAAATGCTGTCACTCGCTCTCACAAGCACTCACACACAACTGTCCGCCACATAAACCCAAATCCATCATCACAGTGAGAATGGGATTGCAACTATCAGTCCTGACTGCATACCTGCTCCCAAACCCACCTGCATGCACGCTTGCAAACGCCCGCACGACGCACGCACACACACGCACCATCTTTCATGCACACTAGCTCTCGCACATTCGCAGGCACACTCGCACGCACATGCATCCTCGGGCACGCTCACAAACGCCCACACACCCGCACACGCACACACACACACAATAGTCCACCACACAACTTAAAGCAAGCCATTTGTCCGTCCGAGAAAATAGAAAATCCGCTACGAAAAAAAAAAAAAAAAAGCACAGAAAGTTTTCCACAGAGCCATAGTTCCATCACATATCGCAGGGTCATATGTCCATGCAACAATGTAGAAAAAAAGCATTTCCAAATCCAGGCCACACAAATAAGCGATTGCTGGGGCATTTTTTTGTCCTTCCCAGATGTATCCTAAAGCAAGTTCCATGAAAGTAAGGAAATGAGAAAGAATTGGGAACATGCGACCTGCAGAGCCATGCAGAGTTCCATGTGAAGACCCAGGATATCCATGCTAGTTGATAAGAGAGAAAAAGACACAAAGCCGTTCCATCTATCCTTCTGATAGGAAGGTGTTAGTCCATGCAATGTAAAAAAAACATCAACATCTCTGTTTTGTGCATACGGTTCACGAAACGGATAATGATGGCAGGTTTGTTCTTCTTATCCTTCCGAGGAAGCGTGTGACAAGCGGAGATGCAGTTTGTGTCGAGATTGATGTTTTTGCTCTCGAAAAATTGCACAACTTGCTTCTCTAGCGTTAACTGTTCTTCAATGGCGCATCCTCTGTGGCTTCTCCTCCGTCTGCAACAGCGTGAGGTTGGACGACATCTAATCCGGTTATAATTACATCATCCATCCTCGTGTATTGCTCTAAGTCATACATGGGCAACTGGCGGCCCGGGGGCCACATGCGGCCCCCACCTTCACTTAATGCGGCCCACAGGTTAATAGCAGAATACTGATATATTATTGATTTCAGCTGTTACAATTCCATTTCCAACCATGCAAACATGATTCGCTTTAGTTCCTTCAGTCTATATTAGTAGCTTTTGACTAGTACAAGAATTATGTCCAATATATTTGTATTTAAGTTCACAAAGTTAACATAGGAAGAACATATAAATGCATTTGAAATTAAATGAAATTGTTACTTTTCAGGATTCCAATTCAAAAACAGCAAAAATAGCAGATCTACAAGCTCAAAACGTGTCATAATGCGACACGTTTTTGAGCTTGTAGATCTGCTATTTTTGCTATTTTTGACTGCAAATGGGTCAGTGACGTGACGTCCCAAAAAATGTGTTTTTAAAAAAACTTTAAATTGCAGGCATAAAAGTTATTTACTTTTGTTCTACTCACTCTCAACCTTATGGAAATACATTTTGTTTTTAGATATTTTATTGGAATCAGACTTTATTCAGCAGTTTGTTGTACTTGTGCCTAAAATCGTCATATGGTGTGACATGAAAATAATTGTTCATAAAATGAAAATGGAGTACATCTTTCTTAAGTTACTCACTTTATCAAAGTCCTTTATCATATCTAACCAGTGATCCACTATAGTTTTTTGAAAATTAATTATATCTGTATATTTTTTTCATAATCGACACTCTGTGTGAGGCCCATGTTCATGATCTTACAACATATTTTAAATGTATTCTGTCAAAACTTTCTCTAAAATTACACAAATATTTGTGACTCTTCCTGATAATATTCTCTATGTAATCCATAAACATTTTTTTTGGTTTAATCATTAATAAAGGTATGATTTTTCACTATTTGGAATGTCACACCAAATGATTTAGTGTCACACCGTATGATCATATCTTCATGTGTCAAAGCAAACTGTGTTTTAACCTACCTATTAGTGAGTACTGAACTTTACTGATTGATTAAACAATTACCCAGGATAACATGGCCTTAATATTTCTGAACAGGATATTATTGTAGGGCTTTAGATAAGAAAGAATTGTAGTAGTAGATGGATGATGAGGATGTGCACAGGAATGCTACGCACACCTAAGTCTTCTGCCGGCCCACGGCAGAAGGATCCTAAAGAGACAATAAGGCGCATAGCCACACTTGGAGCCAAGGCAACATTTTTATTAACACCAATTAGTGGAAACAGAACTCAGCATTCAGGTAAATTGCTTTTTTCCGAAGTCTCCTGAACTTGAACACAGCATTTTGTGTTGAACAAATGTAATTAGGAATCATGACATTACACCACATCTCCACTAGCTAAAGAGTGCTGGGTTGCCCAACTCCGAAAATAGCTGATCTACAAGCTCTCGCAGCACAACGTGTTGAGAGCTTGTAGATCAGCTATTTTCGCTAGTTTTGTCTCGGGTCCTACCTTAACACTGTCCACTGTCCAGTCCAGTGAGTGAAAGTACAAAAGTATTAGATCAGATTAGATTATACATTTAGACTGTATTGCACATCAGCCAGTCGTATTTGGTGAGGGTAGCAAACCGGCTGCCTTGTTGCGATTCTGCTATGCCACAGACAACCTCCTGCTCTTCGTGGAAAATGCAGTCTCGCCCCTTTGGCTCCTCTCTCCTTGCTGGGTCATTGTTTAGTTTCTCCCTGTACTTTCCCGTTCTCTCAGCACTTGTCATTTTCCAGCTGACAAAAGAAAATGGAATGTATAGTTTAAGACAAAGAGAAAATATTGTTTAGATTGAAACAATATGTTAAGGTTTCTGTGAAGGGGTTTCTGCTCTGTCTGATGAATTTGAAGTATCACTGAATGAAGCTAAATTACATTTTATGTAAAAATGTTTAAAACAAATGTTTAAATGTACAAAAGAAACATGGAACTTTGTTATGTATTGTTATATCTGTAGTTAAATACAGTATAAATCATATGGTGTGACAATCAAGTCATATGGCGTGACAAGCAGACATGTCACACCATTATGATTAAGTGTCACACCATATTACGTTTTCTGCATTTAGGTTTACCTTGAGGCTACTATGTACACATTAGCATGCTAACAGCATGCTAGCTATAACAAAGCAACCTAGATCTACATGGAAATATGACCAAAACTTCAAATAACTTAAGCTTTTTTTTATGAAAAGGTGTCACACCAACAGACATCCAAAGTGGTGAGTTTGTCAAAGTTTCAACAAGATGGCATTTCATGAAAATGTTAAAATCATAACTCACCTCAGACACCTGTCTTGCAGTTGTGCTGGGAGTGCTGAATAGCCTTACAGAAGAAGGACCTCTCTAGCCAATAGGTGTCCAAATAATTGCCTGTTTAATTTGTCCAAACTAGTGTCACACCAAATGATTTTGGTTTGGGGGACAAAATGTTTTTGATCAGAAATGACTGAAAACATTATGCTTTGACTTTGAAAATATATAGGCTCACAAATAGACATTTTTTTTAGCCTAAATTCATTTTCAAATGATTTTTAGCAATTCTTTTTCTTAGTTTTATTCAAGTTCCCACTTTGAGAAACAAGGTCAGGACAGTCACACCATATGAGTTTTGCCATGTTTGGTTGAAAATTCTGAAGAAATGAGGAATGAAATGTTTTAATCTTGAGTAAGTTCACATAAAGCTTAATGTCCTGCACAATATTCAGAAGGTTTTTGACAAATATATTTTTTATTTATACATGTTTGACACCGAGGACAGCGAAAACGTTACGTCACGTCACCCACCCAAATGCATTGTGGCCCTCTGGAGTGAATGTGAAAATATAGTGGCCCTTTCCATCATCAAAGTTGCCCACCCCTGCTCTAAGTCATGCACCCTTCTTTCGAGCAGCTCAATGATTTTGTCCTTCTCTTGGATAGTTTAATTTAGTTGTTTCACTTCAGCAACAAGCTCTGGTAAGGACTCAAGCTGTTTCAGGACCTTAGCCATGTCCATTGACAGGGAGCCTAGCGTCTTGCGGAACTCTTCCATTTCGTTCTCCACTGACATTATGTTTGAGCGAGTAGTCTTAGCCTATGGCATGACTTTGTTTTATCCAATCCTTTTTTCTTCAGTTTTAGACTTTTACCGACGCTGGTAGGTTCAAAAAGTTAGTTTTGGTTTTTCAAGTTTGCCGGTGGACTACAGGGCGCCGCCATCTTACTTACCCACAATCCATCGATTGAGAGCAACAACCGGGGGCGGAGCCTCAGGTAAGAACTTTCACCCTGGCGCCAGGCTCATCCTCCATGTCGTATCTCCTTGTTAACCCATTAAGACAGGGGTGGGCAGCATTCATTTCCAGAGGGCCATACGGACCTCGATAAAGTGAGTTAAGGGCCACACATTGTACAATTTAGGCCTTATCTACACCAATACGAATTCCACTTCCCCGGGTTGGCCCTCTATGCCTCCACACGGCCCAAAAAAAATTGAAAACGCAAAACGCTATAAATCCCTGCGCGTCACCGAAGCGGGTGGCCGCGTCCCCCTGATCTCATGCAATCATTGCAGCGCAGCTATCTATAGGCTATGCATCGTCGAAGTTTCACAATCTTCACACTTTAACATGCAAAATTGCTATTTAAACATTCATTTAATATAAATTTGCGAACTATTTCTAGAGCAGGAGAGGGGAGAGGAATCGAAGCAATAAACAAGTACCGTTAGGTCGTGCTTCCATTGTGCGCTATTCCTCCATTCCATTCAACTCATTCCATTGCAATCATCGATTGCAATAATATAGCCTATCATTCCAAATCATCAGTAAAATGTATAGGCTAGTCATGTCCGTCAAATATTGTTTTAGATCAAGCCAAGGCAATTAAAAAGCTATACTAAGCAACATCGGTATGGTTCATTTTGGTTGCCTCAGCTGCCCACACAATAAAAATCACACCTGTGTGAACTGAGCGGTGGTCCATCATCCATCCATCCATCCATCATCCATCCATCCATCATCCATCCATCATCCATCATCCATCCATCCATCATCCATCATCCATCCATCATCCATCCATCCATCATCCATCCATCATCCAACCATCCATCCATCCATCATCCATCCATCCATCCATCCATCATCCAACCATCATCCATCCATCCATCCATCCATCATCCATCCATCATCCATCCATCATCCAACCATCATCCATCCATCATCCATCCATCCATCCAAACATCCATCATCCATCATCCAACCATCCATTCATCCATCATCCATCCATCATCCAACCATCCATCCATCATCCAACCATCCATCCATCATCCATCCATCATCCATCCATCCATCCATCATCCATCATCCATCCATCATCCAACCATCCATCCATCCATCCATCCATCATCCATCCATCCATCATCCATCCATCCATCCATCCAAACATCCATCCATCCATCATCCAACCATCCATCATCCAACTATCCATCCATCATCCATCCATCCATCATCCAACCATCCATCCATCATCCATCCATCATCCAACCATCCATCCATCATCCATCCATCATCCAACCATCCATCCATCATCATCCATCCATCCATCCATCCATCATCCATCCATCAATCATCCAACCATCCATCCATCCATCATCCATCCATCCATCCAAACATCCATCCATCCATCATCCATCCATCATCCATCCATCATCCATCCATCCATCCATCATCCATCCTTCATCCAACCATCCATCCATCATCCATCCATCCATCATCCATCCATCCATCCATCCATCATCCATCCATCCATCCATCATCCAACCATCATCCATCCATCCATCCAAACATCCATCCATCCATCATCCATCCATCATCCAACCATCCATCCATCCATCATCCAACCATCCATCCATCCATCCATCATCCATCCATCCATCATCCATCATCCATCCATCATCCATCCATCATCCAACCATCCATCCATCATCCGTCCATCATCCATCCATCCATCCATCCATCCATCCATCCATCCATCCATCAATCATCCAACCATCCATCCATCCATCCATCCATCCATCATCCATCCGTCCATCTATATCCATCATCCATCCATCCATCCATCCTCCATCCATCCATCCATCATCCATCCATCATCCATCATCCATCCATCCATCATCCATCCATCATCCATCCATCCACCATCCATCCATCCATCCATCCATCCATCCATCCATCATCCAACCATCCATCCATCCATCCATCCACCATCCATCCATCCATCCATCCATCATCCATCCATCCATCCATCCATCCATCCATCCATCATCCAACCAACCATCCATCCATCCATCCATCCATCCATCATCCATCCATATGTGTGTGTGTGTGTGTGTGTGTGTGTGTGTGTGTGTGTGTGTGTGTGTGTGTGTGTGTGTGTGTGTGGCCTGGCCTGGCCTGGCCTGAACAACAGCGCCCCTCCCTTAACATGTGTGGTCAGAAAAGGTACTACACCACAGGCTTGAGGCTACATACAGACCCACCCACCCACATACATACATACAAACATACATACCTACACACACGGCCACGCTATGGAGACGGTGTGACCACCGCTCAAAAAGTCATAGGCTACAGTATACTAACATCGGGTCCTGTGTATCTCCTCCATGCGTTAGTATAGACTCAATAAATAAATTACAATAAATACATTTATCAAGCAAAAATCACACACATGTATATGCTTGCAGATCAGCTATTTTCAAACAGCCTAATAAGTATAAAATAGGGCTTAAAGAGATGGTTAATGTATGTTTTATAATATTATAATTATGACAACTGCTTGTGCTGATCGTGGAAATATTTTAAAATGCAGCACATGCCGTGAATAATGCCTGCATGCGTGCGTATGTCTCCATTATAATTGAAATCATTTGATATTGGCATTTGATATCCAAAATTTGACCAAGAGAAGAGGCAGGCACGTCGCGTCAGATATGCTCAGCAACTGGTGGCTACTACGGCATTCCGTTCATTGCCTCCTGCCCAGAGACGTGCCTGCAGTGTGCGCGTGCACACTGCATGTGTGTGCTCAAAGCGCGAGACAGCGGCCGTCGCGCAGTGCATTGTGGGATAGCTGAGCTCAACAAGTGACCATCGAATGCACGCTACAAATCCAGGTGCATTGTGGGATACTTCAGTACACTATATTAGGGTACAAAAATACTCACTATACATTCGGACACTAGTTAAAAATGGCGGAGCCCCCTTTTAGTATACTACATTAGGGAATAGGGCGAATTTCAGACGCAGCCTTTGTTTGGCACTCGCCCTCCCTCGTCTTCCCCTCTAACATGTCCGTTTGGAAGCATACACTACTCCAAGTTCCGGGTCCGGGCCCGCAGAAATACCAAAACGTATGTTTTTGATTGATTGAATATTTTATTAGCCGTTCACATAAGATAAGAAAAGCACATCACAGGACACAGTACAGTTCAGATGCAAGGTCTACTAATAGGATTTAAACCCAAGAAAGCACAATGGCTTGTTTACATTGGGTTCTTTGAAGTACTCAATTAATTCACACGACAGACAACAGAACTATGAACAAAATTAAATAATAATAATAATAATAATAGATATACAGTGTTGGGAAAATTCACTTTCAAATAATAATAATACAAGATTAGATATAACAGTCTGAAATCCGAAATGAAAAGAATACACTAGAGCTTCCTTAAAGGCCCACTTCACCTCTGGGACAACCCTATCTTATTTTTAGAGGGACACACACGCACACACACACGAACACAACGCGCGCGCGCACACACACGCGCGCACACACACACACACACACACACACACACACACACACACACACACACACACACACACACACACACACACACACACACACACACACACACACACACACACACACACACACACAGTGATGTGTTTTGCATCATATGATGCAAAATGCATCACTAGTACATGCTGAAATACTAAAATATCTCAAAAAACAGATTGAACACAAAAAATAACTCAGGATTGTGTTGATCGTGTCCCAAACAACAATAAAATAAGATTGGGTTGTCCCAGAGGTGAAGTGGCCCTTTAACATTGTAGCCTAGTTTGTACTTGTTGGAGAAATCGCCAATATATTTAATATTGGTTTAGTTTAGTTCTTATTTAGTTCTCGTCAGTGAAAAACAGGTATGGTGGAGAGTGGAGACCTCTGACAGTTCCTAATTTTTAACGGCAGGCTGCTCAAGCTCAGTGTATCAATGGGGTATGCTGCACTCTAGTTCTAGGAAATAGCTTCCAGCAGTACACTGTGTGTGTGTGTGTGTGTGTGTGTGTGTGTGTGTGTGTGCGCGCGCGCGTTGTGTTCGTGTGTGTGTGTGTGTGCGTGTGTGTATCTTCAGGCTGTGCTCTGACTGCAGAGTAGGGTTGACAACTACCTGACACCCGGCCTTATAAATTATTTCTAAGAAAAACAAGGGATGCCCAGAAAAAGATAAGAATCTCACTGTATATTATGAACAGTTTTTGTATTATCAACCCCTTGAACCCCAGCATCCATTCTCTGGGGCAGTGCTTCTCAGTTGTCTGGGGACCAGGGGGTTCCAGGTGGTCCCCAGCTGAATGATGGAGAGTTGTAAACCAAATGGATCCTTGAGGATCTTTAACACTTGATAGCGTAACATGAAACCAAATGGTTTCATTTTAAACTCTCAAGACTTAAAGGAGCTATAGTCAACTTTTTCTTGAAAAACGGATGCTAAAATAAAAATAATGTTTCAAAAATATGTTATGAAAAAATAAGCTTCATATATGTGTTTCTATTCAAAAATGACCAAAAAAAGCATAAAATAATGATAAAATAATCATTTTGGCCATTGTCAGACCGACACTTTATTTACATTCTAGTCTATAGACTAGGATGTAAACAAAGTGTCGGCCCTACAATGAAAAAGTTGACTATAGCTCCTTTAAATTATTGTTAAACTTAGTGAATGTAGAATCTACATTCACTAAGTGTAACAATAATTTAAAGGAGCTATAATCAAAATGACAATCCATCTACATTGTAGATGGATTGTCATTTTGATCAACATTGTTATCTCTCCTATGGTACAAAACATGAACACAGCATGTAATTATGGAAAAAATCATATCCAATCCAACAATATCAAAATAGTCTAGTCTTGGGTCTGAGAGGCTAATGGTGGTTCCGTGGCTCAAATGCTGAATAAATAATGGTCCTCAATATGAAAAGGTTGAAAACCACTGTTCTGAGAAAACATCTCAGCTTGTAGATCAGCTATTTTTCACAAAGATTTGTTGGCGACATAGACTGTAATATAAAATCACACTCGTGTGAACTGAGCGGTGGAGGCTGCGTGTGTGTGTGTGCGTGCGTGCGTGTGTATGTGTGTGTGTGAATGTGAGTGTGTGTGTGCCTGGCCTGAGGCTGAACAACAGCGCCCCTCCCTTAACATGTGTGGTCAGAAAAGGTACTGCAGGCTTGAGGCTACATACAGACACGGACGGCCGGACGGACGGATACCCACACACACGGCCACATATAGGAGACGGTGTGACCACCGCTCAAAAATATGGACAGCAGGCTGAACAGGGTTTGTCTCTTGGGTGTAGACAGAAAAAGAAAAATGGTCCAAGAAAAGAAAGTTTAGGTCCAGATCGAAGTTGAATGCTTGTACGAGCTTTTCAGAATTTTCACATTTATTTTTTGTATTAATTTCTTGTTAGTCAACTTGTATTATAACTTATATAAGCATGTGCGAGCTGTTCAATATTTTCACATTTATTTCTTGTATTTATTTCTTGTTCGTATGATTACAGGCAAATAATTTCACTCAATTTGTGTTTTGATTTTTGTCATTTTCTTTTTGGTTTTGAGATTGTAACGCTCTTTTAGATGGCAAATGACAAACATGACAGAATGCTGCCACCAGGAGTAAGCACACCAGTCCTTTAAGATCTCTGCTTTGGCCACCTGTTACGCTTAGAATAAATAGTATTTGTTTGTAAATCACATAATAGAGTAACTTATCATGAGATTTTGTGTGTTTCCCTTGCTGTGAATAAACTGGTGTTTTTAAATTACTACGACTGGAACTCTTGTCACAATTTGTACACTGTTTTTTTCCCCCTCCAGCGTGGATTGTGGATATGCTGGTGTGCCTTCAGACTACTTGACACACTGAAACACTTGTTACAATGGTGACATCAATGTTTTTCTCCAGTGTGGAAACGCTGGTGTCTCTTCAGGTCACATGACTGACTGAAACTCTTGTCACAATGTTTACAGTGAAAAGGTTTTTCTCCAGTGTGAACCCGCTGGTGGTTCTTCAGGTCATATGACTGACTGAAACTCTTGTCACAATGTTCACAGTGAAAAGGTCTCTCTCCTGTGTGGACACGCTGGTGTCTCTTCAGGTTTGATGATTGATTGAAACTCTTGTCACAATGTTTACAGTGGAAAGGTTGTTCTCCAGTGTGAACATGCTGGTGTGTCTTAAGGTTTGATAACTTATTGAAACTCTTGTCACAATGTTCACAGTTAAAAGGTTTTTCTCCAGTGTGGACACGCTGGTGGCTCTTCAGGTCAGATGACTGACTGAAACTCTTGTCACAATGTTCACAGTGAAATGGTTTATCTCCTTTGTGGACAAACTGGTGATGTCTCTTCAGGTTAGATGACTGATTGAAACTCTTGTCACAATGTTCACAGTGAAAAGGTTTTTCTCCAGTGTCTCCTGAGAGAGAGAGGGGGGGGGGGGGGGGGGGGGGGACAGAGTGGAGAGAGAGAGAGGAGAGAAGGGAAGAGGCAGGTTAAAACTGGTGAGTATAATAAAAATAATGGGAATGAGGAGCAATTACAGCTTCCCTGTTCATATTTCTTATTTAATTGTATTTGTCATTTAACTCTTTTATTCCAACTACCAGTTTCTTTTCCCAACATAAGTCGCGTCCCTGTCCCTGTGACTGACCTCCACTGGTCTCCTCCCAATCATCACTGTCTTCAGTGACTTCAGAGTCAGATTCAAGCTCGACTTCAACTTCAGAACGGTGCAAAGAGATGTCTTCATCATCGTCTTCACTTTTCACTGCTGGTAATGTCGACGTTGACCCATCAAGCTCCTCTGGTCGTTGAAGTTGCTCCTCCTGTTCCACCTTAATGTGTGGGTAGGAGCTACCCTCACGTTCAAGAGAAACCTCCTCTTTACAACCGACCATGTGCAGGAAGTCTAGTGGAAGAAAAACAATGTGATAGCCAACACTGGATTCCTTAAGTGTAAATAAACATTCCCATCCTCCATGTACAACATGAGGTATCATCTGCTTAAGGTGCAGTAACGCCACCTTAATCCCACCTAGCGCTTGAACCGTGCCATTCTGGTCGTTGGATGTTGCCATGGTGACCAATGTTTTACTAAGCTGTCAATCACTACACATACTGTGTGTGAAAACTACAAGCAACTACATTCATCTCCCGTACCATCGATACCCCGAACAACAGTAACGATGAAGGATATTTCTGTGCTTCCGCAAAAAAAAAAAAGAAAGAAAAATGTAACAATATTGAAACATAATACTTGACAAGTTGTGAGCTTGTAGATCAGCTACTTTATAGAAATGTTCCCCCTGCATAGCGATGCTAGGGTTCAAGTGGTTAAACTTACTGAAGTGTGTGTGATCTTCAGGTTCCTCCTGTTTGATAGAAATGGCCCTGGCTGAGTCTGGAGAGTTCATCTTCACCTGCAGTCTGGACTCCACACACTGGTCTGAAATGAAGCAATTCAACAAGGACTTTAATAACCTCAGACCTAGTGGTGTCAAATATGAAAATAATGGTAATATAATTTTACGTTTAACCTTTAACTGTTAACTAGAAAATATTGTTCCTTCGAAACAATTTTGTGCTCGCTTCAAGCCAGAAAACAATGGCTATAAAAGTAAAAAATGTAAAGATTGCAGGCAGTGCTCTGTTTGACGTTACTGACGTCAAAGATTGGTCCATTTTGTTCCAAAAATGTGTTATACAAAAGTTGACACGCTGGTGGCGCTATAACAAGCCAATGTGAGAAGGGTGGTATCTGTTCCTTGACCTATTGGGAATGTGCTTGCAAGATTTCACGCACATGCAGGCTGTGTTCATGATTTGAGGTGTTTTTGGCTTTGGCCACTTTATCGCTGCTTGCAGCTAAATATATATATATATATATATATATAGAAAAAGTTGAAAACCTTCCATAAGAAGGGACTGCATCACTCCAGGGAACTGCAATGGACAACTGCTTAATTCATGATTTTTTATTAGCACGACGCGTTTCGCTCGTCAAGCTTCATCAGGTGCTATATACATACAGAGCTGTGAATGTGTCATACATTTATAGAGTCATTCATTGAATAGGTCCGCCCCTCCCAGGCGTGTCATAAATCATTCAATTAATTAGATATAGGGGAGGGTGGACTAATTGTAGTATACACATCACCTTAGAACAAACTAATGAAAAATAAAACACATTTGAAGTGAAACAATACATCTTTTTCCATAAATGGCAGATGTCTTAATAATAAAAAATATTTATAAATGTCTCAACAACCAACCAACAGTGGTACCAGAAAACCCTTATTTACAAATTACAATGTTTTAAAACAAATAACAAGGTGCAAGGGCACAGATGGAGTAGGTGTCTATAGGCTACATGTAAGCATAGAGGAACAGATAACACCAAGGTTAAATTAAGAAGCAGAGCACGTTTATATCAAATATGGAGAATATCTAAATGTATAAATTGGGCAGTGAGGTAACAACGTTGTAATAACCTTTAAAATTATAGAAATGGACTGAGGTCTAAACTCTCATTTAGACCATTAGGTTCCATAGTATTTAAGGTGTAAATCCAGAATGCTTCTCTCTGTAAGAGATGTTTTACTATGTCACCGCCTCTAGGTGGCAGGTTAACCTTCTCAATGCCCATGAACTTGAGGGTGGCTGCTGAGCCGTGCCCCCTTTCTTTATAGTGGTGTGCAATAGCGTAATCCATATTACCGTGTCTGATAGCCGCTTTGTGTTCAGCTATGCGTATTTTTAGATTGCGCTTAGTTTGACCGATATAGGCCTTACCACACGGGCACTTTAACATATAAATCACATGGGTGGTATTACAGTTAATAAACCCCTTTATCTTGTATTCCTGTCCCGTATGTGGGTGATAGAAGATCTTGGTGGTACTGGTGTTGGAGCAGTGCGTACATCTACCACAAGGGTGGTTGCCGCATAGCTCCCCACTTAACCAGGTGGACACAGTGGGTGGCTTATACATTGATGTAACAACAGAGTCCCTGATGTTTCTACCTCTTTTGAAGCAAAACCTCGGTGATAATTTAGCCAAGTTACTTAAATTGGGATCGCATTTCAGTACATCCCAGTTCTTTTGGATAATTTTCTTTATTTCATTTGAAGAGGTATTAAATTCTGTCACAAATGTGACTCTGTTGTCAGACATCTCTTTTTTAGTTTGCTCCAAAAGGGTCTCTCTTTGTACATCTCTCGTTTTGGTTTCTGCTGCATGTATAATGTATGCCTTATAGCCCCTTTGTCTGAACCTGGTGTGCATTTCATTTGCTTTAACCTTAAAATCAGCCGGATCGCTACAGATGCGCTTAAGGCGCAGAAATTGTCCATAGGGAATGTTTTCCACTAATCGTTTAGGATGGAACTTAGTAAAAATGACAAAATCATTATCAAGTCTGCAGACAAAGGCGGTTCTATAGTTGTTCAGAATACAGAAGACTATATCGCTGAAGCTATGCGACAACTTGATAATAACACTTTTTATAAACGTCTTCCCCAAAATCCTATTGAACACCTGATGAAAGACAGAGACAAGATTCTGGATACTGCTCTCCGTGACAAAAGTGTAACTGAAAAACAATATGAATTTCTTAAGGTAAATCATCCAGTTACTCCAGTGCTTTATTTGTTACCCAAAATCCATAAAGGTCTAACAAATCCACCAGGACGACCTATTGTCTCTGGTAATAATTCATTATCAGAGCCTTTGAGCCAATTTGTTGATTACTTTATTAAAGATACAGTCAAAACATTGCCTTCATATGTAGCGGACACCAGGGATGTAATTAAGTCATTAAACATAAATATCCCGCATGGTGCCTACTTAGTGACATTTGATGTTGAAAGTCTGTACACCAATATACCTCATGATGATGGCCTGGCGGCAATGTCTTTCTTTTTGGGTACTAGAGAGGATATTCCCACAGAGTGCTTACTTGGTTTAACAAATTTCATTCTGAAATCCAATTATTTCATGTTTGACAATAAGTTTTTCATACAAATCCAAGGCACAGCTATGGGGTCAACTTTTGCGCCCAATTACGCAAATGTATTTATGGGCCATTGGGAATCACGTTTTATTCAAAACGAAAATGCCTCTCCACTTCTGAAAAGGGTCATATATTGGAAAATATATATTGATGACATTCTATGTGTATTCACTGGCCAAGAGAATGAGTTACTAGAATTCAGGGATTACATAAATTGTACACATCCCACATTAAAATTTACTATGGTACATAGCAAAGACCACATTGACTTTTTAGACTTGCGCATTTCTGTAGATCCCGAGGGACATATCAACACCACCATTTACCGCAAACCCACAGACCGGAATAGTGTGCTACACGCACAAAGTTACCATCCTGAACGATTAGTGGAAAACATTCCCTATGGACAATTTCTGCGCCTTAAGCGCATCTGTAGCGATCCGGCTGATTTTAAGGTTAAAGCAAATGAAATGCACACCAGGTTCAGACAAAGGGGCTATAAGGCATCCATTATACATGCAGCAGAAACCAAAACGAGAGATGTACAAAGAGAGACCCTTTTGGAGCAAACTAAAAAAGAGATGTCTGACAACAGAGTCACATTTGTGACAGAATTTAATACCTCTTCAAATGAAATAAAGAAAATTATCCAAAAGAACTGGGATGTACTGAAATGCGATCCCAATTTAAGTAACTTGGCTAAATTATCACCGAGGTTTTGCTTCAAAAGAGGTAGAAACATCAGGGACTCTGTTGTTACATCAATGTATAAGCCACCCACTGTGTCCACCTGGTTAAGTGGGGAGCTATGCGGCAACCACCCTTGTGGTAGATTTACGCACTGCTCCAACACCAGTACCACCAAGATCTTCTATCACCCACATACGGGACAGGAATACAAGATAAAGGGGTTTATTAACTGTAATACCACCCATGTGATTTATATGTTAAAGTGCCCGTGTGGTAAGGCCTATATCGGTCAAACTAAGCGCAATCTAAAAATACGCATAGCTGAACACAAAGCGGCTATCAGACACGGTAATATGGATTACGCTATTGCACGCCACTATAAAGAAAGGGGGCACGGCTCAGCAGCCACCCTCAAGTTCATGGGCATTGAGAAGGTTAACCTGCCACCTAGAGGCGGTGACATAGTAAAACATCTCTTACAGAGAGAAGCATTCTGGATTTACACCTTAAATACTATGGAACCTAATGGTCTAAATGAGAGTTTAGACCTCAGTCCATTTCTATAATTTTAAAGGTTATTACAACGTTGTTACCTCACTGCCCAATTTATACATTTAGATATTCTCCATATTTGATATAAACGTGCTCTGCTTCTTAATTTAACCTTGGTGTTATCTGTTCCTCTATGCTTACATGTAGCCTATAGACACCTACTCCATCTGTGCCCTTGCACCTTGTTATTTGTTTTAAAACATTGTAATTTGTAAATAAGGGTTTTCTGGTACCACTGTTGGTTGGTTGTTGAGACATTTATAAATATTTTTTATTATTAAGACATCTGCCATTTATGGAAAAAGATGTATTGTTTCACTTCAAATGTGTTTTATTTTTCATTAGTTTGTTCTAAGGTGATGTGTATACTACAATTAGTCCACCCTCCCCTATATCTAATTAATTGAATGATTTATGACACGCCTGGGAGGGGCGGACCTATTCAATGAATGACTCTATAAATGTATGACACATTCACAGCTCTGTATGTATATAGCACCTGATGAAGCTTGACGAGCGAAACGCGTCGTGCTAATAAAAAATCATGAATTAAGCAGTTGTCCATTGCAGTTCCCTGGAGTGATGCAGTTCCTTCTTATGGAAGGTTTTCAACTTTTTCTATAGTTTATGCATGCTGACTACGACTTGCACCTCATATGGGCCTTTCGTTTGGATGTGCAGGAGTCTCTCCTCTTTGTTATATATATGTATTTATTTTTTTGTGTGTGTGTGCACTTCATAGGCATATTAGATGAAGGTCCTTAGATTGTGTGTAGAATGTTTCATGCAGATTGCTAAAAAAAATCCGAACGGGTTTAAGTGTTTCACAAACTGCTCAAAATGATATAGCGCCCCCTTTTGGCCAAATGGAGTAAGATTGGTTTTAGTGATATTTGGACTAACACTCTACATCTTTGCCAAATGCCATGAACATGTTACTTTGCATGTATGATTTAGAGGCAGAAGAATAATTTGCATAAAACTGCAATATTCATTGAATTATTAAGCAAGTTGCATGTCTTCAAACGAAACGAGTCATGACTTATGCCCGTTTGAAGTTTGAATTTTCAAACGCTTTGTATAGCGCCCCCCTTTGGCCAATTGGAATAAGATTGGTTTCAGTGATATTTTGACTAACCCTCTACATCTTTGCCAAATGCCATGAACGTGTAACTTTCCATGTATGATTTAGAGGCAAAAGAATAATTTGCATAAAACTGCAATATTCAGTGAATTATTAAAAAATAATGTTTCACTTTAAAAAAGATCTGGTTGATCAGTTTAACCGTATTGGTCCAAAGTTCATGTGAAAAAGGTTTTGTACGCGTAACGCAAAAATCCCAGGAGGAGATAGATTTTTACTGTTTTCCATATAATTCAAAATGGTGGGAGATCTAAAGGTCAGAGGTCAAAAGTCAGAGCGTAAAAGTTGTTCGGCATGAGGACACACATACGTGTATACAGGTTTCATGGCTGCACCTAAAACAGAGCATGTGCTCTACCTGTTCAAAGTTCGCACTTTCGAAGGCTTCCTACAGAGCCACCATTTGGCCGATTGCTGTAAAAAATAATAGCACAATAGCACACTTCGCCACTGTAAGCTGAACACATTGATGTTTTATTTTCATTTTCTGTATGTAGGAGTAGAAAGGAACCGAAGTTTTGAGGAGAACTTGATAGATAAATAAATATAGAAACTCGAAAATATTGTTCCTTCCGAACGTTTCGCTCCGGTTCGGGAAAACCGCGTCGTCGGGTCGAGGCCGGGCACGGCACTCTGTGCCACGGCGGGGAACGTGCGTGCCGAATCTGAAGCCGGTGGGACAAACGGTGCGGATTACATCTACGCACGCACGCACGCACGCTCACAGAGATTTCTCGCATTTATATTAGTAAGATAATCGTTTCCATGTTGAAAAATGTCCGTATATTTTCAAACATTTTCAAAAAATAGTGGAAATACCAGATCTACAAGATTGCACAGCACATTGCATCGCAACGTGTTCAATGTTCCACTATTAATGTTCTTTTTATAAAGTATAAAGTTGTCAAATATGTCAGTCATTTCTTGTATATTATTTAGCTTATGTCACATAATGTGTCATATCTGTCATGTTCAACTTCAAAGCCAAAAGCCAAACAGAAATGTAATTGTCAACGACAAAAACACAATTAAATTGTTATTCGCAATTATTGTGACAATTAATCCTCATATTAAATCAAATGTCATAATCATGACAGCACTATGCACGAATAGACCAACTTATTATAACTAGAAATGGCTGCACCAACAGACCAGCAATCTGGCAAGCCACCGTCAAAGAAAGGGGGATGCCCACTCGTTCTGTCAAAGAAAGGGGGATGCCCACTCGTTCTGTCCCTCTTCCTTTGAAGCGTAAGCTATCATGACTCTGTCTCGAGAGAATGACAGACTAGTAACTTATTTGCATAATTAATCACTTGGCTGGGGGTACTTTTTTCCTCCAAGTTACGGTACATTCTTAAGTGATTTTTTGAAGAATGTATTCGAAGTGTGCATAGAAAAAGGTACAGTTTCATGAAAGTACAGTACTTCACTGGTACAAGGTCAACTAAAAGGATAAGCTCAGGAAAGCCATGGCTTATTTCCATTGAGATCTCTTAAAAAAATCGTATAGGCCTAACATTGAATGACAGACAGATAGAACACTATGCAGACAGCAGAAGATATCATCGGAGAAAAAAAGGGCGGAAAACAACAGTCTACAATTTGTACAAATCCAATTGCTAAATAAATGGTATTTACAATAGAAGGATCAGGGGAGGGTAAGGTTAGATCTTATACCATCTAATCTTAGATCTATAGGTCAGATATATAAAAACAACAACAACAACAACAAAGGGGGGCGGGGGACTAGAAAAACAAACATACCTTCTTCTCCAAGAACGTATCCTGGTAGAAAATACAATTTACGCAGCTCTAAAACAAAGGTTGTGAGTGAAAACCTATATCCTTCTCTCTCTCTCTCTCTCTCTCTCTCTCTCTCTCTCTCTGCTCTTTTGTTTACGCAGCTTTTCAACCCGGACGAGAGAGGGACGGAAACGGTCTCGCCCTTCCCTCTATCTTGTCCGGGTTGAAACGCAGTAAACTACTCCAAAGTTCTGGCCCTGCAGAAGTACGAAAAAATGCTGGTTTTGATTGATTGATTGATTGATTGATTGAATACTTGAAGTTCGCATAGGAAAAGCACATCACATGACAGTAGGCTACATTAAAGGTGTCTAGGCCTACTATTAGTTGGTAATAGGATTTAAACCCAAGAAACCACAATGGCCTTTTTACATTGGGGTCCTTTTGTACGCAATTCACATGACAGACAACACAACTATGCAAAAAAAGAAACGTGACTTGTCTATTAGTTCTATTACTAGTTTTTATTGGTTGAAGAAATCGTAAATATGTTTTCCGTCAGTGAAAAAAGACTGACGGTCGTTCCTAATGTCAGACTGATCAAGATCAGTGTATCAATGGGTTAATGCTACCCTCTAGTGGTGATTTAGGGAAGTACATGCAGTACACTGTGTGTGTGTGTGTGTGTGTGTGTGTGTGTGTGTGTGTGTGTGTGTGTTTGTTTTTGCTACTTCGTGGGGACAAGCGTCTGACAACACACTCACCTACAGAGGACCCAAAACGGTGTGGGGACCAAAAACCGCGTCCCCACACCGTTTATCGTTTAAATCGAGAGTAAGCATTGCTGACATGCCTGTTGAGCTCCACACGGTTTTTTAGAAAAGTCCCCACAAAGATAGAAAAACATGAAAAGAGTGTTTAAGGAGTGTTTAATGAATCTCCTCTACCTCCCCCCATTGACCAAACCAATGCAACTGCAGAACAGTGTGTTTGCGCCGCTTTCACACTCCTATAGCCAATCATATGGCGTGCTGCCTATCACGTGCCACTTGAGCCAATCTACGTGCAGCAGTCAGCAGTACATTTCCACATACAAGGAAGTAGTCTACATGGAGCTGGAGGAAGGCAGGAGAATAATGTCTACACATGAGGTAATCTTTCAAACGATTTTGTATATTTGTTTGTAACACAGTGATGTAAATCTGATGCATATCGTGGCGGGACGCATTAACGCAAACCTCCTGGCATGCAACACAGCGAGCATAGCTGATGGATGGGAGCATTGCGAGGCAGAGAGCAGAGGCACACATGGGTATGGTACCATACCATGATTACAGGGGAAAATAATAAAATGTAAAATAAACTCATCGTGCATGTAGCTAATAGTTTGGCAACATGACTGGTGTGTTGCATGCGTGCCATCACGTGCAAGACCAGACAACAGTCATGTTGCCATACCTTAGCTTTTGCTGAACTGACGCACTGGTGGACGGATGATGAGCCGTCAAAAAATAAACTGAATAAATAAATGAACTGATGCCACTGGCAGTCTGTTATTTCACTGTGGAAGTCTTTGTCCCGTATTTGAAGGTTGGGGTATAAATATGAATGACGGGATGATTTAATTGAGAATTGACAGCGATTCCACTCTGCTCTGAGAAAAGTGCTGCTGCATCCCATTGCTGGGAGGGGCGCTGCGCTGTTTGTAAGCAGCGGCAGCCCATTGGCTACAGTGTTGCTAAGACACAGTCTCCGCCAATCCAATCCCATGGGCTGTAGGTTCAGTCTTGTGCCTGCGCAAGACGAAGTGACGAGACGAAGTGCTGCATGCACTTCGTGAGCATACAACAGTGCTCGGCTCAGAACATTGTTTAATGTCTTAAAAAAACGTGTTACAAAAGATTGTGTACAAACAGATTAGACATGAATCCATGATAGGTGATAGCCTAAACAACAAGGTGAAAAAGCAGGCAAGCAAGCAGAAAATAAGCCATGGATTGTATTCCTGAGAGTCTTGTCTGCCTGGGGGGGGGGGGGGGGGGGGGGTGTTGGGCGGCTTTTGGCACAGCTGAAGTTGATAACGCTGATTAGCTCGAGACAGTGTAGTGGGGGATGGGCAGTAAGCAGCTGGGTGGCTTGTGTGGAGAAGATCACTCGCACTATAACTGGGGTGCCGTTTGTTTTGCCATGTCCAGCATGCTTTGTAATTAGCATGAATTTGGGGTTGAATAAATGGAGTCTGGAGTCAAGGATAGGATGATTGATGTTTGATAGTTAGGCCAGGGGTCTTCAACAGGGGGTCCGCGACCCCTAGGGGGTCCGCGGAGGTACTGCAGGGGGTCCGTGAAATTATTGCTTAAAAAAAAAAAAAAAAAAATGTTTTTCTTTTTTTTTTTACATTTATGTTAAAAAATAAATCATGATTCTATCCATTTTGAATAGCTTTGATACATGATTACTATGCAATTGACATATTGCTGATATTATTGGTTCTCAGTTAATAAGTAGTATGACAATACTACTTATTAGTACAACAATTAAATTACATTCTAGTGGAATTAAGGAGATTGACTCCATTGTTGCCTCCACTTATCATCTGCAGGTAGAGTTGACTAGACTAGCTCACAGCGTGGCACCGAGTGCCGCGCTGCAAGCTTGTAGATCTGCTATTTTTGGAAAAGTCGTGAAAATGTGTGCAAATCTTTGAATATATGTGTTTTCAAAGCAAACGTTTGTAACTGAAAATTTGCTTCTGGGTGGTCCCTGGAACTACATATTTTGAGATGGGGGTCCGTGGCCAAATAAATATCAGTTTGGGGGTCCTTGACATGAAAAGGTTAGAGAACCACTGACATGGTAGTCTCTCAAGAACCGACTAACTGAGCTCCAGTTGAAGTGAAAAGGACCTTTTCTTTGACGATGGCTGGCCAGTTTGCTGACATAGAAACATAGGTTTTTCAAAAAACCTTAGAAGGATTCAAAAGACACTTATAGAATCGGGTCAAAAATCAAATTTTCACGATTTTTTAAAAATGGCAGATCTACAAGCCAAGCTTGTAGATCTGCTATTTTTGACAAAGTCGTGAAAATATGTGCAAATCTTTGAATATATGTATTTTCAAAGCGAACGTTTGTAACTCAAATTTTGCTTCTGGGTGGTCCCTGGAACTACATATTTTGAGATGGGGGTCCGTGGCCAAATGAATATCAGTTTGGGGGTCCTTGACATTTAACCCATTTAGACCTGAACACAATCAATATGACTCAATATTTTATGCTTTAAATATAAAAAAATAGCAGGTCTACAAGCTCACAGCTGAAAAATCTTGACATTTTTAATTTTAATTCTATAAGTGTCTTTTGAATCCTTCTAAGTTTAAAAAAATCTATGTCAGCAATCTGGCCAGCCATCATCAAAGAAAAGGTCCACTTCAACTGGAGCTCAGTTAGTCGGTTCTTGAGAGACTACTATGTCAGTGGTTGTCTAACCTTTAAAGGAGTAGTTCACCCCAAAAATGACTTATGTTCTATCAATTGCACATCCGGCGAAGCCTTAAATTCATGGAGATTTAATTTTTTATAGCATTCCTAAGCCAGAAGTGTTTCCTAGAGGAGTCATCAAATTATTGGCATAGGAATGTGAGAAAAGAAAAATAAATCTCCATGAATTCAGAGCTTCATTGGGTGTGTAATGATATGTTTTTAACTAAATAAGCATAGGACCAGGGTAGCCTGATTTCAGACTCAGCTCACGCTTTAGTCTGAAACTGCTCTATTCTAAGCGATTTACAGGGAGGGACTTTTTTGCGAGCGTGCGCGCGAGTGATCGCGATGCACGGTGATCGAGACGCACGGTGGACGCGACGCACGGTCGCGTCCACCGTGCGTCGCGTCCGAGTGCCGCGCTGCGAGCTTGTAGATCTGCTATTTTTGAAAAAGTCTTGAAAATGTGTGCAAATCTTTCACTGTGCCAGTGACAGAACTGCAACCATAAACATGTAATAAACATAAACAGCTTGGTGAACTCAGCGTGTGTGTGCGTGTGCCTTCCTCAGCCTGCCTGTGTGTGAACTTCGTTTGAATCGTTTCAACTGCTGCGCGGATTGGATATTCGTTAGACCCACCCCCACCCCCCGCGCTCATTGGAGCAGCCGAAAATAAAAAGTGATTCCTGTACTCAGCTCCAGACCAGAGAAAGAGTCTCTGGTCTCTGAGCGTGGGGCGGGGTTTTTAAACCAATCTAGTAACTTTGATTTGTGCATGGATCAGATTGTAAATACCAATTTATTTATTTCACACCAGATAGATCCTTAACCCTTAAATGAAACGAATTGTTTTATTAATTATTCTAAAATCTTGTTTTATTCGATGGCCTTCCTGCCCTGGCATTTGGCCTTTGTGCCCTCAAAGTGGCCTTGCCCCTAAAATGACGAAATTCCAGGCCTGGTTGTTGATGATAACAATAATATATAAAATGTAATTTGGCAGGCCTTGATGCCGTCTTAATGAGTGATTTCACCCTTGCTGAAAATAGCAGATCTATACCGCATCACAACATGTTGTGAGGTTGTAGATCGGCTATTTACATCATGAAACCAAGTGTACAATGACTTATTTATAGTGGATATACTGGCCCACTAGTCCCTTCCAATTATTTTAGTCTAGTTTGTATTCATCAGCTTGTTTTCATTCAATTTCAATTTAGTTTTTGTCAGTGTAAAAAGGTAGTCGCTGAACATGTTTCGTCTTGTCTTTGAAAACAACACTGGAGCATTTTGGTCCTTGACATGTGAGTTGGAGTAGGTGTACAGTATGTGCAGAGGAAGATTCAGCCTAGATGTATAAAATACATTCACACTTAGAGGGACCTGTTTTTTTGTTTGTTTGTTTTTTTCCCCCTTCTTTATGCCTCTTAACTCTGGTCTTACTCCTTTCCTCTGCAGCCTAATGGCTCTTCCGGCATTGATCTGCTGCAGCCACTCAGAGAAGCCAGAAACACAAGGTAGGATTAACACACTTAGCTTAATCTGATACATGACTAAATTATTATTAGTTAGTGAATTCAGCCTGTAGAGCAAGGGTCTTCAACAGGGGGTCCGGGACCCCGAGGGGGTCCTCAGAGTTACTACAGGGGGTCCTCCAAATCTTTGTGTGATAGAAAGAAAAGAATAAGAAAATCTCCTTTATTCACGATATTCCTGGCCATTCTATGGAGGCTGCCATTTTCCTTTTACAGAGGGCGCTGGAGCATTTTTAAACATCTTTTCACTTCCTCCCAAGTCGAAGAACAAGAGATCCCAAGGAAGTGACAGGGAATTGTCTGTTGCCAGATATTGCCAGAGACAAGCGGCCAGGTCTATGAATAATAAGCCCAATAGAATTAACTAGGTTCAGTTTTACTACTTTACATTTACATTTGAAAATAGCAGATCAGCAAGCTCACAATGTGTCACATTGTGACACATTGTGAGCTTGTATATTTGCTATTTAAAAAATATAGAGGAAAGAAAAAACGAAAATAATTTGAATATTTTTGAAACATTTTAACAACACAAATCTGTGTGGCGGTCCCTGGCACCACATATTTTCAGATGGGGGTCTGCGACTGTGGACACATCTGTTAATCTGGGGTCCTTGATATGAAAAGATTTGGGAACCACTGGTTTAAAAAATATTAGAAAGTAAGCCCAATAAACAACGACACCAATTGCTTATTATAAGCAGACATGGCAACACCGGTTCATTCAGAGCCAAGAGCCCAGAGCGCCTCTACTGACACTTTAATGCAAGGACACAGGAAACCAAATGATGTTTTTTATTTTCTTTCAGGATATGAACAGGAAGCCGGGGGCGGGGCCAGGAATATCGTGAATAGACAGATTCTTAACCAGATTTGGAGAACTTTGGCCAAAAATAGCAGATCTACAAGCTCACAATGCCTCGCGCTGCGAGGCGTTGTGAGCTTGTAGATCGGCTATTTTCGGCAAAGAGGTTTGGTGTAGAGGGGAGAAGTATTGACAGTTCAAGTGGTTAAAAAACACAAATTGACATGAATCCAAAATACCCTAATGTATTGTGCTGGCAAACAATATGGAATCTATGATAAGGTTGTGGGCTTCATCTCTCTCAACTAAGGGGTCCTTGCCCTGACAACTTTGAAGACCCCTGCTGTAGAGGCTTTGCTGTTGTTTCTTTAGGTGAGACTATGTAATGAAACTCTTGTCACAGTGTTAGGGTACAGTTGAAAGGTTTATCTCCAGTATGGGTAAGCTGGTGTGTGTTCAGATTACTTAAATGACTGACTCTTGTCACAGTGTTTACAATGGAATGGTTTTGCTCCAGTGTGGACATGCTGGTGTCTCTTTAGATCAGATGACGTAGTGAAACTCTTGTCACAAAGTATACACTTGAAAGGTTTTTCTCCAGTGTGGAGATGCTGGTGTGCTTTCAGACTACTGGACGCATTGAAACACATCTGTTGGGCTTCACCAGCTCCTCCAAAGTCTTGCTGCGTGTGAGATCATCTGCAGGGTTACTTGCTGAATCCACATATTGCTGGTGTCTTCATTTTGTCTGCATTTCACTCATACAATCCAGAAGTGTTCTTTTGTATTGAGATTTCTGCCACCTGTTTTTTTGTGTCCTGCCTCCCTACAGCAACAAGGTGAAATTCAGATCTGAGGAGGAGTTGCGGCAGCTTGCAGAATACATTGCCGATGCCTCTGATGAGTCGCTTGGAAACACCAAATCTAGAACCGCCAAAAGCAGAAAGACCAAGTAGGATTTGCACACTTACAGTAGCTTAATCTGATACATGTCATTATTATGTTCTTTTGTAATGACTTTTCTGCCACCTGTGTGTCTTGCCTCTATCTACAGAGACGGGGTTAAATCCATGCCTGTGAAGGAGTTGCAGCAGCTTGCAAAAGACATTCCCCAGGTCTCTTTGCAGCCTAATGCCTCGGATCAGTCGCTCGGAGAGTCCAAATCTAGGAACACCAAAAGCAGAAAGACCAAGTAGGATTTTCACACTTACAGTAGCTTAATCTGATACATGTCATTATTATAAACCGGACACCTCACTCAAGCACTACAGAAGTGTTCTTTTGTAATGAGTTATCTGCCACCTGTGTGTCTTGCCTCTATCTACAGAGATGGGGTTACATCCATGCCTGTGAAGGAGTTGCAGCAGCTTGCAAAAGACATTCCCCGGGTCTCTTTGCAGCCTAATGCCTCGGATCAGTCGCTCGGAGAGTCCAAATCTAGGAACACCAAAAGCAGAAAGACCAAGTAGGATTTTCACACTTACAGTAGCTTAATCTGATACATGTCATTATTATAAACCGGACACCTCACTCAAGCACTACAGAAGTGTTCTTTTGTAATGAGTTATCTGCCACCTGTGTGTCTTGCCTCTATCTACAGAGATGGGGTTACATCCATGCCTGTGAAGGAGTTGCAGCAGCTTGCAAAAGACATTCCCCGGGTCTCTTTGCAGCCTAATGCCTCGGATCAGTCGCTCGGAGAGTCCAAATCTAGGAACACCAAAAGCAGAAAGACCAAGTAGGATTTTCACACTTACAGTAGCTTAATCTGATACATGTCATTATTATAAACCGGACACCTCACTCAAGCACTACAGAAGTGTTCTTTTGTAATGAGTTATCTGCCACCTGTGTGTCTTGCCTCTATCTACAGAGATGGGGTTACATCCATGCCTGTGAAGGAGTTGCAGCAGCTTGCAAAAGACATTCCCCGGGTCTCTTTGCAGCCTAATGCCTCGGATCAGTCGCTCGGAGAGTCCAAATCTAGGAACACCAAAAGCAGAAAGACCAAGTAGGATTTTCACACTTACAGTAGCTTAATCTGATACATGTCATTATTATAAACCGGACACCTCACTCAAGCACTACAGAAGTGTTCTTTTGTAATGAGTTATCTGCCACCTGTGTGTCTTGCCTCTATCTACAGAGATGGGGTTACATCCATGCCTGTGAAGGAGTTGCAGCAGCTTGCAAAAGACATTCCCCGGGTCTCTTTGCAGCCTAATGCCTCGGATCAGTCGCTCGGAGAGTCCAAATCTAGGAACACCAAAAGCAGAAAGACCAAGTAGGATTTTCACACTTACAGTAGCTTAATCTGATACATGTCATTATTATAAACCGGACACCTCACTCAAGCACTACAGAAGTGTTCTTTTGTAATGAGTTATCTGCCACCTGTGTGTCCTGCCTACAGCAACAAGGAGAATTCCATGCCTGTGGACGAGTTGCGGCAGCTTGCACAAGACATTGGCCAGGTCCCTGGAGAACAACTCTTTCAAGTGGTAGCACTTATCCAGTCTGACCCATCCCGTGGCTCCGCACACGAAGAGGATGAGGTTGATCTCCTTACACTCCAGCCCTTCACACTGCAGATGTTGAAGAACAAATGTATCTCCATCCTCCACAAAAAAGGTACTGTGTGTCCTGTTTGTGTTGTGTTGAGAGTAGGTCTAGCCTCAGTGAGTGACCTATGAAGGAAATGTGAGCTGTGTGCAACAGTGCATGGCGCGCTCTGCTGGACAAAGTATTTCATTGCACTTCCAAATGCAGTCCACAGACTCCACACAGCTCTAAGGCACTGCAGCCAGTTTTATTAATTTATTTTTATATCGGCGGGAAATTTCACCGATACCGATATGCCCAAATAAGGTCATATCGGCGGCCGATAATCGGTTCCCGATATATTGGTCTCTCGCTACTGGTGGTGAGTTTCCTGTCAGCATGAGTACTGGCTTTTTCAGGCAAAAATATTTATTCTTTACCTTTACCACCAGTCTCTGCACCACACTCATGTTATCTAATACCAGTAACATTGGGCATTTGTGAGATTTACCATTAGATATCTACCATTCCGCCTCTAGTGTCTACAACTGGGATGGTGTATATCCCTATGGGGCTTTTAAGCCGTGACATAATTTTGTAGGCAGAGGAGAATCTGCCCCCAGAGCATTTTCTGTCCCTCGCTATTTCAAAAAACAACGACTAAAGAATAACGACTAAAGTATAATTCTAACACTTTCCTTTCAACAACAAAGAGAAGAAAAATGTGTAAATAGTAAAAATAGTAAAAAGATTCACGGAAACTGGGGGCAGAAATTCTCCTCTGCCTACAAAATGATGTCATACTTAACAGCCCCATACTAATCTTTGCTCTCGTCCTCGTTTCCCCTCTAGAGCATTCGAACAGCAAGTCGTCCCTCAACGTCCTGGATGCTGCTGCTGACAGACTCCGACACCTCCACTTGCCCGCCTACAATAGTCTCTTCACCCTGCCCTCCACCTCTTCGGCCCCCAGGCCTGTGCCCTTCTCCCGTGACAACCTGTCACGGCGCAATAGACCTCCTCCTGACCTCTACAACTGTGGCAACTCCTGTACTCCCGACGAAGGTAACAGGGATTGTGTGTGGCGACAAATGTTGATACTGTTCAAAATTGAAGCAGATCTGCAAGCTCAAAACCTGTTTGATCTGCTGTTTTAGGTACTTTATGTAACAGTAGTAATTGTGACTGAGCCCAAGTCATTGGGGCAAAACTAACTGTTTAGGAGAAGAGAAAACAAGCTCGCCGCGCTGCGAGCTTGTAGATCTGCTATTTTTGAAAAATCGTGAAAATTTGAATTTTGACCCGATTCTATAAGTGTCTTTTGAATCCTTCTAAGATTTTCTGAAAAAACCTATGTTTCTATGTCAGCAATCTGACCAGCCATCGTCAAAGAAAAGGTCCTTTTCACTTGAATGGAGCTCAGTTAGTCTGTTCTTGAGAGACTACTATGTCAGTGGTTCTCAAACCTTTTCATGTGAAGGACCC
Organism: Nannobrachium achirus; assembly: GCF_963921795.1. NCBI lineage: Eukaryota > Metazoa > Chordata > Actinopteri > Myctophiformes > Myctophidae > Nannobrachium > Nannobrachium achirus. Next base: position 53,013,506 of record NC_137821.1, on the reverse strand, counting down.
CCAAAATTATATGTATTTGGCCACGGACCCCCATTTCAAAATATTTAGTTCCAGGGACCACCCAGAAGCAAAATTTGAGTTACAAACGTTCGCTTTGAAAATACATATATTCAAAGATTTGAACACATTTTCACAACTTTTTCAAAAATAGCAGATCTACAAGCTCGCAGCTGCTGTGAGCTTGTATATCTGCTATTTTTCACTGGTTAAAGCATTCTAGAATTATTGATTCAATAATTCTAGGCCTAAATGGGTTAAAGAGAAATACTATGTAAAAGATCGTATTGCCACAATGAACCAATATATCCATGCATCGTTGAGTCAACCATGTATCGTTGTACGTATCATATCGCTGTTAAAATGTATTGTTACACCTCTATTATTAGTAGTAGCCTTATGTAAGTTGGTGAATCCTCTTTAGTTTGCAAGGTTTTATATACTTGGCAACTAAAATAACCGAGATTGTCTTGTTTGTCCTGTACAGGTCCAGGCTTCAACTCACTGCCCCAAGATTTATCTGATGACGACAGCGATCGGTCTTCCTTTTCAGACTTAGACGACAAAACATACTCCCCCTCTGCCGATAAGAATGCATATTGCAGTGATTCGTCTGAGGAAGTGAAAGCAGGGAGTGAATTTGAGGACTTCAGCGAGGGACAAGTGGAACTTTGTGATGATGTGGCAGCAGAGAGAGATGTCCAACTAAGGAGAAACAGACAAGACTCAGAAGACATCACATACTCCCCCTCTGCCGATAAGAATGCATATTGCAGTGATTCGTCTGAGGAAGTGAAAGCAGGGAGTGAATTTGAGGAGACTAGCGGGGGACGGGTGGAACTTCGTGATGATGTGGCAGCAGAGATAGATGTCCAACTAAGGAGAGACAAACAGGATGTGACAGACACACACACACTCTCTAAGACCACACACACTAAGACCCAAAATGTCTTGAGAACCTCTGTGATAATTCCTGCCGTCACAAGAAAAGCAGACGGATCTCGTAAATACAGTAAACAACAGTTCTGTTTGTATTGTGAGTTGCCATTCTTAAAGATGGCAAGGCATTTGGAGAACGTTCATCCCAAGGAGATCGAGGTTGCAAAAGCATTCAGTTTCCCAAAGAATTCTAAAGAAAGGCGAATGCATTTAGATAAGCTCCGCAACAGAGGCAACTATGCCCACAATGTTGAAGTTTTAGAAACAGGCTCTGGGACACTGGTACCAAGCAAGCAGCCAAAAAAAGATATGTCAGGGCAAGATGTCCTGCATTGCGTCCACTGCCAAGGTTGCTTCACAAAATGGTCACTGTGGAGACACATGAAGAAGTGCAAATTCAACCCACAAGTCGTTAATCCAAAACCTGGAAAAACAAGAGTCCAGGCCTTGTGTGCATTAGCCGAACCCATCCCCCATGGAGTGTCCAAAGGTGTTTGGAATGTCTTGAGTAAATTGAAAAGGGATCGCATCGCAGATGCAGTCGAAAAAGACTGGTGCATTATGGAGTTAGCAAAGTCCCTCTACAAGAGGCACGGATCCAACGCTGCGAAACATGACTACATCCGGAGTAAGTTAAGAGAGCTGGGGCGACTTGTCCTTTATGGAAGTGAGATCACGCCACTGAAGAGTATCAGAGATTACATCCAGCCAAAGAACTATGAGCTTACAGTGGAGGCAGTGAAATATGTCGGACGAACACATACAAGAAAAGAGAGAGCTGACAGTCTTCCAATGAAACTTGGATACAGCCTCAAGAAACTTGCGATTCTTCTGGAGGGTCGTGCTCTCATCAGCGGAGACAAACAGTTGGCTGAAGAAGCACTTAACTTCCAAAGGATCTACGACGCAAGATGGGCTGAGGATGTAACAAATGAATGTCGGAAGACCCTGTCTCAAGCCAAGTGGAATGCCCCACTGCTTCTTCCTCTGACTGAAGACGTCGCAAAATTGCACAAGTACTTACAGAAAGAGCAGCAGCAATACCTTGAGGATCTCAAGTCTACAGTGTCTATGGAGAACTGGAGGAAACTGTCCAGGGTCACTCAAGTTCAGGTTATGCTTTTCAACCGTCGCAGACAAGGCGAGATGAACCAGATTAAGCTACAAGACTTCTTGTCGAGAGACAAATCGTCCAACCACGAAGACATCAACTATGCTCTCTCTGACCTCGAGAAAAGGCTGTGCACACACTTTGCGAGAATCGAAATTGAGGGAAAGTGTGAAAACAAGGTACCCGTTCTATTAACTCCGCTAATGCTGGAATCAGTGGTCTGTCTCTGTGAATACAGAAATGAATGTGGTGTCCTTGAGGACAACCCCTATCTATTCGCCATACCCACCAGTATGTCATTCTTTCGCACCAGTGATATTCTCAGAGAGTACACCAAACTGTGTGACCTCAAGAATCCCCTAGCAATTACAGGAACCAAACTGAGGAAACAACTAGCAACCCTTTCAACGGTTCTGAATCTAAGAGATACGGAGCGGGGGCAGCTAGCAGATTTTATGGGACATAGCATCCGAGTTCACGACAAGTTTTATAGGCTTCCGGAGAGCACCCTGCAGCTCGCCAGGGTGAGCAAAGTGCTCCTGGCCATGGAGAAGGGACGAATGGGAGAATTCCAAGGCAAGAACCTGGATGAAATTCACATCGATCCAGATGGTGGGTGTTTCATGCATTGTTATACTTTAGCTATTGAAATTTAACAGATGCGCAAGCTCGTAGTGCAGCACCGAGTGCCATTGTGCCATGCTACAAGCTTATATATATATATATGCATTTTTTAGAAAAATCTTGAAAATGTGCCTTTAATCCTTAGAAGTGTGTGAGGACGACGCGTTTGAGGACGGGTGTGGGGACGGCACGTGTGATGACAACAACATGTGTGAGGGGCCTGAGGTCATGGAAGGTATATACTTTGATCATTACAGCAGCACATATTCTGTTACATCTTTATAGCACCCCTCGACTGTTGAGATACATAACACATTTTAGCATAATGTTGTTTTTCACTGTCACATGCAAAACGGAACAGTTGATGTTCCAATGTTCTTGCCAGTTGTTTGCTTCTCACAGTTATCAGCTTGGAGACGGCCACCCTTTTACAGCTCTCGCCATTTGTAATTGACACAAAGACATTACAGGGAGAGATGGCAGACACAATTATCTCCTGCACATTTACTTAAATAATATTTGACTTGTCATTATATAGTTGATGGCCTGAGCGGATCGCTGCAAGATGGGGAGGCGGTGCCAACTGTTGATGGCCTGAGCGGATCGCTGCAAGATGGGGAGGCGGTGCCAACTGTTGATGGCCTGAGCGGATCGCTGCAAGATGGGGAGGCGGTGCCAACCGGAGGTAAGGATATTGGACAGGGTTTTCCTTTTTATCTGACCCAGGTCAGCTGGGTGGTCTAAGTGGCTTTGTCAAATTCAGATTCAGATTTCTTTATTAACCATTGTGTAATACACATAGGAATTTGCTTTGGCATACTACATTTTTGCATTCAAATCAATTTTTTCACATATAACATACAAAAACAAAAAAACAGACAAACACAAAAAACACTAACAGAACACAACACGTAGTCACCACAGCAGCCATGGGCGGCGCTATCTTGGAGAACCTGCGCAACAATTCAGGGCGATCGGCCAGTCTGTTGCATGTGTCGATTCTCACCAAGTTTGGAGATGTGTAGCAATCAATGCCCGTAGCTTTACTTGGCCTATCTGTGGCACTAACAGAATAATGTTGTTCTTGTCATTCAACAGTTGCTAAACAGAGTGGGTCAGCAGGAGTCGGACAGACGGAGCCAAAAACAGGTAAGGATATTGGACACTTGCTGTACTATTTCCTTATGACCCCTTAGAAAAAGTAATACATTACTAATACATTACTTATTACTTGAATCAAAGAGTAATATGTTACATTACTTTATTACTTTCCCCAGTTCCCCCCTGCCACCCGCAAAATTATAGAGATGTACAACACAATCTGTTTAGAGACAACTTGTAGTGTATGTCGTGTGCAGAATGCTGCGGTGGATTAGGATCTACAAACTCCTGCACATCTCTGTTGTTATCTGCTGATAGCTTGTAAATCTGTTCTATTTTCACATCATGCAACAACAAGCTCATTTGTAATTAGGATCTACAAACTACTGCACATCTCTGCTGTTATCTGCTGATAGCTTGTAAATATGTTCTATTTTCACATCATGCAACAACAAGCTCATTTGTAATGAGTAATGAGGTGTGTTTTGGCAGTAATATCGTTACACTACTTTTGCTGGAAAAGCTAATAATATTACAGTAATATGTAATTTGTTACTGACAAACACTGGTAATTTCCCACCAGACTTAAGTTTGATCCAGACCAAGTTTGGAAATGTGTAGCATAGTAGGAGAATCTCCGCCTTACTTGACCTACGTGGCAATTAACAATGATCTTGTTGTTCCAACAGTTGCTAAACGGAGTGGGTCAGCACCGACAGGAGCCAGACAGACGGAGCCAAAAAGAGGTAAGGATATTTTGACAGCTCTGTGTGTTCCTGGCTGCGTCTGTCTCTGTCCGAGCACGAAATAGCGTTTGGTTAGTTTTTAGTTGTAGTAGTTTTTAGTGTTGGTCTTGCGCAGACTAACACACACATTATGTGTATGTATGGTATGATAATTTGGAGTGTTACAGTATAAGCACAGTGAGATTTCCCTTGACTTCAAAGTTCAGCGTTACTTTGTTGCTGCATAAAGGCTAACATGTTTTTGTTTGTTTACCTTTATATACAAAATCAGTTGTTAAACAGAGTAACAAAGTGTGATGTGCAAAACATACAACACACTACAAAATGAAACTACACTGGCCAATCAAATGCTGAATCTGTGTAGAAATAGCCAGTGGTAGAAATAATTGTAGCTTTTAGGTTAAAAATAATACTACACAAATCGGTTATTCCTTTTTCGTTTTAGCTCGGCAAGAAAAGAGGAAGAATTGGGAACCAGAAGAGAGAGAGGCCGTGGAGAGGAACTTTAAGAGAGCTATAAATACTTGTAAGGTCCCAGACAAAAGTGCATGTGACAAGTGTCTGAAAGCAGAGCCTGCACTTATAAAGAGAGATTGGAAATCTGTAAAATATTATGTCCATAACAAAATTGCCACCCTAAAGAGGAGGATGCAGAAGATGTAGAAAACTACTTCTGCACTCTTAAAACATGATCCTGTACCTGAGTGTTATTATGTTATTGTGTTCCTGTTAAAACATGATCCTGTATTTCACTGTAGGGAGGAGAGGGGAGACCAGTGTCTGTTCATTCCCTATGCAAGTCACTGTCCTTAAGCCACAAGGCAAGCTTCATTCAAACCGTGACTTCATTAGGGGACAATAGACACTGCTTTCCTCCACGCAGGGCAAGCGGGACAAATGCTTTAACAGTGAGTGCAGTCTATGGCAGTTCTATGCCTAAGGCAGTTCTATTCTAAGTTACTGGCGTAACAGTCTTTTGTTTTTGACTGCTTTTGTTGTAATCTCTGAGCTGTCAGATTTTATAGTTCTATTGATGCATAATGACTAATTTGAACTACTGTATTTGCACTGCCAGATGTACTGCCTTAGACAGTACCTCGAGTATTTGTCCAGGCAGCACTACATTTCATTAATACAGTACCTGGGTGTTATTCTGTTATAGTGTTCCTGTTAAAACATGATCCTGTATTTCACTGTAGGGAGGAGAGGGGAGACCAGTGTCTGTTCATTCCTTATGCAAGTCACTGTCCTTAAGCCACGAGGCAAGCTTCATTCAAACCGTGACTTCATTAGGGGACAATAGCCACTGCTTTCCTCCACGCAGGGCAAGCGGGACAAATGCTTTAACAGTGAGTGCAGTCTATGGCAGTTCTATTCTAAGTTACTGGCGTAACAGTCTTTTGTTTTTGACTGCTTTTGTTGTAATCTCTGAGCTGTCAGATTTTATAGTTCTATTGATGCATAATGACTAATTTGAACTACTGTATTTGCACTGCCAGATGTACTGCCTTAGACAGTACCTCGAGTATTTGTCCAGGCAGCACTACATTTCATTAATACAGTACCTGGGTGTTATTCTGTTTTACTGTTCCTGTTAAAACATGATCCTGTATTTCACTGTAGGGAGGAGAGGGGAGACCAGTGTCTGTTCATTCCTTATGCAAGTCACTGTCCTTAAGCCACAAGGCAAGCTTCATTCAAACCGTGACTTCATTAGGGGACAATAGACACTGCTTTCCTCCACGCAGGGCAAGCGGGACAAATGCTTTAACAGTGAGTGCAGTCTATGGCAGTTCTATGCCTAAGGCAGTTCTATTCTAAGTTACTGGCGTAACAGTCTTTTGTTTTTGACTGCTTTTGTTGTAATCTCTGAGCTGTCAGATTTTATAGTTCTATTGATGCATAATGACTAATTTGAACTACTGTATTTGCACTGCCAGATGTACTGCCTTAGACAGTACCTCGAGTATTTGTCCAGGCAGCACTACATTTCATTAATACAGTACCTGGGTGTTATTCTGTTTTACTGTTCCTGTTAAAACATGATCCTGTATTTCACTGTAGGGAGGAGAGGGGAGACCAGTGTCTGTTCATTCCCTATGCAAGTCACTGTCCTTAAGCCACAAGGCAAGCTTCATTCAAACCGTGACTTCATTAGGGGACAATAGACACTGCTTTCCTCCACGCAGGGCAAGCGGGACAAATGCTTTAACAGTGAGTGCAGTCTATGGCAGTTCTATTCTAAGTTACTGGCGTAACAGTCTTTTGTTTTTGACTGCTTTTGTTGTAATCTCTGAGCTGTCAGATTTTATAGTTCTATTGATGCATAATGACTAATTTGAACTACTGTATTTGCACTGCCAGATGTACTGCCTTAGGCAGTACCTCGAGTATTTGTCCAGGCAGCACTACATTTCATTAATACAGTACCTGGGTGTTATTCTGTTGTAGTGTTCCTGTTAAAACATGATCCTGTATTTCACTGTAGGGAGGAGAGGGGAGACCAGTGTCTGTTCATTCCCTATGCAAGTCACTGGCCTTAAGCCACGAGGCAAGCTTCATTCAAACCGTGACTTCATTAGGGGACAATAGACACTGCTTTCCTCCACGCAGGGGAAGCACAGGACGCATGCTTTAACTTAACAGTGAGTGCAGCATAAATCACTTTTGTGATGGACTTTTGTTTTGGAGTGCCCTTATTGCAATGTTTGAAATGTGAGATTTCAATTCAATTGTTACAGTTCAATTGTTACATAACTGTATTTGCAGTACTGTATGCACCGTTACATTTAGGCTACTGTCTTAGACAGTACCTTCTGTTCAGACTGGAAATAAATTTAAGTAATACCTGAAGAGTGTGTGAAGTAGTATATCTGTGCTATGGTGAACCCAGAAAAATGTGGAGAGTTATAAGAATTCATTTTCAAATCAAAGGGGTTTTATTGGCAGGAGAAAATGTACATTTGAATTGCCAAAGCAAGTGTCTAACTATAAATACAGTTGAAAGAGGGGAACATAAAAGAGTTGTAGGGGCACAGCACAGTGTAAACAGCTGTCACATTTTGTTATTATATATACGTATATATACATTCAGGGTATAACAAATGGCAGACATCTTTTGCAGTTGCTTTAGGACAAAAAGCTGCTTTTTTTCTGCAGTGATTTTAAAGTATTTGATGTAAAATGCATTTAAAGGTAGCAGAACTGTTTATATATACAATGCTAGCAGTCCATAGGGTGGTTGTAATCCATTCTCTAGCCTTCTATCGCAACAGTACACAAGTCTTTTGTGCTGTCTTCCCACATTTTTTGTATTTCTTCCTGTAGGCATGTTCCTAGTGTAGCTGAGTGTCTCAACCTCAACCTGATGGCAGAAATATCTACCTTGAATCATTACTAAGTATAACTCATTAACTTGTCTGTGGGTACTGTACCATAATGAATCATGAATGAATGATTGTTTGATACAAGCAAACTGACAACTTCACTCTCTGTCTGGTCTGTGCTTTACTGAGCAAGTTTTCTACAGGTAGTTCATTCTGAAATGGACAAACCTTTTTGTCCAGTCCAGTCCAGTGTTGCTCGACGAGTCAGTAAGTTGCCATTTTAATACAGCGGCACATGACTAAGTTAGTGATTTGATCTGACCTCCATCATGCTTTGTGGCGGTCCCAAGACCAACACAGTCTATCTCTGCAGTCTGTCAGGGTGAATAACTGATCTGGATACTCTGGTACTTGTTTATGGGGGTTGAACCAATAGTGACCATGATCAATTATTAGACTCAAGCTTCCTCATACTCAGACAGAGCTGGGCAAGACAGCTTTCTCTGTCAGTGGCCCAACTTCGTGATATGATCTCCAAACTCTAAAACGCAGCTCCCTGACCTCCCTGGTGTCCTCAGGAAGACATTAATCTGAAAGTGTGTTATGGTGTCCCCAGGAAGACATATCTGAAAGTGTGTTAAGGTGTCCCCAGGAAGACATATCTGAAAGTGTGTTATGGTGTCCCCAGGAAGACATATCTGAAAGTGTGTTATGGTGTCCCCAGGAAGACATATCTGAAAGTGTGTTATGGTGTCCCCAGGAAGACATATCTGAAAGTGTGTTATGGTGTCCCCACGAAGATGGTTGTATCTGACATCCCCACGTGGGACGACCCAGTCAGATCTGGGAGAAAAAGTATTGAATTTTGATAATTTAAAGTCAGAATCTTGTTCCTGATTTTTTTCTGGTCATGCCTGATTTTTTTCAGAGCTGTAGCATGTCTAGAAAGGGGGGTCCCCAGGAGGGACGCCGTTGTCTGATTGTCCCACGATGTAGCAAAAACAAGTATGTGTGTGTGTGTGTGTGTGTGTGTGTGTGAACCACTAAAAGCAGGCCTACAATGAATTAGAAGCTGCTGGACAGTGTCCACAGTCAAACGTGTTTTACATCACATGGGCTAGGGCAGGGGTGGGCAATTATTTTCTCCATGGGGCCACATGAACAACAGAAAATATTGTGGAGGGCCGGGCCAAAAGGCAGTGCTCCCCGCAAGATGTGCCCCCCACAAACTAAACACACAGCTTTACCTCTGAATTCAGTAAATAAATACTTAGCAGTCCAATTTTTGTTGAAAACCCGGCATTCAGCATCGACTTTCTTTCTTTTTTTGGCCATTTTTGATTGGTAAGGTAAGGCAAGTCGTCTTGACGTGTGACCAGTCTGACCACCTGCTTGTTATTGAGACAAGATCCAATGATCACGCACACGTGCTGATGTATGCATTGTGTCCATATGTACGTGAATAAAAAACGTCAAAATAAAAGCAATGTAGCTTTAGTCCATGCATGAGGTAAAATTAGACAATGTGTTTATTTTGTAATTTGCCATTAACCCTACAAGGGCCAGTCAGAGTGAACCAAAGGGCCGCATACGGCCCCTGGGCCGCACATTGCCCAGGTCTGGGCTAGGGTGATTAGTTTGGCGTTCTTCCTGATCTTGGCAGCGAGGTGGTCCCAGTGTGGAGATCTGGCCCGTGGTCTGCCCCGGGTCTCTTCCCAGTAACATGCAGTTTATACTTAAAAACAATTGCTGCACAGTCGCTTATTTGATTGACACAACTTTCTAGATGGCCAAGGGACTTTAGCATTTCTGTGTGTATATTTGTTAGTTACCCAGCTGATTTGGTCACATGCCATATTAGCATTGCTGTTTGACCCAGCAGATTTGGTAAAAATTTCAGAAAACCCATAATGAATTCATAAAAATGAATTAAACTTGGTGATTTCTTTGTTTGACAAAGAAGTATTTGCTCTTATCCACCTCTCAGAGAAATATTTTTGGATTGATTGGAAAGTCAAAACTGCCACGAAATACATGTTCTTTACAAGTGTATGTAAACTTTTGCTCGCAACTGTGTGTGTGTGTGTGTGTGTGTGTGTGTGTGTGTGTGTGTGTGTGTGTTTTAACCAAGTGGACCCTGTGGGTGATTTATACATGGATGTAACAACAGAGTCCCAAATTAATTACTTATTTTTATTTTATTTTTTCTCTGTTAAGCACTTGTGCTTCATCTTCTGCTCTGTAAAGCGCTTTGAGCTGCATTTCATGTTATGACAGGTGCTATACGATCAAAGTTTTATTATTATTATTAAATGTTTCTGCCTCTTTTGAAACGAAACCTAGGTGGTAGTTTGGGATCACATTTTAGTACAACATTCCAAAGTTTCTGGATGGTTTTCTTAATTTCATGGGATGAGGTATTAAATCTCTGCCAACTCCAAAACTTCCTGACTCCAAAATGAATTTTTGGGAGGAAAATGAGCTCAAGTGGAGTTAGGAGGTTTGGACCACCGAAGGGCTTTTTACTACTTTTCAATTCATTGGTTCAATATTATTTTGATCAACACACAGACTTAAAGGGTTTTCAATAGCACATATTTATGAAAAAAGAGAGGGCTAATCGGGTGGAATTAGCTGGTTTGGCAGAATGTGTGGAGTTGGGAGGTTTTGTCCCAAGCACTTTTTACTACTTTCCATTGGTTCAATATTATTTTAACCAACACTCATGTAAAGGGTGTTCAATAGCCCTGATTTATGCCAAAGAAATCTAAAATCTAAAAGATGGAGACGAAATTCGGTAACAAAGGTGACTCTTGCCAGGAACTTTTTAGCAGGCTCCACCTTATAACCACTCTTTCTGAACCTGTTATGCATTTCGTTTGCTTTTACTTTAAAATCCACAGGATCGCTACAATAATGCGCTTGAGGCACAAACATTGTCCATATGGAATATTTTCCACTAAGCGTTCGGATGATAGCTCTGTGCGTGTAGCACACTATCTGTGGGTTTGTGGTAAATGGTGGTGTTAAGATGTCCCTCAAGGTCTACTGAAATGCATAAATCTTAAAAGTCAATATGGTCTCTACTGTGTACCATAGTAAATGTTAACGTGGGATGTGTACCATTAATGTAATCCCTGAATTCTAGCAACTAATTTTCTTAACCAGTAAATACCATTAAAATATCATCAATATATCTCTTACAGTATATAACCTTTTCCAGGAGAGTGGACACACTGGTGTCTATTCAGGTCACATGAAAGACTAATACTCTTATTACTCTTACTCTACTATATCACAATGTTTACAGCGGAAAGGTTTTTCTCCAGTGTGGACACTAGTGATGTGCGGGTCAGGTTTTTTTCATAGCCCGCACCGCACACAGCCCGCAAAGAACCTAAGCCGCCCGCTCACCCCACAGAACAATAGACAAATCAACGAATCTGCCCCCCCTTAACCCGCATTCAAAAATATGATATATCATCTCCACAAAAGCTCATCTTTATATAACGCTCTTCCCAAGTATCCAAAGTCACTTTACAGAAAGGTCTACAGTAGCACAATATTGGCATAGGCTAAATAAACAAACATCTTGTTCAAAATGGGGTTCTTTACTATTATTTGACAGCAAAAAGATTCATTCAAAGACTTTCAAGATTCATTCACTGAAATATTTGTGCATTCTGCTATGCTCACATTGTCGCTGTGTGTCTGACTGTGTCAGCGAAGGTCTGTGAGCAATAGCATGCAGCAAATGTTGGCAAATGTGGTTTGCAGCCCCAACAGGAGCGGAATTGGAACGGTCCTCGCACCAAGGAGCAGAGGGGATACAGATATATCTCGCTCGCTCATGCTTAATTCAAGTGTATTCAAACCGTTGTATTACTTATTCTTATAGGCCTACTCTTATTAAGAATAAAAGGAAAATGAGAGCAGGTGATTATTCTTATTAATTTTTTGCACACGAGAGTGGCGATAATCCGCCCGCCTCGCCACCTGCCAATTGAGCCTGAAGTCCTGACCGCTCACCCGCCCGCACTGTCAACTGGTTGGCCCGCGCATCACTAGTGGACACACTGGTGTCTATTCAGGTCACATGAATGACTAAATCTCTTTTGACAATGTTTACAGTAGAAAGGCTTTTTCTCCAGTGTGGACACGCTGGTGTCTATTCAGATCAGATGACGTTCTGAAACTCTTGTCACAATGTTTACAGTGAAAAGGTTTTTCTCCTGTGTGGACACGCTGGTGGCTCTTCAGGTTAGATGCCTGAATGAAACTCTTGTCACAATGTTCACAGTGAAAAGGTCTCTCTCCTGTGTGGACACGCTGGTGTCTCTTCAGGTTAGATGACTGAATGAAGCTCTTGTCACAATGTTTACAGTGGAAAGGTTTTTCTCCAGTGTGGACACGCTGGTGGCTTTTCAGGTTAGATGAGTGACTAAAACTTTTATCACAATGTTTACAGTGGTAAGGTTTTTCTCCAGTGTGGACACGCTGGTGTCTATTCAGGTCAGATGAGTCCCTAAAACTCTTGTCACAATGTTCACAGTGAAAAGGTTTTTCTTCAGTGTCTCCTGAGAGAGAGAGAGAGAGAGAGAGAGAGAGAGAGAGAGAGAGAGAGAGAGGGGGGGGGGGGGAGTAGGGATAGAGGGGAGAGAGGAGGAGAGAAGGGGAGAGGCAGGTTAAAACTGGTGATTCTAAAATGTCTAGTTCCATTCCTTGATTCTGATTGGCTGGTTTCCCTTAATTGCTGTGGTATACGAGACCATAACCCACACCTTCAATCGGCTTATATCAAACTCAGGTGCGTTATTTCTTTCCACAGTGTTGTTGGCAAAAAAGCTGTGAACTACTTTCTTGTAGCTGTGAACTTTCTTGCAGACCTTGTAGTGAATTATTAATGAAATAGAACAGTTTTAATTGGTAAATGTCAGAGGTTGCGCTAGGATTTTTAACAGCCGGTCACCGTGACCGGCATGATTAAAATTTATCGGACATCTGATAAAAATACCGGACATAATAATTTTAATGCATGGATGACAAGCAGGTGCAAAAACATAGCCAATAACAACAGTTTAAGTCCTGCTGTATAGTTGGGACTGAACTAATTGAATGTAAAGGAGTAGTAGGCTGTACAAAAAACATACAGCTTCATCTTGCATAAGGAAATTAATTATATTGGACTACTCACGCAGGCTGTGTGTTTGCACACATACTGCATGGTTTCATAACAAGTTGTTTCTGTTCTGCATCATATTTCAGGCCAACACATAATAATGTACAGAATAATGAGAAATAGTCTGAAAGTGGGGTCTGCGCAATGTTTCATAGGTTGATAGATTAATCTGGCCAGAAAGGAATCAATTATAGACTACTCACTAGTATGGTCGAGTGGTCACGATCATCCTGCATCTCTGTTATGCAACTTTGGGAAGGTTGAAAAGGCTTTGGTGGTGATCTTGTACAGTTTCCATAACATCTCCTCATAAAGAACTTCAATCGAGTGTATAACGTTTGTTTTATATGGGTTGTCCTGCGTGCCTTCAATAATTCCCATGGGTTCACAGTGCGCATTGCAAAATGACGCTGAAATGGACTGCTGTCTTCTCTCTCCCCCTGCGCCCCCGTTCGCAAATTAATGTTTAGGCTAAACAGTTCTGATAATACAACTTATTTTTGACTGTCCATTCATGTACTACAACTTAAACTGCGCGCTCATATTCCAAAACCAAGGCAGCTCATAGAGAGCATAGCGACAACATAACAAACCGACAACTAGGCCTACCCAGCAACAACTATCATTTCCTGTCTTACCTTCACAATAAAGTGTCTCCCGTTTACCTCCCAATGCAGCTTATTTCACACAGGTTATTATTAACAGGAAAAAGTGTAACTTAACCCGTGTGTGTTTGTGCAACCAGACGTGCATGTAAGAGAGAGTGATGAGGGAGAGAGAGAGAGAGAGAGAGAGAGAGACATTGAGAAAGAGAGAGAGAGAGAGAGAGAGATTTGCGGTGAACTGCCGTGTCATTTTCAATCGGTCCTTATGTCCGATGAGGTTTATATTTTCCGGTCTTTGTCATTATAAATCGGTCAAATCCGGCAATTTCCGGTCTAACGCAATCTCTGGTAAATGTAGATTTTTCATGTTTCCATATTATAACCATTTTAGAAAAGCAATAAGCCACACAAGGCATGTGGTTACCTGTATCTTAACTCATTGAATGCCCTTTTCAAGATGGCCGCCAAGTACCAGGATGCCACTTTCCTAGATTTCTAGTGCACGGATCAATTTTAGTGCACGGATCGTGCACGCCCATGCACCATATATGCATCATATGTGTAGTACTTTTTAACAGCTTTCAAACAAAAAAATCCGCTTGGAAATCCGTTCAGGCATTCATGAGATAGAAGCCTTCAAAGTCAGACAAAACAAACACTGCCACCTTCCTAAATTTCTAGTGCACGGATCAATTCTTTGTGCACGGATCGTGCACGCCCATTCACCATATATGCACCATATGTGTAGTACTTTTTAACAGCTTTCAACCAAAAAAATCCGCTTGGAAATCCGTTCAGGCATTCATGAGATAGAAGCCTTCAAAGTCAGACAAAACAGCTATTTTTGCCATTTTGGAAGATGTGTTTGTTATGGGGCTAACCATGCAATTTCGCGATTACGATCATGCCTAATACATTTTAGGCATTTTTAGAATTTTCTTTATAAATAATTTTTTTGTTTTTTCTTTTTTTTCAAAATGGCTTCCAACTCGGGAAACTCGGGCTGTGGCAGCCTGGGACTACTGTAATAACTCGGGAAACTCGGGCCTTGGCAGTCAATGAGTTAAACAGATGAGAGGGTTGGAGACACTCGGCTGCGCCTCCTGTCTCACGCCCTTCAGCCGTTATAAAATATCAGGTAACCACATGCCTCTTGTGGCTTATTGCTTCAGTATAAAATGAGGAGCAATTACAGCTTCCCTATTCATATTTCTGATTTAATTGTATTTTTCATCTACCTCTTTTATTCCAACTCCCAGTTTTTTTTTCCCCCAACATAATGTAAGTCCTGTCTAGGGTTGCCAACTCCCAGAGTATCAAATACGGGACGAAAATCGGGTATTTTCGGTTATAAAGTTGTCTAAAACCGGTACTTTCCTATATTAAATCATATTTTTCCTTTCACAATATTAATTCGGGTGTCTTTGGGCCACCTAACCTATTACCTTAAAATCATGTAGTGTAGTCCTATATTGTATTTCTCTCAATTTTCCAAAACATATAGCCTAGGTCTACCTGGTTCTTATGTGCCCACTCTCTGGTTACCCAACACTAGTTTAATCATATTGGCATACAGTAATAACCATTAGGGCTTAAAAACAAAATCAACGCATGCTATGTGTTATTTCACATACCAGCCTGTCTGGGTCATAGAGTTGGTTTGGAGTCCCTTTAGTTGGCAGACAAGACTATGTAGTGTTCCCAGGAATACCATCCCATGGCTTATTTTCTGCTTGCTTGCCTGCTTTTTCACTTTGTTGTTTAAGCTATCACCTAACATGGATTCATGTCTAATCTGTTTGTACACAATCTTCTGTCACGCGTTTTTTTTAAGACATTAAACAATGTTCTGAGCCGAGCAATATCGTATGCTCGCTCGCACGCACTCGTATCGTCTCTCGCAGGCAACTTGTGGACTGAACCTACAGCCCATGGGAAGGGATTGGTGTAGGGGGCGGAGACTGTGTCTTAGCAACACTGTGTTAATAAGCCAATGAGCTGCCTACAAACAGCGCAGCGCCTCACACAGCAATGGGATGCAGCACTTGTCGTCTCAGAGGAGAGCAGAGTGGAAGTGGAATCTCACTTGACAGGCAGAATCGCTGTCATTTCTCAATTAAATCATCCCGTCATTCATATTTATCCCCCAACCTTCAAATACGGGACAAAGAGCGTCCCGTATCAGTTCAATACAGGACACGTCTTTTAGTTTCCAAAAAAGGGACGATCCCATATTTTACGGGACGGTTGGTAACCCTAGTCCTGTCCCTGTGACTGACCTCCACTGGTCTCCTCCCAATCGTCACTGTCTTCAGTGACTTCAGAGTCAGATTCAAGCTTGACTTCAACTTCAGAACGGTGCAAAGAGATTTCTTCATCATCGTCTTCACTTTTCACTGCTGGTAATGGCGACGTTGAACCATCAGGCTCCTCTGGTCTTTGAAGTGGCTCCTCCTGTTCCTCTTTAATGTGTGGAGGCTCTGGTTCCTCCTGGAGCAGATATGAGCTCCTCTCCCGTTCAAGAGAAACATCCTCTTTACACACAGCCATGTGCAGGATGTCTAGGAGAAGAAAAAACAATGTGATAGCTAACACAGGATTCCTTAAGAGTAAATAAACATTCCCATCCTCCATGTACAAAATGAGGTATCATCTGCTTAAAGAGCACTAACGCCACCTTAATCCCACCTAGCGCTTGAACCGTGCCATTCTGGTCGCTGGGTGTTGCCATGGTGACCAAAGGGTTCATCTGTGTGTTTTACTAAGCTGTCAATCACTACACACACTATGTATGAAAACAGTACAATCAGTGATGTTAATAGGTTTTTAATGTAATGAGTCCCGGGACCCAAGAAGGGTCTTTCGGATGAGTCCCAGGGATATTTTATGGGTCCCACAAAAATTCAACGCGTCATGTCATTTTTGACAAAGTGCAGCATTTAACTTGAATTGGTTATTATATGGTTATTTACATTGTTTATCTTACAAAATACATACAAAAACGAATGAAACAATTAAACTATAATAGTACCTTGAGATGAAGAAGCACTAGGGATGGAGCTTGTTAATTTTTATTGATAATGTAACCTTTTTATTTTTGGAAAATATTTGAAGAAACTAAATGTGTACCGTCTCTTTAACAGTGTAATTTATAATGCATAGTACGACGGTGTCACGCAACAAAAAAATACCCAATCAACAAGCTCAAACCGTGTCTGCTCGCACCGCGTTGTGATCTTGTACATCTGCTATTTTCGATAGACTGAGAAGAAGTCGCGCTGGCAACGCTACGGATTCATTCGCACTGAGCGATACATTATACCTCTAGGGCAGTGATTTTGAGTGTCCCAAACGGATTATTATCGATGGAATCATTCATATTTTCAAGCACCACATACTTAAGTTTGGGTGGAAGAGAACGGTTGTCGCGCTGCTTCAACAGCCCGCGTTGGAGTTGTTTCAACTCGTCTCAGACTAGCTCTGGTCCATAGCGTTAGTGGAGGAGAACTCCATTAACGCTATGGACCAGAGCTAGTCGCAGACGTGCAAAGTTATTGATTGCACTTGGGTCTTATGTGATGCACTGGACAAGAGCCTGGCTCCGTCTGCTTTGTCGAAGTGTTCCCTCCCGAGCATGATGTAACAACCGTGCTGCATATAGCCCATTGTATTTAGCTCTCCCCTTGTCTTTTCTAAAAGGTAACCAAACTTTTTAGTGTTTCACGCGTTCCACCGTTGTTCCGCGGCACGCATGCACTTCCAAAGCACAGAACTATCGATGACGCATTGTACCTCCCGGCCCCCGGCCGCTATAGCAGCCCATGACGTGACGCTTACCCGATAACAGGCTCGACAAGCCAAACCCACGTTCGGTGGGGGAACCCTTCTTGGTGTATCACCTAACACGCTGTGCCACTATGGTCAGAGAGCGGCCCGGTGCTACGCTAAAACTAAGGCACCCATTGAATTCTGTGACCATTCACAGCGCACAAAATAGCGTCGGTGGATTCCAAACACACACTGTCGTTAGTTCTATCGTCTGTTTTAAGACGTTCTACGCGGATTTCATTTGTGTTAACGTAGGGTACAGTAGCATGCCTTCACCCATGAACAATGGTGGCGTCTGTGGACTTTTTAAAATATTTTTTTTTTCCCGCGACGTGGTAAATTATTTTAACGTGGACTCCAATGGAGGCGATGCGTCCGTGGGACCCAAGGACAATGACGTGAATGCGTCTCTAGGCAACGTGAATGCGTCAGAGACGCGGGACGCGCACGTAATGACGTCACTGTACAATTCTAATCTAGTTTTAATCTAGCAGCAAATAAAGATTAAGTAACTACAAGCAACTGCAACTACATTAATCTCCCATACCATCAATACCCCAAACAACAGTAATGGCGAAGGATATTTCTGTGCTTCCGTAAAAAAAAAAAAAGAAAAAAAAAGCTAGTCATTTCGACCAGCGGTTCTCTAGTTATGTCGAGCTGAAACAGAGTGTGTTGTTATTACATGCATCCCAAATACTGGAGTGGAGATGAGGGCTTTTCCGTGAAAAAAGGGAACGGATCTGGATCTCACTTTTCGATGACGTCATTTCATGTGTTCCGGTGAGACTGTGATTCCATTTTTTTTACACCAGATGGATCTCTTCACTAAAGGCCTGTACATACTCTCAGCAAAAAACAAAAAACAAAAAAAACATGCGATTTGCGCTGTTGGCCAACCCAAGAAAGCCATGAAAAGACATTTTTGTCACAGCATGAGTTAATGCGAGTGAATAGTACCAAAGCAACATAACGCTTAGTTGGCACCACTTGAATCAACGTCACACCCCGTTTTAGGAAGATTTTTTAACTAAATACATAGAATGTTGTTACAGCTAAACCATTTAATTTCAATCATGAAATGATGTAACAATATTAAAACATTATAATTGACAAGTTGTGGTCTTGTAGATCGACTACTTTATGCAAATGTTCCCCCTGCATAGCACTCTGCGCTAACGCGGACCAGTTTGTGTAGGCAGATGGGCGGGCAGTTCTATGTGACTTATGGGGGCCAGAAGTGTTACTGTAAATAGCAATAGGGCGCAGAGAACGCTGCTGCGCCATGACGTCAACTAGGGCTGTCACAATTATTACATAATCGTCTAATCGCCATTATTTGAAATAATCGCAATTATTTTGTTATAATCGGCATAATCATTTACATGTTGAAAAATCTTCATATTTTCAAACATAGTGGAAATAGTCTATCTACAAGCTCACAACGCGTCGCGATGCGATGCATTGTGAGCTTAATAGATCAGCTATTTCCACTATCAAGGTTCTTTTTCAAGTATAAAGTTGTCAAATATGTCAGTAATTTTTTTGTATATTTAGGTTATGTGTCATACCGTATCTACCATGTGCAACTTCAAAGCCTACGAGCCAAACAGAAATGTAATTGTCAATGACCGAAACACAATTAAATCGTTAATCGCAATTATTTGAGTGACAATTAATCGTCATGTAAAATGTCATAATCGTGACAGCCCTAATGTCAACACATTCGGTGCGAAGCTCTCTGCACTCTGATTGGTTAGGGACATTCTACACTTCCTCCAACAGTGACCATAACGCGATCGCCCAGGCTTCTTTTTCCTCCGATCGCCAAAAGAAGCCTGGGTTTCCGAGGCTACCTGCATAGTGATGCTAGGGTTCAAGTGGTTAAACTTACTGAAGTGTGGGTGATCTTCAGGTTCCTCCTGTTTAATAGAAATGGCCCTGGCTGAGTCTGGAGAGTTCATCTTCACCTGCAGTCTGGACTCCACACACTGCTCTGAAATGAAGCAATTCAACAAGGACTTAAATAACCTCAGACCTAGTGGTGTCAAGAATATGAAAATAATGGTCTATTTAAAGTTTAACCTTTAACTGTTAATTATAGCACAGCTAGTTGTATTGTATTCATTTCACACTTAGAATATATAGGGCATTTTTGGCCATATATAGGGAATATATTTTAAGAACATTTCAGGCAGTGTGAGTGTCTTTTATTGCTCTGTATTAATCCACACCTTATCCACACCTTAGTCTGGGCTAGAAATGGCTGTACCAATAGACATGTCACAATTAGTACATAATCGTCTAATCGCAATTATTTTGTCATAGTCGTCATAATCGTTTCCATGTTGAAAAATGTCCATATATTTTAAAAAAAAATCAAAAATAGTGGAAATAGCAGATCTACAAGCTCACACAGCACATTGCATCGCAACATGTTCAATGTTCCACGATTAATGTTCTTTTTATAAAGTATAAAGTTGTCAAATATGTCAGTCATTTCTTGTATATTTAGGTTATGTGTCATATCTGTCATGTGCAACTTCAAAGCCTAAGCCAAACAGAAATGAAATTGTCAACGACAAAAACACAATTAAATTGTTATTCGCAATTATTGTGACAATTAATCGTCATATTAAATCAAATGTCATAATCATGACAGCACTATAAACAAATAGACCAACTTATTTTAACAAGAAATGGCTGCACCAAACAGACCAGTAATCTGGCAAGCCACCGTCAAAGAAAGGGGGACGCCCACTCGGTCTGTAACCCCCCGGCTCCACCGGGCGCGTCGAGCGTCGCGTCAACGTCAACGCTGGGAACGCTCCCGTTTTAATCAATGAAGGGTGCTCCACTGCCGACGTCAACGTCCGCGTCGGACGCTCAAATTCGCCCCGGTTCATTTTTTGACGCCGTCCGACGCCCGGCACGACGCCGTCATTTTGGTGGAGCCCTAGCCTAAGCTATCATGACTCTGTCTCGAGAGTGACAGACCAGGCAGTTAACTTATTTGCGTAATTGGCTGGGGCTACCTTCTTCCTCCAAATTACGGTACATTCTTAAGTGATTTATTGAAGAATGTATTTGAAGTGTGCATAAAAAAAGGTACAATTTCATTAAAGTACAGTAGTTCACTGGTACAAGGTCAGCTAAAAGGATAAGCTCAGGAAAGCCGTGGCTTATTTCCATTGAGATCCCTTTAAAAAATCGTATAGGCCTAACATTGAACAGATAGAACACTGTACTAAGCAGCATGCAGATAGCAGAAGATATCATCGGAGAAAAAAAAGGGCGGAAAAAAAACAGTCTACAATTTGTACAATTCCAATTGCTAAATAAATGGTATTTACAATAGAACAGGGCTGCCCAAAAGGGATGGTGATATCACAAAGGCTGTGCAGGTAGCCCACAAGACATGCCCCTATAATAAAATATATCTCATTTCCCTTCTTGGCTTCTAAAGTAGGCAAATTGGGGGGCAATGCTTTGTTTTCGTAACCGAAAACTTTTACACAGAATGTAATGAAGACTTTTTTCCCCTACTATTTCCCATTACATGTGTGTAATGCCGCTATTCAATGACGCCGCCTCTGTGTGGGCCGCGGGGCCGCAGCCCCCAGGAAGATCAAGCCCGAAAAATTAACACGCACAGCTTTGTTTGTGGGGAAAACAAAACATCAGCCCGGCAGCCCCCCACCCCCACATTCCTATGGGTGGGGGGCTGAGGGAGCAATAGAAACCAACGTTGAAACTGGAGGCGGAGCGCTCCCAGCCTATTTGCATGTCTGCCTAATCATTCTTTTGTTTAAACCGGCCAGGTAAATTCCAGTGGGGGGGCTGGTGTGGGAGGCGGAGAATTAGTGCCTATAGTTCCTTTGTTTTAACCTGGCAGGTAGAGAATAAAGGCCAGCATACAGTAGCTATGCCTTCACTTATTGCAGTGTACAGCAAGATGCCAGTCATGCAACCAGCCAAGAAGAGACGCCTCCTGACCCAGAAGACCCTGAACTTCGGTACGCCAGCCAGCCAGCCCCCAGGACTCGCAGCTCAGGCTGCAAAGGATAGCAGCAAGACCCCGCTGGTGCCGCCACCGAGACCTCCCGGCAGGCTGCCGGAAAAGAAGCTACATTTCTTCACTCCCAGGCCGAGCAAGACCCCAGCGCCAGCGGCAGAAGCAGCAAACACGAGCACATCTTCACAGCCGAAGAAGCGCACAGACAGCAATTCTTCGAGGTCATGGACACAGCATCATCATCCCTGAACAGCAGATTTGGTGCTTCTGTGTTCAACCACATGCAAGATGTCGAGGAATTTGTGGTCGGAAAGGGCGACTGCGAACGCATAATGCAGTTCTATGGAACCGATTTCGATGCGGCCAAACTGACACTGAACCGTGACATGTGCATTGGCATGGCAAAGAGAGCTGGACATCCTCTGTCTACTTTTCATGATGTTGTTGACTTTCTGAAAGGTGAAAAGGGAGAGAAAAACCGAGACATTTTGGGAGAGCTCACACGGCTGCTGAAACAAGTCCTTACTATCCCTGTAACGTCATGCAGCTCAGAGAGGTCATTTTCAGGTCTGCGGAGACTGAAAACCTATCTGCGATCCACAATGGGACAAGGAAGACTAAACCACCTTAGGCTACTCTGCTGAACTGTCACACGGAGGCGGCACTGAAACTTGACATGGATGTCATAGCCAACGACTTCATATCCCGTGCACCTGTAAGGAGTAGCACCTTCCTCAAGAAGTAAATACATTGTTTTGGTTTTGTTTTGCTGCTTGTAGCCTACTTGTATGCGGTGTTCACTTTATAGGCCTAATAGGCTGTTGCAATAGCGTGGCCATGGTTTTAATACTATTTTGTCTTTCTTTGCATTTTATTTTTTATTACTACTACTTACTATTTTTTATGACTACTGCACGATGCACGAATTCAAGGGCGAGACGGCACAGTGTCTTCTCTAATCAATACAATGCCATGGCATGTCATTAGCTAGTTTTTTGTTTGATACTTTGATACTATGGTGCTTAACTGTTGAAACATGCTGAACTTTCATTGTAAAAATGTACCCAGTGTACTATTGACAAACTGTAAATAAAGTATCCATTTGAGAAAAAAAACGCCCTTTTTTGCGACGGGGGGGGGGCTAGCGACGGGGGGGGGGGGGGGGGGGGGGGGGAGCGCTCGATGCTTCGGCACCCAGCGGCAGGGACAAAACTCGGCGCCTATGCCGCTATTCCAAAGGTCCCCTCAGGCCCCCTCTCAAGTCAAAAAAGTGTGTGCACCCCTGCACTAGAAGGATCAGGGGAGGGTAAGGTTGGATCTTATCATCTTATACCCTATATATAGGTCAGATATATAAAAAACAAGAACAACAACAAAGGGGGGGCGGGGGAGTATAAAAACAAACATAGGCCTACCTTCTTCTCCAAGAACGTATCCTGGTAGAAATAAAGGTTGTGAGTGAAAAACTATATTATTGTATCATTTATAACACAGACTTTCTCTGTATCATGATATCTCTCTCTCTCTCTCTCTCATGCTCTTTTGTTTACGCTGTTTTTCAACCCGGACGAGAGAGAGGGACGGAACGGGTCCTCGCCCTTCCCTCTATCTTGTCCGGGTTGAAACACAGTACACTACTCCAAAGTTCCGGGCCTGAAGTATAAAAAAAAAGCTGGTTTTGATTGATTGATTGAATACTTTATTAGAAGTTCGCATAGGAAAAGCACGTCACATGACAGTGCATTTCAGATACAAGGTGTCTAGGCCTAGGCCTACTATTATAGGATTTAAACCCACGAAACCACAATGGCCTTTTTACACTGGGGTCCTTTTGTACACAGTTCACGTGACAGACAACACAATACACAACTATGCAACAAAATTAAAATTAAAAAGAAACGTGACTTGTCTTTTAGTTCTACTGAATCTCTTCTCTCTCCACTAGTCCCTCCCTGACATTGTAGTCTAGTTTTTATTGGATTAAGAAATCATCAATATATTTAATCTGAGTTTTAGTCATCATAGTTTAGTTTTTATTTAGTTTTCAGACAGTGAGGCTTCACTCCAGTGTGAAAAAGGTATGGAGAGGACCGCTGACAGAAGTTCCTAATGTCAGACTGATCCAGATCAGTGTATCAATGGGTTAATGCTACCCTCCAGTGGTGATTTAGGAAAATGCATGCAGTACACTGTGTGTGTGTGTGTGTGTGTGTGTGTGTGTGTGTGTGTGTGTGTGTGTGTGTGTGTGTGTGTGTGTGTGTGTGTGTGTGTGTGCGCTGTGCGCGTGCGTGCGTGCGTGTGTGTGTGTGTGTGTGTCAGGCAAATTTTTCGCCTACATTCATTTGGTCCTTTCGCATGGCATTTTCAACGAGGGGGAGAGACTCTTCACCTATCCTGTCTGGCCCATTCACCGCAGATGAAAGAGCCATTTCGCTTGCCCTAGACTGTCCATGTTTGCATGACAGTGGTGTTACCTCACCTGTCAAACTGACCATTACACATGGCTATCCTATGCACCACCCATAGAAATCACATTAATACAGATTAGAACTATTGGAATCAGGTGCGTCCAAATAATTAAATGGGTTAAATAATCACCCGCATCACGGTTAGGTTAGGGTTAGGTTTAAGGCTAAGCATAGTTTTACTGAGGTTAGGGTTAAGGTTAGGTTTTGGTGGTCGGACCAAAGCAATTTAAGGGTGTATTTAAGACATGTACCCTACTGTTTGACACCACTGTCACAGTCACTATAATATTTAAATGACAAAGGGATAGGGTTGCCACCCGTTCCGTATAATACGGAATCGTTCCGTATTGGACAATTAAAAGATGCGTTCCGTATTGAACCAATACGGAACGCGGTTTGTTCCGTATTTAACCAAATGCCCCATAAAGGTCTGTCACACAAACCTCAACACAGAATTTAACAATAATGAATGAAATAAAACACAGGAAAAGACAGCAAAAGGAGGGAGAGGCACGAAGGACCGCCTGTGAGCAGATGTGACGCGGCTCGCAGTCGCTGAGGCTGTGGTGCGCTCTACGCTCTGCCTATAGTGGGGTTCCATGTAGACCTACATGTAATTTTTGGTTTTCATTTTAAATTTGTTAAAGTTTATTTTTCACTTCCAATTTGTAGATTATGATCTATAGAACAATTTTGGTTCGAGTGTCAAGACAGTAGATTGTAGACAGTAGACACTTTATAAAATAGGCTATGCTCAGGTTTAGGCTAGTGAAGCCTATTCAGCCTAAAGTAAAAATGTTCAATGTTCATAAAATAGGCTATGCTCAGGTTTAGGCTAGTGAAGCCTATTCAGCCTAAAGTAAAAATGTTCAATGTTCATTGCTAATAAAGCACTTTAAACTAGGCTATGCTCAGGTTCAGGCTAGTGAAGCCTATTCAGCCTAAAGTAAAAAGTGTTTAATCTTCGTTGCTAATAAAGCACTTTAAACTTTAAGTAGGTCTATATGACTTAATGGTTTCTTGACTACCTTCTCTATTACTGACCACCAAGTGACCCAATACAAGAGCCAGGTTCAAATCATTCATACATTGCTTTATTTCATACAAAATTAACGTATTCATATTTTAGAAACAATTGGCCACTTCAAACTGCAAAACAATATAGGTTATACCATGTTGTGTGTTATAGTTATAACTATTCTATGCATTTCATGGGTTTGGGACTGCATTTTTTCGCCGGCCGGCGGCTGTGCCACGCGCACGGAACGCACGCACTGCGTGCCGGGAAGAGGTGTTCCTTATTTCAATTTCTGAAAGGTGGCAACCCTACAAAGGGATAATATGCAAACATAGACAGTCTGACAGTAGAATTGAGCATAGGCGAAATGGCTCTTCAACGGCGGCGAAACGGCCAGACAGGTTATGTGAAAAGACTCCTCCACGGCGAAAGTGCCACGCGAAAAGACCAAATCCATGAAAAAATCATAGGCGAAAGCGCTGGTGACCTGTGTGTGTGTGTGTGTGTGTGTGTGTGTGTGTGTGTGCGTGCAGTGGCGGTCCCAGGCTATATGGCACCCTGGGCGAACCAGCAGTGACACCCCCCTCACTCCGCGTTGCACGTGTTTTTGGATGTTTTTAACAGTTATTTTGGCCTAGTCGTGGGTGCCTTCTACGCTCCACAACGTGCAGTCACATGCAGGTTAGGTTAGGTTTTACAACAACACAAATAGTAGCTCTGGAAACAAAGTCCAGCCACCAGCAAGTGAATGAGACAACAGAATTCTGATGTTTTCAGGGCAGCATTGCAGCCTAGTAGCAGGCCAGCAGCACTTTTTTTTTTCATTACAATCCTTTGTGTGAAGTGGGCGGTGTCACTGCAGATCAGAGGCTCTGCAGTGCAGACTACAAGTAAGGTCTCACTTGTAATCTACATCAGAGCCTCTGAAATTATAACTGTCTGAACGCACCCTCAGATTTCTTGGTAATAAAGATAAAGATCTCATCAACCCACCAACAGTGTTACCAGAAAACCGCTATATAATTACATAATACAAAGTTTAAAACAAATGACATGGTGCATTGGCACAATTGGAGTGGAATGGGCACAAGCATGGAGAGGAACAGGTAGACCAGTTAAAAAAAAGGGACTGTTAAATAGAGCAGTGCAGGCTTGTTTGCATAGAAAATATAAATGATATATCATTGTATAGAAAATATATAGATAGGGCTGTGAGAACAGGTAATAATTTAACCTTTAAAATTACAGAAAAGGACTGGGGTCGAAACTCATTTTAACCATTAAGTTCCATGGTATTTAAGGTATAAATCCAAAATGCCTCTCTGCAATAGTAGTTTTACCATGTCACCGCCTCTAAGTGGCAGGTTGACCTTCTCATTATTCGATCACCGCTTTGTGTTCAGCTACTCATATTTTTAGATTGCGTTTGGTTTGTCCAATATAGACCATACCACAAGGAAACTTACAACATATAAACCACACAAGTTGTGTTGCAGTTAATAAACCCCTTTATTTCATATACCTGTCCGGTCTGTGAATGATAAAATACTTACCACAAGAGTTGTTTCCACATGACTCCTCACTTGACTTAACCAAGTGGACCCGCTGGATTGTTTATACATGGATGTAACAACAGAGTCCCAAATGTTTCTACCTATTCTGAAACAAAACCTAGGGGGCAAGTAGATGTTTCAGATTGGGATCAGATTTTAGTATATTCCAATGTTTCTGGATGGTTTTCTTAATTTCATGGGATGAGGTATTACATTTTGGAACAAAGGTCACTTCTTTTTAGCAGGCTCCAAAAGGGTCTCTCTTTGCACATCTCTTGTTTTATTTTCTGCTACATGTATAACCCTCTGTCTGAACCTGTTATTATGAAATCACTGAATTCTAGCAACTCATTTTCTTATCCAGTAAATACCATTAAAATATCATCAATATATATTTTACAGTATATAACCTTTTCCAGGAGAGAGGACACGCTGATGTCTATTCAGGTCACATGAAAGACTAAAACTTTTATCACAGTGTTTACGGTGGAAAGGTTTTATCTGGTGTCTATTCAGGTTAGATGAGGTTCTAAAACTCTTCTCACAATGTTTACAGTGAAAAGGTTTTTCTCCATTGTGGACACGCTGGTGGCTCTTCAGGTTAGATGACTGATTGAAACTCTTGTCACATAGTTTACAGTGAAAAGGTTTTTCTCCAGTGTGGACACGCTGGTGTTTATTCAGATCTGATGAGTCTCTAAAACTCTTGTCACATAGTTTACAGTGAAAAGGTTTTTCTCCAGTGTGGACACGCTGGTGTTTCTTCAGGTTGGAACACTCAATGAAACTCTTGTCACAATGCTTACATTGGAAAGGTCTTTCTCCATTGTGGACATGCTGGTGGCTCTTCAGGCTAAGCAAGTGACTAAAACTTTTATCACAATGTTTACAGTGAAAAGGATTTTCTCCTGTGTGGACACACTGGTGGCTCTTCAAGTTAGATGACTGAATGAAACTCTTGTCACATAGTTTACAGTGAAAAGGTTTTACTCCTGTGTGGACACGCTGGTGTTTCTTCAGGTTGGAACACAGAATGAAACTCTTGTCACATTGTTTACAGTGGAAAGGTTTCTCTCCAGTGTGGACACGCTGGTGTTTATTCAGATCAGATGAGTCTCTAAAACTCTTGTCACAATGTTTACCGTGAAAAGGTTTTACTCCTGTGTGGACACGCTGGTGTGTATTCAGGTCAGGTGAGTCCCTAAAACTCTTTTCACAATGTTTACAGTGAAAAGGTTTTTCTTCAGTGTCTCCTGAGAGAGAGAGAGAGAGAGAGAGAGAGAGAGTAGGGATAGAGGGGAGAGAGGAGGAGAGAAGAGAGGCAGGTTAAAACTGGCGAGTATAAAATGAGGAGAAAGTACAGCTTCCCTATTCATCTACTGTAAGAGCTAAATTAGTTTTTGCATTGTATTATTGTCTTGTGTGTTGGTTTAATATACATATAAGTAGGCTACCCATTGCCTGGCTCCAGCCAATAGGCCCAGCCCACTCTCTGAGTGGACTGCTTCTCTTGGTCTGGTGTTGAACAATGAACCTCTACCTGCTCTGGTCTGAGGCAAGCCCAGGCCAATGAGAGTCGCTAGAGTCCGCGTCAATATGCCGACGGGCCGGTGTTCCGACAGGGGTCAAAATCAATTTTTTCAAATTATATAGGCTCTCTCTCTCTCTCTCTCTCTCTCTCTCTCTCTCTCTCTAAAAGCAGATAAAGACTATATCTGGTTTCTTTTTTGCGAGCGACGCCGCTGTTTTAATAGTTTTGGAGTTCATTCCAGAGTTCAATTGCCATTATGCCAGTTTTAGTCAAGCTTTGCAAAATTGCTGTCAGTGTCATAAACAAGAACACCCCAATCATTATTTTGGTGGGAGAGAAATCGTCTCCCACTCCATGTGTTTGCCCACTCACCCAAAATTTCGACATATCAGATCTAATTAACGTGTCAGCGGGATGGTTATGGGGTGCGGTGTTCAGAACTTGGATGCGCACGTTTGCTCATCCACGTTAAAGGCGGCAGTGGATAGAAAAATGTTGCATGTTTGTCTCCAGCACCGCCAGTGGAATTTGCCTCCAGGCATCTTTTTAGTTAACTGGTATCTAAAACCCTCGTGGATCAATACTTTTCCACCACGGTTTCCCGGCTGTACGTAGGCCATTTTCTCCACGCGGTAAACTGACTAAAACTAGACTAAAACTACAAAAGTGTTGACATCAAAATAGCCTACTTAAACTCTTTAAGTAAAATAAATAAATAAAATAGCAGATCTACAAGCTCACAGCTTGCCACATGTCTTGAGTATATCCGATCGTCTATTTTCAAATAGCCTATAGGGCTATAGGCAACTATGTTTGTATAATTTATATCCAAGTTTTCAAATAATTGTAGTGGAGTGAAAGTAGGCCTGTAATATTTAGCCTAGATCATTTAACACTTAACTTGTGGGTCAAAGCTACTGTGCTCTCCATGGTGCTGATTGTGGCGAGGTCTAGGCTTGTCACCAGAACCGATACTTCGGTACCTAGTCGATGCCAAGATGTGACGGTACGGTACGGTACTGACTTTCCTACAAGTACCGAAGTACCGTTGGTACCGAGATGCCAGATCTGGCCTCTTCTTTTGAGTTGTTTTTTGGCTGTAAATGATGGTTATCTGGCAACCCTCACAGGGTCTGATGCTGTGTTCGTGACGACGTGGAGTCGTGGACTACCACGCTTTAAGGAGAAAAACAACAACATGCAACATGGCGGCGCCACACGCATCTGCGCTGCGTCGTCTTTTACCAGCAGCGACAGCTGCCCCTCTATTAGTTGAGAAGAAAAACGAACCAAAAGTCGTGTATAGTACTTTGCATTCGAGGATGAGCAGGGATTAATAGTTGATCGTCAAAAAACCTGTATGCCGTAACCGTTTCCAGATTAAAGGGAGGAACACATCCAACTAGCGAAACATCTAAAAAGACCGACATCCAGACTTGTACAAAGAATTCAAGGTGAGTGCATTCGAATTCACGTGTTATCATTGTTGCCCATATCTAATAACGTTACTATGGTGAGCCCACACAGTAAATGAGCTGCCTGGCAAAGTAACGTTATGTCCAGCTCCAGCCTCGTCATGGAGAGCAGCCCCCTCCGCATAATAAAGTTATATAAAGTTGCCAGGCAGCTCATTTACTGAACCGCCTAACGTAACGTTAAACAACCCTGGAATAATGCATACATTATTCCAGCCCCATTATTCTTTGTTTGAGAAGGCTGGCATTGCTGTTTAGCCAATGTTCTTCTGAGTTTACTTTTTTTTATGCTAGGATTGTGTGTGACGTGTGTGTGTGTGTGTGTGTGTGTGTGTGTGTGTGTGTGTGTGTGTGTGTGTGTGTGTGTGTGTGTGCGTGCGTGCGTGCGTGCGTGCGTGCGTTTGTAATAGACTGTGTGTGTGCGTGCGCGCGCGGTTGTAATAGGCTATGATTTGTAATACATATCACTAAAAAGGGTTTCACCACGTCATTAAATTACTGCGTGTGTGTGTGTGTGTGTGTGTGTGTGTGTGTGTGTGTGTGTGTGTGTGTGTGTGTGTGTGTGTGTGTGTTGCTGTAGTCTAAGCTACACCTACTAACTGAAATCTCAATGTTCTTTTCACAGTATCAGCCAGAGGAGGACTCTGACAGGGAGGACAGGCCAGAGCAAAGCCAGCAGCAGCAGCAGCAACACACACAGCCAACACTTTTATTTTATTAATGATACATTGTTTAAGGCTACAT
Source organism: Nannobrachium achirus (assembly GCF_963921795.1). Lineage (NCBI taxonomy): Eukaryota > Metazoa > Chordata > Actinopteri > Myctophiformes > Myctophidae > Nannobrachium > Nannobrachium achirus. Next base: position 52,983,246 of record NC_137821.1, on the reverse strand, counting down.
GCACAGTATTTTATTTTAATCATTTAAAGCTACATGCAACTTCTGTTTAAGCATACAGTATTGTTGTTTGTTGTTCACTTCTAATAAAGGAGTGTATGTTGAACTACATGGGATTTATTGTTTATTTTTTATTTTTACCGTGGTATCGAAATGGTATCGAGAATCATGGAATTTCAATGGTATTGGCATCGACTACTAAATTTCTGGTATCGTGACATCCCTTGCGAGGTCACCAAAGTTCAAAGTGATGAACGCAGAAAGATCAGCAATCAGTGAAAATGGAAACATCCCGGTCACGGATGGCCTTTTTAACATTGACAAATCACAATCTAGAATCAGAATGAGATAATTTATTTTTATCTTAATTGATGGTTTCCGATTGGTCAGCATGGGCAATATATAAAGTCCCGTGCACTTTGACATCTCCATTTTACCACGCCGAGATGGCCTACGTACAGCCAGGAAACCATGGAGGAAAAGTCCTGATCCACGAGGGGTTTAGATACCAGTTAAATAAAAAGATGCCTGGAGGCAAATTCCACTGGCGGTGCTGGAGACAAACATGCAACGTCGTGGATGAGCCAAACGTGCGCATCCAAGTTCTGAACACCGCACCCCATAACCATCCCGCTGACACTGCGTTAATTAGATCTGATACACTTAAACAGCAGATGCTGGCCACAGTACGGGCTGACCCCTCAAAACCCATCAAAAGGGTTTACGACGAGACGGTGAGGGACGTAGATTCGGACTCGGAGACGGAGGTCTTTGAATTTGGCCATGTGCGGTCAAGGCTGCAGAGGGCCTGTGCGTCCCTTCTGCCCGAAATCCCAGATAGCGTGGACGATGTCGAAATTTTGAGTGAGAGACAATTTCTCTCCCACCAAAATAATGATTGGGGTGTTCTTGTTTATGGCACTGACAGCAATTTTGCTAAGCTCGCGAGGTGCCGCGATGTACAGTATATATTGATGGGACTTTCAAAAGTTCCCCCCATCCCTACTATCAGTTCTTGACCATGCATGGAAAATACATGCACAGGGTTGTGCCCCTGGTCATGTGCCTGGTCACCGGAAAAACGGTGGCCCAGTACAAGCACATCTTAGCGCACGTGAAGCGCAAGGTGCGGCGTGTCACTGGGCACCGGTGGAGACCAGAGCGTGTGGTTACCGACTTCGAGAGCTCCCTCCTTCTGGCTATCCAGACAGAGTTACCACGCAGCCAGGCGTCGGGGTGCTACTTCCACTTCACCCAAAGCTTGTGGAGAAAGGTGCAGGAGTTGCGCCTTGCAGGTAACTATTTCTTTCTTGCGCACATTTCTTTTTAATAGAAAAGTTTGTTCTGAGCCCTAAAACGTTCCCATTTCAAAATTGTGGGCAAGCCAGGCAATAAAAAGCTGCGTCAATACTCTCTGCCCACACAATAAAAAGCCATAGGATATACCAATGTCAGGTCCGACTTTCTTTCTTTTTTTACAGACTGTATTAAACTGCTCTTCAGTCTGTTTCAGCACCGCTACTGACCATGCACTAACCAGCTCTCCTCAGTAGAGGTCTTCACGGGGGGCCCGACCCAGTAATTACCCGAGGACCCGAGAGACCCGTAACGGGTTCGGTCAGTGTTTTATCATAATCAAACGGAGCCGGGTCGGAAACGGCCGCATTTCCCTCGGAACACCTCGGAACCGGGACTGTAATCATCAAGTGTATTACCCGAGAGGACCCGTAATGATTGTACTGTTTTTTTGTATTTTATTTTTTATTTGTTGCAATTTTGCAAACTGTTAATAAAGTATTCTATCAATCACTGTGTGTTTTTTTGTGTGCGGCGGCTGTGTGTGTGCGTGCGTGCGCTCCTGCAGCCAGCTGCATTCACTTCACTCAAGCCTGCTGGAGATTGGGGGAGGCGGACTGGCGGAGAAAAAGCAATGCGATTCAGGCTGACCTAGGATCAGTTAGTGCTGTAGCGACTTGTCTCTATGTAGCCATGATCATGAAAAAAAGGTCAGTTTCATTTATTCCTCCAGTCCACATCTATTTACAAAGAAAACCTTTATGCATAGACTTACGCACGCATATTAGCGCGGCTGTTGCTGCGCTAATTTGTCTATTAAGCCTGGCTGTTCTGTTGTAGTCAGACTTATTTCCTATGCGCTTTTTTGAAGGGATGTGTCTGTGTCGGGTCTCGGAATCCTGGAAATAATCGGAATTCGGGACAAATTTCAACGGTACAATTAGGGTACGGGTCCTTAAAAAAAGAATACAACTCGGAACGGGTCGGATTCGGAGGTAATGGTTACGGGGCCACTCGGGTTTGGTTTTGTCAATTGATTATTATTTCGGACCCGGTCGGAATCGGTCAAAATGTGACGGTACTTTTTGATTTCGGTTCGCTTTTTTGGACCCGTGAAGACCTCTACTCCTCAGTCCTCAACGTTACATTAAACCATAATTTATCTTATTGTATTATCAGCCAACATATTGTTAAGCCCAGCTGCATGCTCCATCCATACCGACCAACAATGATACGGTCAGCCTTCACCATCAACCATTGTAACACGCAATTTGCTTATTTTACTTGTTAAAAGTTGTAGTTGATACCTGAATATTCGCACACATCACTATTCCTTTAACAGTAAATGTTCCTCCCCGGGAACACACACACACACACACACACACACACACACACACACACACACACACACACACACACACACACACACACACACACACACACACATCACATAGATAAATAGATAATTAAACAAATACATAAATAAATAAATTCATAAATAAATACAAGCAAGCTTGCTTATATGTTTCTTGCTTTACACATAGCAGTTTACAAACAACAGAGGTTATAGGTAGGCAGATGTCATTGATTGACAGTATTTTGGTAAGTTTTTCTGTTATTAATTGTGTTTTTGTTGTTGTTGTTGTTGTTATTATTATAAATAAATATTCAATAACAAAATGAGTGCATTAATAGAGAACAATATTGTCAGTTCCTAAACCAAATGTAATGATACATTTAACTCTTTAGTAAGGAACTCATAACTAACTATTACTCATACTCCATTAATTCATTCATTCATTCATTCATTCAGGGCATTACCGGAGGCCAAGAAATGGCCCTCTGCGGCAGTGCATCCAGAAGTGCATGGCAATCGGGTTCCTGCCATTGCCCTTGGTTTGCCTAAATTTCCTGCTACTGACAAGAGATCCAGCGACCGTTGCTCTGACGAGGCGCTTCCTTGGTCTGGCAGACTTCTTCCGTTACCTGTTCCGGAACTACATTGATGACGGGTGCCAGTTCCCACCGGCCATGTGGAACGTCTTTGAAAGAAATTCGGACAACAGGACGAACAACTTCGTTGAGTGTAAGACAATTATTACACATGCAGCTTAACTGAAGTATTGTTCATTTTGTGAAGAAATCAATGAATTGGCTCACATAATTATTAATGAACAATAATTAGCCTATACTATTTGTTTACCAGCCTAAGTACTGCAAGATTTTGCATAGTAGGCCTAATTCTTGGTGTGTTTGTTTCAAATGTTTTAGCGTTTCACAAAAGGTGGAACCAGAAGTTGGACAGGCGCCATCCATCTCTTTGGATCTTCATCAGGCAGCTGAAAGACGAGCAGCGCCTGGTGGTGGTCCAAACGAGGGCTGCTGAGAGAGGAGAACCCCGACCACCCCAGAAAAAGAAATGGAGGGACCTGGAGGAGAGGATTCGCCGGCTCAAGCAGGATTACAACCAGGGGGTTCGCGCTGTGGAGGAATATTGGGATGCTGTGCAGTATTCTGTGCACAATTATCTGGGGGTTGAGGGTGTCATTTTCTTATCCTTCTCCTTTTTTGAATAGGGCTAAACTTTTTTTTATTTTCAAGGACACCATTGTTTTGTTTGTATTCACAGTGGTTCTCATCCGTTTCAGACTGCGATCCCCCCAAATAACCCCCCCCCCCCCCCCCCCAAATAATCAACTGGGACCCCCCCCCCCCACCCTGACGAGCACTAAGAGTTGAGGCCTCTAATATTTGACAATTTGTCAAATATTGTTTAATTTGTCACTTTAGAAATGTGTAGATACAGTTTATGTTGGTTTGTGTACTGTTGAGTGAGAAAAATGGTGCATATTAAGTTAATCATCTGGGGACTCCCTAAAATAATTTGGGTCCCACTCCCAACCCACAGGTTTAAATGGGGACCCCGCCAACCTGACGAGCACTAAAAGTTGAGGCCTCTGACAATTTGGCCAATGTTTAATTTGTCACTTTAGAAATGTGTAGATACGTTCTAGACGTACACTTTGTTGGTTTGTTTACTGTCAGTGAGAAAAATGGTGCATATTAAGTTAATCATCTGGGGACCCCCCAAATACGCTCTATAGACGTACACTTTATGTTGGTTTGTTTACTGTTCAGTGAGAAAATGTTTCTAATTGGGTGGGTAGCTTGTGCCAGCCATTTTCTTACCATTTTGGCCCAACTGTGCAGAGCCACAGAGAATCCAAAAATAGTAATATATGAGCAAATTTTATTTTGAATGAAGATTAGGGTTCATACTTTCAGCCGCAAAAGAGAGTGATCGTTTATCTTGTATAGTTTTTTAGTTAGAAGCCCCGGATTGCAAAGCGTTTTGTCCCAAAATGTCCCCTGGGAATTACTTTAGGTCAGGAGATACAGTATTTGAAATAAAAAAAGGTTTATGAAGCTATAGCAGAGGACACACACACACGCACGCACACGCACACGCATGATAAATTGTGCATTTTAGAGCCTTTATCCAAGGCTCTAAAATGTTACACACTTTTGACATGTTGACAGGAGAAGCTGGTATTCAAACTGCTGATACTCAGGTCATTGGCCAACCTGCTTTACCTCCTGAGCTAGAGGCACCCCTACGTATGGCCTTGAGCGTGCATATCATGAATGTGCACTGCACACACACAAACACACACATACTATACATAATATACTTTCAACTTGAGCTGAGAGAGAATTTGTGACACTCCTTTTCATCTCCTGTAGGGTTTGCCACAGCTTATCATCTGCCTCCATCTCACCCTGATCCTGTCATGACATCCATATTTTATCCTCTGTATAGTAATATATTGTCTCAGAACTATTCACATGAACCATCAGTTCCCAGTATTTACCACTCTACTAAGAATTCTCAACTGTGTTATTTATTCAGGACAGATTCGAACATACAACCTTGTGATCTAAAGGTCATGTATCTACCAATATACAGTAGCTACATGAACTCAAACTTTACAATGCTTTACAAAGCTAGACTGTGAGAATGAGAGAGAGAGGGAGAGAGAGAGACATTTTCTGGCAACTTTGCCAAGTTAGGATACAACAAATACATTTGTATAGTGATGTTGGGTTCTCAGAAAAGCACTATATTAGATTTAAATTGATATATTTTCATTGTTACCATATTGAACCCATCATCAACACCAACATGACAGCCTGGCTCATTTGATATCACATACCAACCACATGAGCTAAGCGGCCATTTACGTCTGAGTAACATGATGTCATATATAAACACACATAATGCAGATCTATGTGTTTATCTATTTGTACAGATATCTAGCGCTCAACCTAGCTCTAGATCTTCCCCTCTGTCCAGGGACGTAACATGTAAAAATGTAAAGTTGTAAATCACTCGACTTCATAAACAATAAAACTGCTTTTAGGGGGGTTTATTTACCACACATGTTCACACAAATCCACACATGAATCGGTAAACTACCATTATATTTACGCTCAGCCAGCCCTAGACAAACTACGTTTTAGGTTATTATTATATTAGGTTAGCCGAGGATTGTTTTCAGCAGTAGTTGTCGGCAGTAGGTTATTTAACTGTGAAACAAACACAAACACACAGAAGGAAATTACTGTCAATACTAAAAAACACACATGAGTAAAGTAAAAGAGTTTAAACCCACAAATAACCATAATAAATGCACATGTTCCTTACCAGCCACCAATCTACATGTTACGCTCATCACTTGCTCCATCTGAATGATGCTCCCGCTGGTCAAAACAACCATTTGCGCATGCGTGAGGTCACTGTGAACCCCAGATAATACCAAACATAATATAAACCTGTATAAAAGCATGCCATAACACAAAATAAACACAGCCATAAAAAAGTACGCCCACATGCACACATCCTTCAGAACCCAGAACCTCAATGAAAATATGTACATGCCGTAAAACACGATAAACACACTGATACAATCTATAAAACCAATGGAAGATGTACCTCTCCATTCCCTCCCCTAGGGGTCACCCCCTGATGGCTTATAACTTCCAAAACAATATGGCTATATATTAGATAAAAAATATTGTATAGAAATACTATCATAAATCTATAAGATTTCCCTGGAAATTCCCACACTATTACATATTAGAATCACATGTGTAAGACTCACTAGCTCGGTTGATAGAGCATTCACCTCTGATATACAAGGTCACATGTTCGAGTCTGGGGAATATATAATTATACCAAATGTATACTGGGCTTTGCTGAGCATTGAAGACAACATGACTGTTTCGCTCACTTTTAGTTAGTTTGGCACAGACCTGTGAGCAAAGCAGTCAGCCAAGTGGCATGTCATATATAAAACACAAATAATAATAACATCTATGTGTTCATCTATTATATATGAGAATCACATGTTTGTGATTCATTAGCACAGTTGATAGGGCACTGGGCTCTGACACACAAGGCCATGAGTTTGAATCTGGTAAAAATGTATTATACTGGGCTTGTAGATCTGCTATTTTTGGCTTTAGCACACATTATGACACAGAGCTGATAGCTACATCACCCTGTATGTTAATATATACTAGTAAGACACCTGAGGGTGACATGCGTCGCGTCAATTCTTGACCATCTGGCCAACAACAGCGTTTCTCTGACGATTCTAGTTGTTGTCATTCTGGGGGGAGTTTGTTCATGTTTTTGTGAGGGTATCAACCCTAGGAGACACAGGGAGAAAATGCAAACTCCACACAGAAAGGCCCTATCACCCACACCCTCGGTGGGGTTGGCGATAGGGCCTTTCTGTGTGGAGTTTGCCTAAACATGGAGATGCGGTACAGAATGACTCATATATGGGCATAAAAAGTATGTCATGTGACATCACTTCCTGTACAGACAGTCAGACAGACAGCCATTGACTCCGGCCTAACAATGGCTACTGTCTATGGCGGTAGTCCCATATGACATGATGGACTGGACTATCTCCATATATAGTGTTCTCCACATCTCCATGTTTAGGCCAAACAGGTTTGCTCCATTTCTCCATTTATAGGTCCAAAAGCCCAACGTTGAGCTTGACAATGAAACGTTCTTAACTCATTTGCTGCCATTTTAACATTGTACTGTATGGCTTTTCTGCCATTTTGTATAATGATTTTTTTTTTTTATATTTACATTTTTCCTAAATTCTGTTTTTGCATGACACTGTCATACAATAATGAGAATGAAACCATTCTATAGTTATAGCCATTTCAAAACCCTTGTTTTTTGATTTTCCGAGCTTGAAAATCAAATGAAATGGAGTTATTTAGGTTTTTGTGAAGGGTCTCTTTTCAAGCAGATAAGTCACTTGATATCTATCTTTATGACCTCAGGCCTTATCAGATGAGTGTACTAGTGTAATAAGTGTAATTGTGTATAACTGGAATTGTGTAATAGTGCTGTAATAGGTCACCTCTTGCCCTTAGGGCGTCTTAATCCCCCCCCCCGGTCTGATATCGCCCCCGCCCGGCCAGACGTCTAGGGAAAATGATGCAAAATTCCTCCTAAAAGCGTACAGGCAGGCGACACGGCTCTGGAATGTGTTCAAGAATGTGCATGCATCCTGCCTCGCTGCGCCGTCTATCAGCGCACATTAACACCAGATAGATTTGTGTTACATAGTTGTTATTTTTTATTCTTTTGTGCTGTGCTGTATGGCTGCAGCGCGCAGAGCATACACCATACCCCTTTTTTGCAAAGAGACTTCACGTCGTCGTCATTAGTTACACACACACACACACACACACACACACACACACACACACACACACACACACACACACACACACACTTGCAGAGAGAGGGAGAGCTATATTATTAGCCGACATGCTAACAGTGCCGCTATGTGTCCGATGGGACACGATGCCAGATGAGAACCACAACAAAAAGTTTTCATCATCTTCACCTACCCTCCCAGCGAGTCAACAGTTTGCAAATGCGAATCCTATATGCTGCCTGCATTAACATTGGATATCTTTCTTTAGCCTACTTGAACGGGGCAATAGTGTTCCGTTTCTCTCTCTCGCTCTCTCTCTCTCTCTCTCCCCCCCCAGTCCCTCCCGTCCTCCCCCCCTACACACACACACACACACACACACACACACACACACACACTGAACGAACGTTGTGCAGTGGGAAGGCTTGCTGTGGTGTGAGCTTGATGAAAACCGCTAATCTACAAGCTCACATTATGCAAAAAAAAGACGTGCATCCGGACACGATGAGCGCTCAACTGCCTGCAACTAATTCAAAATCGCGCAATGCAACCTGTAAGGCGACATTCCTCATTGTGCGAACATGAAGTGACTGTTATGGAGAAACTAGTCTTTAGCTATGAGTTTTCTCAATCCCCCAAAACAGGCGCAGGAGTAGCGCTAGGTAGAGAGGCGCGTGTGTGTCTTTGTTTTCAAAGAGTCAGAACAAACTCCTGGGCTGGTGATCAACACTGCTTTTCCGACGTTTCCTCCCAACAGCGACACATATCCACACGTACTGAGCTGCATGTGTGTCCAGCCTGCTTGCAAGTGTTTGTGTGCTAAGATAAACACATCTCCAACTCCGACCGTCTAACTTTGCTCAGCGTTGCCATGTTTTGTTTGTGAGAGAGAAACAAGCAATCAGGTCTATGAAAATAAAATGTATGTTTTTGCAGTGGAGTAAAGGTACAATATTTGGATCCGAAATTGTGGTGGAGTAGAAGGAATCAAAATACTCAAAACTGGAAGTAGACAAGTAAAGTACAAATACCTTGAACATAATTAAGACACTTCTCTTTACTTCTTTAGGCCAAAAATAATAAATGTTCTCTTATTATTTTGAGGGCAAAAATAAGAATTAATATAAAAAATTAAAGTTGTACTATGTAACTTTTTTTATAAAACAAATCTTAAAATTCTCCTAACTATTAAATCACAAAAGTTTTAGAAGATCCGCGCCGTGAATTTCAGCCTGTAAAGCCTTCTCTATATGTAAACTGAGATCCTTGCCGTGGACCGGATCTCGCGCCAAAATTGCGTCATCACACTACCGGCCAATCACAGCGAGGGTTATACAACTGCCGGCCAATCACAGCGCATCTTGAAGTGGGGTCGCTATGGCAGCCATATTTGTTGTCGCCCGTTTGTACCATCCCTTCTCTAGGTAATTTCGCCTACCAGGCAGGGTGAAGGAGTCCGTATCTGTGGAATTACTGAACGCACAGGAACAAGGGACCCCTTAAAAGATAGATCTCAGCGAGGTGGAGGCAGACGCGGGGGTCTGAAGGTACGAAAAACGGACGAAAGACGCGGACGCGACCGCGGTTTGCTATAGGGCTAATGACCACTAGTTGGGCAACTTACACAGTATGGCTTTAAGTGAATTAATTACTGGAATGAATGAATTAATTATCAAAAAAATTCTGTGCACGCGCGTTGCGCGTGCGCCAGAAAATCCCCCCTGGTCAAGACTTTTTCCTGCAGGAAACCCTGATATATATATATATATATATATATATATATATATATATATATATATATATATATATATATATATATATATATATATATATATAGCTAAGCAGTATAAGCAGGGGGGGATGGTAACCCCTCCAATATATGTTACCCATTTTCAACTGTTTTTATTTTATTGTGACGTACGAAACACTTGTTGAAGTGTGAACAAGTGAGTGTACAGTTGCCATAGGCGTTTGCTGATCCGGTCTGGTTATGTACCGGATACGGAAACATTTCTTGCATATATGTGAGTTTGTAAATAACCGGATACAGTAGGCGGGCTTCAGAACGGATCACTGATTAGCCAGGATTCCACCACAGCGTATAGCTACAGGTTTCCCACGGGTACTGCCCTGGCTGCTACGGAAACCGAAAGTTAGGAGCTATGGTTAGGAGTAAGCCTGGCTACGCAAGGCTAGGATGAAAGTAAAAAAATAAACCAGCCAATGAAACGATCGTCGCGCTTTTTCCTCATATTCGTTGGCCTCACTCTTCCTGGGATCAATCGTATGTTTCGGTCATACAAAGGAGGCGACATATTGCTTGGATTTATATGGACACTGGAGGATGTATTTTTGCCGACGCGACCTCGCAGCATGCGTCCCGTGGCTGCTTCGAGACAAGATGCGGGGCGCCGCACTTCACAGAGGTTGGCCTGGGAGATTGAAAACAAGTCTCCATCTAGTCCATTGACCTCTTTTGCCACCCCCGGGACCCCGAAATCGGTTAGTCTGAGGAAGCCGCGGTACGTAGATGTATGTGGTGTGTCTGTGGTGATTTGAAGCAAAGGTGTCGGTTCTGGGCCCTGGGTACAAGGATTCACTGTGGGCCCCCCATGAATGTTCTTCATATGGGGATGTAAAAAATAGCAGATCTACAAGCTCGCAGCGCGGCACTCGGTGCCGCGCTGTGAGCTTGTAGATCTGCTATTTTTCAATAGCAAAAGTATAAAATATCAAAGGCCCTTCCACCTTGGGCCCTAGTAACTCAGCCCCACATACTTTTCCCCCCCTTGTGACACCCCTGCTAGCTGTTGTTGTGGCTGCGACATACTTTGTCGCTCCTATTTTGTTGTGGAGACAGTTTGAAATATTTCTGGGGCGTTATGGAGCTGTGTATTGTATTGGCCCATGGCAGTTCAGGGCTTTTCAAGTGAAAATGTCACGGGATTGTGTTTGATTTATTTACAATGGTCTCTTAGATCAAGCCGCACTGTCGTTGCTACTGCTATAGCCTTCGCTTGGGGGGCCTTCTCCATTCTGACATGCTGCCATTCAGACATTCACTTGACACTTCCATAGATGTTAGGTCAATGATTGGTGTAGGAATGGGGGTGTGTGTGAATGGCATGGCTGCATGTTGGAGTGAGGATGCTGGAAAAAAAAAAAAAAAAAAGAAAAAAAAACGCATTGTGCTGCCTGTAGCCAGCCAGGCTGCAGCGGTGCGTGCGAAATGCCAGCACTGTTCCTTCACTTGTGGATTATGGGGATAATTATACACTTTTATTGAGATTTATACATCTATTACACTCTTGTTTTCAAACACACTAACTTTGATGTGTGATATTTTGGTTTCCCTATATGACAGAAGGCTCAAACTTTATCAGGGGCTGGGGAAGAGTAGGGGGGAGAGTAATTAAACATTACATTATATAAAAACAAATTCTCTGGTTCCTCGGGCGTGGCAGGGCCGTACAGCGGGATTTTTTCGGGCTCCTCGGCCATCGCAGCAAATGAGTTAACACAGCCGCCCTCATATTTACTTTAGAAAATATGTTAAATTCTAAGAACGTTTCGAGTACCAGTTTGATACAAGAGCGAATAAGCGCTACACTTCTGGAATCCTGTGCGTCGACTTAAAGTCGGATGCAGGCCTAATAACTTTATCTGACGCCCGTTGCCACCTCCTATTTACATTTTATTTTCTGAGACTGCCGACTGCACATTGTACCTCATCCACCCTTTCTTCTCTCTCCTTTTGGTATCTTTATCCTCCTCCTCCTTTTTTTCTTTTTTATTCTTCTCTTTTTTGTCTTTCTTAGTCTTGTGTATCCTTCTCTTTTTTTTGTCTTTCTTAGTCTTGTGTAGCCACCCCGTACAGGAAGTGATGTCACAACTCGCTGACATCACACTGACATCACTTCCTGTACAGAAGGAAGGAAGGAAGGTCACTCAAGCGGCAAGGTTTGGTAAATGCGACCTTCGGTCGCAATAATAGCAGGGCAGGCATTTGCATTTATTTCACAATAGTAAAAACTGCTGCACTTTCCTATTTGGGCTTTGAAAATTCAGTGTATGAATAACAGTGATTGCTCACTGAGTATAATGCATTTTGAGAAAAGAAATAATGCCATTTGTTCCAAAAGTATACCCTATATATATATATATATATATATATATATATAATCTAATTAATGACAGGCTCTGTGATTAATTAATCGCAATTAATCACATTTTAATCGCACATCGATATTTGACCTGAGAAGCATTTTTTTTCAAGTAAAACACATTTTGTTGTACAAGTGAATCAACAAGTGAGTTTTTTAAAACTAAATTTCGCATCCACTGGGCCAAGCAAAGCGCTCTGATTGGCTACTTCTCCCTTTGCGTTTGTTGTCTCTTCTTGGTTGGTGCATCGCTATGATCGGTATGCCCGAAACTGAAGGTTCTGTGGTGCAAAAACTAAGTGCAATTAAAATGCATTAATTTTTTTAATCGCGTTAATTTTCTGTAATTAATTAATCGCAATTAATCAGTTAAAGTCCCAGCCTTAATATATATACATATATATAGGGGTGCAACGATACACAAAATTCACGGTTCGATTCGTTTCGATATTTTGTTGTCACGGTTCGAAATTTTTTCCATACAAAAAATAAATAAAATGCCCCATTTTTTTGCCCTTAAATGTATTTAAACTCATTTTCAACTTTCAACAACACCCATATTCAAGGGCAGGGGGTCCCCAGCCCTAGAATATATATAGTATCAAGTATGTACTCTGGGATCCGTTCCTTTCAAAGAGCCGTTCAAAAGACACAAGTACATTTTAATTCCAAACTTCTACTTGTGGCAGAGTATTTCCACGTTGCAGTATTGACACGTTTACACAATAAGTAAAGAATGTTTCGTACTTATACCACAACTGTTAATTTACCAAATGAACGGCTCCCATCGTTCATTTCAAAGAGCCGTTCAAAAGACTCGAGTCGTTCGCGAACGTCCCATCTCTACTAGTCGCTACACTGGCTCAGTGAGAGGGGGCTACTACTGTAGGGCTAGAGCTTGCTTCTTCTCTCTCTAGCCTCACATATTCGTCTGTCAGAGTCAGACATCACACTGTGGACATGGCTGGGGACCTGCCTGTATCCCGAGGCTACACTGTGACTGCCCTTGGCTTTTGTGTTGGCAGTCAGATCACCTGCTTCTAATGATATCAACGCACTTAATGCGAAATATTCACGTGCTTTCAGACTCTTCAATGCAGAAAGTATCCAGGATACTTGGATATTCAGTATCCAATAACTCACCAATGCAGAGATATTAGTAGTAAAATGTCGACATCTAGTGGTCAACCTCAGAGGAGCGCAAAAATAAAACCTGAGGTGACTCCCAGCCTCGAACCAGATGCCAAGTGTGCTCTGTTCCCCAGTGTAACGCTCCACGCCACTGACCCCGACGGAGCGGCGCGGTATTGGGCGCCGATGAGCCGAACGGCGCCCAATCCCACTCAGCCGCGTTACCGAGTTATGTGCCGTTATGGACAGAATAGTAAATATTCAGTCCCTCACTATCAACATCTACCCCACTATCCACGTCATAGATATCCACGTCATAGATAAATGCACAAAAAAGGAGTCATTTCATCCGTTCATTAGCTCAGTCAGTAGAGCACGGATGCAACAAACCCACGGTTTGGGTTCGATTCCCCTGAGGGGACTAATATTCAAGGCGAGAGATATCGGCGCATGCGTACTTCAAAGTATCCACGGAGGATACTCCTCCGTGGATACCCAGTGCATATTCTCTGCATTCAAACGTCTGAGAAATGGTGAAAAAGTCGGATTGAATGCGAAGAGAGCAGTCGAAGCCGGTGGTCAGATAGTCTAGCTGCCGGCTAGGATAGCTTGCTAACGCTAGGCTAAGTAGCCAGTTTAGCTACAGACTAAAGAGAGAGAGAGAGAGAGTGTGTGAGAGATATCCTCTCGGTGCGTGAGAGTGCTAATATGTTTCTCCATAGCCAAGAAAGAGAGCACAATACATCTTCTCCATCCAAGTGTAACAGAGTTATGATTCACATGACATGAACGTCACTTGTGAAAATAAATCCCCCCCCCCCAAAAAAAAAAACAGCGTCTCAAAAAATTAGAATATTGTGTAAAAGTTCATTTTCTTCTGTGACATAATAGATTTTTTTTAAACTTTCATATGTTTTAGATTCATTGTGCATGCAGTGAAATATTCAAAAGCTTTTTTTGTTTTAATTTGGATTTTTATGGCATACAGCTCATGAAAATCAAAAATCCATATCTCAAAATATTAGAATATTCCACATGACCACTCAAAAGAAGCATTTATAATACAGAAATGTCAAAGTTCTGAAAGGTTATGCACTCAGTACTTAGTATGGAATACTTTTGAACAAATTCCTTCATCAATGGGGCGTGGCATGAAGGTGGTCAGTCTGTGGTACTGTTGAGGTGTTATGGAAGCCCAGGTTTGATTGATTGAGGCCTTAAGCTCATCTGTGTGGTTGAGTCTGGTGTCTCTCATCTTCCTCTTGACAACACAACACAGATTCTCTGTGGGGTTCAGGTCAGGCCAGTTTGCTGGTCAGTTAAGGCCAGTAATACCATGGTCAGTACACCAGTTAATAGTAGTTTTGGCTCGGTGGGCAGGTGCCAAGTGCTTCTGGCTAAAGGAAATCATCATCTCCATAAAGCTTGTCAACCTACAGAAGCGCAAAGTGCTCAAAAATCCCTGGGTAGATGGCTGTCTTGACTCTGAACTTGATGAAACGCAGTGGACCAACACCTGCAATACATTGCAATGCTGGTTTTGCCCACTTTGTGTTTTATCAAGTTCAGAGTCAAGACAGTCATCTACCCGGGGATTTTAGAGGACTTAATGCTTCCGTAGATTGAAAAGCTTTATTGAGATGATAATTTATTTTATCCAGAAGCACTTGGCACCTGCCCACAGAGCCAAAACTACTAGTAACTGGTGTAGTGACCATGGTATTACTGGCCTTAACTGACCAGCAAACTGGCCTGACCTGAAACCCACAGAGAATCTGTGTTGTGTTGTCAAGAGGAAGATGAGAGACATCAGACTCAACCACACAGATGAACTTAAGGCCTATATCAAAGCAAACCTGGGCTTCCATAACACCTCAGCAGTACCACAGGCTGACCACCTTCATGCCACGCCCCATTGATAAAGGAATTTGTTCAAAAGTATTCCATACCAAGTACTGAGTGCATAAATTGACATAACCTTTCAGAACTTTGACATTTCTGTGTTATAAATGCTTATTTTGAGTAGTCGTGTGGAATATTCTAATATTTTGAGATATGGGTTTTGAGATATAAGTCAAAATGTGACATAGCTCTGTTTACAATGCTGTACCCCCTCCAACTGTATATATGTTGCCCATTTTCAACTGTTTCTATTTTAGAATAACAACATGCTTAGACAGAAATACATTTGTACTGCCACTTGACAGCCACTTTTATTTTTCAAAAATATAAAAAGGAAAATGTACAGTATCTCTATTTCTTCTTGCCTCTGAGTATCTCTATTTCTTCTGGCCGGCCATAGTGCTTCTTAGTGTGGTATTCCGCGAAGCAGTCTTTGGCGTGGAGAGCTACTTTACAGTACTTGCACCAGGTGCGAGACTCTTTTCTTGGTCCTTTCACTCCCTTTACCCTTTTGCCAAACTTTTCCTTGCACACTCTGCACACCCGTGACGGCTGTTTCTTGGCATTTTTACCCATTGGGATGAGT
Source organism: Nannobrachium achirus (assembly GCF_963921795.1). Lineage (NCBI taxonomy): Eukaryota > Metazoa > Chordata > Actinopteri > Myctophiformes > Myctophidae > Nannobrachium > Nannobrachium achirus. The sequence continues at coordinate 52,967,419 of NC_137821.1, read as the reverse complement.
ACAGGTCGGTGTTCACTCATGTCGACATCCAGTCTTCCAGGGGGGTCGTAACGGGAGCACGGAGCGTAACCGGTACCGGTTGGTCCCGCCTCTTCTTCCTGGCCCCCTACAGCCCCAGCCTCGTCCTGCCTCTCCAGCTTCACCTCCTCTGCTTCCTGGCCCCCTACAGCTTGGACCTGGCCCCCTACAGCTTGGACCTGGCCCCCTACAGCTTGGACCTCATCTATCCCATGCCGACCCTCCCTCAGGCCGACCCAGGAGGTTGTGATGGCCAGGATGAAACGGAGGTGGGAGAGGATCTTTGTTTTTTTTTCCTCCGGGTTGATTTTCAGCCGCTCTTTGTAGTGGTTCTCCTTGTTCGTTTTGTAGAGGATGTAGGCATTGTAGAGCGAAATCTGGATGAGGTAGAAACAGAACTTCGTCGTCCACTTCTGCGTCTTCCTCGCGCACATATAATCGCCTATCATTTGGTCCAAAGAATCCACCCCGTGCATGTACTTGTTGTACTCGAGTACACATTTTGGTTTGGTCACCTTCTTCCTCGGGCCAGTCCTGAGGCCTTGCTCCTCTGTTGTCAGCATCTGATCGGCGTGAATCGTGGACACACACTTGGCAAGTTTCTTGTTCCTCCAGACAACAACCATGACCTGTCCGTTGTGGAACATGACATGCTCTCCCACCTTCAGTGAGCCCAGGGTCAGATCTCGGATAGCGGGTGGCTCGCCGCGAAACCTCCTGAGGGTGCCACACGTGTGGGTGTCCATAGCCAGCAGTCGTTGGGACAGCTCGATGCTGTTGTAATAATTGTCCATGTACAAATTATGGCCACGCCCCTTCAGGTCACCCATCAGGAACAGCACCGTGTCGACCAGCTTGGCGCCCTTCCCGTGGTAGGGCTTCATGGCGTAGCAGTAGCCTGTGGCGGAGTCACACAGGATGTAGCTCTTGATGCCGTATTTGATGGGCTTGAGGGGGTTGTAAACCCTGAAGCTCAGTTGTCCTCGCCACAGCAGCATGCCCTCGTCGATGGAGATGTTCTTGTCGGGGGAGAAGAGCTGCTGGAACTTGGGGATCAGGTAGTTGATCATCGGCCTCACTCGCCATAACCTGTCCGTAACATCGTCACCGCCGTGAGCAAAGTGGACACACCTCAGGAGCCTCTGAAAATTGTTCCGTGGCATGGTTTTAGGGAAGATGGGGGTTTGGAGGACTTCAGCCATGCTCCAGTACATTGAGAACTGGGGGAGCTTGTAGACCCCAGCTAGGATGTAGAGGCCGAGGAAGTTCTTCATCTCCATGATGGTGACTTGTGGCGTTGCGACCTCCCGCTGCTGGACCTGTAGTGACGATATAAACATTCATGTCACGATTAGTGTTCAAAGAAGCTGCCACCTATAAATTATAGAAATATACAATTACTACCAGTAAGACTCCCAAATTGGGAGATAAGAGACCGTCAGGCCGTATACACAAACTTTAGAAGGCACTCAAACTCATAGACTGCCATGCCCGAGGAACCCGAAGTTTTTGTAAAAAATCACACCCGTGTGAAGTGGAGCTGTGTGTGTGTGTGTGTGTGTGTGTGTGTGTGTGTGTGTGTGTGTGTGTGGATCATGTGTACCGATTTTTGTGACATTTGAAGAAAATATGTAGGAAAAGGAGCAAAAAGTGTGTTTTGGAGAAAATTCAAGATGGCGGAAAATCTATCATGGCGCAAATGGGCGTGGCCTATATGGGGAGATGCGTCATGACCCAAGGAATCCAGGGAAAAAATATTTTTAATTTTCCGACCTACGGTTCAAGAGTTACAGGCCAAAACGTAAAGTGGGGTGTTATGGCGCCACCATGCGGCCAAATGACACAATTATTTTTTATTTAATCCTTGAAACCATTATGAACCTCCTCTCCAAGTCTTGAAACTCTAGCCCCTATGGTTTGCGAGAGACAAATAATTGAATGTGAGTTTTTGCGATTGCCATTATAAGTCAATGGGGAAAATTAATTCACTAATAAATTAATATCAATTAAACTATTGAACCTTTCTCTTAGCAAGTTACTAGCCCACTATTCCCGAGTAAGCCGGTCGATTTGACATATGGCGCGAGTGTGTGGTGGCAAAACTGTGGGACTAGTAGCGTGCCGAAGTTTAGGAAGTTCAGGCTACATACAGACACACACACACACAGACAGACAGACACACAGACCCACACGGCCACGTATAGGGAGCCTGTGCTTCACACAGCTCCAAAAAAGAAATAATAATATATATATATATATATATATATATATATATATATATATATATATACACAGCATTTTCTGGACTATAAGGCGCACCTGACTATAAGGCGCACTGTCAATGAATGGTCTATTTTCAAACTGTTTTCATATATAAGGCGCACATAATAGACGCTTATGCATCCAACAGATGGAGCTGTGCTAAAGGGAATGTCAATGTCTATGAATGATCCATTTATAAGGCGCACTGGACTATAAGGCGCACTGTAGTTTTTTGAGAAAATTAAAGGCTTTTAAGTGCGCCTTATAGTCCGAAAAATACGGTATATGTCACGGTTTGTTTGAGAAACAGTACGATCGAGAAACGGAGCACTCGTCGTGCGGCACGGGGCGGAACAAGCGGTCGCTTTGACCCACAACAACGTAGCGTCGGCAGGAATGATAGCGCCTCACCCCACGGAGGTTCGGGTTAGGGTTAGGGTTAGGCATAGTTTTACTGAGGTTAAGGTTAGGGTTAGGGTTAGAGTAAGGCATAGTAAGCTAATGGCTAAACACTGCCGAGCTAGGCTAGTAAATAAAGAAAGAGAGTCGCAAACGAGTGACGTCAGCGCCTACACTAGTGAATGGCTGTCGTTGCCATCTGGTGGTGATTGGTGTGTGGTGAACGACAAAACAAGCGCTCTTACCATGAACGTACTGAGTTACCCAAACGTACTGTAACATATATATATATATATATACTTTTTTTTTTTTTTTTTGAATAAAATAAAAATAATCAAAAAAAAGTTTGGACCCCAAAACATGTAGTAGGCATGATCACAATCGCGAAATTGCATGTTTAGCCCCCATACCAACCCCATCTTTAAACATGGCAGCCATATTTGTTTACATCTGTTTACTTACACACAAAACATAATGGCTGCTATCTCATGAATCCCTGAATGGATTTCCAAGCGGATTTTTTGTTTGAAAGCTGTGAACAACATGCACACACGCGCTGACTCCGAAATGCATTATACTCAGTGAGCAATCACTGTTATTCATAGACTGAATTCTCAAAGCCCATATAGGAAAGTGCAGCAGTTTTTACTATTGTGAAATAAATGCAAATGCCTGCCCTGCTATTATATATATAAACATACAGTGTGATGTAGCTATCAGCTCTGTGTCATAATGTGTGCTAAAGCCAAAAATAGCAGATCTACAAGCCCAGTACAATACATTTTACCAGATTCAAACTCATGGCCTTGTGTGTCAGAGCCCAGTGCTCCATCAACTGTGCCACAAACATGTGATTCTCAAGTATAATAGATGAACACATAGATATGCATTATTTGTGTTTTATATATGATATGCCACTTGGCTGACTGCTTTGCTCACAGGTCTGTGCCAAACTAACTAAAAGTGAGCGAAACAGTCATGTTGTCTTGGGTTCAATGCTCAGCAAAGCCCAGTATACATTTGGTATAATTATATATTCCCCAGACTCGAACATGTGACCTTGTATATCAGAGGTGAATGCTCTATCAACCAAGCTAGTGAGTCTTACACATGTGATTCTAATATGTAATAGATAAACACATGCATTATGTGTGTTTATATGTGACATCATGTTACTCAGCTGTGAATGGCCGCTTAGCTCATGTGGTTGGTATGTGATATCAAATGAGCCAGGCTGTCATGTTGGTGTTGATGATGGGTTCAATATGGTAACATCTGTGTTCATCTATTATACATGAGAATCACGTGTCTGTGGTTCATTAGCACAGTTGATAGAGCACTGGGCTCTGACACACAAGGCCATGAGTTTGAATCTGGTAAAAATGTATTATACTGGGCTTGTAGATCTGCTAGTTTTGGCTTTAGCACACATTATGACACAGAGCTGATAGCTACATCACCCTGTATGTTTATATCTATAATAGCAGGGCAGGCATTTGCATTTATTTCACAATAGTAAAAACTGCTGCACTTTCCTATCTGGGCTTTGAGAATTCATTCTATGAATAACAGTGATTGCTCACTGAGTATAATGCATTTCGGAGTCAGACATTTGTTCAGGTTCCATGTAAACATTGTGAACATTGCACAGGAAGGAGGGAAGAGTGCGATGACATATGTACCTTTATGACACAATCCTGTGCATACAAGTTGGTCTCATTGACGATGTAGCTGACCACCTCGTCCGTCATGATGAGCTCAAAGTACTCGACTGGGGTCGCGTCATCGGCCATGTCAGCAGCGGCCCCTCTAAGACCAGGCGTGCCAGTGAAGGGGATGTCTCGAGGTTCCCACCCGTCCTCACGCCAGGAGCTGCCACCTATAAATTATAGAAATATACAATTACTACCAGTAAGACACCACAATCGGGAGATAAGCGACCGTCAGGGTTTTAGACTTGCTGAAAATAGATGATCTACAACACGCTCACAATGGGTGCGTTTACATGGGCAGGTATATTCCACTTGTATTCATATGACTGCTCATTCAGAATGAAAATGCTCATGTAAACACCTCAGAATAGAATAGAATATCCATTCAGAATGAATTTTCATTCCGGTCTGGCGGGGTGGTATATACTGTTTGAATCAGAATAGACTTTTGTTCAGGTTCCATGTAAACAGCTCTATTCGGAGTGAGCTCAATCTGAATGAATAAATGTTATGCATGTAAAAGCACCATGTTGTGAGCTTGTAGATCTGCCATTTTACAAGGTGTGGGATTGTCTCAATAGAATGAATAGAATACAAATGTGCTTGACTTGAACTTTCCTGCAAAATAGCAGATCTACAAGCTCAACGTGTTGCAGTATGACGCATTGTGAGATGAGATGTTGAAAGCTCACAGCCTCACACCAGCATTATTTTTTAGTTTGTTTTAGACATGTGACAATAAAAATCTTATTCGCAGTTTCAGTCATCACAGCTTAGTTTTTAGTCATAAAACATGGTAAATCTTGCGGTCCGATAGCTAAAGAGAACATTTTTACATCTCACGGCTAAGCTGGCAGAGATGTGGAGAGCTGAATCAAAAATGGAATGGATAGAAAGATATCTATATGAATGAATTACACATTCTTACCTGTGTCCCTGCCTGAGGAAGGCCCAGCGTCACTGGTGGACTCCAGGTCTGGAACCGGAGATACGTCCCTTTCACTGGAAGCTGGAGAGGGGCCTCGAGGTGCAGCTGGTGTAGCTGAAATGAAAATATGCATTATAAAATCGAATAATATACATTTTCATCCTGTGGAAATAGCAGATATACAAGCAATTTTGATGTAATTTTAGTCATAGTCTTTTGAATAAAATGTCATTTAGTTTTAGTCAGAATTTAGTCCCCTGAAAGTATTTCGCTGTAGGCCATTTACCGTCTCTCATCTCTATTACATTCTATGATCTTTTAGTTTACTGATCCAAACTATAGGATAATGTAATGCAAAGGCCATAGAAGAGTGAGATGAAATCAAAGGTGTGGGATTGTCTCAATAGAATGAATGGAATACAAATGTGCTTGACTTGAACTTTCCTGCAAAATGGCAGATCTACAAGCTCAACGTGTTGCAGTATGACACATTGTGAGATGAGATGTTGAAAGCTCACAGCCTCACACCAGCATTATTTTTTAGTTTGTTTTAGACATGTGACAATAAAAATCTTATTCCCAATTTCAGTCATCACAGCTTAGTTTTTAGTCATAAAACATGGTAATCTTGCGGTCCGATAGCTAAAGAGAACATTTTTACATCTCAAAAAATGTAATTTAGTTTTAGTCATAATTTAGTCCCCTGAAAGTATTTCGCTGTAGGCTATTTACCTTCTCTCATCTCTATTACATTCTATGATCTTTTAGTTTACTGATCCAAACTATAGAATAATGTAATGCAAAGGCCATAGAAGCAGGGATTCAAACTCATGACACTAAATGACGTTTTATTCAAAAGACTATGACTGAAACTACATCAAAATTGCTAGCATAGTGTAGTGAAATATTTATATTCTACTACAGGAAGTTCTGACCAAGCACTTAGCCAAAATAGCAGATCTACAAGCTCACAGTGTGTCGCGTTGCGACACGTCACATCGAGGCCTTAGATATCACATCAAGGACATGCAATGCTGCCACCTGGCCGTCAAATGAACATATTACATCTTTTCAGTCAAACTGATTTTGTTTACATGACATTTTATTACATTTCAGGTCATATGTCGGTCATTCTTAGATTGTTTTGGGTCAATCAAAGGTTACGCTTTGATGTAAAGTAAACATAATGTCCTCCTCGTGCCAAAAAAGCTACTTTGAATGTAAATATTACCTCTGCCACGACGACGGGGGATGCGTGCAGGTGTTGGATCACCACCTTCATCATCATCATCGTCGTCTAAAACAGTTAGAAGAAAAAGATTTGATGAATATGTTGTATGTACTAGACACAATACCTTGGTTGACGTGATGCGTGGATAAAAAAACACGCATGCGATTCATCTCAAACATGAATACATACAATAAAGCCAAAAAGCGTAAAGTGCTGTGCTACCATGTCGTGCTAGTTTATTCAGTCAGTTAGAAAACCACTTGTAATTTCTAACACAAAGATTGCATGTCAATACACAATACCATGGTTGACGCGATGCGTGGATAAAAAAAAGAAGAAAAAAAAGAACACGATTGAATTCATCTCAACTATGAATAAATATAATAAAGCGTGTGTAGTCCTACCATGTCTGGCCATCTGGACATCCATGCGGGAATGTTCCCAAGCTGGATCGTAGTCTTCCTCGTCTGGGGATTCCACGATAGGCTCGGCTGGAGAGGGGCCTCGAGTTGCAGCTGGTGTAGCTGAAATGAAAATATGCATTATAAAATCGAATAATATACATTTTCATCCTGTGGAAATAGCAGATATACAAGCAATTCTGATGTCATTTTAGTCATAGTCTTTTGAATAAAATGTCATTTAGTTTTAGTCATAATTTAGTCCCCTGAAAGTATTTCGCTGTAGGCCATTTACCGTCTCTCATCTCTATTACATTCTATGATCTTTTAGTTTACCGATCCAAACTATAGAATAATGTAATGCAAAGTAGCCTGACACTCAGCCTGAATTGACATTTCGTTTCACTTCATTATTCAGTCTGAACTCAGTTCCCCCCAGGGCGTTTGCAGGGATGGGCGTTGCCAAAAAGAGGCAGTCTTCAGCGATTGGTTCACCGACCAACACATGACATAGTGTTGTAATGTGTGACTGGCTAGTGGCTAGCCTGTTGCTTGCTAGTGCTACTTGCTAACCAAAGAAACAGTCAGAATAGGAGCACTACGAACTAGTAATCAAACACAACATAACATGCCTTTTACTGGTGTTTCATAGCGAGATCGATACGATCGCATTTTACCGCAATTTACCGCATTCTATCGCGACGCGATGTGCGGTACGGTACGGCGGCAGCGCTGGTGTACTTGGAAACACACATGAGTTCTGGGAAACCCCCACCCACGCTGATCACAAGACGCTGATTCACGACGCTGATTCGCCGATCGGATTTTCAACCGAGGCAGGCCCTCCTCAATGAGAGCGATTCTAGACCTGAATCGCCGAAACAAAAAAATTAAAGGGGTGTGGCTAGCGATTCAGGGTCTGGAACTAGGCTAAATGCAAAGGCCATAGAAGCAGGGATTCAAACTCATGACACTAAATTACGTTTTATTCAAAAGACTATGACTGAAACTACATCAATTCTACTACAGGAAGTTCTGACCAAGCACTTAGCCAAAATAGCAGATCTACAAGCTCACAGTGTGTCGCGTTGCGACACGTCACATCAAGGCCTTAGATATCACATCAAGGACATGCAATGCTGCCACCTGGCCGTCAAATGAACATATTACATCTTTTCAGTCAAACTGACTTTGTTTACATGACATTTTATTACATTTCAGGTCATATGTCGGTCATTCTTAGATTGTTTTGGGTCAATCAAAGGTTACGCTTTGATGTAAAGTAAACATAATGTCCTCCTCGTGCCAAAAAAGCTACTTTGAATGTAAATATTACCTCTGCCACGACGACGGGGGATGCGTGCAGGTGTTGGATCACCACCTTCATCATCATCATCATCATCGTCGTCTAAAACAGTTAGAAGAAAAAGATTTGATGAATATGTTGTATGTACTAGACACAATACCTTGGTTGACGTGATGCGTGGATAAAAAAACACGCATGCGATTCATCTCAAACATGAATACATACAATAAAGCCAAAAAGCGTAAAGTGCTGTGCTACCATGTCGTGCTAGTTTATTCAGTCAGTTAGAAAACCACTTGTAAATTCTAACACAAAGATTGCATGTCAATACACAATACCATGGTTGACGCAATGCGTGGATAAAAAAAAAAAAAAAAAAAAAAGAACACGATTGAATTCATCTCAACTATGAATAAATATAATAAAGCGTGTGTAGTCCTACCATGTCTGGCCATCTGGACATCCATGCGGGAATGTTCCCAAGCTGGATCGTAGTCTTCCTCGTCTGGGGATTCCACGATAGGCTCGGCTGGAGAGGGGCCTCGAGTTGCAGCTGGTGTAGCTGAAATGAAAATATGCATTATAAAATCGAATAATATACATTTTCATCCTGTGGAAATAGCAGATATACAAGCAATTTTGATGTCATTTTAGTCATAGTCTTTTGAATAAAATGTCATTTAGTTTTAGTCATAATTTAGTCCCCTGAAAGTATTTCGCTGTAGGCCATTTACCGTCTCTCATCTCTATTACATTCTATGATCTTTTAGTTTACTGATCCAAACTATAGAATAATGTAATGCAAAGTAGCCTGACACTCAGCCTGAATTGACATTTCGTTTCACTTCATTATTCAGTCTGAACTCAGTTCCCCCCAGGGCGTTTGCAGGGATGGGCGTTGCCAAAAAGAGGCAGTCTTCAGCGATTGGTTCACCGACCAACACATGACATAGTGTTGTTATGTGTGACTGGCTAGTGGCTAGCCTGTTGCTTGCTAGTGCTACTTGCTAACCAAAGAAACAGTCAGAATAGGAGCACTACGAACTAGTAATCAAACACAACATAACATGCCTGCTACTGGTGTTACATAGCAAGATCGATACGATCGCATTTTACCGCAATTTACCGCATTCTATCGCGACGCGATGCGCGGTACGGTACGGCGGCAGCGCTGGTGTACTTGGAAACACACATGAGTTCTGGGAAACCCCCACCCACGCTGATCACAAGACGCTGATTCACGACGCTGATTCGCCGATCGGATTTTCAACCGAGGCAGGCCCTCCTCAATGAGAGCGATTCTAGACCTGAATCGCCGAAACAAAAAAATTAAAGGGGTGTGGCTAGCGATTCAGGGTCTGGAACTAGGCTAAATGCAAAGGCCATAGAAGCAGGGATTCAAACTCATGACACTAAATTACGTTTTATTCAAAAGACTATGACTGAAACTACATCAAAATTGCTAGCGTAGTGTAGTGAAACTACATCAAAATTGCTAGCGTAGTGTAGTGAAATATTTATATTTTACTACAGGAAGTTCTGACCAAGCACTTAGCCAAAATAGCAGATCTACAAGCTCACAGTGTGTCGCGTTGCGACACGTCACATCGAGGCCTTAGATATCACATCAAGGACATGCAATGCTGCCACCTGGCCGTCAAATGAACATATTACGTCTTTTCAGTCAAACTGATTTTGTTTACATGACATTTTATTACATTTCAGGTCATATGTCGGTCATTCTTAGATTGTTTTGGGTCAATCAAAGGTTACGCTTTGATGTAAAGTAAACATAATGTCCTCCTCGTGCTAAAAAAGCTACTTTGAATGTAAATATTACCTCTGCCACGACGACGGGGGATGCGTGCAGGTGTTGGATCACCACCTTCATCATCATCATCATCATCGTCGTCTAAAACAGTTAGAAGAAAAAGATTTGATGAATATGTTGTATGTACTAGACACAATACCTTGGTTGACGTGATGCGTGGATAAAAAAACACGCATGCGATTGAATTCATCTCAAACATGAATACATACAATAAAGCCAAAAGCGTGTAGTGCTGTGCTACCATGTCGTGCTAGTTTATTCAGTCAGTTAGAAAACCACTTGTAAATTCTAACACAAAGATTGCATGTCAATACACAATACCATGGTTGACGCGATGCTTGGATAGAAAAAAAAAAAAAACAAGCACACGATTGAATTCATCTCAACTATGAATAAATATAATAAAGCGTGTGTAGTCCTACCATGTCTGGCCATCTGGACATCCATGCGGGAATGTTCCCAAGCTGGATCGTAGTCTTCCTCGTCTGGGGATTGCACGATAGGCTCGGACAGCACAGTAGTCCTGGTTCTGGTTCCGTGCCTTGGCTGCTGCTGGTCAACCACGACCGTGGATGAAGCTGGTTGCGGTGAAGGCGAACACGTTGGTTCCTCAACCATAGACTGAGCTAGAGAAGGCATGGGCACAGACTCGTCCTCCAACTCTGAGTCCGTTTCCACCCTCGGGTCTCGGAAGGTATAAAAATCGTCCATCTGAGTCTGCCGACCAGAGGAGCCCCTTCCACGGGAAGATCCACGACCTTGATTTTATAGAGGATTTGAAGTGATCACATGACATAACATCCCAAAACAACAGATCTTTGTCAGATTAAACACCAGAATGTGATATTTTAGAAGAAAAAATAATAATATCACAAACGAAATTTTTCGGTTTTTGTAAACCTTAATATGTTTTAAAAAAACGAAATTGTTCGGTTTTGGCACTAAATGAGTAAGTTAATCATCTGGGGACCCCCCAAAATAATTTTGGTCCCAATCCACAGGTTGAGACCCACTGGTAGTAGCTCCCAGTTACAGCAATGTCCACAAGGGTGACAATTATGTAAAAGGCTAATCCTTCTTTATTAAAAAAAGGAAAATCTGTCTTGCCTGTTTGTCCTTTCATTAACTGTTCTGCTGCCCTTGACGACGCTCACCGTCAGTGAAAGGGTTAATACCATGGCGCCGTTGACGGCGAGGACTGTCAATCTTACTGTATATACAGTAAAGATATTATTACTTACTGTACGTCGCTCCGGTCCCGCCCGCATCGGTAATGTCTGCGATTTGTTTACAACGCACGTCGGGCGTGCACGCGAAGTTAACGTCCTCCATAGTAAATCCATTGAGAGGCCCATAAAGAGACTTCATTTTCTCCAAAAGAGACATTCTTATACAAAGGATGGTCTCCACTCTCCATAACTGTACACAATAGCTGGGCGCAGCCATGTTCTCTTCTGGGCTCACACTGTCATGTGACTAGATGACGTAATCGTTGCCGTCAAGTGATAATCCAAAAAAACAAAAACAACCCCCTTCCGGCCCTTCAAAATAATAGCGGCGGCCTATGGAGGAAACGGCGTGGCACCGAGGCACCAAGCAAACCTTCAGATTAAGAGGCACTAGTTGTGTTAAAGTAAATGGTACTGCTTTTGTCTAGAAGACATTTAGAGAGGTTCAGTTTTAACAAAGTTCTCTGACTTTAAAAGGAGGAGGCAGGACACAGAGCTACGTTTAGCCTCTACTGGGCATATTGAAGTTGTGTGTGCTGGACAGAAAAGGAACAAAAGTACAATATTTAGGGCCCGAGCACACACAGTGTGTGAGGACCCTATTGTAATTGCAAAGATTCTTCTTCTTCTTCCGCCGAATGAATCGCGTTTTTGAGGTGCCAAAAAGTTGCGCAACTTTGCACACACATCACAAGTGGCGGAAATGTACGTATTTTAAACAAATCTAAAGGGGGCGTGGCCTAATGGCACAACAGCGCCCCCTAGACAATTTCAACGCCCCAGCCCCACCATACGGTTTCACCTACACGTACGAAAATCAGTACACACCTGTATCACGTCCGGACTCACAAAAAAGTCTCTTGGCGCCACGTCCGAAACCAAACAGGAAGTCAGCCATTTTTACTTCTTTGTGTCATTTTGACGCATTTTTGGCCGTTTTCGCGTGTCACACTTTAACGAACTCCTCCTAGGGCGTTAATCGGATCAACTTCAAATTCACTCGGCATACACAAGACACCTGAACGATGAAGTTATCAAAATCGTGAGTTTTCGTAAAAAGGCGTGACCGTGGCGAAGTATCAAACTTCCTTCGCCAAACAGGAAGTGCCCTTCACCAAACAGGAAGTGCCTCTATATCTCATGAACCGTTTGTCGTACAGACTCGTGGCTAGTGTCATATGACTTGAGTACTTCACCTTAATTGGTTTAACTTAGCCCCGCCAGCTCTTCTGATTGGCCGAAACTTGATTGCTCCTTTTTTTGGCTATTACTCATCAACCGTTTGTCGTACAGAGTTGTGGCTGGTGTCATAAGACTTGATTAAGAGTCCTTCACCCTAATTGGTTTAACTTAGCCCTGCCCCCTCTTCTGATTGGCCGAAACTTGATTGTTCCTTTTTTTGGCTTTTACTCATCAACCGTTTGTCGCACAGAGTTGTGGCTGGTGTTATATGACTTGATTAACACTCATTCTCAGCCATTTTTCAATATGCTTGTGCGCTTATAAGCCAGGAATATTATTTATTTTTCAGTCAAAAGATCACCCTAAAATGCATGAAATAATGCCAGGCTGTAGTCTATTTAATGTACACTAGATGGCGCCAACGATTAAGGTCTCTGGCGATTGATATAAGGCCGAATGATAATAGCCTCCTCATCCACTTAACATTGGACCGGAGCTAGCGTTAGCATGGATGAACGTGGTACCGTGTGCGCCACGCGCGCGCTTGATGGTGTAAACAAAAACTATCGACTATCGCCTGGGACACGCAATAGACGCACAGACACTTCAAACCGGATCAAAATCCGAACATATTGACGCTGAGAAATAGCGGCGCTGCTGTAATGGCTTCCAATGCAAAAATAACAGGTTGTTTACATTGGAGAAACGCTCGATTTCCCGTTTCCGGCGATGACGTCATTTCCATCGCAGAATCATTGCTTGGACTGATATGAAGCTAAAATGGTCAGTTTTTGCTCTAAAAATGTCAAAAAAATACCAAAAAATGATCACAAGGTGATGGAAGGCGATCATGGCTGCCTCAGCCTTCTGTAAAATGGCGATGGAAGGCGATTTGGCTGGGAGTGAGTTCACACATCTGGTGCCAACCCCGAGTTTCCAGAGTTTGTATTGGTACCACCCCTGTGCCAACCCCGAGTTTGGGCGGTTTTTGGTTTTTTTTTTCAAAAATGTTTTTTGGACCTCCAAAAATGTATTAGGCATGATCACGATCGTGAAATTGCATGTTTAACCCCCATACTAGGGATGTTAATCGACGCATTATTTACGAATCGACGTGTCGCGGCCCAAAATCGACGCGTCGATCGACTTTTTTTACTTTTTTTTCGCTAAGCAGCAGCTGAGAGGAGACTCAGGAGAGCGCAACAAAACTTATGCAGCTGCACCCATCAGAACTTGCATCAAAGCCCTAATAATAATAATAGATAATTGCTCTTCTTTGCGTTAGCACAGAGTCTGTTCTCTAGAGACTAGAAGCGGAGTGACAAAGTCCATGGAACGTAGTGGGAGCGCTCTGGCTGGCACCCCAGGCTAGTGTATCAAATGTGGAGCTTTGGTCTGCCTCGATCTCTCCCTCCCCGACCGCGTCCACGGGTGTTGATTAAACACTGATTTTTTATTTATTTTTTTTCACATCCCTACCCCATACCAGCCCATTCTTCCAAACATGGCAGCCATGTTTGTTTACATCTGAAGAAACATAATGGCTGCTAAATCATGAATGCCTGAACGGATTTTGTTTGAAAGCTGTGAACAGTGTGCACACACGTGGTGCATCATCTAGGCATGGGCATGCACAATCTGTGCACTATAAATTACATGGAAGTCTATGGAGACCATGGCATCGCGGGACATTGAAGAGAAAAAATCATTGCAACATAAGTGTTAAGAGTTCTTCACCTTAATTGGTTTAAGTTAGCCCGGCACCCTCTTCTGATTGGTCGATTATTGATGTGTTTTAGACAGTATTGTATGTAATATTTCTTGTTAAAGTGCGCCCCCTCTTGGTGATGATGATACTACATAAGTTGAACAGACGCACTGGCGAATTTAATCAGTTAATTATTGAGTGAGAGAAGAAAGGAAAGACGCTAGTTTGGTCAGAAGGAACACAATAGATTTTACCGTGTTCACAGGTGTTTTTTTTTCTTTTTTCTTTTTTCCAGTCTTTTCACCTGTTTGTACAAGAGGAATATATGTTTTTTGTTTCTTTTTAGGTGTTTTTTGTACTGCTGGAATTAACATTCAGTAAAACGCCTAAACACCATCCTTGCCTCATATGGAATCTGTGAGTACTGTGGTCCAGTTTCTGCTTTTGGATGTACAAATACATTAAGCCCACCTGTGTTTGCGTGTCAGAAACCCTTTCACCAAGCTAGTGTTTGTGGCAAACACATTTAAGACTTTAAGAAAACTTTGCCACTATATCCACTTCTTTTATTCCAACTCCCAGTTGCTTCTCCCAACATAATAGTAAGTCCTGTCCCTGTGACTGACCTCCACTGATCTCCTCCCAATCGTCTTCAGTGACTTCAGAGTCAGATTCAATCTTGACTTCAGAACGGTGCAAAGAGATTTCTTCATTATCGTCTTCACTTTTCACTGCTGGTAATGTCGACGTTGACCTGTCAGGCTCCTCTGGTCTTTGAAGTAGCTCCTCCTGTTCCTCTTTAATGTGTGGAGGCTCTGGTTCCTCCTGGAGCAGATAGGAGCTCCTCTCCTGTTCAAGAGTAACCTCCTCTTTACACACAGCCATGTCTAGGAGAAGAAAAAACAACATGATAGCCAACCCTGGATTCCTTAAGTGTAAATAAACATTACCATCGGTTACATGTCTCCATTCCGACATGTCTCCATTCCGACACTAACCCCATCTCTAACCCTAACCCTAAACATAACCTCTATGGAAGTGTTGCCACTCCGACAATAAGAACTCACTGTCGGAGTGGCGACATGTCGGAATGGAGAGCATCACCATTCCCATCCTCCATGTACAAAATTAGGTAACATCTGCTTAATGCATTCCCACCTAGCGCTTGAACCGTGCCATTCTGGTTGCTGGGTGTTGCCATGGTGACCAAAGGGTTCATCTGTGTGTTTTACTGAGCTGTCAATCACTACACACACTATGTATGAAAACAGTACAGCATTCTAATCTAGTTTTAATCTAGCAGCAAATAAAGATTCAGTAACTACAAGCAACTGCATTCATCTCCCATACCATCGATACCCCGAACAACAGTAATGTTGTTCTAGTCCACAAATTTTGGCTGAATATTATTATTGTCATAGAGATGTAACCCCTGGAGGGTAGTAGTGTACAGGGTGACGTACAAGTTGACGTCCTGAGTGAGGCCTATATTTAAGAGCATTCTAGACAGGCACAGCACAGGACAGTACTGTGGGTCCTCGACACTGCAGGTAGCGTGTCGAGTGAGGGAGATTTGAGTACTGGCTGTCTGAACTGGTAAGTCTGTCTTATCTGTAGCTTATCCTCGCTTTTACTGGTTTATGTTTATTCCTAGGGTCTACAATAACAATGTTTTATATTACCGGGTCAGTGCCTCGACGCCATTATATGGTCGTGGATGTTTGTCGTGTCCACTCGGAATTGTTTGGGGTGTGGCCCACCCGCTCCTTACTGTGTAGGCTTTGAACTTGAAGAAATGTGAGTATTCTAATATGAACGTGCAAAGGAAATGGGTTGATATATTCTGTAATTATGAGCTTTGTGTAACCGTGTCTAACATGCATAAATCACTGTCATTGCTCAGCTGCAGGTGGTGGACTGTTAGTGTGCTGGTTGGGGTATAAGCCTCAGGTGTTCATGTTGGCCTGTGTTTAAAAACAAGAAGCTTTCTGGTAAATAACATTATGGGCTACATTGTGTCGATACACTGTATTAGTCGCATTACCTGTGACATGACTGAATTGTATTTTGGATATTACTGTACATGCTGTGTGCTTTTGAACTAAATAGTGTTTTGTCATTATTGTACTGTAGGTCTTGGAACAAGCGGCACATACCGTTGTTCCTTTCCCCTCATTAGTTTGTGTTCATTTATTTTTGGCCATTCTCCCCATTTGCCATTACATCTCATTCTCAACACTTTTAATGACTTTTACAGAGACGTCATTGCCTACGCGGTCCGCGTCTTTCACACGTTCACGTTGCCAAGAGACGCATTCACGTCATGGTCCTGGGGTCCCACGGACGCTCCGCCTCCATTGGAGTCCACGTTAAAATAATTTACTGCGTCGCGGGAAAAAAAAACACAAACACAAATCAAATCCGCGTAGAAAGTCTTACAGACGATAGAAATTTTTTGTCTTGATTCCACCGACGATTCCACCGACGCCATTTTGCGCGCCCGAATTCACTAGGGGCACAAGTTTTAGCATAGCACCGGGTCGCTCCCTGACCGTAGAGGCACAGCGTGTCAGTTGCTACACCAAAAGGGGTGCCCTGATGAATTCTGCGACCGTCATACCCAAGGGACAGTGCTGAAATGTGACGTCTGGCGCATGCGCACTGAAACTAGTGTGGTCTCTGCTGCTCTACTCAATGGGTGCGTTCGGAAACCCGCACCGGGTGTGTGCTCAGTGTAGTGAGTTCAGTGGGCGTGACGTTGGAGAGTGCGTTCAGCGTGGCTTATTTACGAACGGCCAGTTTTAAGAGGCAGCTGTGCGCTTTTTCACTCTGAACTCTGAAGGTAAACTTTCTGAAAAGCAGCAGTTGCTAAGTATGCTAACGTAACGTTGACATTGAAAGGAGATGTAATTCATAGCATTGGCATACCTGCTGTTAGTTTACACATTGATGCGTGTGAAACTATCAAGCCCAAACGACCAATTAAGCTGGAAATACTGCATTTTGCGGTCATTTCCTCCATTGTTCACAGCTGAGAAGCGCTCGAGACATGGCCATGAAAGCCAACCAATCAAAACACCGCACCGACGCACCACACCGCCAAACCCCATCTTCTGAGTAGGGTCGGTGAGTGCATGCACTCAACACGCTGGTGCGCCGCGCACTGGATTTCCGAACAACGTACCGAATAAACGAACGTCAACATGGCACACCAGTGCGTTGAGTGCGCATTTCCGAACGCGCCCTATGGCTCTACTTCATTTCAAGTTGCTATAATAGTTAGATGGTTTAATTTGTTTTTTAATGTATTGTGTAAGATAAACACGGCAAAGATTTATTATCAGTTAAAACTGGAACAGCTAAAAACATTTCACTAGTGGTTCTCAAAGTGGGGTCCAGAGGGTCCTTGAGGGAGTTCCAGGGGGTCCCCAGATAAATGAACTTTAGGAACCAAATAGAACTTTATGGGTCTGTAACTCAGTGAACAAATAGAACCAAATGGACCTGTTCCATTTGTACTCTAGTATTTTAACATAGATTTTATAATATAAATTATAATATATTAAATTATATAATATATATATATTATATATAAATATATATAATTAAATGGGTGTCTGTAGCCTAGTGTATTTAGAAATCCTAGTTCTAAGTTCAAACATTAGCCAAATTGTAAAATAAATATAAGAAATAGGCAAACATTTTGAAAATTATTATTGGGGACTCATAAAACTTTTCTGGGACCCATTTGAATGACCACCTGTGGGTCCCGGGACCCATTACTTTGAAAACCTAGTAACATCACTGCTTTTAAACCTTTTGCTAGTAACTTCTTTTCTAAATAAAATAAATCATTGTTATATTTGTACCAAGTCCTGGAGTTTTTTTTATAATTATAGCGGGTCACAGAGATTACAAAAACAGTATTGAAAACACAATTGCCCCCTATAATAATTATCTGATTATTATTTTCCGCAGCTGGTTCAGCAGCGCAACTCCCGTCTAATCCACAATTTAAAATCACCTAAACCACAGCGCAGTAGCAGCGGCTGTTATTTCAGCTCCCAAAAACAGGCATCTGTTGTAGGTATTATAGATAATAAAAAGAATGTTCATTATTACTCGCCTAGATTAGCTTAGCCACTTCTACCTATGCCCATAAGTATTTTAAAATGCAGTTACTTTTAACCCACCTGTTCTGTGTAGTTTGACGTGTGGCTGTAAAACGAGGTCCAGGAGTTTGTTTTGTTTCTCCAGCAGAGTTTCTAGTGTCTCTATCTCTCTCTGAAAGAGGCTGAACATGAATTCTGCAGCCAAACCGAGACGTTCGCTGACAAACACTCTGACAAGCTTCACACAACTAACACCACCTTGTTTTTCCAAAACACACAATATCTCCTCTCCCACCGACGTCAGGTGTTCCTTTATCGACAGCTGTACGGACTCTATTTGACACGTTTTACCTCCTTTATGAGACATTTTCCAACAAGTTCTTTTTCTCATGCGCGCATTTGAAATCTGCATGAAAACGCTGTTTTTCAACACGCGGGCGGACGGCGATGAGGGCCGGAAACGGTCCTCGCCCTTCCCTCTATCTTGTCCGGGTTGAAACACAGTACACTACTCCAAAGTTCCGGCCCTGCAGAAGTACCAAAAAAATGCTCGTTTTGATTGAGTGATTGATTGATTGATTGACTGACTGATTGATTGATTGATTGATTGATTGAAGTTCGCATAGGAAAAGCACATCACATGACAGTACATTTTAGGATTTAAACCCAAGAAACCACAATGGCCTTTTTACATTGGGGTCCTTTTGTACACAATTCACATGACAGACAACACAACTATGCAAAAAAAGAAAGAAAAAAAAGAAAAAAAAGAAACGTGACTTGTCTTTTAGTTGAATCTCTCTTCCCCACTGGTCCCTCCCTAAGACTGTAGTCTAGTTTTTATTGGTCGAAGAAATCGTCAATATGTTTTAATCTCAGTTTTAGTCATCACAGCTTAGTTTGTATGTAGTTCTTATTTAGTTTTCAGTCAGTGAAAAAAGACTGACGTTCCTAATGTCAGACTGATCAAGATCAGTGCATCAATGGGTTAATGCTACCCTCTAGTGGTGATTTAGGAAAGTACATGCAGTACACTGTGTGTGTGTGTGTGTGTGTGTGTGTGTGTGTGTGTGTGTGTGTGTGTGTGTGTGTGTGTGTGCGTGCGTGTGCGTGTGCGCGCGTGTGTGTGAGGAAATTGGCCAAGATGATCAAGAGAAAACCTAGAACCACTAAAAGCAGGCCTGCAATGAATTAGAAGCTGCTGGACAGTGTCCACCGTCAAACGTGTTTTACATCACCATGGACGATGATGGTGATAGTTTCGCTTTCTTCCTGATCTTGGCAGTGACGGTGCCATGCATCCATCCATCCATCTTCAACCGCTTATGGAGTCGGGTCGCAGGGGCAAGCAGCTCCAGCAAAGCTCCAAACTTCCCTTTCCTGAGCAACATTATCAACTTCATCCTGGGGGATCCCGAGGCGGTCCCAGTGTGGATGGACCCATCTGGCCATTGGTCTGCCCCGGGTCTCTTCCCAGTGGGACATGCAGTTAGTTTATACTTAAAAACAATTGCTGCACAGACGCTTATTTGATTGAGACAACTTTCTAGATGGCCAAGGGACTTAAGCATTGCTGTGTGACGTGTATATTTGTTACCCAGCTGATTTGGTCACACGTCATATTAGCATTGCTGTAGGTCTATGTGTATTGTTGACCCAGCTAATTTAGTAAAATTTTCTGAAAACCCATAATGAATTCATGAAAATGAAATAAACTTGGTGATGTCTTTGTTTGACAAAGTATTTGCTCTTATCAACCTATCTCAGAAAAATAAGACATTTTGAAATGATTGGAAAGTCAAAACTGCCACAACATACATGTTCTTTAGCCTACAGGTGTATGAACTTTTGCTTGCAATTGTGTGTGTGTGTGTGTGTGTGTGTGTGTGTGTGTGTGTGTGTATATATCCACAAGTTTCCGCGGGAGTTTACTGGAGACTATCGGGACCAAACTTCCGGGTTTAAAGGCAGACATACAAGCTCATGTCGCGTCACAGACGCAACCCGTTGTGAGCTTGTAAATCGGCAACGGAAGCTCGGTGCAGACGTCTGCGCAATGCACTATGGGGCGTTGGAAACTCGTGGATATATATAAGTCTCTAAAAGATGTATGTAGCCTATATTTTATTTCATTTGTTTGTTTAATGGTGTTTGTGTGTTCACAGTTAAGTGATATAACTTATCAAAATCAAAACCTTATCCAAATAAGAATACACTTCCCACAATGTTTTGCGTGAAGTAGGCGGTGTCACTGCAGACCAGCCACTCTGTAGACCATAGACATAAAAAGGAAGACGCCTCCTTTGGCTCTGGGGTGTCCGTCTTGGAGGATAGGCAATTTGTACAAGACTGTATGGCTGCAGGCATGGAGTCACCATTGAAGTCCCGGAAAACATGCGCTGCGATTGGCCAGTAGACACTTTGAGTGGCAGCATGCTTTTGTCACTTCCGTACTTCTGCCTATCCAGTTTGACGGGTCGCTAATGAACTGCAGCGGCGGACGAGGTGTCTAGAAACACAGGCACCTACAAATTCACGCCCACAATTGAGACAGCGGCCCCACTTCGGGTAAGGGAGAACGGTGTACTGCAAGACAGTCCATGGAAAGTCATTGCAATTCAACCGTGGTTAGCCTAATATTAAAATAATCCTACACAAACTGAAGACTATATTGATTTAAATAAAAATATGTTTCCAAATGTATGGACTGACTCTGCCAACATATTTTCTTGTTTTCTAAATACATGATGCGTGTCACATTTAATTTGCCACTTGAATGGGTTACCCATAATGTTAACAGAGCAGAGTGGAAATGGCAGACACAGAACACAGTCGCTTTTCAGTGACATCACTGTCTTTATTGCTATGCGTTTACAAGCGCCGACTTTGAAGATCCCGACTTTTTCAACAACAGAGTGAATTCCCCAGGTTAGTATTAACCAAAAATAACTTGCAAGACTCTGTTTGGAAGAAGCAAGATGCCACAATGTCCCAAAATGTATACATGACAGACAAGCGTATTTGGGTATTGAAATCCACAAGGGATGCGTCCATGACGTGTGTACCATGCGACCACTTAAAAGTACATTTTCCAATGCTAGCACTTGACTCACTGATGAAGTATATTAAAGTACAGTATATTGTAGGTAGTGTATCAAGTTGACAGATATGCCACTTTAAAAAGGCCAAATTAAACTCATGGGACACTTTATTAGAACACACAAAAACATTGCTACGGCCTCAGTAGTCAACCACTGAAATTATGTCCCAATACTTCTCATTGGGATTGCATTCGCAGCTGCAGTAGGCCTACACCGTTCATCCTTACCCGAAGTGGGGAAGCTATCACAATAGGGGGCGTGAATTTGGGGGTCCACCCTATGTTCCTCAGGTTCTATGTTCCCCGCAGGTTAACCTGCATTATATTTTACTGAGGTTAGGGTTAGGGGTAGGTTTAGGTGGCAAGAAAGAAACATAG
This sequence comes from Nannobrachium achirus, assembly GCF_963921795.1. NCBI lineage: Eukaryota > Metazoa > Chordata > Actinopteri > Myctophiformes > Myctophidae > Nannobrachium > Nannobrachium achirus. The sequence continues at coordinate 52,945,622 of NC_137821.1, read as the reverse complement.
AACCTGGGGAACATAGGTACAACATAGGTCCCTGAATTTGTAGGAGCCTGTGTGTCTCTATTCCCAGTAGCGTGGCTGCTCCTAGCTGCCTACAAATTAACTTTACCAGCCCTTACCCGTTCAAAGATATGAGCTCCAAAATGATGTGCAGTGTGTGGGTTATGGGATGTGCACTGTGCACACAGTATATGAGGGATGGAAAGTAACTTTAACTGGTGCTTGCATGATGTAGGAGGATCAATGCAAGAAACCCGTTTCGTTTAATGGCTACAGAGATACTGTTCCCCCCCCAGCCCGCCCGCCCGCCCACCCGCCTGCACACACACCCGCCTGCCTGCACACACACACACACACACACACACACACACACACACACACACACAGAGCTGGTTAAACATTTTGCCTCAAGCTAGATGCAGAATAGATGTGCCTCATGCTAGATGCAGAATAGATAGTAGATACACCATAAAAATGCTAATATACAGCATACGATTTGTGAAAGTGACAAACGGGCTTCACAGTTATGTCAGGTGTGTTCATATGCTTATGGTGATGCGATTTCAGATCAATTGCTCCAGCCACTGAGGAGAAACGCTGTGACAGACAGACACTCACTCACTCACTCACTCAGACATTCGCAAAATTATATGTTTGATGGAACCTTATGGAAACCTCATGAAAACCTTAAGCTTATTAGGAAAGCTTAAGGGATGTTTCCCTTATCAAAAGATGTGACTTCCATAGGGAATTAATTGAACGGAACCACCTCCCGCCTCCCTCAGGTATTTGAGAAGGGAAAAAACCTAGATGTGTACAAAGCAGTGCAGGCTTGTTTGCATAGAAAATATAAATGATATATCATTGTACAGAAAATATATACATAGGGCAGTGAGAACAGGTAATAACTTAACCTTTAGAATTATAGAAAGGGACTGAGGTCTAAACTCATTTTAACCATTAAGTTCCATGGTTTTTAAGGTATGAATCCAAAATGCCTCTCTGCAATAGTAGTTTTACCATGTCACCGCCTCTAAGTGGCAGGTTGACCTTCTCAATGCCCACAAACGTGAGGGTGGGTGCTGATCCATGCCCTTTTACTTTATAATGGTGTGAAATAGCATAATCCATATTCCCATTTCTGATCGCCGCTTTGTGTTCAGCTACTCATATCTTTAGATTGCGTTAGGTTGGTCCAATATAGACCATACCACAAGGACACTTACAACATATAAACCACACGAGTTGTGTTGCAGTTAATAAACCCCTTTATTTCATATACCTGTCCGGTCTTTGGATGATAAAATACCTACCACAAGAGCTGTTTCCACATGACTCCTCACTTGACTTAACCAAGTGGACCCGTTGGATTGTTTATACAGTACATGGATGTAACAAAGGAGTCCCAAATGTTTCTACCTATTCTGAAACAAAACTAGATGTTTTAGATTGGGATCAGATTTTAGTATATTCCAATGTTTCTGGATTTTTTTTTCTTAATTTCATGGGATGAGGTATGATATGATATGATATAGTACTTTATTGTCAGTTCACACTGAAATTTGTCTTACGACACAGCAGTCATGTATTCAAAACATATATACAAACATTTGTAACACATCAAGGCATACGTGACACGCTGAGTCGCGGTGCAGCCCCTGTACCAGCGCACCAAATTATTACATTAGGTATTACATTTTGGAACAAAGGTGACTTCTTTTTAGCAGGCTCCCGAAGGGTCTCTCTTTGAACATCTCTTGTTGTATTTTCTGCTACATGTATAACCCTCTGTCTGAACTAGAGCCCGACCGATAACATTTTTTCCGACCGATACCGATATCCGATGTTGGAGAGTGCTAGAGCACCGATACCGATACGATACCGATGTTTTGTAAAAAAAAAAATTATTCATTTAAGATCATTTAATTGACAGCTCGCCCCTCGGATAAATGGTCAGATTATTGCTTTTTTTGTGCTTTTCATGTCAAACTTTAAGTTTGGTCGCAGTTATCAATTTCTATTGCTTGTTGGATAATAATACTCTTTTAATTTGGGGGTTCTGCTGTGTTTTGTCTCGTTTATGAATTAATATGTGTCTTTTATCCAAACGTAAATGCATTGCCAAGCAATTAAACAACACAAGTTCTATAGTCTATAGTCAGACATCTATATTTCTCTGTGGATTTTCACATAGGCCTACACACCTTCCTCCACCGCAACATGAAAAATCAGAGTTAGACAGTGCATGTGGTGAGTGAACGACACACGAGAGGCAGCAGCTCCAGTAGTGTTGGCTTGCATCTTGGACTATTATACTGTACTCTGCTGGATAATTCTGGTATTGCCCACACATAGGCCTATATAACTCAGGGTTTCATGCTCTATCCGCAGACACGTTACAGACAATTAACTCAGTTACTGCCAATTAAATATGCCTTCTTTGGGTTCTCCCTGCCATAAATCTCCATAGACTTCCATGTAATTTATAGTGCACAGATCATGCACGCCCATGCACAGAGCATGCACCATGTTTGTGCAGGCTGTTCACAGCTTTCAAACAAAAAAATCAGATTGGAAATCCGTTCAGGCATTCTTGAGAAAATAGCCATTATGTTTTACGTTTCATGTTATGTAAGCAAAGATGGCTGCCCTGTATGAAAGATGGGGTTGTATGGGGGGTGGAACATGCAAAATCGCGATTGAAATCATGTTTACTAGATTTAATGGGGTCAAAAAAAAAAAAAAAAAAAAAAAAAAATCGGTATCGGTGGAATAATTCACCGATACCGATACCGATACCGATACCTCCAAAACGACCGATATATCGAATTGACCGATATATCGGTCGGGCTCTAGTCTGAACCCATTTCAGGATCGCTACAAACGCGCTTGAGGCACAACATTGTCCATATGGAATATTTTCTACTAAGCGTTTGGATGATAGCTCTGTGCGTGTAGAACACTATCTTTGGGTTTGCGGTAAATGGTGGTGTTATGATGTCCCTCAAGGTCTACTGAAATGCTCAAATGAAATTGACTAACGTGGGATGTGTACCATTAATGAAATCACTGAATTCTAGCAACTCATTTTCTTATCCAGTAAATACCATTAAAATATCATCAATATATATTTTACAGTATATAACCTTTTTCCAGGAGAGTGGACACGCTGATGTCTATTCAGGTCACATGAAAGACTAAAACTTTTATCACAATGTTTACGGTGGAAAGGTTTTATCTCCAGTGTGGACACGCTGGTGTCTATTCAGGTTAGATGACTGAATGAAACTCTTATCACATAGTTTACAGTGAAAAGGTTTTTCTCCAGTGTGGACACGCTGGTGTTTATTCAGATCTGATGAGTCTCTAAAACTCTTGTCACATAGTTTACAGTGAAAAGGTTTTTCTCCAGTGTGGACACGCTGGTGTTTCTTCAGGTTGGAACACTCAATGAAACTCTTGTCACAAAGTTTACATTGGAAAGGTCTTTCTCCACTGTGGACACGCTGGTGGCTCTTCAGGTTAGACGAGTGACTATAACTTTTATCACAATGTTTACAGTGAAAAGGTTTTTCTCCTGTGTGGACACGCTGGTGGCTCTTCAGGTTAGATGACTGAATGAAACTCTTGTCACATAGTTTACAGTGAAAAGTTTTTTCTCCAGTGTGGACACGCTGGTGTTTATTCAGATCAGATTTGTGTCTAAAAATCTTGTCACATAGTTTACAGTGAAAAGGTTTTTCTTCAGTGTCTCCTGAGAAAGAGAGAGAGAGAGAGAGAGAGAGAGAGAGAGAGAGAGAGAGAGAGAGAGTAGGGATAGAGGGGAGAGAGGGGAGAGAGGAGGAGAGAAGAGAGGCAGGTTAAAACTGGCGAGTATAAAATGAGGAGAAAGTACAGCTTCCCTATTCATCTACTGTAAGAGCTAAATTAGTTTTTGCATTGTATTATTGTCTTGTGTGTTGGTTTAATATACATATAAGTACAGTATTTTCCGGACTATAAGGCGCACCGGACTATAAGGCGCACTGTCAATGAATGGTCTATTTTCTAACTGTTTTCATATATAAGGTGCACCGCACTATAAGGCGCACATAATAGACGCTACCGTTGCGTTATGCATCCAACAGATGGAGTTGTTTTGAAGGGAATGTCAATGTCAATGAATGATCCATATATAAGGTGCACTGGACTATAAGACGCACTGTAGTTTTTTGAGAAATTTAAAGGCTTTTAAGTGCGCCTTATAGTCCGGAAAATACTGTAGGCTACCGCTACCCATTGTCTGGCTCCAGCCAATAGTCCCGCCCACTCTCTGAGTGGACTGCTTCTCTTGGTCTGGTGTTGAATAATGAACCTCTACCTGCTCTGGTCTGAGGCAAGCCCAGGCCAATGAGAGTCGTAGCCTCGGAAGAGGGGGTGGGTCTAACTTTTGAAAATCAACAGAAACAGTGGAGGGAGGGGGAGCTCACCAGAGCTCTTAATTGCTCCCTTTGAACTTCAAAGGGGTTGTGAACTGTAGTAATTGATTAAGCCATACGTGTGTCAATAGCTCGTTAGTGATCACTTTAATCAATTAAAGCATCAAAGATAACAACCTGTTAGATGCCTGTCATAGAGGGGATGGGGAATGTTTTGAGTACACACTAGTCAAACACAACTAGGGATGTGCCGAATACAAAATTCTTGGCCGAAACCGAATACCGAATACTGGAAACATTCCGCCGAATACCGAATACCGAATAGCCGAATAATACATGTATATAATTTATTTTGTATAATAAATGTTTGTACCATTGCTGTACCTTTGTTGTAAAGCTACCTGATTATGGCAAAACCTAACGTAAATAATAATCACCATATGGTTCCATAAAACATTTATTTCTCACTTTTGAATGCACACATAACAAAATAAAATATTTTCTCTTTGCAATGCTAGCATAAAACAAAGTCAAAATAGTGCAACTATTTCTGTAGTATCCTACAGAGATAAAAGTGCATCAGAACAAGGTGCTTAAAACTGCAGAATGATCTAGGCCTACAACAAAATACTATTGTAAACACAAGGGCTGTTAACAGCCAGGCCTTCAACAACAAATGCACACACGTGCATGCATACTAATGTGCAAACTGGATAAATCCACATGAAAGTAAAGTATTGTAACTATTTACAAATGAAATTCGAGACGATTACAATTTCAAGAATTAGCAAATAAGGTGGTCCTCAAAGTACAAACATAGTATCATTTAGATACATAAAGTAGACAAACTGGATATAAAAAATCCACAATCCATTTAAAAATGAAAAGTGTTACATTTCAAGTATGTGCAGATAAGGTGGTATGTCCTCATGAGCAAATTATAAAAATTGTATCATTTAGATACCAAAGGTGCAATATATTGAACTCTGTAGTGTACTGCAGGGTTTCCCCAAAATGATGACCTGAGATGGTGATTTTAGCTCACAATGAAAATGGTTCTACATATCTAGGTCTAGGTAAGCTTATGATATAAGCCTACTTTTTGGGAGGAAGGAAAAGTGGAAGGTTCTTTTTAATGAACAGCAGCTTCTCTGCTTTATCACATGCAAGTCTGTTCCTCTTCGCATCAAGCACATGAGCGGCAGAGCTGAACAGTCTCTCGCTGTCAGTGCTTGTGGGTGGAGCACTCAAATACTTGCGTGCCACCTTGGCCAGGTCAGGAAAGCAGTCTCTTTTTCTCAACCAGTATCCGAGAGGGGTCTCCTCCTTCTTCTCCTCTTCTTTGTCATCAGGGTTGTTTTTCTTGCTTTGTCGGATTGAGCTTGTCACTGGTCTGGCATTTGAGAGGTTTAAGAGAAGGATTTGAGATTTAATTAAAAATGGGGAACAGTGCATAATGTTGTCTGAACATTTTATTTAAGCATGCCAGATCACTTGACTGTAAAATAAAAGAAGTTAAAACAATCTGACATGTCAAAAATAAAAATGTACAAGATTAAGAGACTAAGAGCATATTACATAGAAGATACAGTACAAAATATCATTCAGTAGTAAATAGTAGCCTACAGTAATCAAGTCAGAACCAAGTAGCTTACCTATTAGGGGTACAGTTCTCTTCCAGGATCTCGTCGAACATATCAAACAGCGAGGGTGGTTGCTGCGCCTCCTCCTCCTCGTCATCTTCTTCCTCTGCTATAGACATACGAGGCCTCTTGCTTGGCCCTGGGCCTGATTGAATGATTGAGAAAAATGTAAAAATTAGAAAAGGGTACAATTTCATGACAGTACAGTTCACTGGTACAAGGTCTACTAAAAGGAGTTCTTAGAAAAGACTATACGCTTGTTTCCATAGGAAACCATTGAAGTATAGTATCTCATATAACATTGAATGACAGACAGATAGAACACAGTACTATGCAGTACTAGATAGTCAGGAAAAATATATAAATAAACAAAAATACAGTAAGTAAATACAAAGAAGGGTAGGGCTGGGCTAGGTTTGTTTTTACCGTCACTGTTGTCACTGTGTCTCTCGTCTCCCGTGCTGTGTGTCCCCGTCACGTCTCCTGTGCTGTGTGTCCCCGTCGTGTCTCCTGTGCTGTGTGTCCCGTCTCCCACGTTGTGAGTCGCGTCTCCTGTGCTATGCGCAGCAGCCTGCTCTCCGAGTGGGGCTTCCTTATCCAAAACAGCCTGTATCATGTCACGTATGCTTTGCTTTTTCCCCGTCTCAAAATAACAAACTTTGTATCGTGGGTCAAGTACAGTCGCGATGCAGTACAGGGGATCTGAGAATATAGCAGCAAAACGTGTGTTGACAGACTCCAAGAGTGTACGTTTCATAGTTTTGACTCCATGGTCCGTTTCAACCTCTTTACTTAGAAGACGCTTTAGAGCCACGACACTGGGAATGACTTCTGCCACCGATGCATCAGATGAGCTAATAGTTTTAGTAAGCTGTTCAAATGGACGGAGAATGGAGATGATGTTCTCTGTTAACACCCACTGGTTTGAAGTGAACGATGCGGGGAGATCATGGTCTGCCATGTATGCAGCCAAGACTCGCTTCTGCTCCAAGAGGCTTTCCAGCATATAATAGGAACTATTCCACCGTGTACTCACATCTTGTATTTTCTTCAAGCGAGAATAGGCCACTTGAGAATGCTTGAAGTGACCAACTATCTTTCTGGCTGTGGCCAACAGATCGATTACGCTGCGTTGAGCCAATGCCCCCTCGTTCACAGCCAACTGTAGCGTGTGCGCCATGCACCGGATTCCACTCCAGTTGCCGTCTTGGATAGCTTTGGTCATATTTCTTGCGTTGTCAGTGACTATTGCATGCACTTTAGGTTGGTCGATGCGCCAGGTCTCAAACATATTGGCGAATGCCACGGAGATGCTTTGTGCTGTATGAGACCCCCTAAACTCTTGTGAGTGGAGCAGAATCTTTTTCAGATTGAAATCCTTGTCAATCCATTGTGCCGTTAGACTCAGCATACTGGTGACGCTTACGTCCGAGCTCCATATGTCTGACGTGAAGCTGATGGCTGTAATATCTGTAGCCAAGAGCTCAAAGATGTTATTTAAAACAATGTTGTAGAGTTCGGGTAAGCACACGTCTGCTAAAAGCCTTCTGCTGGGCATGGTATAACGAGGCTCAATGTGCTCAATAAGCCTACGAAATCCAACGTTCTCTACGACAGTAAATGGTTGATCATCCAAGGCGATGAATTCCATTATTTTCATATTAAAGGCCTTAGTCTTGGCACTATCAAGTGGAAACTTTTTCACCTTCTCGAAAGCATCCGCCACAGAGGGAGTCGGTGTGAAGGCAGGGGGAGCGATGTTTTTTTTCTGTGCAGTGAGTTTCTTATACTCATCGTATTTGTCCGTGTGTTTGTAGCACAAGTGGTTGAGTAATCCTGAAGTGGAAAAGTTCTTTGCCGTTTTCCCCCCTCGCGACACTTCAGCAGAACAGATTTCACAAATCGCCATCCGAGCATCTTTCTCTGATATGTGGAAATATTTCCAAACAGCAGACATGTTGGCTGTGGGCTATGGCTGTGAGCCAGGCGCATGTATCGTGGTGTTGTTGTTTTGGAGGTCAGCCAAACATTAAGCATGCGTCTTCTAGCTGCGTTTTGATTACGTCATCACAACAGGACGTTAAGTTACTGTTACTAAAGGGAAAAACAGCGCCCTCTGCTTTTCTTTTTGATACATTTAATGTATAATATACTAGACCCCTGTCCTTCACACTATTCGGTGCTCAACTATTCGGTTTTAAAAGCTATCCAGCCGAAAACCGAAAATGCATTTTTAGCCATTTTCGGCCGAAAATCTTCGGTGCCGAATATTCGGCCTCATCCCTAAACACAACCCCACCCACCAGATCTCTTGTGATTGGGAATTTCAAAATTTAAATCCCCTCCCCTTTGAAATCTCTTGTCAATGGGACAATGTCAGACTCAAGCTCCAGCGCAGAGTCTGAAATCAGGCTAGGCTACCCAATGTGTTTTAGACAGTATTGAATGTAATATTTCTTGTTAAAGTGCGCCCCCTCTTGGTGATGATGATGCTACATAAGCTGAGCAGACGCACTGGCGAATTTAATCAGTTAATTATTGAGTGAGAAGAAAGGAAAGACGCTAGTTTGGTCAGAAGGAACAATAGTTTTTACCGTGTTCACAGGTGTTTTTTTCTTTTTCTTTTTTCAAGAGGAATTTACGTTTTTTGTTTCTTTTTGGGTGTTTTTTGTACTGCTGGAATTAACATTAAGTAAAACACCTAAACGCCATCCTTGCCTCATGTGGAATCTGTGAGTACTGTGGTCCAGTTTCTGCTTTTGGATGTACAAATACATTAAGCCCACCTGTGTTTGCGTGTCAGAAACCCTTTCACCAAGCTAGTGTTTGTGGCAAACACATTTAAGACTTTAAGTAAACTTTGCCACTATATCTACCTCTTTTATTCCAACTCCCAGTTGCTTCTCCCAACATAATGTAAGTCCTGGGGGACTGCCCTGTGACTGACCTCCACTGATCTCCTCCCAATCATCACTGTCTTCAGTGACTTCAGAGTCAGATTCAATCTCGACTTCAACTTCAGAACGGTGCAAAGAGATGTCTTCATCATCGTCTTCACTTTTCACTGCTGGTAATGTCGACGTTGACCTGTCAAGCTCCTCTGGTCTTTGAAGTAGCTCCTCCTGTTCCTCCTTAATGTGTGGAGGCTCTCTGCACACTCTCTGGTCAAGAGAAACCTCCTCTTTACACTCAGCCATGTACAGGAAGTCTAGGAGAAGAAAAAACAACATGATAGCCAACCCTGGATTCCTTAAGTGTAAATAAACATTACCATCGGTTACATGTCTCCATTCCGACATGTCTCCATTCCGACACTAACCCCATCTCTAACCCTAACCCTAAACATAACCTCTATGGAAGTGTTGCCACTCCGACAATAAGAAGTCACTGTCGGAGTGGCGACATGTCGGAATGGAGAGCATCACCATTCCCATCCTCCATGTACAAAATTAGGTAACATCTGCTTAAGGTGCATTCCCACCTAGCGCTTGAACCGTGCCATTCTGGTTGCTGGGTGTTGCCATGGTGAAGGGTTCATCTGTGTGTTTTACTGAGCTGTCAATCACTACACACACTATGTATGAAAACAGTACAGCATTCTAATCTAGTTTTAATCTAGCAGCAAATAAAGATTCAGTAACTACAAGCAACTGCATTCATCTCCCATACCATCGATACCCCGAACAACAGTAATGTTGTTCTAGTCCACACATTTTGGCTGAATATTATTATTGTCATAGAGATGTAACCCCTGGAGGGTAGTAGTGTACAGGGTGACGTACAAGTTGACGTCCTGAGTGAGGCCTATATTTAAGAGCATTCTAGACAGGCACAGCACAGGACAGTACTGTGGGTCCTCGACACTGCAGGTAGCGTGTCGAGTGAGGGAGATTTGAGTACTGGCTGTCTGAACTGGTAAGTCTGTCTTATCTGTAGCTTATCCTCGCTTTTACTGGTTTATGTTTATTCCTAGGGTCTACAATGACAATGTTTTATATTACCGGGTCAGTGCCTCGACGCCATTATATGGTCGTGGATGTTTGTCGTGTCCACTTGGAATTGTTTGGGGCGTGGCCCACCCGCTCCTTACTGTGTAGGCTTTGAACTTGAAGAAATGTGAGTATTCTAATATAAACATGCAAAGGAAATGGGTTGATATATTCTGTAATTATGAGCTTTGTGTAACCGTGTCTAACATGCATAAATCACTGTCATTGCTCAGCTGCAGGTGGTGGACTGTTAGTGTGCTGGTTGGGGTATAAGCCTCAGGTGTTCATGTTGGCCTGTGTTTAAAAACAAGAAGCTTTCTGGTAAATAACATTATGGGCTACCTTGTGTTGATACACTGTATTAGTCGCATTACCTGTGACATGACTGAATTGTATTTTGGATATTACTGTACATGCTGTGTGCTTTTTAACTAAATAGTGTTTTGTCATTATTGTACGGTCTTGGAACAAGCAGCACATACCGTTGTTCCTTTCCCCTCCTTATTAGTTTGTGTTCATTTATTTTTGGCCATTCTCCCCATTTGCCATTACATCTCATTCTCAACACTTTTAATGACTTTTACAGAGACGTCATTGCCTACGCGGTCCGCGTCTTTCACGCGTTCACGTTGCCTAGAGACGCATTCACGTCATGGTCCTGGGGTCCCACGGACGCGCCGCCTCCATTGGAGTCCACGTTAAAATAATTTACTGCGTCGCGAAAAAAGAAAACATTTTAAAAGTCCACAGACGCCACCATTGTTCATGGGTGAAGGCATCCTGCTTTACCCTACGTTAACACAAATCAAATCCGCGTAGAAAGTCTTACAGACGATAGAAATGTTGTTTTGATTCCACCGACGCCATTTTGCGCGCCCGAATTCACTAGGGGCACAAGTTTTAGCAAAGCACCGGGCCGCTCCCTGACCGTAGTGGCACAGCGTGTCAGGTGCTACACCAAAAGGGGTGCCCTGATGAATTCTGCGACCGCCATACCCAAGGGACGGCACTGAAATGTGACGTCTCTACACTGCAGGGACATGGCGCATGCGCACTGAAACTAGTGTGGTCTCTGCTGCTCTACTCAATGGGTGCGTACGGAAACCCGCACCGGGTGTGTGCTCAGTGTAGTGAGTTCAGTGGGCGTGACGTTGGAGAGTGCGTTCAGTGTGGCTTATTTACGAACGACCAGTTTTAAGAGGCAGCTGTGCGCTTTTTCACTCTGAACTCTAGGGCTGCAAGCGAACCTTCGGAGATTCGAACGTTCGTTCATTACGTGGGCAATCGAAGTTCGAAATTAATGGGTTCAGGTTTTTTTCTTTTTTTTTTCTTCTTTTTTTTACACGAAAAATAATTATCAGAATGTGATAGGCCTATTCAGAATATCACAGTAGTAGAGATAGCCAAATACGAAATAAGTTAGGCCTACCGGTAAACACTAACAGTTAATGGTGACCGTTAAAGTAGTTATAAAATGCACCAGAACAGCTTGGAGCGATCAAGGACCGTCCTCCGCTCCAATTCCGCTCCTGTTTGGGGCCGCGAACCATTACAGCGCCTCGCTGACACACGCTTGTTGACAGTAGACTGAGTAGAGTGAGAGCAGCTGAGCTGGGCAGAGACAGACGTGTGTGCTTTGAACAGCGAACACCCATCCATGCACCTAAAGATTAAACAGCCTTTCTCCTAAGCATGAGCAAAGATGGGTTTCATTTAGGGTTGTTCGATATGGCCAAAAAATAAAATCTCGATTATTTTCTCTGAAATCTCGATTTTCGATTTCGATTTCGATTTTTTGTTAAAAGAATAATACATTGTTTCAACTATTTTGTTTTCATTTAAAAAATGCAAGGAAATGATTTTTTTTTTCATTATTGTTTAATTTTTTATATTTTTTTATATAGCCAAATAGCAAAATGCAATAAAACAATAAGGGTATTAATAATAATAACTTTAGTTGCGCAACAATCACATACAGAAGTGAACTTAGCGTCCTTAGTGTTTCATTATCAATAGTGAGTGACAAAACAGCCAAAACAAGCCAGCTCTTGGAGGCTGGTGAAACGGGTGAAAAAATTGCTAAGGCCGCCCCTGCACTGCTCATGCACGGAGGCGAAGCGCTTCGCTTCCCGACACAAAATTAACACAGTGACAGGGACAGTAGGAGTAGACTACAGACAGACAGACAGTGGATGGGTAACACAGAATTAATAAGCTTCTTTCAAACTACAACAACAAGTAGACCTAAGTGTGCCAGCTCAGCAGCTTTTTGTTCTGTTTGCTGCCTGCATGTAGGCTACTGTACCAGCGCGAGTGAGCGCATGCAGTGCTGTGGTGAGCTCTGCCCCGTTTGACTTGCGCTGCACGCGCATCAAAGAAATGACACATCAGCAGTGACGTCATTACGTGCGCGTCCCGCGTCTCTGACGCATTCACGTTGCCTAGAGACGCATTCACGTCATTGCCCTGGGGTCCCACGGACGCATCGCCTCCATTGGAGTCCACGTTAAAATAATTTACCACGTCGCGAAAAAAAATATATTTTAAAAAGTCCACAGACGCCACCATTATTCATGGGTGAAGGCATGCTACTTAACCCTACTTTAACACAAATGAAATCCGCGTAGAAAGTCTTAAAACAGACGATAGAACTAACAACAGTGCGTTCTATCGTCCACCGACGCCATTCTGTGTGCCCGTAGATGGTCACAGAATTCAATGGGTGCCTGAGTTTTAGCGTAGCACCGGGCCGCTCTCTGACCATAGTGGCACAGCATGTTAGGTGATACACCAAAAGGGGTTCCCCCACAGAACGTGTGCAACTGACGGCGCAGAAACGTGACGTCTCTACACTGGCAAAAACAACAGCGTCGCGGTCAGGGTCCCCGCGGAATGAACGTGTCGCAAACAGCATTTCGTTTCATTAATATCCTCGCCAGAAACTGCCTGCCGTCTGTCTGTCTCTTTCTGCATGCAGCGGAGCCACCGCACTCTGCACTGCAGCAGCATGAACGTGCTCTCTCTGTCACTCTGATGTGATGCTGCTACGTTTAGCTACATGCTAAAGCTACTGCCGTGGCTGCTCTTCTGAGGCACAGTCAGTGAGGCTGGCAGAGGGTCATAAACTCATTAAGTCATAAAAAGACGTCTGATTTTCAAAGCGGAGAAACTAATTATCTGTGATTTACAACAGCCGTTCTCCGGAGCGCTCCACTTTCTCATAGTATTACGTCGAGTGGTCTCTCCATACACAGAAGTATACTCAAATGTTTTACTTAAGTAAAAGTATCTTCTACTGCAAGTTAAAGTCCGGAATTCAAAATGTACTTGAGTAAAAGTATAGGCTACACTTTAGGACTAAAAGTAAAAGTACTCATTATGCACAATTATTCTGTATCACATGTTACCAAATAATATCCTTTGAAAATAGCCATGGCTGAAGTGGTTATGTAGGCTATACTTTTCAAAGTAACTAGTAAAGTTTTCAAATAATTGTAGTGGAATAAGTACAATATTTGCCTCTGAGATGTAGTGGAGTAGAAGTAAAAGTAATGAAAATTGGAAATACTCCAGTAAAGTAAAAGTACCTTAAATTGTACTTATAAGTTACCTTTTTATTACCCCAAGAAAAGAAAAAAAAAGACCATTATTGCACCAAAGTAATCAACAAGCTAAAACTATACTATCAAAAATGTCCAAACATTAGCCTAATTGTAAAATAATATAAGATAGAGGCAAATATAAATAGCCGATCTAAAAGCTCACAATGCAAAAAATAAATAAAATGGGGACCCAAATTGGGGACCCATAATTTTTTTCTGGGACTCATTCGAATGACCACCTGTGGGTCCCGGGACCCATTACTTTGAAAACCTATTAACATCACTGCATCAGAGAGAAAGTAGGTATTAATTTGGTGTCAGACCTTGTCGTCCTGCTTTAGGAGGACCGGGCTGTGTACTTTTTGCCCCGTGCAAGGCTCCAATGAGTAAGAATTACCGTAATTAAAGTGAAAATCGATTTTACGATTTCTTCTTTTTTTAAATCGTCCAAAGGAAAAAACCCGGGTTTCGATTAAAAATCGATTAATCGAACAACCCTAGTTTCATTGCAACCCCCTAAAGGATCTATAATGCGATGTCTGGGGTTGTTACATCGAGACCAGTTTAGCCCGAACGCGTTAAGCTCCGACGCAGTCACCAAGTCTAATCATCATCCGTGCAACTCTGCTATACATTGAGCCTGTTCGTCAACAAACTGCGCAACATTTTCTCCGATTGGGTTGGATTTTCCAAGTGTTAGCCTAGGTGTTAATGCGGCCACGCATCCACGCGTTTTCAATGGATAAAACAGCGCATTTAAAACATTTCCTACACTGTTTTAGCTGGTTAAAGGTACAGTACGTTCGATGGTTCGAACGTTCGGTTTTTATTCAATTGAACGAACCATCTAAGGTTCGATGGTTCGTTCGGAAAATCCCCCCGAAGTTCGAATCCCTAAAACAGGGCTAGATTACAGCCATACTGAACTCTGAAGGTAAACTTTCTGAAAAGCAGCAGTTGCTAAGTATGCTAACGTAACGTTGACATTGAAAGGAGATGTAATTCATAGCACTGGCATACCTGCTGTTAGTTTACACATTGATGCGTGTGAAACTATCAAGCCCAAACGACCAATTAAGCTGGAAATACTGCATTTTGCGGTCATTTCCTCTGTGAGAAACTACAAGGTCTCTTCATTAATTTCCCCTCCATCCACAAGGAGACACCACAGTGGCTCAGTGGAACCTGTGCTACAGGTGAGGTGTTGCCACCTCACTTCCTCCCTGCAGTCTACATAGGCCTGGATCCCCATTCTCCATTATCCCTTTGTCTCCAAACAAATGCCAGCAGGCCTGAGTGTCTGCTGTGTCCTACAACTGATGTTTTGCCATGCGTCTTTGAACTTTGTTCTATGTAAGTTTCAGTGTTCTACTTGATGTTTAACCATAGATGAATTTGATTTATAGACCTTTTGATTTATTTGTATATGAAATGACTAAATACTTGGCCGATTATTATTTGAATTATCCTTAATACTTTAATGTATAATGTAGTTAAAGGCCATACTTTATGTTTAATGTTTTATTATGAGAGATATTATAATTTGCCCTTTTTTGTGTTTCTTATTTAGAATCATGGCAATCATCATTTAATGTCACCTATTCACCTATCCATCATTATCCGGAAAAGAAATACAACTGGATAATTGATTGCAACCTGGTGTCCTTGTGGTTATGTGGTCTTGTGGCTCCAGTTTGAACTTTATTTCCTAACAAATTGGTCCTTCGAACTGGAAACTGAGCCACAACCACACAGTGACCACCTATCTAAAATGGCTACAGGGCACACAGAGCTAACTGATGAGCCCACTGACGAAGGCCAGGCTCCTACCCTTGAGAGTATAGATGGAGGTGTAGCCGACATAACCCAGCTTTTCACAGAAGAAGCTACCCCGTCTCGAAATACTACACTTAGTACGCCACCTATACCTCACCAACCAGAGCCTCACCTTTCACCAAAGCCATTTGTACCTATCCCCCACAAAGAGGATCAAATCCCTAAAACTAGACCCGGGGGCTAGACCTAAAGGGCTTACACACCAGCCTGATTGGTATGGCATTTTGAAACCACAGCAAAAGCCACCTACAAGAGCCCATGGCCCCCCAAGTTCTCACAGCAAGAGGACTCGTACTAAATCAACCCAACCTTTAGTCTCCCTGCTATGTCTCAAAGAAGTTGGCATTCAGGCGGCAGCACCTGTGCTTCAACTTTGAGTGAAGTCCAACTCAGGATTCTAGATGAAATGACAAAGAGATAGCTGGAGGAGCTTAAAAGACAAAGAGAGGAGGAAAAGCAGCTTGATGAAAAATGTAAGTTAATTGATGAGAAAGCCAGAGCTGCTCAGCACTCGCAAGAAGATGCACACAAGGAAAGGGAACAACTTGTCAGACAGGTTGAGAGGGACCGACGCATTCGTATTAAAGAACAAGAGCTTCAATCAGCCCACCTTGTTTCTAGCTTTATTCGTCAAAACATCTCTAAAACTGAGCACCCTGATGGAGCTGCTGCTCCCATTCCCCTATCTCCTAGTGCAAAGGACACCTCCTTTTATGCACTGCCTCCCATGCCCAGGATATTTACTCCTGCCCAAGACCCTGGTCAGGCCCCCATGTCCTCCTCTATAGCTCCTGCCCAAGGCCCTAGTCAGGCCCCCATTTCCTCCTCTGTAGCTACTACCCAAGGCCCTAGTCCGGCCTCCACTTCCTCCTCCGTAGCTACTACCCAAGGCCCTAGTCAGGCCCCCATTTCCTCCTCTGTAGCTACTACCCAAGCTGCCATGATGTCCTTAGGCCCTAGTCAGGCACCCATTTCCTCCTCCGTAGCTACTACCCAAGGCCCTAGTCCGGCCTCCACTTCCTCCTCCGTAGCTACTACCCAAGGCCCTAGTCAGGCCCCCATTTCCTCCTCCGTAGCTACTACCCAAGGCCCTAGTCAGGCCTCCACTTCCTCCTCCGTAGCTACTACCCAAGGCCCTAGTCAGGCCTCCACTTCCTCCTCCGTAGCTACTACCCAAGGCCCTAGTCAGGCCCCCACTTCCTCCTCCGTAGCTACTACCCAAGGCCCTAGTCAGGCCCCCACTTCCTCCTCCGTAGCTACTACCCACGCTGCAATGCTGTCCCAAGGCCCTAGTCAGGCCTCCACGTCCTCCTCTGTAGCTACTGCCCAAGGCCCTAGTCAGGCCTCCACTTCCTCCTCTGTGGCTCCTGCCCACGCTGCAATGCTGTCCCAAGGCCCTGGTCCGGCTCCCACGTTGTCCTCTGTAGCTGTACCTTCCCAAGCTGCACCACTGTACACTCAAGTGTCTGCCCGGTCAATGCCATCCTCCAGCCACCATGCAGCTGCCACTGTAACACACTCTGCCCCCTCTACTCACCATGTCCCTTCATCAGCTACAGTCTGCATCCATGTCTGGCCCTGTACAGCCCAGTTCCACCAGTAGTCGGCCACAAATGCAAGCAACATCATCCAGCAGCCACAATCTGTCTACTCACAGGTTCAACCACCAAATCCAATGGATCTGATCATAGCCTCTGCATATGGCATACCCTGGCCCAGGCCATCACTTCCTGTGTTCAAGAGTGGCCGAGAAAGTGAATATCCCCTCCTGAAGATGGCTCTAGATGACCTCCTTGATATTCACCCCCACTTTACTGAACAGTATAAATATCAAATCCTATTAGACCATCTTCAGCACCCAGGTGTTAACAAATTGGCCAGATCTAGCATGCATGATGTGAGACCATATTCCACTGCCCTCCGAGCACTTGTTCACAGTGAAATTGGCCACTTATTAAATTCCCCCATTATTCGCATTAGTGATGTAGAAGCCTTAGATGACTTTTCCCTTTCTATCCATGCTCTGGTGGGAATGTTGCTGTCCCTAGAAGGCCCTACTGGCTCCGAATTGATATCTCTCATGTCAACAGACTGCTCAGTAAACTCCCTGTGCAATACCGAGATGGATTTGTGGAGTACTGTATCAATCGTGGCATTCTGACTGGGCAGGCAAACCAAACATACTCCCTCCTTGATATTTCAACTTCGCTACAGTCAAAGTCAAGAGCCAAACGCATATCGGAGAGAGCTGTTGAACTCCACAAACAGGAAAGGCCACAGGAAAAACTACGGGCTGTGAAGGAACGCCAGCCCTCCAAACAGGCCTCCTCTGTCTACTTATCATCGGAGAAGGAAAGCACACCAAGCATCTACCCCCAAGAGAAGGTATACGTTAAGCCTAAACCTTACTGTCCTCACTGTAATGTTAGAGATCATTTCCTTGGTTCATGATCTGAATTAAAAACATTCCAAAAATGACATTCTCAGATGGATCAAGGAGAAAGACGGATGCAGAAAATGTGGGAGAATGCATAACATTGACAAATGCACCTTAAAGAGGCCATGTAACATTTGTAAGAAGATTCACCTGACCATTCTCCATGATGTTAATGTAAACAAATCACCCACAGTGATGTCTGACAAACCAAACCTCCCTGACCCGAACAAGTACAGCAGCTGGGATGATCTCATGGAGGAAACAAACAATATGCTTCACGGGGCGGCAGATCACTACTCAAACCTGGCCCAATGCTATCTAAACTCAGAAAAGTATCTCCTGCAAATGGCCCAATCTGAGTGTTTCCCTGAGGTGTTCAATGCCCTCAAAACAAACAAAACCATTTCCAAAAGTATCAAACTACTCCCCCTGTCTCCTGAATTTGACCCTGATCTTGGTCTCATTAGAGTGGGAGGTCGACTTCGAAGGGCAGAATCCCTCGACCATGACAGCATCCATCCAATTATATTGGATCCTAAACCTCCCATAACCAAACTCATTATTAAGCATTATGATGTGAAATGCCTTCCATGCCATGGCCCCAGAATTGAAGCAAAATTGGCTCGCACACAAGTCAACTTCCAACTCAATCCTCCATCTGCCCCACATTTCGGTGGAAGTTGGGAACGAGAAATCAAATCAATAAAAATGGCCCTCCGTCTTGTTCTAGGAAACCAATCGACTACAGAAACAGTCCTACACACTGTCCTAATTGAAGTGGAAGGTATTCTGAACTCAGAACCCCTTGCATATGTTTCTTTTGACCATGCTGACCCTGTCACACCAAACCTGTTGTTGATGGGGCGGCCTGACTTCTCTCTTCCCCAGGCATCTACTGTTCAAGTAAACTTCTTGGCAAAAGAAGATGGCCTCACAGTCAGATCTTGGCCAGATTTTATTAAATTCTACCTTCCAAACCTTCAAGCCAGGCAAATGGGAGACTGACAAAAGGAACATGGAGTCAGGTCAGGTTGTGATGATAGTTGACCCTCAACTTCCCCGAGCATCATGGCCTATTGGAAGGATAACTGAAACCTACCCTGGAAAGATGGAAAAGTTTGCAGTGCTAAAGTCAGTATTCAAGGTCGAGAATACATACGCCTTGTTTCCAGATTAATCCCACTTCCGGAAATCACTGAAGAAACCAAATGACGTATTTGCTGCACAAATCCGGGGGCGGCTGTGAGAAACTACAAGGTCTCTTCATTAATTTCCCCTCCGTCCACAAGGAGACACCACAGTGGCTCAGTGGAACCTGTGCTACAGGTGAGGTGTTGCCACCTCACTTCCTCCCTGCAGTCTACATAGGCCTGGATCCCCATTCTCCATTATCCCTTTGTCTCCAAACAAATGCCAGCAGGCCTGAGTGTCTGCTGTGTCCTACAACTGATGTTTTGCCATGCGTCTTTGAACTTTGTTCTATGTAAGTTTCAGTGTTCTACTTGATGTTTACCCATAGATGAATTTCATTTATAGACCTTTTGATTTATTTGTATATGAAATGACTAAATACTTGGCTGATTATTATTTGAATTATCCTTAACTCTCCCCACGCTTTGAACGTTAACGTTCGCCCCATTTTTTACAGAACCTCGATGCCAATACGGCGCTCGTTCGTTCGTTCGTCTGATGACTGTAAGCTGATGAGGGGTCGCGCGGCCGTGTACTGTAAACACATTTTCCGCGGTGATGGTGTAAAAAATCCATTATGCGTTACATCAACGGAGAACAATTCACTTCCTTGTTGATTTCCTCTGGCTGTAAGGCTCTGTGGCCAGTGACTGGTCTTCTTCTTCTTCAACACATAACAGGCAAATTCACATTCATTCTCGCATGACGCCACCCTCTGCTGCCTGGCAGACCAAAGTGCACTCTTGCACAATAAAAAAAAAAAAAAAAAATGTCTGTCTATCTGCTATAACGTCGCAAAGGTAAGCCGCTTTTTGATGGCACCAGACCCAATAAATAAATAAATAATCTGGCAGTAGGAGAGTTAATACTTTAATGTATAATGTAGTTAAAGGCCATACATTATGTTTAATGTTTTATTATGAGAGATATTATAATTTGCCCTTTTTTGTGTTTCTTATTTAGAATCATGGCAATCATCATTTAATGTCACCTATTCACCTATCCATCATTATCCGGAAAATAAATAAAACTGGATAATTGATTGCAACCTGGTGTCCTTGTGGTTATGTGGTCTTGTGGCTCCAGTTTGAACTTTATTTCCTAACATCCTCCATTGTTCACAGCTGAGAAGCGCTCGAGACATGGCCATGAAAGCCAACCAATCAAAACACCGCACCGACGCACCACACCGCCAAACCCCATCTTCTGAGTAGGGTCGGTGAGTGCATGCACTCAACACACTGGTGCGCCGCGCACTGGATTTCCGAACGACAATGCACCAAGTGCACCGAATAAACGAACGACAACATGGCACACCAGTGCGTTGAGTGCGCATTTCTGAACGCGCCCTATGGCTCTACTTCATTTCAAGTTGCTATAATAGTTAGATGGTTTAATTTGTTTTTTAATGTATTGTGTAAGATAAACACGGTAAAGATTTATTATCAGTTAAAACTGGAACAGCTAAAAACATTTCACTAGTGGTTCTCAAAGTGGGGTCCAGAGGGTCCTTGAGGGAGTTCCAGGGGGTCCCCAGATAAATGAACTTTAGGAACCAAATAGAACTTTATGGGTCTGTAACTCAGTGAACAAATAGAACCAAATGGACCTGTTCCATTTGTACTCTAGTATTTTAACATGGATTTTATAATATAAATTATAATATATTAAATTATATATAATATATATATTATATATAATTATATATAATTAAATGGGTGTCTGTAGCCTAGTGTATTTAGAAATCCTAGTTCTAAGTTCAAACATTAGCCAAATTGTAAAATAAATATAAGAAATAGGCAAACATTTTGAAAATTATTATTGGGGACTCATAAAACTTTTCTGGGACCTATTTGAATGACCACCTGTGGGTCCCGGGACCCATTACTTTGAAAACCTAGTAACATCACTGCTTTTAAACCTTTTGCTAGTAACTTCTTTTCTAAACAAAATAAATCATTGTTATATTTGTACCAAGTCCTGGAGTTTTTTATAATTATAGCGGGTCACAGAGATTACAAAAACAGTATTGAAACACAGTTGCCCCCTATAATAATTATCTGATTATTATTTTCCGCAGCTGGTTCAGCAGCGCAACTCCCGTCTAAATCCACAATTTAAAATCACCTAAACCACAGCGCAGTAGCAGCGGCTGTTATTTCAGCTCCCAAAAACTGGCATCTGTCGTAGGTATTAGAGATAATAAAAATAATGTTCATCATTACTCGCCTACATAAAAATAAACATGTGCCCCCTCACAATTTTCAACAGCCCCTTAGTCATGTCATCCTGCAGCCGGGGCACTGTGGTCACAAAACAAACTGTTCAGCTATTAGCTTAGCCACTTCTACCTATGCCCAAAGTATTTTAAAATGCAGTTACTTTTAACCCACCTGTTCTGTGTAGTTTGACGTGTGGCTGTAAAACGAGGTCCAGGAGTTTGTTTTGTTTCTCCAGCAGAGTTTCTAGTGTCTCTATCTCTCTCTGAAAGAGGCTGAACATGAATTCTGCAGCCAAACCGAGACGTTCGCTGACAAACACTCTGACGAGCTTCACACAACTAACACCACCTTGTTTTTCCAAAACACACAATATCTCCTCTCCCACCGACGTCAGGTGTTCCTTTATCGACAGCTGTACGGACTCTATTTGACACGTTTTACCTCCTTTATGAGACATTTTCCAACAAGTTCTTTTTCTCATGCGCGCATTTGAAATCTGCATGAAAACATGCTCTTTTGTTTACGCTGTTTTTCAGGCTATGTTCCGTGAACAAATTTAGTGTCAGCAAATATAAGACTGCCGGTGGTGATCTCTTCAGAATAAGAGTACCCCTAACGTAATTGAAAAACGAATAATTTGTATAGGATATACACATTACAAATATAGATTAACCATTTAATTAAAGCTATACAACGAAAATAATGTTTCTGTGTAAAAATAAAGTTTTAATGACTTTTTTTTTTACATCTAATAGATAAATGCCGTTCACTGAAGTGCATTGGACACTGGACAGCCCTAGCCAAAAAATCCTATAGGATCTTCGAAATTTCCAATATGATCCTATAGGATTTTGAAAATCCTATAGGATCATATTGAACATTTACAAATTTCCAATACAGTCCTAGAGGATTCTATTGGTACTTTAGAAAATCCAATTGGATTTTGCAAAAATTCCAATAGGATCCTATTGGGTTATATCTAACTTTGAAAAGTCCAATAGGATTCTATTGGAACTTTGCAAAATCCAATTGGATCTTTGCACATTTCCAATAGGATCCTATTGGGTTATATCTTACTTTGGAAAGTCCAATAGGATTCTATTGGAACTTTGCAAAATCCAATTGGATTTTGCAAATTTCCAATAGGATCCTATTGGGTTATATCTAACTTTGGAAAGTCCAATAGGATTCTATTGGAACTTTGCAAAATCCAATTGGATCTTTGCAAATTTCCAATAGGATCCTATTGGGTTATATCTTACTTTGGAAAGTCCAATAGGATTCTATTGGAACTTTGCAAAATCCAATTGGATTTTGCAAATTTCCAATAGGATCCTATTGGGTTATATCTAACTTTGGAAAGTCCAATAGGATTCTATTGGAACTTTGCAAAATCCAATTGGATCTTTGCAAATTTCCAATAGGATCCTATTGGGTTATATCTTACTTTGGAAAGTCCAATAGGATTCTATTGGAACTTTGCCAAATCCAATTGGATTTTTGCAAATTTCCAATAGGATCCTATTGGGTTATATCTTACTTTGGAAAGTCCAATAGGATTCTATTGGAACTTTGCAAAATCCAATTGGATTTTGCATTAAGAATCCTTTACAGTTTTGGAACAGATCCTATTGGATATTTTCCTATAGGATTATCCTATAAGAAAATATCCAATAGGATCTGTTCCAAAACTGTAAAGGATTCTTATAGGATTCTTAATGGGATTTTCTAAAGGATTATTATCTTATAAGAAAATATCCAATAGGATCTGTTCCAAAACTGTAAAGGATTATGGGATTCTTAATGGGATTTTATAAAGGATTATTATCCTATAAGAAAATATCCAATAGGATCTGTTCCAAAACTGTAAAGGATTCTTATAGGATTCTTAATGGGATTTTCTAAAGGATTTTTCTATCAGAATCCTATAGGATTTTTTGACTAGGGAGTAGACGGCTCGCTGCGTCGGCAACACACGCACGCGTTCGGGGAGACCTCCTCTACCACACCACACTCTCCGCTAAGCGGGAGAGGTGTAAAATCTATTTCTTTTGGCTTTCCAGTGCAGCCACCCGCTCAAAAAAGTGTCATTTTCAGACATTTTCAAACTCTAGTTGGCGCTGGAGAGCAGACGGCTCGCTGCGTCGGCACTTTGAACACACGCACGCGTTCGGGGAGACCTCCTCTACCACACCACACTCTCCGCTAAACGGGAGAGGTGTAAAATAAAAATGTGATGGCCTTCCAGTGTGGCTAGACATAGAAAAAGTACCATTTTCAGACATTTTCAAACTCTAGTCAACAGAAATAGATTTTACACCTCTCCCGCTTAGCGGTGAGTGTGGTGTGGTACTGGAGGTCTCCCCGAACGCGTGCGTGTGTTCAAAGTGCCGACGCAAAGAGCGGCCTCCCGTCCAGCGCCCACTAGAGTCTGAAAATGGTGCTTTTTCTGTCTAGCCACACTGGAAGGCCATCAAATTTTTATTTTACACCTCTCTGGCTTAGCAGAGAGTGTGGTGTGATAGAGGAGGTCTCCCCAAACGCTTGCGTGTGTTCAAAGTGCCGACGCAAAGAGCCGTCTACTGTCCAGTGTCCAATTTGTAAAGGCTATGCACTCCAGTGAACAGCATCTATTTAGATATATTTTTTGTTAAAAAGTTATTAAAACTTTTTTTTTTTACACATAAACATATTTTTTGTTATATGGCTTTGTACAAATGCCTACCTGTAATTTATATTTTTAATGAGCATATAATTTGCAAATTAAACGTTTTTCAATGGAATTAATTACGAGCATTTTATTTTGAAGGCAAAAGCTTCAAACCGGAAGTCTTATATTTGCTAGCTCTGACACCGGAAGTTCTATATTTGCTCAGTTCACGGACCTTGTTTTTCAACACGCGGGCGGACGGCGATGAGGGACGGAAACGGTCCTCGCCCTTCCCTCTATCTTGTCCGGGTTGAAACACAGTACACTACTCCAAAGTTCCGGCCCTGCAGAAGTACCAAAAAAAATGCTCGTTTTGATTGATTGATTGATTGATTGATTGATTGATTGATTGATTGAAGTTCGCATAGGAAAAGCACATCACATGACAGTACATTTCAGATACAAGGTGTCTATAGGCCTACTAATAGGATTTAAACCCAAGAAACCACAATGGCCTTTTTACATTGGGGTCCTTTTGTACACAATTCACATGACAGACAACACAACTATGCAAAAAAAGAAAAAAAAAGAAACGTGACTTAGTTCTACTGAATCTCTTCTCCACTAGTCCCTCCCTAAGATTGTAGTCTACTTTTTATTGGTCGAAGAAATCGTCAATATGTTTTAATCTCAGTTTTAGTCATCACATGCTTAGTTTGTATGTAGTTCTTCTTATTTAGTTTTCAGTCAGTGAAAAAAGACTGACGGTCGTTCCTAATGTCAGACTGATCAAGATCAGTGTACCAGTAAGACTCCTTAATTGGGAGATAAGCGACCGTCAGGTCACAGTATACACAAAGAGGCCTGTAAGTGGCATTTGTTCCACCCACAAGTTTGTACGACAAATGGTTGATGAGTAAAGCCAAATAAAGTTTCGGCGAATGAGAGGAGGGGGCGGGGCAAAGTTAAACCAATTAAGGTGAAGGACTCTTAACTCTCCCCACGCTTTGAACGTTCACGTTCGCCCCAATTCGCAAGACCTCTCCGCCAATACGGCGCTCGTTCGGTTCGTTCGTCTGATGACTGTAAGCTGATGAGGGGTCGCGCGGCCGTGTAGTGTAAACACATTTTCCGCGGTGATGGTGTAAAAAATCCATTATGCGTTAACATCAACGGAGAACAATTCACTTCCTTGTTGATTTCCTCTGGCTGTAAGGCTCTGTGGCCAGTGACTGGTCTTCTTCTTCTTCAACACATAACAGGCAAATTCACATTCATTCTCGCATGACGCCGCCCTCTGCTGCCTGGCAGACCAAAGTGCACTATTGCACAACCCAAAAAAATAAAAATAAATAAATAAATGTCTGTCTGTCTATCTACTATAACGTCGCAAAGGTAAGCCGCTTTTTGATGGCACCAGACCCAATAAATAAATAAATAATCTGGCAGTAGGAGAGTTAATGAGTTAATTGACACCACCCACAAGTGTGTACGACAAACGGTTGATGAGTAATGCCAAATAAAGTTTGGGCCAATCAGAGGAGGGGGCAGGGCTATGTTAAACCAATTAAGGTGAAGGACTCTTAATCAAGTCAATTGACACCACCCACAAGTTTGTACGACAAACGGTTGATGAGTAAAGCCAAATAAAGTTTTGGCCAATGAGGGGAGGGGGCGGGGCAAAATTAAACCAATGAAGGTGAAGGACTGTTGGAGTAGCAGGAGTGGGTGATCCCCCGGAATTCCCCGTGAGCCCAGTTGGGGTGTTCATTTGGTCATTTTTGCACTATTTGGCGGCGGTGGCAGGGGGTCCCTGGGGGTCCCTGGGGGTCCGTGGAGGTCCGCGGGTCCTGAAGGTTGTGGTTTGGCAGGCAAGGAGTGTGTGTGGAAAATTTCACATGGATAGGGGCAACGATGACGGAGATATGAGTAGGGCAAAAGTGTGACGTGACGTGACAGACAGACTGACTGACGGACGGACGGACGACAGACGGACAGACAGCCAGTGGAGGTTTTGATAGTAACGGTCGCAACGGTCGCAATAAATCATCAGTAGATGTTATCAAGAGCCCTAATGTAAAGTGAAGACTATTCATTATTTACGAATGTCTGTTAAACATGAACAAACATGGAGGCCACATTAACAGACAGTTGGCTGCCAAACCACAACTTCCACCCCTCATTTCTCACATGGCCCTCTTCTAGCGCCACCATGAGGCCGGTTCTTGCAAAACACATTTTTGGACACTGCTCCTATAGATTTGGCCCTAAAATCACGCAAAGCGGAACACAGTATGTCTAGAGTCATGTCATCAACATGGATCTGTACCATTTAGCGACACCATCAGGGTGATTTTTGCAAAACACATTTTTGGACACTGCTCCTACAGACTTGAGCCTAAAATCACACAAAGCGGTACACAGTATCTCTAAAGTCATGTCATCAACATGGATCTGTCCCATTTCCCATATTCCCTCCTGATTGGCTACGATTGTCTTTTTGTGTATGCAATGTGACGGTCGCTTATCTCCCGATTAGGGAGTCTTACTGGTAAATAATGTATGGGGCTTTTAAGCCGTGACATCATTTTGTAGGCAGAGGAGACCTCTGCCCCCAGAGCATTTTCTGTCCCTTGCTATTTCAACAGATCCGAGACAAAAATAACGACTAAAGTATAATTCTAACACTTTCCTTTCAATAACAAAGAGAAGAAAAATGTGAAAATAGTAAAAATAGTAAAAAGATTCACTGAAACTGGGAGCAGAAATTCTCCTCTGCCTACAAAATGATGTCATACTTAACAGCCCCATAGTCTTCACTTTACATTAGGGCTCTTGATAACATCTACTGATGATTATAGATATTTAAGGAATGTTTTACAAACATATGTTAACCATGAACAAACATGGAGGCCACATTAACAGGCATCCAAAGAGTGTGTGCAACGTTTGGCATGGACAGGGGCAACAGTGCCGGAGATAAGAGTAGGGCCAAAAGTGTGACGTGACGGACAGACTGACAGAGGGACTGACAGACAGCCGGTGGAGGTTTTCATAGTAACTTGCGACCTAGTCTTCACTTTACATTAGGGCTCTTGATAACATCTATTAATGATTTATAGACATATTAAGAATGCTTTACAAGGTATATAGATAGCTTGTAAATGATGAGTTACCTATCTACAAATAGCATATAAACCAGTAAGACTCCCTAATCGGGAGATAAGCGACCGTTGGTCGCTGATCTCCACAAATATCACAACCTCCACCTCTCACGTCATACGGGCAGCCATAGTTACACTTGGAATGTTGAATCTCCATATATGGAGATAACCTACGCATCACACAAAGTCTGACCTCACCAGCCCATACTTGGGCATGGACGACTTATATCTCCATATACGGAGATGGCCATATATGGAGATACGATGACATCACAGAGTCCACAGCTGATGATGTGGCGTGATGTCATACAATACACATGCCAAACTTTGCACACACACTCCTTGCCTGCCAATCCACAACCTCCACCTCTCACGTCATACGGGCAGCCATAGTTACACCTGGAATGTTGAATCTCCATATATGGAGATAACCTACGCATCACACAAAGTCTGACCTCACCAGCCCATACTTGGGCATGGACGACTTATATCTCCATATACGGAGATGGCCATATATGGAGATACGATGACATCACAGAGTCCACAGCTGATGATGTGGCGTGATGTCATACAATACACAAACAAGCCCTATATAAAGGGGCAATTCTCACCAGGGAAGAGAGCATTCCCCAGATGTGATGATAAGCTTAGTTGATCCTGGCGATAAGGTCTGAGTCGAGGAATGCTCTCTTCCCTGGTGAGAATTGCCCCTTTATATAGGGCTTGTTTGTGTATTGTATGACATCACGCCACATCATCAGCTGTGCACTCTGTGATGTCGCCACATCATCAGCTGTGGACTCTGTGATGTCATCGTATCTATGAGTTGGGGAAAAGTGTGACGTGTGACCGACGGACGGACGGACGGCCGGTGGAGGTTTTGGTAGTAAACTGCTCCCTGACGGTCGCAACCAGTAAGACTCCCTAATCGGGAGATAAGCGACCAACGGTCGCTTATCTCCACAAATAGGCCAAAAGTTTGTTTTACCAATTATCAAGACATACGGGCAGTTGACAGTTTGCCATGGTTACTCATTGAAGTTGAATCTCCATGTATGGAGATAACCTACGCATCACACTAAGTTAGACCTCACCAGCCGATATTTGGGCATGAGCAACTTATGTCTCCATATATGGAGATATGATGACATCACACAGTCCTCAGCCGATGATGTGGCGTGATGTCATACAATACACAAACGAGCCCTACAGTATAAAGGGGCAATTCTTGCCAGGAAAGAAGCATTTCTTCGACTCAGACCTTATCGCCAGGGTTGGCTTATAGCAGCTGTCGGTAGGACCATATATGGATTCTGTTAGTGTGGATCTCCTAACAGGGCATCATCTGGGATACAATCCCTTTTATGCCCATATATGGAGATCCCTAACAATCCCTTTCATGCCCATATATGGAGATCCCTAACATAATCCCTTTTATGCCCATATATGGAGATCCCTAACAGCATCCCTTTTATGCCCATATATGGAGATCACTAACAGCTAACAGAATCCCTTTTATGCCCATATATGGAGATCCCTAACAGAATCCCTTTTATGCCCATATATGGAGATCCCTAACAAATCCCTTTTATGCCCATATATGGAGACCCCTAACAGAATCCCTTTTATGCCCATATATGGAGATCCCTAACAGAATCCCTTTTATGCCCATATATGGAGATCCCTAACAGAATCCCTTGTATGCCCATATATGGAGATCCCTAACAGAATCCCTTTTATGCCCATATATGGAGATTCCTAACAGAATCCCTTTTATGCCCATATATTATGGAGAAATCCCTGCTCTGAGTATCTGACATCAGTGTGATGTCACCTGTTTATGCCCATATATGGAGATCCCTGCTCTGCGTATCTGGTTGCTATGGTAAACAGTTGGTTGCTAGGGTAAAAAACATGGTTGCTATGGTAAACAGTTGGTTGCTAGGGTAAACAGTTGGTTGCTAGGGTAAAACCATGGTTGCTAAGGTGGTTGCTAACGTACACTAACAGACCAGCAATAACAGACTGTTGCCACAGCAACGTACACAAAGGTTTGTGTACACATGTGGTGTGATGTCATACTGATGCGGAGATATGAGCAGGGCAAAGGTGTGACGTGTGACCGACGGACGGACGGACGGACGGACGGCCGGTGGAGGTTTTCATAGTAAACTGCTCC
This sequence comes from Nannobrachium achirus, assembly GCF_963921795.1. Taxonomy (NCBI): domain Eukaryota; kingdom Metazoa; phylum Chordata; class Actinopteri; order Myctophiformes; family Myctophidae; genus Nannobrachium; species Nannobrachium achirus. The sequence goes on along the minus strand of NC_137821.1, from coordinate 52,916,294 downwards.
CTGACGGTCGCAATCAATGGGTTAATGCTACCCTCTAGTTGTGATTTAGGAAAGTACATGCAGTACACTGTGTGTGTGTGTGTGTGTGTGTGTGTGTGCGTGTGCGTGTGGGTCAGTGACGTGACGCCCCCAAAAATGTGTTTTTAAAAAAACTTTAAATAGCAGGCATAATTTTTTTTTACTTTTGTTCTACTCACTCTCAACTTTATGGAAACACATTTTGTTTTTAGATATTTTATTGGAATCAGACTTTATTCAGCAGTTTGTTGTACTTGTGCCTAAAATCATCATATGGTGTGACATGACAATAATTGTTCATAAAATGAAAATGGAGTACACCTTTCTTAAGTTACTCACTTTATCAAAGTCCTTTATCATAACTAACCTGTGATCCACTATAGTTTTGTGAAAATTAATTAAATCTGTATTTTCTTTTTCATAATCAACACTCTGTGTGAGGCCCATATGTTGTCGATCTTTCAACATATTTTAAATTTATTCTGACAAAACCTTCTCTAAAATTACACAAATATTTGTGACTCTTCCTGATACTATTTTCTATGTAATCCATAAAATCTTTTTTGGTTTCATCATTAATAAAGGTATGATTTTTCACTATTTGGAATGTCACACCAAATGATTTAGTGTCACACCGTATGATTATATCTTGTTTCAAAGCAAATTGTGTTTTAACCTACCTATTAGTGAGTACTGAACTTTACTGATTGATTAAACAATTACCCAGGCTTTAACATTAAATAACATGGCCTTAATATTTCGGAACAGGATATTATTGTAGGGCTTTAACATGGGATAACAAAGAATTGTAGTAGAGGGATGATGAGGATGTGCACAGGAATGCTACGCACACCTAAGTCTTCTGCCGGCCCACGGCAGAAGGATCTTAAAGAGACAATAAGGTGCATAGCCACACTGGGAGCCAAGGCAACATTTTATTAACACCAATTAGTGGAAACAGAACTCAGCATTCAGGTGAATTGTTTTTTTCCGAAGTCTCCTGAACTTGAACACAGCATTTTGTATTGAAAAAATGTATTTAGGTAGGAATCATGACATTACACCACATCTCCACTTGCTAAAGAGTGCTGGGTTGCGCAACTCCGAAAATAGCTGATCTACAAGCTCTCGCAGCACGACACGTTGAGAGCTTGTAGATCAGCTATTTTCGCTATTTTTGTCTCGGGTCCTACCTTAACACTGTCCAGTCCAGTGAGTGAAAGTACAAAAGCATTAGATTAGATTAGACAGGACAAGACATTTAGAGTAGACTGTATTGTACATCAGCCAGTCATATTTGGTGAGGGTAGCAAACCGGCTGCCTTGTTGCGGTTCTGCTATGCCACAGACAACTTCCTGCTCTTCGTAGAAAATGCAGTCTCGCCCCTTTGGCCAGACAAAACCATTTTAAATGTTTCCAATTTGATTCATGCAGTTTATCTCTAGCCCCTCCTTATTAATGGTAACAATCTGCCCCACACATGGCTTTCCCTCATATTTGATTATGACCAACTGTCCTTGTGTGTATTCATCTGAAGCAGGAATGGATTACCCAACGGGCACAATGGGCCCAGGCCCAGGGGCCCCTGAGCTAGGGGGCCCCTGAGCTTGAGCCACCGTGTGACCGCGTCCCTGTTATTAACGTTGCACTTTTTGCCAAATACTAATTTATTCGTTCATGTCAATAATATAACCCCAAATATTCCTAATCGGCCATGATACAGTACATGTTACTGTAAGTGTTTAACTCCTCAGTGTATCTATAAGACTTCAGAGTGAGGGATCCAAAAATCAAAGTGCAAAACAACAACAACAACAACAACAACAACATTAGATGTTCTAATGTCCACGCATTACATTACAACAATGAAGGGGCCCATTAACCTGGGTAGATAACATAACTGTTATGTTATCTACCCCGATTAATCTAAATGGGCCCCCTCATTCATACCATAGCATCATATAACACTTGTTTTTATGGTCCTTTGAGTATGTGTTACCACAAGCCTTACCTGGCTGCCTGGGACAAGTGAGGGTCTTTGCATAAACATAAAAAGCCCTATCAAATGTATAGGGGACAAACTCTTGCAAGAAGTATAATGAATAATTTATTATTAAAATATAGATAATAATATATCTAAAATAAATAAGTCAGCACCCAATTTTATCTTTAATGTTCAAGAAATATGTACCGGTATGTTATTGTGGCTTTAACAATAAGTTGAAGTAGCAGGTTCAAATCATCCATACTTTACATTATTTCATACAATTGACTTTTTCTTATTTTGGAAACAATTAAATTGCCAATTTCAAACGGCAAAGCATACATAAGCTACACAATATTGTGTATAGTTATAACTATTCTAACTATTCTACATTTTAGGGGGTCTTTTTTGGGACTTTAAAAACAAAAAATACACACCGTCGCTGCGTCGCCGTGCGGTCATAAGAAGGGGGGGCCCTTTGCATTTTTTGGCCCAGGGGCCCATTTTTTCATAGTCCGTCTATGATCTGAAGAGGTGTCTGAATCCTCAGCTTGGGCCTCTCCAATAGATGCACTTGTGTCCAGCACCTGAGTAGAAGACGTTCAGGAGGAGACATTTAAATGTCATTTATTTGTCAGGTAGATTGTTCTTAGTAGTAAAATGTAATTACTAGCAGGTGCTCAAGTTTGCCAAGCATATACTCATTGAGCTCCGGAAGCTGTTTTGGGCCTGCAGCTGAGCTGGGAAGGGGGCAGTTCCGCAGATGGGCCACCACTTAGTTAAGGAAGAAAAGGAATGAATCGATGACAATGGAATGAAAAGGAATGAATCGATGACAATGGAATGTATAGTTTAAGACGAAGAGAAAATATTGTTTAGATTGAAACAATATGTTAAGGTTTCTGTGAAGGGGTTTCTGCTCTGTCTGATGAATTTGAAGTATCACTGAATGAATCTAAATTACATTTTATGTAAAAATGTTTAAAACAAATGTTTAAATGGACAAAAGAAACATGGGACTTTGTTATTTATTGTTATATCTGTAGGAAAATACAGTATATATCATATGGTGTGACAATCAAGTCATATGGCGTGACAAGCAGACATGTCACACCATTATGATGACGTGTCACACCATATTACGTTTTCTCCATTTAGGTTTACCTTGAGGCTACTATGTACACATTAGCATGCTAACAACATGCTAGCTATAACAAAGCAACCTAGATCTACATGGAATTATGACCAAAACTTCAAATAACTTAAGCTTTTTTAAATGAAAAGGTGTCACACCAACAGACATCCAGAAGTGCCACACTTGTCAAAGTTTCAACAAGATGGCATTTCATGAAAATGTTAAAATCATAACTCACCTCAGACACCTGTCTTGCAGTTGTGCTGGGAGTGCTGAATAGCCTTACAGAAGAAGGACCTCTCTAGCCAATAGGTGTCCAAATAATTGCCTGTTTAATTTTTCCAAACTAGTGTCACACCAAATGATTTTGGTTTGGGGGACAAAATCTTTTTGATCAGAAATGACTGAAAACATTATGCTTTGACTTTGAAAAGATATAGGCTCACAAATAGACATTTTTGTGAGCCTAAATTCATTTTTAAATGAATTTTAGCAATTATTTTTCTTAGTTTTATTCAAGTTCCCACTTAAAGAAACAAGGTCGGGACAGTCACACCATATGAGTTTTGCCATGTTTGGTTGAGAATTCTGAAGAAATGAGGAATGAAATGTTTTAATCTTGAGTAAGTTCACATAAAGCAACTGCAACTGCAAATGTCCTGCACAATATTCAGAAGGTTTTTGACAAATATATTTTTTATTTATACATGTTTGACACCGAGGACAGCAAAAACGCTACGTCATGTCACCCACCCGCGTGCGTGTGCGCGTGCGTGCGTGTGTGTGAGGAAATTGGCCAGGATGATCAAGAGAAAACCTAGAACCACTAAAAGCAGGCCTGCAATGAATTAGAAGCTGCTGGACAGTGTCCACGGCCAAACGTGTTTTACATCACCATGGACTATACAGTATATGGTGATAGTTTCGCTTTCTTCCTGATCTTGGCAGTGACGGTGCCATGCATCCATCCATCCATCTTCAACCGCTTATGAAGTCGGGTCGCAGGGGCAAGCAGCTCCAGCAAAGCTCCAAACTTCCCTTTCCTGAGCAACATTATCAACTTCATCCTGGGGGATCCCGAGGCGGTCCCAGTGTGGAGATGGACCCATCTGGCCATTGGTCTGCCCAGGGTCTCTTCCCAGTGGGACATGCAGTTAGTTTATACTTAAAAACAATTGCTGCACAGACGCTTATTTGATTGAGACAACTTTCAAGATGGCCAAGGGACTTAAGCATTGCTGTGTGACGTGTATATTTGTTACCCAGCTGATTTGGTCACGCGTCATATTAGCATTGCTGTAGGTCTATGTATATTGTTGACCCAGCTAATTTAGTAAAATGTTCTGAAAACCCATAATGAATTCATGAAAATGAAATAAACGTGGTGATGTCTTTGTTTGACAAAGTATTTGCTCTTATCAACCTATCTCAGAAAAATAAGACATTTTGAAATGATTGGAAAGTCAAAACTGCCACAACATACATGTTCTTTAGCCTACAGGTGTATGAACTTTTGCTTGCAACGGTGTGTGTGTGTGTGTGTGTGTGTGTGTGTGTGTGTATATATATATATATATATGAAAAGTCTCTAAAAGATGTATGTAGCTAGCCTGGAATCCAGCCTGTTTGCTCCGTTCCACATTTTGTATTGTCTGCGTAGAGACAATACAAAATGTGGAACGGAGCAAACAGGCTGGATTCCAGGCTAGTATGTAGCCTATATTTTATTTTTCTCCAAATGTGTTCTTATTTCATTTGTTTGTTTAATGGTGTTTGTGCGTTCACAGTTAAGTGATATAACTTATCAAAATCAAAACCTTATCCAAATAAGAATACACTTCCCACAATGTTTTGCGTGAAGTAAGCGGTGTCACTGCAGACCAGCCACTCTGTAGACCATAGACATAAAAAGGAAGACGCCTCCTTTGGCTCTGGGGTGTCCGTCTTGGAGGATAGGCAATTTGTACAAGACTGTATGGCTGCAGGCATGGAGTCACCATTGAAGTCCCGGAAAACATGCGCTACGATTGGCCAGTAGACACTTTGAGTGGCAGCATGCTTTTGTCACTTCCGTACTTCTGCCTATCCAGTTTGACGGGTCGCTCCAATGAACTGCAGCGGCGGACGAGGTGTCTAGAAACACAGGCACCTACAAATTCACGCCCACAATTGAGACAGCGGCCCCACTTCGGGTAAGGGAGAACGGTGTACTGCAAGACAGTCCATGGAAAGTCATTGCAATTCAACCATGGTTAGCCTAATATTAAAATAATCCTACACAAACTGAAGACTATATTGATTTAAATAAAAATATGTTTCCAAAAGTATGGACTGACTCTGCCAACATATGTGTCCCAGCACCCCCAGCAGCTAGTCATCTCGGGGACTGTCATTATTCCCTGTAGCCAAAATGATTTTTTTTTTTTTTTTTGCTTTTTTTTTTTATGCCACAACAGCATCTCATAATATCTAGGCTACATTTCACTTAAACGCCAGAGCTTAACTCTGCATGTAAATAAGACTTTTTTTAATTAATGTGAGAGATCGGTACATAATTCTGTTAGTCCTCCCAGTTTATATTAGCTAAAATGCTAACTAGCCAGCCTTTGTTAGCCGTTTGTAGCCAAATGCGGTAATATCGGGACTCCATTACTTAGCGAGGCAACCCACAGTATTTATCCCATTAATTTAATGCCACGTGTGTTCCAAATGAACAATTATTAACCACGTAATGTATGATTTTGTGTATTATTATTTATTATTCTTCCGCCGTTCTTCCGCTGTTTCTTCTTCTACGCTGGTGAAATGATCCGTTCCTGCCTGGAGGCGTCTGTGACGTATGCGTTTGTCTTCTGTGAAGCTCCGGTGCGGAAGCTTCCTTTGTCACTGAGTTAGCTTAGCATTGAATAGATCAGTGTCGTCCTAAACTATCTAATTCTAACGTTCAGGGTGTTTGTTTTTTTGGACAATAAATTGACAGCCAAGAAAACATGGATGGAATGCAATCGTTCACTCGCCGTCGGAAAGTTGACTTTAGAGTAGACTATTCTGGTTGACTGGCTATGAGTGGCTAACGGCTAACGCTAGCTAGCGTTAGCTAGCGCTAGCTGCAGCGCTAGCTGCAGGCTATAAACAAATAAAACGTGACCCAACTCTATTGTTGCTCTCTTCTACAAGCTCACAACGCGAGGCGGTTAAGCCTGTAGATTGTGTTTTATTATCAGGTCAAATAATCCTTCTGATTGAAGTTACACAAACACTGATTATGCTACATTTAGCACAGTTAGCCCTGTTGCACACGTAATACATTCACTTCAACCTCGTGTTGAGCAGTTAATCCTATTTGCTACGTACGTCTACAAAAACCTTAATATTTCAAAGATAACGTGCTTACTGAAGTCTCACAGATGTCACAGTATGGTACGCTCAAGCAGAATTACCCGTATCTTTCGTATTGTTTAATAAACTGCATTTTAATCCGATCAGATGCCATTTTCTGTTGTTTTTCAGCCATGCGACCCCATCGGTTGCGAGGTGTACTGCACTTAGATACATTAATACCTTTTTAAGGAAACGACGACCGATCGGATTAAAATGCTCCTCATTAAATAATACGATCATTACGGGACATTCTGCTGGAGCGTACCCTATGGTGACATCTGTGAGCCTTCACTAAGCAATTTATCTTTGTAATCTGACCGTTTGTGTAGACGTATGTAGCAAATTGGTTAAACTGCTTCACGGTTGGCGCACTGTAGCGTCTTTACATTTAGCCCAATAATGCTTGAGATGCTGTTGTGGCATTATCTTTTTAGAGAGCAATAACTAAAGTTTAAAACATACATAAACCACTTTAGCCCTATGTTATACCAAGGCTATTTGAAAATAGACGATCTACAAGCTCACAACGCATTGCGGTGCGACGCGTTGTGAGCTTGTAGATCTGCTATTTTCAAACATTTTGTACTTTTACTTTTGGTACTTTAAGTACATTTGGATACCAATACTTTTGTACTTTTACTCAAGTACATTTTTTATTCTGGACTTTTACTTGTAACAGAGTGATTCTACATTGCAGAATTGATACTTTACTTTATTATAAAATGTTGGTACTTTTTCCACCACTGTGTAAACGTTTGTGTTCTCATGCCAATAAAGCTTCTTTGAATTGAAGATTGAATTGAAGATTGCTCCCCATGTGGCGGAGTCAGGTCATTGCAGGTTAGAAATTTATTTAAAACTTGAATATCTCAAAAGTCCTATTTCAGCATGGCATCATTCTATAAGCCATATCTTCAAAACTGTTGGGTCAATCTCCACAACCAATATATCATTTTGTAGCTATGATCCCCAGCTTTCAAATGAAATGAAAAAATGAAAATGAAAAAAATTGCAATGACTGGCTCCTGGGGAGATTGGGACACATATTTTCTTGTTTTCTAAATACATGTGTGTTACATTTAATTTGCCACTTGAATGGGTTACCCATAATGTTAACAGAGCAGAGTGGAAATGGCAGACACAGAACACAGTCGCTTTTCAGTGACATCACTGTCTTTATTGCTATGCGTTTACAAGCGCCGACTTTGAAGATCACGACTTTTTCAACAACAGAGTGAATTCCCCAGGTTAGTATTAACCAAAAAATAACTTGCAAGACTCCGTTTGGAAGAAGCAAGATGCCACAATGTCCCAAAATGAATAGCCTTATTATACATGACAGACAAGCGTATTTGGGTATTGAAAACCACAAGGGATGCGTCCATGACGTGTGTACCATGCGACCACTTAAACGTACATTTTCCAATGCTAGCACTTGACTCACTGAGGAAGTATATTAAAGTACAGTATATTGTAGGTAGTGTATCAAGTTGACAGATATGCCACTTTAAAAAGGCCAAATTAAACTCATGGGACACTTTATTAGAACACAAAAACATTGCTACGGCCTCAGTAGTCAACCACTGAAATTATGTTATTTCACGATGCTTCTCATTGGGATTGCATTCGCAGCTGCAGTAGGCCTACACCGTTCATCCTTACCCGAAGTGGGGAAGCTATGACAATAGGGGGCGTGAATTTGGGGGTCCACCCTATGTTCCTCAGGTTCTATGTTCCCCGCAGGTTAACCTGCATTATTTTTTACTGAGGTTAGGGTTAGGGGTAGGTTTAGGTGGTAAGAAAGAAACATAGAACCTGGGGAACATAGGTACAACATAGGTCCCTGAATTTGTATTAAAATATCATCAATATATATTTTACAGTATATAACCTTTTTCCAGGAGAGTTGACACGCTGATGTCTATTCAGGTCACATGAAAGACTAAAACTTTTATCACAATGTTTACGGTGGAAAGGTTTTATTTCCATTGTGGACACGCTGGTGTCTATTCAGGTTAGATGAGGTTATAAAACTCTTCTCACAATGTTTACAGTGAAAAGGTTTTTCTCTATTGTGGACACGCTGGTGGCTCTTCAGGTTAGATGACTGAATGAAACTCTTATCACATAGTTTACAGTGAAAAGGTTTTTCTCCAGTGTGGACACGCTGGTGTTTATTCAGATCTGAAGAGTCTCTAAAACTCTTGTCACATAGTTTACAGTGAAAAGGTTTTTCTCCAGTGTGGACACGCTGGTGTTTCTTCAGGTTGGAACACTCAATGAAACTCTTGTCACAATGTTTACATTGGAAAGGTTTTTCTCCATTGTGGATATGCTGGTGGCTCTGCAGGCCAATCAAGTGACTAAAACTTTTATCACACTGTTTACAGTGAAAAGGTTTTTCTCCTGTGTGGACACGCTGGTGGCTCTTCAGGTTAGATGACTGAATGAAACTCTTGTCACATAGTTTACAGTGAAAAGGTTTCTCTCCAGTGTGGACACGCTGGTGTTTATTCAGATCAGATGAGTGTCTAAAACTCTTGTCACAATGTTTACAGTGAAAAGGTTTTACTCCTGTGTGGACACGCTGGTGTTTCTTCAGGTTGGAACACAGAATGAAACTCTTGCCACATTGTTCACAGAGGAAAGGTTTCTCTCCAGTGTGGACACGCTGGTGTTTATTCAGATCAGATGAGTCTCTAAAACTCTTGTCACAATGTTTACAGTGAAAAGGTTTTTCTTCAGTGTCTCCTGAGAAAGAAAGAGAGAGAGAGAGAGAGAGAGAGAGAGAGAGAGAGTAGGGATAGAGGGGAGAGAGGAGGAGAGAAGAGAGGCAGGTTAAAACTGGCGAGTATAAAATGAGGAGAAAGTACAGCTTCCCTATTCATCTACTGTAAGAGCTAAATTAGTTTTTGCATTGTATTATTGTTTTGTGTGTTGGTTTAATATACATATAAGTAGGCTACCCAATGGCTCCAGCCAATAGTCCCGCCCACTCTCTGAGTGGACTGCTTCTCTTGGTCTGGTGTTGAATAATGAACCTCTACCTGCTCTGGTCTGTGAGGCAAGCCCAGGCCAATGAGAGTCGTAGCCTTGGAAGAGGGGGTGGGTCTAACTTTTGAAAATCAACAGAAACAGTGGAGGGAGGGGGAGCTCACCAGAGCTCTTAACGCTTCCAGTGCCAGGCCACTTGGGGGCGCCCAAGGTCTTTTGAGTGGCCAGGGTATCTCTCATAGACGAGCGTAGTAACATACAGGGACCCACGTGGCAGTGACGCGCGTGTACACATTTTTGCATGTGACACAAAAGACCCGGATGAAAATAGCAACAGGATAGCTATAAGCTATCACGCATTTAGAAGCCCTATTTTCGGCGATTTAGCCGTAAATAAAACCTTCCCGCTTCACACAGATCAGAGAAAAAGGGCTTCAAAGATGTGAGTTTGTATTGGATTCGGCGGCGCGATGCGGTGGCGTTACCCGATTACGGGCCAGTGGAAAGGGCTTTCGGTCGGCGGCCTAGATTGAAAATTTAGAGCCAGGCTTCGGTGCGGCCTCGGATTATTTTATTCATTTTATTAAAAAAGCCGTACTAGTTCGGGATCGGCACACTGGAATACGTCGCGCCGCCGACAGTGAACATTCGGTGAACATTGGGGGGGGTCTAAACTTTATTTTAAACCATTTTCAATGGAATAAATCGTCGGACCATCTAAAATAGCTCGTTGGAAAGCGCTGGACGAGCCAGGACCACCCACGTTGGTCCAAGCAGCTCAGGGTGAGTTTTTTTTTGCCGACAAAAAGCCGAACTTGTTCGGGATAGGCACTAGATGAGTTAATTGCTTCCTTTGAACTTCAAAGGGGTTGTGAACTGCAGTAATTGATTGAGCCATACGTGTGTCAATAGCTCGTTAGTGATCACTTTAATCAATTAGAGCATCAAAGACAACAACCTGTTTGATGCCCGTCATAGAGGGGAAGGGGGAATGTTTTGTGTACACACTAGTCAAACACAACCCCTCCTACCAGATCTCTTGTGATTGGGAATTTCAAATTTTAAATCCCCTCCCCTTTGAAATCTCTTGTCAATGGGACAATGTCAGACTCAAGCTCCAGCACAGAGTCTGAAATCAAGCTAGGCTACCCAATGTGTTTTAGACAGTATTGTATGTAATATTTCTTGTTAAAGTGCGCCCCCTCTTGGTGATGATGATACTACATAAGCTGAGCAGACGCACTGGCGAATTTAATCAGTTAATTATTGAGTGAGGGAAGAAAGGAAAGACGCTAGTTTGGTCAGAAGGAACACAATAGTTTTTACCGTGTTCACAGGTGTTTTTTTCTTTTCTTTTTTTGTTCAAGTCTTTTCACCTGTTTGTACAAGAGGAATATATGTTTTTTGTTTCTTTTTGGGTGTTTTTTGTACTGCTGGAATTAACATTCAGTAAAACGCCTAAACGCCATCCTTGCCTCATATGGAATCTGTGAGTACTGTGGTCCAGTTTCTGCTTTTGGATGTACAAATACATTAAGCCCACCTGTGTTTGCGTGTCAGAAACCCTTTCACCAAGCTAGTGTTTGTGGCAAACACATTTGAGACTTTAAGTAAACTTTGCCACTATATCTACCTCTTTTATTCCAACTCCCAGTTGCTTCTCCCAACATAATGTAAGTCCCACCTCCTGGGGGACTGCCCATAAGTCCGAAGGTTCATTAGTCCGAAGGTTCATTAGTCCGAATTTAGTTAGGGTTACTGAGGTTAGGGTTAAGGTTAGGGTTAGAGTTAGGCATAGTATTCATTGTGACTAACCTCCACTGGTCTCCTCCCAATCGTCACTGTCTTCAGTGACTTCAGAGTCCGATTCAATCTCGACTTCAACTTCAGAACGGTGCGAAGAGATGTCTTCATCATCGTCTTCACCTTTCACTTCTGGTAATGTCGACTTTGACCTGTCAAGCTCCTCTGGTCTTTGAAGTAGCTCCTCCTGTTCCTTCTTAATGTGTGGAAGCTCTGGTTCCTCCTGGAGCAGATAGGAGCTCCTCTCCCGTTCAAGAGAAACCTCCTCTTTACACACAGCCATGTGCAGGATGTCTAGGAGAAGAAAAAACAATGTGATAGCCAACCCTGGATTCCTTAAGTGTAAATAAACATTCCCATCGGTTACATGTCTCCATTCCGCCATGTCTCCATTCCGACACTAACCCTATCTCTAACCCTAACCCTAAACTTAACCTCTATGGAAGTGTTGCCACTCCGACAATAAGAAGTCACTGTCGGAGTGGCGACATATCGGAATGGAGAGCAATCACCATTCCCATCCTCCATGTACAAAATTAGGTAACATCTGCTTACGGTGCATTCCCACCTAGCGCTTGAACCGTGCCATTCTGGTTGCTGGGTGTTGCCATGGTGACCAAAGGGTTCATCTGTGTGTTTTACTGAGCTGTCAATCACTACACACACTATGTATGAAAACAGTACAGCATTCTAATCTAGTTTTAATCTAGCAGCAAATAAAGATTCAGTAACTACAAGCAACTGCATTCATCTCCCATACCATCGATACCCCGAACAACAGTAATGTTGTTCTAGTCCACAAATATTGGCTGAATATTATTATTGTCATAGAGATGTAACCCCTGGAGGGTAGTAGCGTACAGTGTGACGTACAATTTGACGTCCTGAGTGAGGCCTATATTTAAGAGCATTCTAGACAGGCACAGCACAGGACAGTACTGTGGGTCCTCGACACTGCAGGTAGCGTGTTGAGTGAGGGAGATTTGAGTACTGGCTGTCTGAACTGGTAAGCCTGTCTTATCTGTAGCTTATCCTCGCTTTTACTGGTTTATGTTTATTTCTATGGTCTACAATGACAATGTTTTATATTACCGGGTCAGTGCCTCGACGCCATTATATGGTCGTGGCTGTTTGTCGTGTCCACTCGGAATTGTTTGGGGTGTGGCCCACCCGCTCCTTACTGTGTAGGCTTTGAACTTGAAGAAATGTGAGTATTCTAATATGAACGTGCAAAGGAAATGGGTTCTGTAATTATGAGCTTTGTGTAAAGCCGGCCATGGCCATACATTACACGATAATCGGGCCCGACTGAATCTGGTAAAATTAAACACTACAGGATCATTTTTTCAGATTCTCTGACCAGATAATCTAAACGGGCTCACACTAGCCGTTTTGAACAGTCAGGCGCTCCGCACGCTACAGGATTCTTTCCCGATTGAGTTGGGCTCGAACACAGCAATAATAAATAATATAATGAATACAAAATGCCACGGGGCTGTTCTGATAGCTTCGCCTTGCAACACGCACACGCACGCATGTCGCACGCATGTGTTGCAAGGCGAAGCTATCAGAACAGCCCACAAACACATTTATATTATCCACTCACTCACACCATCGCCTCACGCAACGGGAAAAAAAGCTTCAATATGGAAGTTGTGTCCCATTTTGATGATAATATGAGTTCACTTTGACACGTTTCTTGTCCATCCATGGATCAACTCTACTTGTCATGGACCACGATGTGTCAGACTGCTTTGATTCAATGACTGAAGGCTGAAGCCCTACACCAAATTGTTTGTTTGTTTATTATTTGAAATAATAAGCAGTGTATTTATGTTTATTGCTTTTTTTTTTTTGGGGGGGGGGGGGGGGGACTAGTTTTCAGTCCCAAATATACTGTAGGCCTAATGCTTTAACTGTTGTTTGTATTGCATTAAAAAGGATAGGCCTAGGCATATATCCATTATGTTTCTTTTATGTCCGCTCCAGTTTTATCATTGTCAGTTTCGATAAAGTAATTTATTTTATAATAGTTAAGGTAACGTGCGCGCATATTTTCTAAACCTGCTGTCTGAAAATACTTATGCGTGCGAAACGCCTGGCTATTACGGGGCGCGCTGTGCGTAAAGAGTTGATGATGGCCCATTAATTATTAAGCTACACGCTGTACCAATTGGAACTTGAAAGGAGTAGGCTAGAGATTACATAACTGCACAGACCATCAGAGAAAGTGACTGATGTGGGGTGAGCTGCTGCTGTTTAGCCTAATATAGTCCAAATGTTTTATATTTCCACCATGGACAGTTCCACAGCAGACAGACAAGTGTCTGCTTAGTGGCCATGGCCTAGCCCTAGGCTTTCAATCATGATTTCCCCTGTCTTTTAACAAATTACCGCGGTGTGGGCGGATGGATCAATCAAATATAATCATTAATCATTTTTGGATAACCGCAGATGAAATAATGCAGGAAATGAATTATGACACAATTCATCAATCAGCTAAAACCTAAATCTCTGAATGCTTGTGACTGTGTGAGCGTGTTAGGATATTTTGTATCATTTGTTAATTTTTCACACTAGTCCACAATAAAACGAAACAGCTGTGACCACCACTTGACTCGGATCAGCATCACGGCATGCCTGGTCGCACTGACCCACCTTACCTCTATGGTAGGCTGGTGCGCAAGTTGAATCTCTTTCATATATCCTTCACGCATAGGCTTATTGCAAAGTAGCAAGTAGCAAGAAGTTAAACTTCCTACTAACAAGCTGTGTGTTTGTTTCTCTCTCTCTCTCTCTCTTGCTCGCTCTGTGTGTGTGTGAGTGTCTGTCTGTCTGAGTGCATCAGCGCACGGCAGCAGAAAAAAGACGAACGTATTCCGTAGGATAAAATCAATGCATTTCTGGGAATACAAGAAAATATTAACTTTGACATATGAAAGATGCTGTCTGTGTCTGCTTCTCGTGGTGTCTGATTTATGATTAGTCGGTTACAGCACACAGCACTTGACTACTAGTTTAGCAGTGAGAGCTAGTAGTCAGGTTGTTAACTAGTAGTCAAGTGATGTGTGCTGTCTGCTTCTCGTGGTGTCTGATTTATGATGACTGTAGCGCACAGAACATATAGATCTCCAAGACCAAATTGTGTCCGTCCGTGCCACATTGTAGGGCTTGTAGATCAGGCTGGGAAAGCGTGATGTGTGCTGTTCGCAGTCTGTCTGTATTTCTGCTGTTTGTTTGATACGCGGCATCGTTGAGATTTAATTCCGATCGCAATCATTCATGATACAACCTAATGGACGGACGGACGCTATGAAAAGTGTGTGTGCGCGTGCATGCGTGCATGCGTGTGCGCGCGCGTGCGTGCGAGGGAGGTGGAGAGAAAAAAAGAGATAGATCTGTCAATCAGATATGTATGCTATGCTCAGAGACTTGCGTCGGGAAAAGAGTCGGGCTACCCCCGATCGTCCTCCGAGCCACTCGGTTGGGCTCAGATTGAATCTGTGAGACCTCACGCTAGACGATATTTATGCCCGATTGTCGGGCCCGTTTCAGTCGGAGGCAGCCTGATTGTCGGGAGGGTAATTAAATGCCCCCGATTATCGCGTAGTGTACCGTCGCCTTAAGAGGCCCCCCAGACGAAATGCGATATTGCATCAGATCAGAACTCGGAGCCGGGGGTTGATCGGTGATCATTTCAAACGACAGCGATCCTCTGTCTTGAATTCGGGCCCGGTATATCCCGCTGTGCCAAGTGAAATATCTGAGACCATTACACACGAGACCGACGTCTAGCGATTCTAGCCTCTTGGCGATCTCGGAGGGAATCTTTTTATTCCTCAAGAGGAATAGTATTTTTTAGTTTTTTTTTTTTTTTTATATTTAATGGGCCCAACCACCCTATTCTACGGTCTACCACCCTATCACCTTACAAATAAGCCTTTCCCCACACGTGGGGTTATATAATATCGTTATTATATTTATATAAGATAGGCTAATACTATATTTGGCTTGGAGTCACAACGGTGAGGTTTGGTTTGACATTTAATTACCTTGAGTGCTGCATCTGTGATGTGATGTAGTCCACATTTTGAAGAATTAATCCGGTTTTTAGGTGAAAACAAGGGGAATGCAATACCCTGACAGTGTAATGGAACTAAATGAACCCTACATGTCCATTTTCCTTTTTGGACAGTTGGTTGAAGGCTTGGATGAGGCGGTGGGACAGTCAGACCGACAGAGTTCAAGTTTAACCTCTCTCTCTTTTTTTTTTTACTTGGCCTATTGAGCGCGGAGAAAGGCTCACCTGAAAGCATTCTCACTGATTAATCTGACGGAATCTGACACTGATATTAATATTTCTTTTTTTTTTCCTACGCAGTTGATTGAATGAGTGCAAAATGCAATGAATATATTTTAACCAACAACCAAAGTTGTTGCGAATAGCATGAGAACGACGCGTCCTCTCCCTTTCTAACACACACAGTGACGTCATTACGTGCGCGTCCCGCGTCTCTGACGCATTCACGTTGCCGAGAGACGCATTCACGTCAGTGTTCTGGGGTCCCACGGACGCATTGCCTCCATGCCCGCATGCCCACGTTAAAATAATTTACCACGTCGCGAAAAAAAAATATTTTAAAAAGTCCACAGACGCCACCATTTTTCATGGGTGACGGCATGCTACTTCACGCTACGTTAACACAAATGAAATCCGCGTAGAAAGTCTTAAAACAGACGATAGAACTAACGACAGTGTGTTTTGAACGCCATTTTGTGCGCCCATCCATGGTCACAGAATTCAATGGGTGCCTGAGTTTTAGCGTAGCACCGGGCCGCTCTCTGACCATAGTGGCACAGCGTGTTAGGTGATACACCAAAAGGGGTTCCCCCACAGAACGTGTATGGCATGGCGCGGCGCAGAAACATGACGTCTCTACACTGCAGCGACATGCGCATTGACAGCGAGCGGTCTCCGAAAATAACTTGAATAAAAAAGGAAACTTAAAAAGTATCCAATTAAAATATAACTTACAAATGTAAACGTTTGCTGACGGCGTCACGTCTATTTTCCGACAGCATTAAATTCATGATGTATTGTATTTATTATGTTAGTGTATATGTCACGGTTTTAAAGAGAACCAGGGCATTCGAGACGCGGAGCACTCGTGGTGCGGCACGGGGCGGAGCAAGCGGTCGCCAATACAACGTACTCCAGGCGGTGCGCCGCTCTATTGTCCACGACACTGCGAGCGGCTACCGAAGCCCCCCTGTATCCACGAAGCCCAAACGAGTTACGAGGCCCCCCTGGGTCCACGAAGCCCCAAGCGGCGCGAAGGCCAGCGGACCTTGGTCCTGCTCTTCGCCCCCGAGCGCCGCAGGCGCGAGTGGCCGCGAAGAGCGGGCCAGGGCCGCGCGGCCGGCGGAGCGCCGCGCGAGTTACGAAGCCGTGGTGAATGCAATCGTTATATTTATGCCCAGGCCGTAAGGCCTGGGCAAGCGCACGTTAAACGCCCTGTCCAAGTGACTACAATGGAGCTAATGGCTAGGCTAGGCTAGGCTAGGCTAGGCTAGGCTAGTAAATAAAGAGTAAACACTTCCGGTCTGCGGCGAGTTCAAAGCGTGACGTAACTCTCTTATCCAGTGGCTGACGTCGCCATCTGGTGGTGATTAGTGTGTGGTGAACTACAAAACGAGCGCTCTTACCGAGGTCTCCCTGAGTTACCCATTTACCCTGTAACATATATACTGTGTGAGTCTGCTCACTGCTCAGACAGGGACCCCGCCTCCTCTCCCCCTGTCCTCTTCATTCAATAACAACTGGATACCATAGCTGGATACACGCGCTAATGTTTATAGATGTGGTGGACATTGGACAACGTGTTAGAAGCCACACAGGTCTTCATTGCGTCTTTACAACAATAGTGACGATTAACGTCGTGGTGAACATGGTCAAATAACCTTTATTGGCTCAACTACAACACGGAGGAAGCAAGCTAGCCTAGCATGTATGCTATCTGAGACAGTATGTATGTAGCCTAGGCTGCCTAACTGTTTGATTGATTATAGCGTTTTCGTGGCGGCGCCGTCCTTTTGGTGGTCCGCCGGGGCCGCGGACCACCGCGGCCGTCTGTGCCTTGCCCTCCCGCATCCATAGAGGGGCAGCACGTCCCTCTATGATCAACCGTTCAAAACAAAAGTAGCCGATCTACAAGCAATCCCATTCCACTGTTTTTGACCCAGTCCACTGGTTCTCTGTACAGCAGAGAGCATTTCCCCCATTCCATAGAAGCAGTAACAGTACAAACAGGAGACATCTCACTGAGAAGATCCATATATTATCGATGTATATAAAATAACAGGTGGCTGTTGTATTGATTATGAAGACTCTGTAAAAGTTTCTATCTGCGCCCCCAAGTGGGTCAACATCCGATATTACCGGTTCGGTCCGGGTTTAAAACAATCAAACCGTCACATGACTATTTGGAAGTATTAAAATTGTAAGATTTGGAATTGTGGTTCATTTCTTTCAGACACATTTCTACGTAACATGAACATAACCATATAATAACCAATTCAAGTTAAATGCTGCACTTTGTCAAAAATGACATGACGCGTTGAATTTTTGTGGGACCCATAAAATATCCCTGGGACTCATCCGAAAGACCATTCTTTGGTCCCGGGACTCATTACATTAAAAACCTATTAACATCACTGCACACACACACACACACACACACACACACACACACACACACACACACACACACACACACACACACACACACACACACACACACACACACACACACACACACACACACACACACACACACACACACACACACACAAAATCAATCAATCAATCAATCAAAAAAGCGTAAAAGTAGGCCAAACCAATTAAGATCCGCAGCTGATTCTAGACTCGCTAATAACTTTCCAGTTCTGCTCTCCTCCAACTCCAAGTTACATTAAACTTATGGTTCTCACTCTCAGCAAATGTATGATTAAGCCTGTGCATTCTCCATGTTTCCACCTCAAAATGCTGGACCCGACAGGACCTCTCACTCTCTGGGACATTGGAATTGGATCTCCGTACCGTCAGGCCGTCGGAATATCGAGATTTAGCCACTTGCGCGCTACCCACTTTAAAGCCAATTCAGTTATTTTAAACAAATAAGCCTACAGATCACATCATATTCATATAGGTTGTCAGTTGTCAGAACGTGTCACTTTGTTGTCATGGTAGCTCTGTTTTGGACCATTGAACAAAGATGGATAATGATGAAAGGGTTCACTTTGCGAACGGGACATGTTGGATTGGATACTAGGCTACTTCAGTGAGACGACATGGAATTAAGCCCACCTACCAGCCAACGTGAGTACATTGCCGTGCGTTTCATAAAACTATCCATTAACTTAAATCCACAATGCAAGGCTACAGTATATGAATTTGACGATGGAGATGTCCATCCCAATGTCCATACATGGTGCGCAGGACTTGAGTTGATGTAGGCCTATTCTCAAACGGTCTGGCTGTGTGAGCCAGCCTGTGCCTACAGTTTTTTTTATTAAAAAAAAAGATCATTCTGTGCTTTTCCCATTTCGGGTAATTGTGTGTCGTCAGTGTGTAGCCTAATGTAACTGTGTGTAGATCATCAACTCTCGATGCGCGCACACTGAACGGGACAATACAAACCAAGGGAGTGCGGCAGTGCGCTCGCTTGGACGCACCGTTTATTTCAGCCAGGCTACATCGTTATAACATAATAAAATTAATTAAAAAGGGAAAAAACATATGGACCATATGGAATAATAGCCTACTTCCAAGGCGAACTCAACTGTCAAACCAAACCTTGCTGTTGTGACGCCGTAAAAAAATGATGTGCCCGCGGCCCGCGCGTAAAAGTAAAAAAAAAAAAAAGAAAAGAAAAGGGAATGGAATGTCTCTGACTTATGACATTATATGAATAATGTGGCATAGTAGCATCAACCAGCATTTTAACCAGCAACCAGCCAGACATTAAACAGACATGTGACAAACGACTGTGCAGAAGAAAAAAAGAAAAGAAAAAAAAAGAACGCTATAGGCTATAACGTTTTTGAACAAGTGATTACAACATTTTAGGGAGAAAGTAGGCTAAAGTAAAAAGTAAGTAGGGTAATAATAATAAAATAATAAAAGTGTAGGATATTATATTGTGAGGTGATAGAATAGCCTACACTCTGCGCAGCCAAAAGAAAAGGGAGGAGGAGCTGGTTTGATATAATCTGAAGCAATCCTGTGTGCTCATTCAGACGACAATAATTGTAAAGGATTTGTACCCGATGACCCGAGAATATCAAGCTTTTTTGATATTCTCGGAAGAGCTCCCGAGGCCATAAAAAGGCCAATCCAATCGTGTCGGGGTACCGTTCAAACCCAAGACCGAGTCCGGGGCCGACCGAACGATTTTCCCGGGGGGTCATCCCGAAATCTGATCAGGATGAATCGGCCCCGGGATCTGCTCAATGTGTATGGGCCTTAACCGTGTCTAACATGCATATATCACTGTCATTGCTTAGCTGCAGGTGGTGGACTGTTAGTGTGCTGGTTGGGGTATAAGCCTGAGGTGTTCATGTTGGCCTGTGTTTAAAAACAAGAAGCTTTCTGGTAAATAACATTATGGGCTACATTGTGTTGATACGTCGCATTACCTGTGACATGACTGAATTGTATTTTGGATATTACTGTACATGCTGTGTGCTTTTGAACTAATAGTGTTTTGTCATTATTGTACTGTAGGTCTTGGAACAAGCGGCACATACCGTTGTTCCTTTTCCCTCCTTATTAGTTTGTGTTCATTTATTGTTAGCCCCATTTGCCATTACATCTCATTCTCAACACATTTAATGAATTTTAAACCTTTTGCTAGTAACTTCTTTTCTAAATAAAATCATTGTTATATTTGTACCAAGTCCTGGAGTTTATTATAATTATAGCGGGTCACAGAGATTACAATAACAGTATTGAAACACAGTTGCCCCCTATAATAATTATCTGATTATTATTTTCCGCAGCTGGTTCAGCTGCGTAAACTCCCGTCTAATCCACAATTTAAAATCACCTAAACCACAGTGCAGTAGCAGCGGCTGTTATTTCAGCTCCCAAAAACTGGCATCTGTTGTAGGTATTATAGATAATAAAAAAGAATGTTCATTATTACTCCCCTATATAAAAAAAATATGTGCAATTTTCAACAGCCCCTTAGTCATTTCATCCTGCAGCCGGCATTGTGGTCACAAAACAAACTGTTCAGCTATATCTTAGTTAATCATTTCTACCTATGCCCAAATTTAAAATGCAGTTTTAACCCACCTGTTCTGTGTAGTTTGACGTGTGGCTGTAAAACGAGGTCCAGCAGTTCGTTTTGTTTCTCCAGCAGAGTTTCTAGTGTCTCTATCTCTCTCTCTGGAAGAGGTTGAACATGAATTATGCAGCCAAACCGAGACGCTCGCTGACAAACACTCTGACAAGCTTCACACAACTAACACCCACCACTTTGTTTTTCCAAAACACACAATATCTCCTCTCCCACCGACGTCAGGTGTTCCTTTATCGACAGCTGTACAGACTCTATTTGACACGTTTTACCATGGTTTTACCTCCTTTATCAGACGTTTTCCAACAAGTTCTTTGTTTCTCATGCGCGCATTTGAGGCTATGTTCTGTGAGCAAATTTAGTGCCAGCAAATATAAGACTTCCGGTGTCGATCTCTTCAGAATAAGAGTACCCCTATAACGCATTGAAAAACGATGAATTTGTATAGCCTATGATATAGGCCTACACATAAAAAAAATATTTATATAGATTAAGCATTTACAATTGAAGCTATACAACGAAAGTGATGTTTCTGTGTAAAAATAAAGTTTTAATGACAAAAATAGATACATCTAAATAGATAAATGCTCTTCAATGGAGTGCAATTGCATAGCCTTTACAAATTGGACACTGGAAAACAAACGGCTCTTCGTTGCGGCACTTTTGACACACACACACACACGTGTTCACAGAGACCTCCTCTACCACACCACACTCTCTGCTAAGCGGGAGAGGCGGCATTGAGAAAATGTAGACTATCTTTCTAAACTTTTTGTTATTAAAACTTTTGTATTTACACATAAACATATTTTTTGTGCTTTGTTCAAATTACTCATTTATATTTTTAATGAGCATATAATTTGCAAATTCAACGTTTTTCAATGGCATTAATTTCGAGAATTTTATTTTGAAGGCGAATGAATCAAACCGGTAGTCTTATTTTTTGCTATCTCTAACACCGGAAGTTCTATATTTGCTCAGTTCACGCAGCACGCATTTAGTTACTTCCGGTAGTTCCGGGTCAATGTGTGTTGCGCATGCTCAGTCAAGGATCCAGACCACCGTTGCCAAAGAGATTCTCTTTGACCGTTGGTTGCCTTAATGCATTTCGCCCCCTGGTGGAGGAGGTGTGTATAACTGTCATTGACTGACAGACAGACAGACAGACAGACAGACAGACAGACAGACAATGAGCAGGGCAGAATTGAATGAATGATACCCATGTAAGCTAAAGTGCCTTCCCACTGCATGGGCACGATAACTATAATAAATATAACTATATACAGTAGCCTACTGACTGAACTCCAACATGAGACCACCTAAACTAATACGTTTGGGATACTCAAAATCCCTGCCATAGAGTTATAGTATATTGCTCCGTAGCGTTGCGTTTTTTGTTGCGTGACACCGTCGTACTATGCGTTATAAATTACACTTTTAAAGAGACAGTACACATTTAGTTTCTTCAAATATTTTCTCAAAATAAAAAGGTTACTTGCCTTCTGTCTGTTGGTGCCGTAGCCATGGAGACGTGTACATGGACCTTGTTTGGTTGCATGCAAACATGGCGGCGGGAGTCAGATCCAGAGTCGTGCGAAGCTCGACGCAGGAGAGGAGGCCCAGACGCACTGTCGCCGTGAAAGCCCGTAACTTGGACCGGAGGAGCCCTCGCCGTGGAGGCTTGTGACATGGATCGGAGGTGCGGTCGCTGTGGAGGTCCGGGTAACGGCGGCGGAGTTACGTGGGCGGAGGCGGAGGCGCCCTGGCCGTGGAAACTTGTTTCATTGACCGGGGGCGCTGACGCTGTGGTGGTCCGTGGTGTACGTGGGCCAAGACGGCGGAGGAGCCGCTGTACCGAGGCTCGGAACGGACGATTGCAACGCGCGCACAATATTAAAATATTGTTCCATCCCGTGCCATCCAAATGACTTTCCCCCATGCTTCTTGGAATTGCGGAGAGGGGCATCCATCTGCGTTTTTCTTTTTCTTTGTTGTGACTCGAGTCTCGACACTGGTCACTTCTCTTTTTTTTTTGCACAGACTTTTGGACACTTTTTTTTTGGGTTCTGCACTTTTATTTTTATTTAGGCTAAGCATTATCATTATTGTCTTGGTGCAGACGCCTATGTATAGACCTACTGTATATTTGTGTATATATATTTTTGGCACTGTGTTGATAAGTAGTTCCTAATGTTTGGATGAATGGACCATTGTAAGTTCTTTGAGTTTGCAATATGCTTAGAAAAGTCACTTAAAATTGCAATCCATTATAGAAACGTTAAGCACTACTATTCTTTTGTTGTGTTGTGTTTTTTTCTTTTTCAAACTGTTCTCGACACTATATATATATATATATATAATTAACTTAACTAATTGCTCTGTATGGTTGATTCTCCTGTATTGTTGTTTCTTCTTTCTTGTTTGTTTTTGTCGCTCGGCTGTACACAACAGTCCTTTTTCTTTTTCTTACTGTCCTGTAACCTTAACTGCTGTGCCGCCTCTGGGTGACTTAATTTCCCCTGCCCCTTCTTTGTATATACTTACTGTTTGTTTAGACTTACTGTTTTCTCTTTTTTTTTTCTCTCTCATTTTCTTTTATTTACATATCTACTGCATAGTACTGTGTTCTATTCGTCTGTCATTCAATGTTATATGAGATACTTTAATGGTTTCCTGTTGAAATAAGCTTAGTCTTTTCAGGATCTCCTTTTAGTAGACCTTGTACCAGTGAACTGTACCGTCATGAAACTGTACCTTTTCCTATGCAAACTTCTAATAAAGCCTTCAATCAATCAATCAAAGTTCACAATTGTATTTAAGCCTATAATTGGTGTGAACACTGTCATACACTTACGCTTAAAACGATTTTAAAACTAGCTTTAGGCCTATATTATCTTTATAGTTATAGTGTTCATGTGTGAATGGCCCTCGTCAAAATAACCACACACAAAAAATAGACCATAGAACTCTCTCTCTCTCTCTCTCTCTCTCTCTCTCTTTCTCTCTCTCTTCCTAATAGTAATTCATTTCTTAGCTTGATATTATAAATCTCCTTAGTTGGGGGTTTTGTTGTTTTTAGTCTTTTTATTAATCTATAAAGCTGGTTGCACACTGCTGCGTTTTTCGGGCTGAATATCGGAGTGAATTTCGGAGCGCGCAAATAAAAATCAACTTCACGTTATAGTCGGGGGGGCGTTAGGGAGATGACATGGTAATTTCGTGCAAATTAGTCTAAAAGCGCAATATTTTGCACAGATGTAGCCCAGGGCATGCTCTAATGATTTAGCTAGGGCGCCCGAGTCGGCGACCTTTGGGGTCGCCACAGCGGCCAAATCAAGTTGGGCTCCCATCGACTTTCAATACAGGAGGAAAATACCCAGAAAAACACTTTTTTTCTGGGTATTTAAGTAGGATGTGAGGGATCTAACTAGGGGGTTGTCATTATGCTGAATCCATTGCAAGCATTTGTTTTGCACAAAAAACATTCCTTGGGCTATAAATGGCACCAGAAAACGATGGTTTAGTGATGAAAAGTGATGAGTCATCACTTTTCAGAGTTTTGTGGGTGTTTTCTGGAGCTGTGGCGATCCCCGAAGGTCGCCGACTCTGGTGCCCTAGCTAAATCATTAGAGCATGCCCTGGGCTACATCTGTGCAAAATTTGGCGCTTTTAGACTGATTAGCACGAGAAAAAAAAAAATCCTAAGGCCTCCGACTAACATGAATGCTCACCCATACATGCATCGTTTTCTGAGGCCATTTATAGCCCAAGGAATGTTTTTTGTGCAAAACAAATGCTTGCAATGGAATCAGCTTCATGACAAACCCCTAGTTAGACCCCTCACATCCTACTTAAATACCCAGAAAAAAAGTGTTTTTCTGGGTATTTTCCTCCTGTATAGAAAGTCAATGGGAGCCGAACTTGATTTGGCCGCTGTGGCGACACCGAAGGTCGCCGACTTGGGCGCCCTAGCTAAATCATTAGAGCATGCCCTGGGCTACATCTGTGCAAAATTTGGTGCTTTTAGACTGATTAGCGCGAAATATCCCTAACGCCCCCGACTATTATGTCAGTCACGTTTGCACACTGCCGCCCGTTTCGCGCACCACTCAGTCCCTTGCTCTCTCTATCTCTCTCTCTCCTTGCCCTGAAAAACGCATTTCGCAACGAAAAACGCAGCAGTGTGCAAAGACCTTAAGTGTGACTGTTATCAAATGTCGGGTGCCTGCAACTGTTGATTGCAGGCATGTCACCGTGACCTGCTGCTGCACTGACTCACTTTGTGTTTGATTACCTTTTCTCTGGTTAGTTATTTTAGTGAAATGACAGTTCCAATTCTAAAAGACAATTAAGTGATGATGTTTAGAATCGGTTCCTGCTGAAGGCAGAAGCAGGAACTGCAGGCACGAAAGTAGCGAGTAGCGAGTAATGCGACTAGGCAGTATTTGTAGTGTTATTATCTATTTCGGAGGAGTAGTGCCGTTACACTACTCGTTACCGAAAAAAGTATTATTATTACAGTAACGCGTTACTTTACACCCAACTCTGCACACCTGTAACACTCACATGAATCTAGTTAGCATTCTTTTAGGTTTTTAGAAACGTTTTTTACTGATTAGGTGCATGGTCTACCTATGTTATTGTTTTTCTAGATTGATAATCCTATGCATTTGTTATATTGTTGTTGATGTACTGACATATTATCTTGCTTATCATAGTGATATAGTGAGTATACCTGCTTATTGTAAGTCGCTTTTGATTACAAGTGTCTGCTAAATGCCTAAACTGTAAACTTTAATAGGGAATCAATGTGATAGGGAATCAATAGGACTCAATGGGAGTGGGAATCAATAGAATCAATGGGAGTGGGAATCAATTGGTCGAGCTTTACATGACAGTTAGCTTGCTGCAGAATGGTCACGTCGGCAACTATACTTGCAATTTCCAATTGCACCTCTCTGGTTAGTGTGGTTGCCCAACAGGGCAACACATAGTCCTAGGGAAACTATAGACTTCTAGGGTTACTGTTCCACTGCCATTGGAAATGGCAGGGATAGGGAATCGGAAACTTTATTGATTACAAGGGTAACCTTTCCGCTGCCATTGGAAATGGCAGGGATAGGGAATAAATAGGGAATCAATGGGAGTGGGAAACAATAGGGAATCAATTGGTCGAGCTTCACATGACAGTTAGCTTACTGTAGAATATAGTCAGCAACCACACTCGCAATTTCCAATTGCATCATTCTAGTTCTATTATTACTAGTAAGACACCTGAGGGTGACTTGCGACCTCAGGGTGACATGCGACGCGCCAATTCTTGGCCATCTGGCCATTCATGATAGTTATGTTTCATGACTCAGATATGGGCATAAAAAGTATGTCATGTGACATCACTTCCTGTACAGACAGTCAGACAGACAGACAGACAGACAGACAGACAGCCATTGACTCCGGCCTAACAATGGCTACTGACGGTAGTCCCATGTGACATGATGGACTGGACTATCTCCATATATAGTGTTCTCCACATCTCCATGTTTAGGCCAAACAGGTTCGCTCCATTTCTCCATGTATAGGTCCAAATGCCCAACGTTGAGCTTGACAACGAAACGTTCTTAACACAGCCGCCCCCATATTTACTTATTTAGAAAATATGTTAAATTCTAAGAACGTTTCGAGTACCGGTTTGATACAAGAGCAAATGAGCGCTAAACTTCTGGAATCCTGTGCGTCGACTTAAAGTCGGATCCAGGCCTAATAACTTTATCTGGCCGCCCCGTTGCCACCTCCTTGTTACATTTTCTTTTCTCCAGGTGGATGGACATTCTTTCATAGGTGATCTAAGTCCAGCCGCCCCGTATCAGATCGGAGGAGGATACCACACATTGTACCTCATCCACCCTTTCTTCTCTCTCCTTTTGGTATCTTTATCCTCCTCCTCCTTTTTTTCTTTTATATTATTCTCTTTTTTTGTCTTTCTTAGTCTTGTGTATCCTTCTCTCTTTTTTTTGTATTTCTTAGTCTTGTGTAGCCGCCCCGTACAGGAAGGGATGTCACGACTCACTGACATCACACTGACACCACTTCTTGTACAGAATACGTACACTCAAGCGACAAGGTTTTTCAGGGTAAATGCGACCTTCAGTCGCGATTACAGTATCGGATAGCTACTTTTGGCACTATTGTGTTTTTTTTCCTTAGCAGTTATTGCGACTATAGGTCGGTACTTAGTAGAAAACCTTCAGCTCATGTCTGTCTGTCTGTCTGTCTGTCTGTCTGTCTGTCTGTCTGTCTGTCTGTCACTCTTCATTACAATGACACCTCATCCCTAGCCTAGGGTCCCTTCATTGATACGGTCGGGAGCGGAAACCACTTTACGTCATGTTGTAGTCCTACACGGACTACACTTTGGCCGGAACTATCAAACCGGAATCAGTTTTAACCCAAAATAATTCCCCTGCACTCAAGGGCATACCTTTAGGGTCTACCTAAATAAACCCCTTGATGCGGCGTAGTTTTGCTTTTAGAAAATGTGTTTGGTATATGCATCTTTTAGTCCAACTCGTAGCGACTGGCAAGACTACACTAGGCTACTCAAGCATTTTAATGCTGTTGGGACAACAAAAGTTCAGGAGTACAGACCACACCGGAGAACTATCTCCTCCCTTCTCTAACGCCTCCAATCTAACCTACCTTTCTCCTCCCTACCTCACCTGCCTCAGATCTCACTGATAACAACTCCTCCCTTATCTCCTCCTACCAAGCAATCAAGGGTTGTATTTATACACGACCACCTCCACCTGCTATCCTCTGATCCGTTTCTCGCATGGACACACACAAGCTCAGGCCACACACAAGCTCAGGCCCACCAACGCGTCCCTGGGTCAACCGAACCGATTAAATAATATTAACTACAAACGTAGGCCTACAATTCCTCCTCCTACAACCCACAACAGATGCCAGCTCGTACTCCAGCGATGCCATCACTTCTATCCAGCACCAGCAAGCGAGATCAAACACCAACCTTACAGTCCTGTTTTTATTCCGTGGCCACTAACTTTAACATGTTTCGCCAGCGGCCCGGCTCCACACGCCGTCTCGCGGCAGTCCCGGTTCGGCACATTACAATACCACCCCAGTCCTATCCTCACACAACCAGCCAGTCCAGTCCCGACCGCCACGGTGTTTCAAGTCACCTCCGCGGCTAGCGAAATAGCTTACTTCTCCCACGCCGCCATTCAAAGCCGGCTCGCTCCACGGGACCTCCGCAGGCTCCGCTACAACTCACAGCGATGACGTGCACCCCCAGATCCAGAGTTGCTCAGCCGCGCCCATGATTTCTGTCCAACACTCAAAGCTAAGTATTTTTCACACACCCGACTCCTATACCCACAGCACATCCTCACCTACTCATTCGTCAACCTCCACCATTCTACATTGATTCACTGAATACTATCAGTCCCAACAACAATACAGGCTGGAGCAATGGTATTTTACAATGATCATTTCCATTGCAGCCCTACATTCACTGTAATCCAACAAAGCTCTGAATCATATTCATCCATACATCTATCTGTCCATAGTCACCACTCCTCCCCCCATCGTCCTCACCAGCTCACCTCTTGTTCTATATCTAATTAACGGTGTCTAAAGGCTAACACCGTATGATCCTAAACAGCTTATCTAATCATCCATACATCCACCCATCCCTTCGGGTTATTAACCACTCCCCACACTATTTCTCTCATCAGTGTCCCATTGCTCTATTGATTAAAACGTGACATTTTTATGCACTTGCTCTCTGCCACCTCCATGTGTTAACGTTCTTGCAACGTAGGTCACAGTTAACTATGAAAACTGTCACACCTTGTCCATACGTATGTCTGTGAGTGAGTAATGCCTCAATGTCTATAGCTGCTAACCCGTTATGACATCTATTGTCGTGACATCTCATCGTGACATCATATTCTGCCTGTGTCCCTTGTATGCCTTTGTATGCTATACCGCATGTCTAGAGCTGACCCACGACATCACATTGTTGCGACATCACATCATCGTGGAATTTATTCTGCTAATGTCCCTCGTATGCCCATTGAATGCTATGCTGTATGTCTATAGCTGACCCATGACAACACATTGTCGTGACATCACATCGTCGCATTACATTCTGTCCCTATCCTCGTATGCCCAGGCAGAATTCCACAGTAACCATTGCACCATTTAAGGCAGGCTCAGCATTTATTCCAAACTACACCTACCAACATTGCATCCATAGCTGGTCTAGGCCTCTAGCCACAGCCAGCGATTGCCTGCCTGGCTTCCAGTGCTAACCATTACAACATCCCCCTCTAGCCATTCCTTCACGTCTGCCTTCAGCCCAGTAACCATAGCCAGCGACTGCCTACTTGGCTTCCAGTGCTAAACCATTACAACTTCCCCCTCTAGCCATTTCAATTACGGCTGCCTTCAGCCCAGGCAGCAGCCATAGCCAGCGACTGCCTACCCGGTTTCCAGTGCTATACCACTACAACATCCCCTCCTAGCCATTACTATCACGGCTGCCTTTAAGCCTAGCAGCCATAGCCTGGCTTCCAGTGCTAAACCATTACAACATCCCCTCCCACCCACAGCTGCCTTCAGTCCAGCAGCGATATAGCCAGTGACAGCCTACTTGGCTTCCAGTGCTAACCACGTTCACAACTGTTCCCTTGTTTGTTTTGTCATGCAATTTCCAGGTACGAAGTTCCACAGCCCATGTCGCATGCCCACCCATACCCACCACCTCCAGGCTCCCTCAAAGCAGCCCATGATGAATACCTCCTCCTCCCTCCGACCGGCACAGCGTGCCTCCTCCAACCGGCACAGCGTGCCTCCTCCTCCGACCGGCACAGCGTGCCTCCTCCAACCGGCACAGCGTGCCTCCTCCGACCAGTCCTCCCTCCGACCAGCACAGCGTGCCTCCTCCTCCCTCTGACCGGCACAGCGTGCCTCCTCCAACCGGCACAGCGTGCCTCCTCCTCCCTCCGACCAGTCCTCCCTCCGACCAGCACAGCGTGCCTCCTCCTCCCTCTGACCGGCACAGCGTGCCTCCTCCAACCGGCACAGCGTGCCTCCTCCAACCGGCACAGCGGACACGTTGGCCTACACCAAGTTAAAATCCAGCTGGTCCCGTTCAGCCATTACCCCCCCCCCCCCCCTCCCTCCATCCATCCATCATTCACTTCCCCTCCTCCCTCCCTCCCCCTCTCCCGCCCTCCTATGCCTCCTTCCTTCCCTCCCTCCCTTCCTCCTTATGTGCCTCCTTCCCTCGCTCCTTCCTTCCTTCTGTGCCTCCTTCCCTCCCTCCCTCCCTCCTCCCTTCCTCCTTCCATGCCTCCTTCCCTCCCTCCCTTCCTCCTCCCTCCCTTCCTTCTTCTGTGCCTCCTTCCCTCCCTTCCTCCTTCCATGCCTCCTTCCCTCCCTCCCTCCTCCCTTCCTCCTTCCATGCCTCCTTCCCTCCCTCCCTTCCTCCTCCCTCCCTTCCTCCTTCTGTGCCTCCTTCCCTCCCTCCCTTCCTCCTTCCATGCCTCCTTCCCTCCCTCCCTCCCTTCCTCCTTCTGTGCCTCCTTCCCTCCTTCCCTCCCTTCCTCCTTCCATGCCTCCTTCCCTCCCTCCCTTCCTCCTCCCTCCCTCCCTTCCTCCTTCCGTGCCTCCTTCCCTCCCTCCCTTCCTCTTTCTCAATCTCAATAAATGCAACTCAACGTCCGTCCCCGCTAACCGCCTCCATTTCTAACCTCCATTCCCCCCGTTAACCCACGCCGGTTCATTCCATTATTCATTCCATTATTCTTCTCTATTCCCCACTTCAGCCTCCACCATAGCAAATGCATTTCTACGTCACAAATGTTTCCATGTCACAAATGTTCAATAAATGCAACTCAACAGGTTCTCTGTACCCGGTCCGTCTCCCACCATCCCCATTCCCCCTGTTAACCTACGCCGGTTAATTCCATTACTCATTCCATTATTCATTCCAGGTCCAGTTTTCATTCCAGGTCCAGTATCCATTCCAGGTCCAGTATCCATTCCAGGTCCAGTATCCATTCCAGGTCCAGTATTCATCCCAGGTCCAGTATCCATTCCAGGTCCAGTATCCATTCCAGGTCCAGTATCCATTCCAGGTCCAGTATTCATTCCAGGTCCAGTATTCATTCCAGGTCCAGTATCCATTCCAGGTCCAGTATTCATTCCAGGTCCAGTATCCATTCCAGGTCCAGTATTCATCCCAGGTCCAGTATTCATTCCAGGTCCAGTATCCATTCCAGGTCCAGTTTTCATCCCAGGTCCAGTATTCATTCCAGTATTCATTTCAGGTCCAGCATCCATTCCAGTATTCATTCCAGGTCCAGCATCCATTCCAGTATTCATTCCATTATTCATTCCATTATTCATTCCATTATTCTTCTCCATTCCCCACTTCAGCCTCCACCATACCAAATGCATTTCCATGTCACAATGTTTCCATGTCACAAACGTCTTCGTTTCGTTGTTGTCCGTTTTGCATCTGTTCACGTTTCCCTCGTCTGTTTTGTCATACAATTTCCAGGTACGAAGTCCATTTAAAGGTTAAAGCACAGGCACAAAAGCCCAGGCTTCAGCCTACTCCATTTTGGTCTGATCTAGTGCATCCTATTAATTTACTCTTAAAGACTAAATCAAACTACTGCTACGATTACCTTAACCCATTCCTCTTGTCCACCCGTGCCATCTGAGATCCACCAGATCTTGTCGCGGCTTCTTTGGGCCCCCGTACCGTCCAGCCGCTCCTTCCTCATACACCCGTACAACCAATTGTCACCCCTATCTACACCCCATATCGTTCACACCGATCGAACTAAAGGAAGGTTACTCTCCCGGGTTGTTCCCAGGAAAAGACCTCAAGGGCGCTTGCCTCTAACTAATGCATGGATCACACCGGAGAACTATCTCCTCCCTTCTCTAACGCCTCCAATCTAACCTACCTTTCTCCTCCCTACCTCACCTGCCTCAGATCTCACTGATAACAACTCCTCCCTTATCTCCTCCTACCAAGCAATCAAGGGTTGTATTTATACACGACCACCTCCACCTGCTATCCTCTGATCCGTTTCTCGCATCCCTCCACCACCCCAATCTCCACACTTTTCTCATGCGCTCCACTAACATTTCCTTATCCTTTCCTTCAGGTTCCAGATGGGGCCTTAAAGCGTAAATCGGCGCCACTCCAGATCCGTGGACCTCGGCGCCACTCCAGATCCAAGGACCCCAAAGCCAAACACCCAGGGTTCATCGCCCCCTGGAACCGCTAACTGCCACCTGCTAGCACCCAGATCAACAAGCGCACACACCTCTTCAGCTCATCTCTAGCTAACATCGCACACCATTTCATCCCCCTGTTCACATCGCAATCATTCCACCTCCCGTTAACATCACACACCACTTCATCCCCTCATCCCACTAGCCAGACAACCCTCCGACTTTGCATCCCATCCCTAATACCGTAGACCATCTCATCCTTCCCTTCATCCCCCCCACTCCTTCTGCTTTAAGCCAACAACCGTTCACCCCCCATCGCTCCCCACTCAACCCACATACTTCACACCTTTAACCTCTCATCCCATTACTCCATCCCTCAATCAGTCTCCATTCATACACACTGTATCCATTCAATAAATGCAACCCAACTGATATTGTTTGATGGTGTGGTCTTTGCTAGTGAAATAGGTATTGGGGAAACAAACGGGGGGAAACAAAACAAAGCGACGGCGCTTATTCTGCTTGTGGTTTCCGCCTAGAACGGATCAACGGCCCGTAAACGAACACCAGGCTTTCCCCCGAGAAAGCCTGGTGAGGCGAGGTTACCTCATCCCAGCTCAGCAGAATGATATAGCTGACATGTTGCAAATGAATTATTCCTTGTCCCTTTTATGCCCATAGTCTATAATATAGACTATGGGCATAAAAGGGACAAGGACGGAATTAATTTGTCAAACATACGGCCCGCGGGCCGGATCTGGCTATGAATATACCTGAACATACCTGCATTATC
Organism: Nannobrachium achirus; assembly: GCF_963921795.1. Lineage (NCBI taxonomy): Eukaryota > Metazoa > Chordata > Actinopteri > Myctophiformes > Myctophidae > Nannobrachium > Nannobrachium achirus. The sequence continues at coordinate 52,883,546 of NC_137821.1, read as the reverse complement.
TGAACTGTACTCAAAGATTACACATATTAGGCATGAAAATTCATTTTGTTAAGATAATAGAGATAAAATATATGTTGTTAAGAAAGTAACTTCTTTTTCAAAACAAAAAATAATAATGAAAGTCTTTTCTGAATATTCCATTATTGTTCATTACTCAAAATAAAAATGAAATAAAAGAAAATGTCCTGCATCAAACAAAATGTTTTGTAGCCATTTACAAATTATAGCAAGGACTGTATCAGGAATTGAATTATTCTATTATCAAATGGTTTATTCTTATTGGCACTTAAACAAATGCCATCTCTCGTACCAAATTTCTTGTAGGCTGCAACTGTAATACCAATAATGAAAGTAGCTATAATTAATAATTAACACAATTTATAAAATGATATACTGCTACTGGAAGAAAAACAGAGTGAACATGTGCGCGAGTGTGCATGCCATCCAATCCGCAACTGGTTGCACCGTTGCGGCCCTCATCAAGTCACCTTTCGTCCAATGCGGCCCTCACCCCAAAATGAGTTTGCTATCACTGGTCTATATGGAGATCCCTGATGTCATCAGCTGAGCAGAAGATATAGCTGACCTGTTCTGACCACTCCATCAGAATGAGATTGCAAATTAATTCCGTCCTTGTCCCTTTTATGCCCATGTATGAAGATCCCTGATGTCATCAATATTAAGCCCATGATGTGTGTCACAGTGTGTGACACCTCATCCCAGCTCATCCATATTCTGCTTATTGGAAAATATGTCTACATTTTTCGGTCGCATTTACCCTGAAAAACCTTGTCGCTTGAGTGACCTTCCTTCTGTGACCTTCCTTCTGTGACCTTTTTTCTGTACAGGAAGTGATGTCAGTCTGATGTCAGCGAGTTGTGACATCACTTCCTGTACGGGGCGGCTACACAAGACTAAGAAAGACAAAAAACAAGAGAAGCATACACAAGACTAAGAAAGACAAAAAAAGAGGAGGAGGATAAAGATACCAAAAGGAGAGAGAAGAAAGGGTGGATGAGGTACAATGTGCGGTATCCTCCTCCGATCTGATACAGGGCGGCTGGACTTAGATAAAGTTATTAGGCATGGATCCTACTTTAAGTCGACGCACAGGATTCCAGAAGTGTAGCGCTTATTCGCTCTTGTATCAAACCGGTACTCGAAACGTTCTTAGAATTTAACATATTTTCTAAAGTAAATATGGGGGCGGCTGTGTTAAGAACGTTTCGTTGTCAAGCTCAACGTTGGGCATTTGGACCTATACATGGAGAAATGGAGAAAACCTGTTTGGCCAAAACATGGAAATGTGGAGAACACTATATATGGAGATAGTCCAGTCCATCATGTCATATGGGACTACCGTCATAGACAGTAGCCATTGTTAGGCCGGAGTCAATGGCTGTCTGTCTGACTGTCTGTACAGGAAGTGATGTCACATGACATTCTTTTTATGCCCATATATGAGTCATTCTGTACCACATCTCCATGTTTAGGCAAACTCCACACATCGCCCACACCCTAGGCGATAGGGCTAACATGAACAAACTCCCCCCAGAATGACAACAACTAGAATCGTCAGAGAAACGCTGTGGTTGGCCAGATGGTCAAGAATTGGCGCGACCTCGCCCTTTAGGGCGAGGTCGCATGTCACCCTGAGGTCGCATGTCACCCTCAGGTGTCTTACTAGTAGGCCTACTACTACTTGAATAAAAGGGATAATACAGAACAAAATGTTACTTGTTTTTTATTTCATTAAGATCACACATTTGGCAGATTCTCTCTCGTGCTGCGAGGCACGAGAGAGCAGAATGGCAATTTTTGTTAAAGAGGTTTAGTGTACCGGGCAAAAAGAGCAGCCCAAGTATTGAATCCAACACAACGTTAGGCTACACATCTGAGTCTATATAGCTATCTATACAATCTATGATTAAGTTCAATCGGCAAGGTAAACATAATTTAATACAAATAGTGGGCTTCATCTCTCTCAGTTAATGGGTCCTTGGCCTGAAAAATGCTGAAGTCCCTTGCCTTAGTGAACTAAGATCATACTGTAGATTTGAATCAAACTCAGTCTTAACTCATAAGAATACTACTATTGTGCTATACAGTAGCCTACTTCTAATTTATCATCACCATTTTGTCATAGTGTCACACAGCATTACATTACATAAATTGTGTTACCATCCCCTAACTATCCCCTAAGTTAAAATCAGAGAAAGTGGTCAATGTGCTCAATTATGTTACATAATTGACATATTTATCTGATCCTGGCTGATCCATGGCTGCATTGTCTTCCAATCTCTTTTAAATTCAAAGGAGCTTTATTGGCATGAGAAAACATATGTTTACATTGTCAAAGCAAGTGTTAAAACATAATAAAAACAGTTTGAAAATGGGAAACACATATACAGTTGAGGTACAGCATTGTGTAAACAGAGCTATGTTACATTTTGACGTTATGTATAGGCCTACATATACAGGGTATAAAGCTTTTTGAAACAAATAGCAGCACTCTTTTGCAGTCGCTTTGGGAGAACATTTCTTCGCAAACATTCTAAAAAAATAAAAAGCAGATCTAAAAGCTCACAGTGCATTGTGTCGTGACTCGCTGAGAACTTGTAGATCGTATATTTCCGTTAAAGAGGTTTTGGTGTAGGGGGAAAAAGAGCAGACCAAGTATCGGTAACTATCTGAATCTCCATATTTTAACTTTTAACGTTTTTTCGCCCTATTTTGTCATACTAGAGTGTCACACAAAATTACCAAAAATAGCAGATCTTCAAGCGCATCTCGACATGTTTTAAGATTGCTACTTTTTAATTTGAATTCTGGAAAGGACAACGTTATTCAACACAGTGTTGTTTTTGGCAGGCATTTTAGATTTAGTCTTAGTCTTAGTCTTTTTGACGAAATGCTTATTAGTTTTAGTCAGATTTTAGTCGACGAACCCTCACAAAGGTTTTAGTCCAGTTTTAGTCAAAAGGAAAAATGTGTCTTTAAATAAAGTATTAGACTTTGGAATCAAAGTTGACAGGTGCAATTGAATTCATAAAGCAATAGATGTATTTGGCTAATGACAAGCATATATTACATCTGCCCCATCCTATTTATATGCACAGTTCACACAGGAGGCAATTGTAATATAATATAAGAATACAGTATGCATGTCCTTTTTTGTATCACTAAACTGGCCACTTGCACTTGTCACACTATAGACCACACACACACACACACACACACACACACACACACACACACACACACATGGTACTGTTGAGTTCCCAGGATTTACACGTGACGTCACAGTCATACGCATGTTGGCCACCGCTGACCCGGATCAAAATCCCCTTTGTAAACGATCACCATGCAGGCTTTCCCCCTAGTACGGAGGATTGAGACCATATTTTGGGTGAATCGTTCACTTTTTCATACAAGCGTGAAAATTGGTACACTTGTACAGTTTGGGGCCCTGAACAATTTCAGATATGGAGCCATCGCAAAAACGCCCCCTGGTGGCCATGGTGGCCATTTTACTTTCCACCATTACCCGTTAATGTATTTTACATCATAACCCCTAGACCAAACATGATAATACAGAATAGGTGATGTCTACACCTATGTTTTGATGGTCAAGGATTCCATTGATATCATGTACAACATCACAACCTGTTCAGGTGAATAGTTAATGGTCAATTCCGTGATGTTGTGAGGTAATCTGCTGGTTATGTCCGAACATTTTTGACTTTTTCATAAAAGTATGAAACTTGGTACACTTGTTGGACCCTGAACATTGTCAGATATGGAGCCATTGCGAAAGCTCCCCCTGGTGGCCATGGCAGCCATTTTAATAGCCACCATTACCAGATAATGTATTTTGCATCTTATCTCTTGAACCATACATGATAATACAGAATATGTGATGTCTACACCTATGTTTTGATGGTCAAGGATACCATTGATAATGTGTACAACATCATAAACTGTCCAGCTGAATAGTTAATGGTCAATTCAGTGATTTGTATCTGTTGCATACATGTTGAGTAGAGTTTTAGAAATGTAAACCCTTGTCCCTGATAATACCGTGAGAGCAGAGCAATATTCAATATGACAAAAACAAATTAGCTTTAAATAATGTATTACAAGCAAAGGTTTATTTCAAAGATTTTATTTCAGAAATAGTTTGTTTTGTTGTTGTTAGAACATATTGGTTTCATTATCTTCAAATTGATTTCTGAAGCACATATATATTTCATGTTTTTTGCTAGTATTGATCGCATGTTTCATGCATGGTTGCGACCGTAGGTCGCATTTACTATCAAAACCTCCACCGGCTGTCCGTGCGTCAGTCCGTCCGTCAGTCAGTCAGTCACACGTCACACGTCACACTCTTGCCCTGCTCATATCTCCGCAACCGTTGCCCCGATCCATGCCAAATTTTGCACACACACTCCTTACCTGCCAAACTACAACCTCCAAGGACCCCCGGAGCTCCAGGGACCCCCAGGTCCCTGGGGGACCCCCAGATGTAAAAAAAGACCAAATGTGCTAAACTGACCAAATGACCACCCCAACGGGGCTGCTCACGGGGAATTCCCGGGGACCACCGACTCCTGGTGCTCCAGAACGGATGCAAAAGTGGTGGCGCCCCCAGTGGAGGACCCCCTACACTGCAGCTCACATAAAATGCCGTAACTCCGGCTAGGAGCGACCGGGACAGCCTGGGCCGCTACCTATTCGTCCGCCTTGGCGGCGCGGAGACCCCACCCCTCATTTCTCACATGGCCCTCTTCTAGCGCCACCATGAGGCCGATTCTTGCAAAACACATTTTTGGACACTGCTCCTAAAATGTTTGCCCTAAAATCACGCAAATCGGTACACAGTATGTCTACACTGATCCCATCAACATGAATCTGTCCCATATAGCGCCACCTCCAGGCCGATTTTTAAAAAGACATTTTTGGACACTGCTCCTACAGATTTTGCCCTAAAATCATGAAAATCACTACACAGTATGTCTACACTCATGTCATCAACATGGATCAGGAAGATTTTGGAAAAACTAATTTTTGCCCTATTTGTGGAGATAAGTGACCTACGGTCGCTTATCTCCCGATTAGGGAGTCTTACTGGTTTTTATTTGACTGGTTGATTGATAGTTGTCGTTGTTGATAATCTGGCTAAACATTGTCAAAGAAAAGGGAAAAACAGAGCCCTTGCTGTTGTAATTCTGTTCTTGAGAGATTACGTTGTTGATGACAATGCATTTCGTCTTCCATCTTCACAGCCTCCTCCACATTGACACAATGCTGTGCACTACTTTTGCATTTTTTGCCTGGCAGCCTTTCTTGCAGCCACAACTCAAGAGCTCAAGGAGGGATAGGCTTGCCTGTGGAAGAATTGACCACAATGGTCTCCAATCAAGTGGGTTCATCCAACCCCAGTCTGTTGGAGATGGCATAGCTGGTGCCACCTCAAATGCTTGTCCCCAACAGTGTTCTCCTTGGTACACTGCACCTTTGAGGTGCTGCACCAGTGCATCCTTAGTTGGGGTATAGGCTCCATCCCTCTTCCTTTTTTGAAGTGGTGAAAGCCGCTTACAAGTAGTGGCTTTGTGTGTCCCGTCATGGTCATTCCAGTCCAGAATTAACAGGTTTTATTTGTCCCGTACATCCAGAATATGTGTGTCCCGTGCGTCCAAGATTGAGGATTGGTCAAGCTTCACATGACAATTTGGCCCTCCAGATAAAATCAGTCATTCATTCAGAATTCATAAAAATATAGAACTGAAGCACATCGAAAGTATAGATATAGAACACAGAATATATAGATCTAGAACACAGATTTCATAGCTCTAGAACACATAGAATAAACAGTCACCGCTTCACTTCGAACCGAGGTTTGATTTTTTTGTGAATAACTCACGCTGTTGCGATCGTAGGAGAGAATTGTGAAGCATAACACAATGGAAAACCCATGTCAAAGGCATTCAAGGTTTCTTTCCCCTGGTTGCAAATGCAGATACTCTGTCACAGCCAGTGAAAGCATGGAACACATGAATATGTGTATTTGTCAGGAGTGGACCACTGGACCCAGAGTTTTGGCAATGTCATGTCTGAAGTTTTTCACAGTCCCAAATGCCACCCAGCAAGCTCGTCTTGAGTTATTCACTAAAAAATGAAGAGGGATGGAGCAAATACCCCCAAATTAGGATGCATTGGTGCAGCTCCTCAAAAGAGCAGTGTACCAAGAAGGACACTGTTGGGGACAAGCATTTCTCCAACAGACTGGGGTTGGACAAACCCACTTGATTGGAGACCATTGTGGTCAATTCTTCAATAGGCAAGCCTATCCCTCTTTCAGCTGTTAAGTTGTGGCTGCAAGAAAGGCTGCCTGGGCATTGCAAATGCAAAAAAAGGCCTCCTAATAGTGCACAGCATTGTGTCAATGATGTGGAGGAGGCTGGTAAGGAGACATTGAAGATTGAAGAATACATTCATTGTCATCATCATCAATCAATCAATCAATCAATCAATCAGTCAGTCAGTCAGTCAGTCAAACAAAAACTATGCATGAAATCAATACTAGTGTAAGGGGATTTATCTGTGTTATAGTTTTTCTGTAATAATGGGAACTGATAATAAATATTTCAGTTTGGGGATATAGTCGGATTCTTTAAGAGGGGACACCAGTTCTAGAGTATGAGTTGACTTGTTGACTGTGATGGAGGGAAAAGTTCTAAACAAAGAGAGTTGAATGAAATGCCTTTCTCCATGTCTCATTTCTACCACGTCTGAACCTACAAGTTAAGCAAGTATCCTTCAGTATTACACTAGCATGAAATATATGTGCTTAAGAAATACATTTGAACAAGAAAATGAAACCAAATGTATGCGACAAATGCAAAATGGGATTTCCTTCTCACATCACTGAATTCTCACATCACTGAATTGACCATTAACTATTCAGCTGGACAGTTTATAATGTTGTACAAATTATCAATGGAATCCTTGACCATCAAAACATAGTTGCAGACATCACACATTCTGTATTATCAAGTATGGTTCAGAAGATAAGACGCAAAATACATTATCTGGTAATGGCGGATATTAAAATGGCCGCCATGGCCACCAGGGGGTGTTTTTTGTGATGGCTCCATATCTGAGAATGTTCAGGGTCCCTAACTGTAAAAGTGTACCAAGTTTCATACTTTTATGAAAACGTGAAAAATGTTCATACAAAACCAGCGGACTACCTCAACATCACTGAATTGACCATTAACTATTCACCTGAACAGTTTATGATGATGTACATGGTATCAATGGAATCCTTGACCATCAACACATAGGTGTAGACATCACCTATTCTGTATTATCATGTTTTGTTCAGGAGTTATGATGTAAAATACATTAATTGGTAATGGTGGAAGTAAAATGGCTGCCCTGGCCACCAGGGGGCGTTTTTGCGATGGCTCCATATCTGACAATGTTCAGGGCCCCAAACTGTACAAGTGTACCAAGTTTCATACTTTTATGAAAAGGTGAAAAGAATTTGGACAAACATTCGGACAAAACCATTGGACTTACACACATCACCAAATTGGCCATTAACTATTCTTCTGAACAGTTTATGATGTTGTACATGGTATTATTGTAGTCCTTGACCATCAAAACATAGGTGTAGACATCATCTATTCTTTATTATCACGCTTGGTTCAGGAGTTATGATGCAAAATACATTAATTGGTAATGGCGGAAAGTAAAATGGCTGCCATGGCCACCAGGGGGCGTTTTTGCGATGGCTCCATATCTGAAAATGTTCAGGGCCCCAAACTGTACAAGTGTACCAAATTTCACGCTTGTATGAAAAAGTGAACGATTTTCGTCTCAATCCTACGGACTACCCGTGAAAGCCTTGTGAATGGGAGGTTAACACTGCAGTAATATAGCAACTGTTTAATTTTACTACGAATCATCATAGCACCCCATCTTTAAACACATCTTTAACCTTACATTTCAAGGACCCCAGATTGGTCCAACATGGGCAAAAAACTCTGAGTGTATACAAATGTAGAATCAAAAGGTTTTATTTACTTATGCAAGTATGAGCAGCGAAATGGAACCAAATTGACCCGTAGGGGTGCATTTGGTTAAATTTTCCACAGAGTTACAGACCTGTAAGGGCCCATTTGAACGCTCTAAAGCACTGTTCACACTAAACTATAACCCGTTCACCATTGTATTATTTATTATTTTTTAGTTGGTGTGAACTCTGCATCCACTTGACTTAGACATGTAAGGGTCCATTTGGTTCCATTTATACACTCTCAGAGTTACAGATCCGTACAGGTCCATATTTGGTTCCATTTGAACACTATAAAGCACCGTTCACACTGAGCACTATAACTATACTGTACTGTAAAGGGGGTTCCACACGGTACGCGGTCACCGCCTGCTAGTAATTCATTTTCAATGAGAGGCGGGGTGGCTTTTTCGGCCAAGCAAGGTATTTGACATATGTGGCCCAACCTGTCTGCCTAAGGAAGTGTAATAGGTTCCATCCATTGTGCTTGTCAACAGTATACAGTGTACTTACCGCAGAGAGACATCACACATCCTACATCCACCGTCTGAATCAAGGTAGGCATCAAGCATTTCATCCAATCTTTACTCTGTAATGTGTTGTTGTTTGTCTGTGTGTGTGTGTGTGTGTGTGTGTGTGTGTGTGTGTGTGTGTGTGTGTGTGTGTGTGTGTGTGTGTGTGTGTGTGTGTGTGTGAACCTGTGTGTTCAGAATTAACCTGTGTGTTCAGAATTATTCAAAATCTTTCAAACATTTTGGATGTTTTTCAAAAAATTCCATGTACAGTACATGCAAGCTCGCAGCACGGCACAAAGTGACGTGCTGTGAGCTTGTAGATCTGTAATTTTTTAACAGCCAACATGGATAAAGTGGTTAAATTGCTATATTAGCTACTATTGCTGGGGACCGCCTAGAAACCCCCCAGTCTAAAGACCTTTGCACACAGGACAGTTGTGTTTTTTTTGTTTTCGTTTGCTGCATGAATAAAACACATTTTGGATTTGGTGTGCAATGCTGTGCGGAATCGGCGCTGCGGATCCCAAAAGGAGTGAAAATCCCATAAAAGGAGTGATGAGTTTTTTACCGCATGCGACAAGACGCACAAATCGAACTGGGTGTGTGTGTGTGTGTGTGTGTGTGTGTGTGTGTGTGTGTGTGTGTGTGTGTGTGTGTGTGTGTGTGTGTGTGTGTCAACCAAAGTGCTAAAAAGTGTTAAAAACAAAGCGCAAACAAGCGCAATAAAGACAAAACAATAGCATACAATGAAATAAGCACAAACAAATAAACAGCACCAATGAGGGAAATCAGGTGTCACTAAAGGCGGCCCTATACTAGCCGATAATCGGGCTATGTAATTACCCTCCCGACAATCGGGCTTCCTCCGACTGAAACGGGCCCGACAATCGGGCATGAACGTCGTCTAGCGTGAGGTCTCACAGATCCACTCGGAGCCCAGCCGAGTGGCTCGGAGGACGGTCGGGGCCAGTCCGACTCTTTTCAAACATGTTTGATATTTTCCTGGATCAGTACTGGTCTCAGGTCTGGAAGACTGGAACAGCAGCAGGGGGCTGAGAGAAAATAGGTAGGCTACAGCAGCCGCTGATAGACGCAAGTCTCTGAGCAGCATACATCTGACTGAGTGACAGATCCATCTCTTTTTTTCTCTCCACCTCTCCCTCTGCATCACTCACTCACACACACACACACACACACACACGCGCACGCACACACACACACACACACACAGACACACTTTTCATAGCGTCCATCCGTCCATTAGGTTGTATCATGAATGATTGGGATTTAAATTAAAACTCAACGGTAACGCGATCCAAAAAACAAACAGAAGAAATAACGCTACCAGCCACTGTCTGCAGTCAGTCATAGGCAGCGACCAGTCCAGCACATCACATCAAATGAGTACACGCCTACTACGGGGGCTCTCCCCTGATCTACAAGCCTACAACGTGGCACGGAAGGGACACCGTTTGGTCTTGGAGATCTATGTTCTGTGTGCGCTACACCATCATACGACTAATCATAAATCAGGCACCGTGAGAAGGAGCAGCACTCGACTATAGCGCAGGAGAGAGAGGGGATGTCAGAGTTGGATGAACATGAAACGTGTCAAAGTGAACTCATATTATCATCAAAATAGGACACAACTTCCATATTGAAGCTTTTTTTCCCCGTTGCGTGAGGCGGTGTTGTGTGTTGAGTGAGTGGATAACGTAATGTGTTTGTATGTGCGTGTGCGTGCGTGTTGCAAAGCACAGTGCTCAGAACAGCCCCCGTGGCATTTGTGTCAATTATATTATTTATTAGTCGGGCCAGATTATCTTGTAGTGTATTGCCAGCTTAAAAGCCAGGGAGAAGAAATACATTTTTTACAGGGATTTAAAAATCGACTGGGCGGCTCTGATGTGTTTGGGCAAATTATTCCTGAGCCTAGGGGCAGCCGCCGCAAAGGCCCGGTCACCCCTAGTTCTTTTATTAGTTGCTATCTCGGTCAGCAGCACCTCAAGGCTCTGACTGGAGAATAGTCGGGGATCTTAAAATCAATTTGGAAGTGGACAGGAAGCCAATGGAGCGAGGCTAAAGCCCTTTGCACACAGGCGCGTTTATCCGCACGGATAAAACGGACAATTATTATTATTATTTTTTCTTTTTAAAGGATTCTCTACGACCTCATGCACACAGGACCCAAATTAGCCGTGCGACGAGTGGCTGCGGCCGTGCGTTTTTTCTCGATCGAACCCAGTTCGATTCGTGCGTCTTGTCGCATGCGGTAAAAAACTCATCACTCCTTTTATGACTCCTTTTGGGATCCGCAGCGCCGATTCCGCACAGCATTGCACACCAAATCCAAAATGTGTTTTATTCATGCAGCAAACGAAAAAAAAAAAAAAAAAACGCAACTGTCCTGTGTGCAAAGGGCTTTAGACTGGGGGGTTTCTAGGGGGTCCCCAGCAATAGTAGCTAATATAGCAATTTAACCACTTTATCCATGTTGGCTGTTAAAAAATGACAGATCTACAAGCTCACAGCACGTCACTTTGTGCCATGCTGCAAGCTTGCATGTACTGTACATGGAATGTTTTGAAAAACATCCAAAATGTTTGAAAGATTTTGAATAATTCTGAACTTCTTTTACATAGGCTACGTCTTCTCTTCTGGGGGTCCCTGTCAGAAAATCTTTTCAGATGGGGGTCCGCGGCCAAATCCATATCAATTTGGGGGTCCTTGGCACAAAGAAAGTTTGAGAATCACTGAGGTAGAGTGTGTTTTTATCATGTTGTTACCTCTTGACTCCTGTAAAAAGTCAAAGCCTATAACTGTACTTTTGCTGTGCTTTTTCTTTCACTTTTTTTTACTTTTTTGCAAACTATTCAATAATCAATGACCCTCAAAGGTTTAAGTTTAAATAAAGGTTATGATGATTTACATTAATGTCATCTTCATTCAGGGTGTTTCCAGTTGGATACAATGGGTTCCAAAAAGCAGAGTGGGATTCAGACCAGCAGCAGCTCATCAGCAGGTGAAACATTATGAGATGTGTGTGTGTTTGTGTGTGCGTGCGTGCGTGCGTGCGTGCGTGCGTGCGTGCGTGCGCGTGCGCGCGTGTGTGTGTGTGTGTGTGCACACGCGTGTGTGTGCACGTGTGTGTGTGTGTGTGTGTGTGCCACTCATCATCTGCATTGCAGTCTCGAAAGACCATAGATTCTGTGGGCCTGGGAATTAGATTTTATAGAGCACAGCGTCTTCTGTGGCTGAGAATTCCAATGCGGGAGAGGCCTGCGCTGCGTAGTGCCTGCTGCCACTGAAGGCAGTCCTGTGCTGCATCTTCGCAGGTGACAGGGCTGATGTTAAAGGGCAAGTTCACCTTATTTTATTGTTGTTTGGGACAAGTTCAACACAATCCTGAGTTATTTTTTGTGTTCAATCTGTGTTTTGAGATATTTTAGTATTTCAGCATGAATGATGATGCATTTTGCCTCATATGATACAGATTGAACAAAAAAATGTATAGGATTGTGTTGATCTTGTCCCAAACAACAATAAAATAAGATCTGGTTGTCCCAGAGGGGAACTTGCCCTTTAAAGCTTGAGGTCTTGCTTGCAGACCTCAAGTGTGTGTGTGTGTGTGTGTGTGTGTGTGTGTGTGTGTGTGTGTGTGTGTGTGTGTGTGTGTGTGTGTGTGTGTGTGTGTGTGTGTGTGTGTAGAAGAGGCTGTAACCAGAAGAGGCTGTTACGCGAGGCGGTAACCACAAGCCTCGCGTGGCTTATTGCTTTTCTAAAACGGTCACAATATTGCAACGTGAAAATCATAGACATGTACCAATTAAAACTGTTCTATTTCACTAATAATACACAATAAGGTCTGCTCTGCAAGAATGTAGTTCCCGGCCAGGCTGCAGAAACTACACAGGTGCAGATAATTGGTGCACTGTGGAAAGAAATAACGCACCTGGGTTTGATATAAACTGATTCAAGGTGTGGGTTATAGTCTCATATACGACAGCAACCGGCCAATCAGAATCAAGGAATGGAACTAGCCGTTTTAGAAATTGAAATAGTAATCTAGAATCATAAGTAAACCAGAACCTACGTATCATCAGTCTAACAGTAGAATACATGATATCTGAACTAGAAGCAGTGCTCCAGAGGCGTAATTTGACCAATATCTAGGGTGTTGCAAGAAATGGAGTTTGTCCACGCGCGTGAAAATGTTCGGGTTTTTTTTATTTCAGTTTCGGGTGTTTATTCCCCACACAACAGTCTAACAAGGAGATGCAGATAGCTGTATAGTTACTATTTGGCATGCAGCGAAACACACATAAAGTTTTTATATAATGTTTTATTATTAGAAACAATACTTCCATAGGCTTAGTTTGACATTTGCCCTTTCATTATTGGTATCACAGTTGCAGCAAGAAATTTGGTACGAGAGATATTTGTTTAAGATGTGCCAATAAGAATAAACCATTTGATAATCTCTGCTATAATTTCCAAATTGCTACAAAACATTGTGTTTGATGCAGGACAATAATTATTTTAATAACAATAAGGGAATATCAGTGAATTGCCTAATAATACTTAAAGCTATACTGTGTAAGTTGCTCAACTTGTGGTCAGTAGCCCTATAGCAAACCTAGGTCGCGTCCGCGTCTTTCGGCCGTTTTTCGGTTCTCACACCCCCGCGTCTGCCTCCACCTCGCCGAGATCTATCTTTTGAGGGGTCCCTGGTTCCTGTGCGTTTAGCCATTCCGGAGATACACTCCTTCACCCATGCCTCCCTGTGCAACGAGTATACAGACACACGGGAGACTACAAATATGGCCGCCCTAGCGACCCCACTCCAAGATGCGCTGTGATTGGCCGGCAGTGTATAACCCTCGCTGTGATTGGCCGGTAGTATGATGACGTCATTTTGCCGCGAAATTCTCCCCCCTCACGGCTCATAGAAAACATATAAAGAGAAGGCTTTTGAAGCTGAAAATAACGGAGTGGGGGTTCTAAAACTTTAGCGATTTAACAGTTAGGACCATTTTAAGATTTGTTTTATAAAAAAAGTTACATGGTATAACTTTAAAAATGATATTTTTACTTTTTAAAACTCTTTTTTAATTATTATTTTTCAAAATTTTGAAAAAATACGTTATTTTCTTAACATCATTAATTTTCAAGCCTAATATGTGAAATCTTTGAGTACAGTTCGGATATTGCAGGTATGTACAGTATATTCATAGCCAGACAACCAGAGAGAGAGACAAGAGCCGGCTGCCCTTAAGCTGTACAATGAGACACATAACGGACGATTGAAAAGGACTTCCTTCCTAACTTAGACTGACGGAACTATTGATGTATTGACTTTGACCTCTAAGGACCTTCCAGGGAGAGTGCTCATGTGCGTCTTGCGGTGACACGTTTCCTAGTTTCTTCTTCTCTGAGCTGTTTTTTCGATTTTTTCGATGATTTTTGACATTGCACTATTAGGTTGTGTTGGTAGTTTCTGAGTATTTTGTTTTGTTTAACAATGACAGTGAGATACTTGTTGCACTAACTAGCATTACTGCTATGGTCTCTTTTTGTACGACACTTAACCCCCCGGCTCCACCGGGCGCGTCGAGCGTCGCGTCAACGTCAGCGTTGGGAACGCTCCCGTTTTAATCAATGAAGGGATGCTCCACTGGCGACGTCAACGTCCGCGTCGGACGCTCCCTTGACGGCGTCCAAACTCAAAAATCGCCCCGGTTCAATTTTTTTACGGCGTCCACAACGTCCAGTCATGTATAAAATATGAATAAATGCATTGTAGGCCTATATTTAAATGTAGGCTATACGTGCGTTTCTGCTGTTGGCTATCCATTCACAAGGGTGACTAGAAATCCCAAAAATCCTAGCATATCTTTGTATGTAATATACAGCGGTCTACTTTGATAAAATTATGTACAACAGGCTATAATCATGACAAAGTGGTCAGTGGTGCATTGCTGCTCTCTGCTGTGAACATAGTGCGCTCTATACGTTCACATTCATAGTTTTATTCCTGTTTGAAAGTGATTTTCATGTTGTTTTGGAAATGGGCTATATTGGCCATAGAATGAATACCTCACAGTCACAGCCGCTGCGCTGCGGTGGAGCCGGTCGGACGCCAATGTGACGGCGTCATTCGCAGAGCAACGCGACGCAGCCAGTGGAGCCCTGGGGTTATGTATATATATTTATATATTATTCGCCCCCTCTATTGATGCACCTTCTCTTTATTGGTACTGTACTGCTCTTGTTTTTTCCTATTATTTTTTTTTCTTACTTCTCTGTAACTTTGTAAATAACTGTATACTGCTGTGCTACAACTGAATTTCCCCCTTGGGATAATAAAGGTATCTATCTATCTATCTAGAGCTGATCACTTAACATTCCCATCAATCAACTCAATTGTCGCCACCTGGTCTCTGTGTGAAAACTAGACTCCAGTGAGCAGTTGGTTAATTCTTAAAAAATTCATAACTCTTGACAGGAATGGGCTAGAGACTTATTTCTTTTCAAATGACGCCCCTGTAGTGCTCTTCCGAGCACAGGTCTCCGCCAGGTCAGGCATACTGGTGGCGCTAGAATAGGCTAATGTGAAAAGGGTGTGATGTCTTCTTCGCCAATGTTAGGCCTTTCATGGCAATCGGACGCTGCATGCGTGATTTGAGGCATTGTGTTCCAAAAATGTGTTTTGCAAAAGTCTACCTGCTGGTAATCGCAAGCTGCCTTCATGATTGGAGGCATTTTGTTCAGAAATGGAGCTATCCTGCAAATTTGGAAGCCAATATTAGGCAATTAGGATGGAATATGATATTTCACATGACCGTAGAGATACTGTGTACTGATTTGCGTGATTGTTGGAGAAAATCTGATGGTTTAATAGCAGAGAATGTATTTTACATAACTTGGCCTCCTGGTGGCATTATAAAAGGCCAATGTGAAAAGGCTGGCATGTCTTCCTCGCCAATGTTAGGCATTTCACGGCAATTGGACACTGCATGCGTGATTTGAGGCATTGTGTTCCAAAAACGTGTTTTGCTAAAGTCTACCTGCTGGTGGCGCTATAAAAGGCAAATGTAAAAGTTAAAGGTAAAAATAGTGCTACGGCCTATAAGGTGGAGTCTTCAGATTACGGAAAAAAGATTTGGAGTGAGACTGACTGCAGTTCTAATTGCAATGACTACTACACATTATAAGTCCAATGATGTTGGGAGATCAGTCGGTGTGAAAGGTGTGGAAAAGGTTGCTGTTGCAACTCTGCCCACATGGACAGTAGGCTACCAGTAGGTAAACATAATTAAACATTGAACAAGTGAGGCGCCTACTCGCCCAGACCAACACCAGGAAAACTGTGGGACCTGACAAGATCAACTCTCGGGTGCTTAAGGCCTGTGCAGAGCAGCTTGCAGTCCCCTTCACACATCTCTTCAATCTCTCCCTGAGGACGGGGAGGGTGCCACAGCTGTGGAAGTCCTCCTGCATCGTCCCGGTGCCTAAGAAGACCCGTCCCTCTGTCTTAACACATCGGGTGCCCACGTGGTGTCTACAAGTAAATTTCTTTGATGTCGCTGGAGGCCCACGACGCGTTTGACGCATTGTACAGTAAACTATACTGTACTGTAGCTACTGCACTTGGCTACCGCGGTGATGAAACAAACTCCATTTCCCAACATGCAGCGCGCAATTACGTCACCCGGACGTGCTGTGTGTCTCGTTGACTTCCTGTCTAGCGGCTGCACAAAAACGCTGTTTTCTCCTAATCTAGCTTTTAAATCACTTTCATTTCAAAACGGCAGCCTCTTCTACCTGCCGTAACACAAACACTGTGGCTTAGAAATGATAAAAAACGGTCCTGACTGAAAGAAGAGATTTTCGCGAAATAAACAGGACATACTCGGATTACATTTACTCGGATTACTTTTCTCGCCAGTACTCTCGCCGGTAGGTAAAATGACGTGTTTGACGCGTTGCCATGGGCACCAGCAAATTAGACGTCAGAGATCACGTGGGCATCCGATGTGTTAAATGACTACAGACCAGTTGCTTTGACCTCACAGGTCATGAAGGTCTTTGAGCGGCTGGTACTGAACCACCTGAGACCAAAAGTTAGTGAACATCTGGACCCCCTTCAGTTTGCTTATCAAGCCAACATCGGGGTCGATGACGCCATCACCTACATGCTCAACAAGGCCCTCACCCACCTCGAAGATCTGGGCTGCACAGTCAGAATCATGTTTTTTTACTTCTCCAGCGCCTTCAACACTATCCAGCCTCTTCTGCTTGCGGAGAAGCTCGTGCTGATGGGGGGCGGAAAGGGGCCTGGTCGCATGGATTACGGACTACCTCTCGGGCAGACCGCAGTACGTGAGGCTGCAGAACTGTAGATCTGATGTGCTGGTGAGCAATACGGGTGCCCCGCAGGGTACTGTACTCTCTCCTTTCCTGTTCACTCTCTACACTTCTGATTTCCGCTTCAACTCCAAGACCTGTCATCTACAGAAGTTCTCAGATGATACCGTGGTGGTCAGCCAGATCTCTGGTGAAATCACGACTGAGCATGATGGTGTGGTGAAGGACTTTGTGCAGTGGAGCAAGGCCAACCATCTCCGGCTTAATGCTAGCAAGACCAAGGAGATGGTCGTGGACTTTCGTACGACTAATCGTGTTCCCCCGGTGCCTAGCACCATAAACGGAGAGGTGGTGGAGTTTGTGGACAACTACAAATTCCTTGGAATGCACCTGAACAGCTCTTTGGACTGGTCTGACAACGCTGAGGCGATCCTCAGCAAGGGGAAGAGCAGGCTGTTCCTCCTGAGAAGACTGAGATCGTTTGGCGTGTGCAACAAGATGCTTCAGATGTTCTACCTGTCAGTTATGGCTAGTGTTCTCTTTTTTGGAATATCTTGCTGGGGGGGCAACAACAGAGCGGGTGACACCGCCAACCTCAACAGACTGGTGAGGAAGGCGGGCTCTGTCGTTGGGTCCTCCTTACAGGGGGTGGAGGAAATAGCCAGGGTGCGTACAGCTAGGAAGCTGGTCGCCATCTTGGAGAACTCCTCCCATCCCCTCTACCCTGAGATCTTTGGTTACTGGAGTATGAGAGGAAACTACCGTTTCCGCTACCCAGGACGGAGGTGCGAAAGACTTGGAAAGTCCTTTGTGCCGGTCGCTCTCAAGCAATACAACGAGACTCATGATGGTCGCTTGCCTAGGCCTAATAGGATTACCTAGGACAACTTTTACCTTGCACTACTGGTACAAAAGTTGTACTGACTCTGACCTCTAACGTACTTTTCCCTGAGAGGGTTGCTGTGGCGTCTTGCTGTGGCTCCCATTATTGCTTAAAAAGGAAAATAATAATAATAATTATATATATAGATATATATATATATATGTTACAGTATGTTTGGGTAACTCAGGACGTTCTATGTAAGAGCGCTTGTTTTGTCGTTCACCACACACTAATCACCACCAGATGGCGACGTCAGCCACTGCTCTGCCATTCACTAGTGAAGGCGCTGACGTCACTCGTTTGCGACTCTCTTTCTTTATTTACTAGCCTAGCCTAGCCTAGCCTAGCCTAGCTTAGCCATTAGCTCCATTGTAGTCACTTGGACAGGGCGTTTATCGTGGGCTTGCCCAGGCCTTATGGCCTGGGCATAAATATAACGATTGCATTCACCACGGCTTCGTAACTCGCGCGGCGCTCCGCCGGCCGCGCGGCCCTGGCCCGCTCTTCGCGGCCACTCGCGCCTGCGGCGCTCGGGGGCGAAGAGCAGGACCAAGGTCCGCTGGCCTTCGCGCCGCTTGCAATGTCGTGGACAATCGAGCCGCTCCGCCCCGCTTGCTCCGCCCCGTGCGGCACCACGAGTGCTCCGTTTCTCGACCGTCCTGTTTCTCTAACAAACCGTGACATATATATATATTATATATATTCTTGACTTTTTTGCACTGACTTTGGTCCCTTATTTTCTGGCCCTGCACTATTGGGTTGTGTTGGTTATACTGTGTATTATTGCGGTGTTGATATGGCGGTGTGATACTTGTGTTCCATAACTGCATTGACTAGCAGTGACTGTTATGTGTACTTTTTTTGTTTGGCACTGTTTGTTAAGTTATGCTTTGAGTATAGCTTTTTTTGTGTGTGTGACGTGTCACTTATGAGCGTTGAATGTTTCGTGGTCACTTTATGTATATATTCTTCTTTTTTTTTGCAATAGCTTTCGACACTTTATGTTTTATTTATCTTTTTTTGTGCTTGCTCTTTGGACTGTGGCCTCTGGGCAACTGAATTTCCCCTGTGGGATAATAAAGGTATCTATCTATCTATCTATCTATCTATAATATGGCTTAATGTTCACTTTTCAACAACAAACACATGTGCCATGCAATGCGCACATGCTTCAATAATTTCAATAAATTGACATGCTGTAGGCAAGGTTATATGTGTGCCTACTGAGCTAAACTCTAGAGACTATTCTGAGCTAAACTCTAGAGAGCTAAACTCTTTTTTTTTCGTTTTTTCTTTTTTTTCTGATTTAGTGTTAAAACGATAAACTGTGGGGGCGCCTGCTGCCTACTGGTCCATGTGCATACTGCTTAGGCATTGCCACATAGGCATGGATGCCTGGCGGCTGTTGCCGGTTCAATTCCCAATCCAGACAACCTTTGCCGCATGTCGCTCGCTCCCCATCTCTCCCCCCATCTCCTGTCAGTCTACTGTTCTATCTAATAAAGGCATAAAAGTATCTCTAAGCGAGAGAATCGTGTTTGTCGTATTAGTATTATTCATTATTGTTTGTTGACAAAATTCATTAGCCCCCGGTCTAAAAAAGCCATCTCTCCCCCCTGGAGCCGTCGCTGGGGGAGCGTGTCGCTGTTACTACATGTAATCTTTTCGACACCCGACTCTAACCCTCACCCTAACCTTAACTTCTGTGGAGTGAGTCGCTAACCCTCCGGTCGAAATGATGGGCGTTCGCAAAAGCGAGATTTCCCCGTCGCTGGTCTCTTCCCATGCCTTTCGGCCGGTGGAGACAATGATAAACTGTGTGCCTGCAGCATGGTAAGAAACAAAGCAGCCATCATGTGATTCTGCTTCCAATGAGCAACATATTCCCAATAGTGATCCAATAGGCTATAGTCCGGCTGCCCCTGAGGTGGGGTCTGAAATTTGGTATATCGTTTTTTTATTTTTATTGGCCTAAACATTTTCTATATACCGGTACATACAGTCATGAATCCACCTGCTGACCGCCTGTCAGCATTGAGACATTTTTGTATAGGGGGTAATAGCCAAAGCCTAACCCTAACCCACTGTGCCAAAATGAGAGAAGACCTGTGATGTCATGACATACTCCAAATTTTTGTTTTTCCTATTAATTTGGTCAATAAGGTACACAGAATGAGAGGCCTACTCTGCCGGAAACATTGCGAAAAAAGTTTCCCATTGACTTCACTATACTGGAAAAAACGGGAGGCTCTCTCCATTCCGACATGTCGCCACTCCGAAATTGACTTCTTATTGTCGGAGTGGCGACACTCCCATAGGGGTTAGGTTTAAGGTTAGGGTTAGAGATACGGTTAGTGTCGGAATGGAGACATGTCGGAAAAGAGACATGTGGGAGTGGAGAGATGCACCCGGAAAAAACACACCAAAAAGATATGCTTTAAGTAGCATGTGAGGGGTCAAACAAGGGGTTCTTCATGATTCTGAATCCATTGCAAGCATTTGTTTTGCATGAAAAACATTCCTTGGGCTAGATTTCAGCCTCTCAAACATGTGAAAAGTGATGAGTCATCACTTTTCACCATTATTCTGGTCCGTTTTCTAGCCCAAGGAATGTTTTTCATGCAAAACAAATGCTTGATATGGATTCAGAATCATCAAGAACCCCTAGGTTGAACATTCACATGCTACTTAAAGCATATTTATTTTGGTGTGTTTCTTTCCTGTATAGTGAAGTCAATGGGACAGTGAATATAAATGGCCATAACCTTTTTTCGCGATGTTTGCGACCGAGCAGGCCTCTCATTCTGTGTACCTTAATGACCAAATGAATAGAAAAAACTAAAATAAAAAGTATGTCATGACGTCACAGGTAATTAAAACCCTATTCTTTGAGCTTTTGGGCCTGTGGCTCCACGGCTATAAAGGATTGGGGCCCATCACTTACTATACACTATACTATAAAGGAAAAAATACCCCCAAAAAGTTCTGCTTTGAGTAGCATGTGAGGGGTCAAACTAGGGTTTTTTAATTGTTCTGAATCCATTGCAAGCATTTATTTTGCATGAAAAACATCCCCTGGGCTAAAAACAGCCAAAGAAAACTATGTTTTAGTGATAAGTCATCACTTTTCAAAGTTTTGAGGGGGCTGAGGTGGGGTCATAGACTGTAAAAAATATATGGACAAAGCAAAGCCATTGGTTTCTATGCAGCGCAAATGACGCATTTTGGGTCCTTGGCATGCTGTCGCCATCATAGATTGTAAAAGCACCAGAGGATGCTATTGGCTGCCAACAGTCACATGCAACCGCAAGGATACTTGGGAGAATGTGGTTGGAGTCTCCCGAACCATAGGAAGTTTTAGTTATGTATTGGAATCATTTTAAATCGGCTGAACTATGCCCCTGGGTGGGGTATGAAATGTGGTATATAGTTTTTTTTTTTTGCCTAAAATATTGTCTATATACATACAGTCATGAATCCAGCCTGAGGGGTCACACTAGGGTTTTTTAATCATTCTGAATCCGTTGCAAGCATTTTGGCATGAAAAATATTCCTTGGCCTAAAAATAGCTGCACAAAACTATGGTTTAGTGATGAGTCATCACTTTTCACATGTTACAGTTAATTTGGGTAACTCGGTTAGATTGGGGTAGTAGTGTTTGTTTTTGTTCACCTGGATGTGGAAGAAGTTCACCTGGATGTGGAAGAAGCCCATGTCTCAGTGGTAGCTGGTGAATGCTAACCTGGTGAATGCTACTATGCCTAAACCTAACCCTAACCTCACTATGCCTAATCCTAACCCTAATCCTAACCCTAACCTCAGTAAAACTATGCCTAAACCTAACCCTAATCCTAACCCTAACCCTAACCACAGTAAAACTATGCCTAAACCAAACCCTAATCCTAACCCTAACCTCAGTAAAACTATGCCTAAACCTAACCCTAATTCTAACCCTAACCTCAGTCAAATTATTCCTAGCTCCCCAAAGGAAGCACCGCCTGCTCCACCTTGTGCTCAAATACGAGCGCTCCTGTTCTCAATCTAACTGAATCTCAAACTAACTGTGACATAATAGTATAGAGACAACATTTTAGGCCAAACAAACAAAGAAATTATATATATATATATATATATATATATATATATATATATCAGAGGTCGCGCTAGGATTTTTAACAGCCGGTCACCGTGACCGGCATGATTAAAATTTATCGGACATCTGATAAAAATACCGGACATAATAATTTTAATGCATGGATGACAAGCAGGTGCAAAAACATAGCCAATAACAACAGTTTAAGTCCTGCTGTATAGTTGAGACTGAACTAATTGAATGTAAAGGAGTAGTAGGCTGTACAAAAAACATACAGCTTCATCTTGCATAAGGGAATGCATTATATTGGACTACTCACGCAGGCTGTGTGTTTGCACACATACTGCATGGTTTCATAACAAGTTGTTTCTGTTCTGCATCATATTTCAGGCCAACACATAATAATGTACAGAATAATGAGAAATAGTCTGAAAGTGGGGTCTGCGCAATGTTTCATAGGTTGATAGATTAATCTGGCCAGAAAGGAATCAATTATAGACTACTCACAAGTATGGTCGAGTGGTCACGATCATCCTGCATCTCTGTTATGCAACTTTGGGAAGGTTGAAAAGGCTTTGGTGGTGATCTTGTACAGTTTCCATAACATCCCTCATAAAGAACTTCAATCGAGTGTATAAAGTTTGTTTTATATGGGTTGTAGTTGTCCTGCGTGCCTTCAATAATTCCCATGGGTTCACAGTGCGCATTGCAAAATGACGCTGAAATGGACTGCTGTCTTCTCTCTCCCCCAGCGCCCCCGTTCGCAAATTAATGTTTAGGCTAAACAGTTCTGATAATACAACTTATTTTTGACTGTCCATTCATGTACTATAACTTAAACTGCGCGCTCATATTCCAAAACCAAGGCAGCTCATAGAGAGCTTAGCGACAACATAACAAACCGACAACTAGGCCTACCCAGCAACAACTATCATTTCCTGTCATACCAGTGTTACCAGATGGGAAATGTTGAATTATCGTACCGGAGGCTCAGAATTATCGTATTTGACATGAAACTATCGTACACGGCCAAAAAAGAGAAATCACTCGCGTAAAAACGTAATTTCACCAAAAAATGCGTCTTTAGTGTAAGAAACGACCTCGTTTTAGACTCCTGCGTGACAAAAACGCATCAGATATGCTGTGTGGAGGCAGGCAACTTCTTGGAGCTTACACAAATAAAAGCCTGAAACTGGTCTGGAAAGATGCAACCAGTGTTTTTAATGCCTCCAAGTACAGATCTAGGGTCAGATTGACTGATTTCCTGGTTTATTTTGAGAAGCCAAACCAGATCCCAGATCAGCAGCCAGGGAAAATAGTGAATTCACGCTCTTTTTGATTATATGCCGAAATTATCGTACATTTGGGCATTTGTGGAATTATTGATCGTACATCGTACAGAGGGTCAAATTATCGTACAAATACGATAATTATCGTACGTCTGGCAACACTGTGTCATACCTTCACAATAAAGTGTCTCCCGTTTACCTCCCAATGCAGCTTATTTCACACAGGTTATTATTAACAGGAAAAAGTGTAACTTAACCCGTGTGTGTTTGTGCAACCAGACGTGCAGATGTGAGAGAGAGTGATGAGGGAGAGGAGAGAGTGTTTTTTACTGGTGATTCAGTCAGAGTGTATGAAAGGGTGCGCTCGTTTTATTGTCCACGACATTGCAAGCCCACGATAAACGCCCGCGCAGTCCGGTGCGCATTTCCGAACGCACCCTTTCCCCACACTCGGACTGAAACACCAGTAAAAAACACCATCCCGAGGGAGAGAGAGAGAGAGAGAGAGAGAGAGAGAGAGACATTGAGAACCCAAACTGGAACAAATCAAAGCTATGTTTTTTGATGGTAAGGTCCAAATTTTAACCTTCTCAGAAACTAAACTCGATGACTCATTCTCAGATGCTAGAATTGAAATAGCCAATTACACTGTCATTAGGAATGATAGGAACAGGAAAGGAGGTGGTGTTTGCATGTATATTCACAATGATTTACATTTTATCATTCGCCCAGACCTACACCACAGCTCTCTTGAAACTGTATGGGTCGAGATAATTTTTGAACATGCTAAAAATATACTAATATGTGCTGTCTATAGACCCCCTGACCAGAATGATTTCTTTGAGCTGTTTGATGAGAGCTTAGCTAAGGTGGACGGTATTGAGTACTACGCTCTGGGCGACTTTAATTGTGATGCTTTACGTAAGTTCAAGTCCTTTAATGGGTTATGTAATCAATATGGCCTCACTCAGCTTGTTACTGTGCCCACTAGGGTGACGGAGCACTCCCAAACCCTCATAGATCTCATCGTAACCACAGACAAATCAAAAGTCACCGCTAGCGGGGCTATTGTATGCGGTCTTAGTGATCATTACATGATCTACTGTACGCGTAAAATACACAAACCCAAGGCTAGTGGCCACAAAACAGTTGTAGCTAGAAGCCTCAAAAACTACTCCAGTGAGGCTTTAAATAACACTCTAGCGAATACAGACTTTTCCTCTGAACTGCAGTGTACAAATGTCGAAGGAGCATGGTGTGGTTTTAAAACCAAATTGACCGATGCTCTAGACATCGTGGCCCCCTTGAATACCACCAGGGTTAAAGCCCGCCAAGAGCCATGGTATAACTCAGATATTGCTGAATCAGCTAAACTCAGAGACAAAAAGTACGATGAAAAACGTAAGTGCTGCAAAAAACTTTAAAAAAAATTCAACCCTGACCTCAATATCCAAATCAAGCGTCTTACTGCTCAGTGCAAGAAGCTTAGAAACCAGACAACTGCCTATATTAGAGCCGCCCAAAAAAACTACATTGATGAAAAAATCGACGAATTCAAAAACAAACCACGAGACCTATGGAAGTTGCTTAACAACACATTAGGCTTAAAACCTAAAACCATAGGCCACAGCATAAACATCAAAACGGACACCGCTCTCATTTCTGACAAATGTGAAGTGGCTACCCATCTTAACGAAACCTTTACCACCGTGGCCCGTTCGCTGGTTGAAAAACTGGTCGCCCCATCTGGGCGGTATGGTGTAAAATTTGTTAAGAAATTCTACAATAAACTGGGCGTCAGAAAAGACAGTTTTAAACTTGCCACAGTGACAACTGATGAAGTGTTTAAAAAACTGAGTGCCCTACCTCAACACAAGGCCACTGGCCTTGATAAAATTCCAGCTAGATTTCTCAGAGATTCAGCCGCCACCATTGCTCCAATAATTACCCACATAATTAACCTTTCCATCGAACAGGGTCATGTCCCACAGGACTTCAAACTAGCAAAAGTAACCCCCCTGCATAAAAAAGGTAGCAAACTAGACCCTGGAAACTACCGTCCCGTTTCCATTCTTAGCTCCATATCCAAAGTCATGGAGAAAATAGTCTACGAACAGATAGCAAGATATCTCGATGAGAATAATCTGATTTACGAGTTCCAATCTGGATTCAGAAAATCTCATTCCACTGACACATGCCTTCTCTATTTGACTGACCAAATCAAACGCGAAGCGGATGACGGCAAATATAGCGGCATGGTCATGATGGACCTCCAGAAGGCATTTGACACCGTAAATCATTCTATTCTGATTGAGAAACTAAAAGCCATCGGTCTTGACAGCGCAGCAGTGAGGTGGATGCAGTCTTACCTGGTGGGGAGGGAACAGGTGGTGGAGATTAACGGTACCCTGTCCCCCCCCCTCCCGGTAAACTGTGGTGTTCCTCAAGGTAGCATACTGGGACCTCTGTTGTTCCTAATATACGTGAACGACATGGCATCTGCTTGTGACTGCAACCTGTTCCTGTTCGCGGATGACTCGGCTCTCCTAGTCTCGGGCAAGGACCACTTGCAGGTTGAGAAGACACTTAACTCTGAACTAAGTAAGATCTGCACATGGCTTAACGACAACAAATTATCAATTCACCTGGGTAAAACAGAGTCCATCCTCTTTGGATCAAATCATAACCTCAAAAAAGTTGATAACTTCACAATCAAAGTGGGTGACAAGGTCATAACACGAAAAAACGAAATCTCTTACTTAGGATGTATCCTTGAAGCTAATCTTTCCAGTGAAAAGATGACTTCTAAAGTAATAAATAAAATCAACCAACGAACTCGTTTCCTACAGAGGATCGCCCCGATGGTCAATTCCAACACACTGAAGACCATAGCTGGTGCAATAATCCAGCCCCTCTTTGACTACGGAGTCCACGTATGGTATTGTGACGCCCCACAAGCCCTGAAAACTAAACTACAAACAGCCCAAAATAAACTAATTAGGGTCCTGCTTAGACTTCCCTATCAGACTCACCTCACCGCTACTCACCAGTTAAGAGTGGGGTGGCTCAGAGTAGTTGACAGAGTACAGCAACTTGCAATGGGCCTGGTGTACAAGATACACTACACCACTATGATACCCAAGTACCTGTCAAAATACTTTATAAACATTAAGGATGTCCATAATTACAACACCAGAGGCAGCGCCACAGATCACTTTCAACCCAGAGTCAAAACCAACAAAGGGTCAAACTCTTTTTTCTGCTATACCACCAAAATGTGGAAAGCCTTACCGAAGGCCACAAAGGAGTGTGGATCACTAGCATCCTTTAAAATTGCCCTGAAAAACCACTTACAGGCAGCAGCCGTTCGCAACTGGTAAAAAAGAATCTAGCCCAACCCTACCCTCCCCTGCCCCTTCTTTGTATATACTGTTTGTTTTGACTTACTGTCTTCTATTTTGTTTTTCTTTACATATCTACTGCATAGTACTGTGTTCTATTTGTCTGTCATTCAATGTTATATGAGATACTTCAATGGTTTCCAGTGGAAATAAGCTTAGTCTTTTCATGGATCTCCTTTTAGTAGACCTTGTACCAGTGAACTGTACCGTCATGAAACTGTACCTTTTCCTATGCAAACTTCTAATAAAGTCTTCAATCAATCAATCAATCAATCAAAGAGAGAGAGAGAGAGAGAGAGATTTGCGGTGAACTGCCGTGTTATTTTCAATCGGTCCTTATGTCCGATGAGGTTTATATTTTCCGGTCTTTGTCATTATAAATCGGTCAAATCCGGCAATTTCCGGTCTAACGCAATCTCTGATATATATATATATATATATATATATACCAAATGTCATACCTATGGCATAAAAGCCAAGTTGGCAGCCGGACTACTACTCACCACATTGGAAACGAGCTTTGCTCTTGTCCTTCAGCGAAGTAATCTGACTTTATGATCATCATCTTCAAGTGATAACATATTCAGTCTATCCTGGAGGTTGTCCCATGGTTTAGTTGGACTTCACCTTAGAACCCTTGGTCTAAGGTGTAAGGGTTGCCAGATCAGAATGACAGTTTCCAGCCCAAGCACAACTTAAAACCAGCCCAATTCAATAAAAAACAGCCCAAATCGGCCAAACCCATGTTAAACCGCGAAACCGAACCGCAAAACCGAGTTTGAAACACAATATATAGGCCTACAGATACAATATTTTCCTCCCGCACCAGCATTAAACCGGTGACAGTGACACACAACATGCAGCTTCACCCCTAGATGGATCAGTGTCCATCTCCCGCCTTACGTACTCACAACATGGCCGTTATTGGATCAAATAAATATCCGGTCTAGAGTGGATACGGAAACAGTGCATGCATTTATGGGTGTTAAGGACTGGATACAGTGAGTAGGTTGTTTCTAGACCGGATCAGAGCACTGAGCAGTAGAAAGAAACCATGTTTTACACACTGTACTGCGTGAAAAGCTGGTGTCTTGAGGCTAATAAAACCAGCCAGATATGTTAAAAACAAGCCCAAATTTTAAGTCCCCGCCCAAAGCTATTTTTCCCAGCCCAATGAGTTTTAAAATAGCCCAATTGGGCGGAAAACCGCCCAATCTGGCAACACTATAAGCTTAGGCAAGAGTGGAGGGTGATCACTGGTACAATGGCTTAAATGTGAGAGTTTAGTCAGTTAAGTCCTATATATCTATCACTTCCAACCTGACACAACGATGTTACAAATCATTATGAGTATGTATGAGTAATTATTATTTATTATTTTGTTTTCTTCTGATCTTCTTGTTTTCTTCTGATCAATAGGATAGTTTAGCTGTTTAGCTGTTTTCTAATAGAAGTACGTTTAACTGTTTTTCTTCTGTAACATGCCCTCTGTGTTGCAGAGAGCAAGGCTGTGAGCGGTCCCGACGGGGAAACGGAATCGGTGTCCAACCTCGCCAGCTCGCCGGGTCCCAAGCGCTCCGGGAACACCCTGAGGAAGTGGCTGACCAGCCCTGTGAGACGGCTCAGCCATGGCAGCTCTGTCAAGAAGTTCCCCAACAGACAGAAGAAAACGGATAAACTAACTCCTACTAGTAAGATACCTCAGTGCCAACGCTCGCCATGTCTTGGCCATCTGGCCAGTGATGTATATCGGACCAGTTACCCATATATGGAGACCCCTGGTACCCATATATGGAGATCCATGTACTGTATATGGAGATATGCTGTGAGAGCCCAAACATGCTTACTCAGTTATTCGTTATGTGAAAGTACTATGACGTCTATGACATCTGACATCATACATACATTCCCTTTTATGCCCATACATGGAGGTCCTTTTCTGTAGAACCAGCCACACACGATATGGGCTGTCTTGGCCATATATTGACAGTTAGTGACAGTTAGTGATTCTGTTAGTGTGGTATGTGGCCGATGTTGCCTCCATATATGGGCATTCCCATGAAGTCCTGTTAGATATGGCATCAGATGATGACATCAGGGAAGTCCATATATGGGCATAAAAGGGTTTCTGTTGGTGTGGTTCCCCTGACATCACAGTGAAGTCACTATATGTTCGGCGCAGGGGAAGGGGGGGGGGGGGGGGGGGTTGATTGGGGGGGTCTCACTTCTCGCCAGTCTTAAGGGAGAAAGTGACAACCTACGCCTCTGTCCTCCTGAAAGATGAATTGTCAGGGCTGTTTTGAACGAGGCCAGCGAGTTACTTGTTTTGAGTGAAATAGTCAATGAATTCCACCCTTCAGTGGCCATGTTGTAAAAGGAGAATGTTCCCATGTTTGTAATATGGGTTTTAACAAATCGTTATGTGTGCTCCCTCTGGTGTTGTAGTTGTGGGTGTCACTTACTTTTTGGAGGTGTTTGGTCAGGGGCACTGTGGGTGGTTGCAATTAAACAGAAGAAAATAGGTTAACTAATTCCCATTAGAAAACAGCTAAACTAACTCCCATTAATAGGAGTTAGTTTAGCTGTTTTAATCTGTTTAATGGGAGCAAGTTTACCTGTTTCCTTCTGTTCAAAGATTTAGTGAAATCAAAAATATGTTTTTCACACTTTTAGAGCATATCTGTAGTGATAATATGGCCATACCTAACATGGCAAAAAAGTGAAAGAATCCTGTGTTTGAGTATAACAAGACAATTACAGCCCCTAAACAAAAACGTAATACGTACGTTAAGTCTACTTAATAATTCATGAGGTCAGAATGATTGACAGGTGCCTGTGTCAATCAACTTCAATTACTTAAACGTCAGCTGGTTCGCGTGCCTACCCCCTTTCCCCGCCTCCCCGTTCGTCCTCCCACACAGCAGAGCCAGTGTGTTGCACTGGCTTGCCTCCGGTTCAGCCAATCACAAGCCGTGTCCGACATCTCATCTCCTATGAACACAAATTTCCTTTCCCGGACGTTTAACAATTCTCCCTGTGAAGTGCCCTGTTAACACGTTCGGCTTCGGCCTTGTTAACTTACACACAGATTCATCACGGTTGTATGTTTTATTCCCTGTGTACATAATGGACACATGCTGTGTACATGGAGCCCTAGAAAAGTTCAATCTAGGATAAATATTATCCAGATTTCACCTGGGATTCAATGATTAATGTTCTGATTGATGGATGGATGGATGGATGGATGTATGGATGGATGGATGGATTGACAGGCCCGGGAACAGGAAGAGAAGAGAGCAGGAAGAGTATTGACCTGGGACCGCCTGACCACACCCTGCACGATGAGATCACTGACGAGGTAACCAATGAGATTGAAGCATGCCGCAGCCTGCGTTGTCGTATGTCACCAACAGAACGTTACAATGCGTTTATTTATTTTATTATTCGTTTTTCCTTACCTTTTAAAGTAGTCACTGGATATTTATATATAGCATGGCCACAAATGCAATCATGGTCTAGTATACAAATATGGGTGGGTTTATGACATTGCCATGCCATTTTTTTAACCCGCCCCTTGGAAAAAACCTTCAATGTTTGTCTATACTGCCCCGCCAATAATATTAACACTATACTGCCCTGTCAATAATAATAGTAACCCTATAGGCCTACTGCCATGTCAATAATACTACCAGTAAGACGCCCTAAGGACGAAAAGCGACCTCGCCCTAAAGTGACATAGAGAAACTGGTCAAAATTAAGATGTTGAGCGTTGGTCCAGTACAGTACAAATGTGAAACTTGGAGATACAAGGTTTCTGCCCGACAATGACGATATAAGAAGATATACAAAATAAATAAATAAATAAACATTGCTCAAGTGTGGACCCTCATGGTTCCTTGAGGGAGATTCCAAATGACACGTTATTGGTGTGTTAAGGGGAACACACACCGTCTGCGCACGGTGCGCATCAAAACAGCTGCCCCCATTATTTTCAATGAACGCCGGCAGACGCACATTCACGACTAGACCGCCGCTTTGATACGCCACTATTATATTTTCCAGGCGTTGCTGCGCGGGGAAAAAATCCGCAGGCAGCGTGTGTTCCCCTTAAAGGGATATTTCACTTTCAAAAAAACTTTTGGTCATTTTATTGTCTAATCAGGCTTTTGGGAACACCCAGTACAGTTTTTGAATTTCTTAATTTTTAGTATGAAGATATTTGATATTCATTTCCCCCCATTTTCCCACTTTCAGGACCTTCCCATACAAACCCATTATAATTTCAAACTCCATTTTAATCATGATAGAACTTTCATTTTTTCTGGTGACTCCTGACACCCTCCGAATATGTGAGCAGACCGTGTTTTTTCGATAACATTTTTCATTGATTTCTATAAATTGTTTGGGGAAATTAAAATTATTAAATACAATAAAAGATTATAATAAAATTAATGAAAAAAGTTATGAATATGTATTCGGAGCGTGTCAGGAGTCACCAGAAAAAAGGAAAGTTGTTTTCATTGAATCTATCATGGTTAAAATGGAGTTTGAAGTTATAATGGGTTTGTATAGGAAGGTCCTGGAAGTGGGAAAATGGTGGGAATTGGGAAATTAATATCAAATATCTAAATACTGAATGAAGAAATTCAAAAACTGTCCTGGGTGTTCCCAAAAGCCTGATTAGATAAAAAAAATTACCAAAACATATTTTGAAAGTGGAATATCCCTTTTACTCTCTTTCTCTCTCTCTCTCTCGTCCTGTAGACTCTGGAGCCGGGGGCGTACCCAGGGTTCACCTCTCTGAACACACCCCCAGAACAGGCCCCGCCCCCAGAGCAGGCCCCGCCCCCAGAGCAGCCCACGCCCCTCCAGCAACACAACCCTGAAGTGGAGCAGAGAGCCAGAGCCAAGGCCATGCGAGGACGCATGTAAGTACACTCTAAGAAAGGATTCTGTGACCGAGTAAATAGCACTATTAGAAAAAGTTATATTTACTCAATAAAATCACTGAATATCATGTATGTGATTGTTTGAGTAGGTCACACCAAACAAAATGAGTAAAAATCCAACTGTTCTATTTGAGTTAGATGTACATATATTATTTGAGTTAATTTCATGAGAATAAATTAGTATTTGACCAACTGATTGTATTCATGAATTATACTCAATTTGTTTTGGTAATTTTCCTTCATAATATTTGAGTATGGAGTACTTATATGGATCAATTTAAAAAGACCCTTAATTATTATTCATTCCAACTTAATAATCTTTCATCTCTCACAACAACTTAAACAATTGAGTAGATTATGACTAAGATTCAAAATTGTACACAAGGGTTCATGGGAAAAAAAGGGTTCATGGGAAAATTCTACTGGAACATTCTGTCAACAAACAGCAGCAGCACACATCTTCTTCAACAAGAAACCTGGAGAGTGTTTGCAAATATTGGTAAGTAGATTTACTGTATCTTTGTGCATATAGGCTACACAAATGTATTGGGTATAACTTATGTTATTTACAAAGGTTTGCAGCTAGTTAAGGTTACAGTGAGAGGAATGTGCAAGCCCTCTAGTCATTGTGACTTTTTGCATTTATTACAAGCTATGCACAGCTGCATACAATGGTGTGTACAATGAAGATAAAATGCACAGGTATAGGCCTACATTATTATCTACATGTCTTCTTTTTTACTCTCTTCCCCTCATCTCTGTCTTCCAGGTTAGTGCAAAGTTCAGGATGATCACCACACTGAATCTTGAGCCAAAATGTATGGCAATGTTGGACTTCTATACCCCCAAACTACTGTCCATGTTCCAGTCCAAGAAGGGCAGTTTGGGCACAAATGAGTATTGTACTTCAGGTATGAAACTTTCATTTACTCTAACTGCTTTAATTATATTTCACCTGGCTAATGACAATAATTACTATATTAATTTATGCTAAACTCATCTTTATCCCCTGCAACTCTCTCTCTCCTGATTATTCATTTCTAAATGTATGTCTTAATAGCTACTAAGGCAGAGAGGAATCCCCAATCAACGAACACGAGAGGTCATCATCCGATGTCTCATCGACCATCTGGAAGAAGATAGTGTCAAGATCAAGGACTTTCAAGTTAGTAAAATAAATGTTTTGACGTTTTAATGTCATCGTGGATGAGACCATCACATGCAAAGGAACAGCATAGTGATGTCCAGAGAATGAGGTTGTGACATTGGCTGAATGGCTGTTGCATCCGTTGCATGTCTGGTCCAACTGATTAAAGATTATGCCCAGGGCTGCATGTGTGGAGACAGCTAGGATTGCTCAATGTGTGTCTGTGTGTCTTGTAACATTTAGCCTGAAAGTGAGCTCTAAACAATTATCTTCACAATGTGTGCAGGAAGGAAGCTGCTGGTGCACCTGTCAGAGTAGAAGAGAAGTTGACAGAGGAGGTGATGATGAAGATGAAGATCTACCTGCTGCAGAACCAAGAGAACTCAATGAATGAACCTACTGATGTAGGTATTGTGATTAAGGGCATCACTGCCCTCAACAATCTTGGGGGTCTGCTGCTATCTGTTGGGACTGTTCTATGCCTTTAATCTGAGATACCCCAAGAACCTCAGATATGGTCTTGAGATGTTCCAAAAAGTACTAGTTGAGTTGGATCCTGGACACCTTTCAGCCAAAGTTCAGAGACTGAAAAAATGTCTGCTTGCCGACTACTGTTCAGCAAGATGCTCTCAGAAAGTGGGTATAACCTACTGAAAGTGGATTTATTGTCAAAACAGCATTTTTGCAATGGTATTTGTTGCTGATAGTAATTAGTTAATGTAAAGTGTTTTGTTTCTGGTGCATTCGAGTCATAATGCAAACAGGTCAGTTTAGCATATAGACATTACACGTGTGCATAGTCAATATGTTTAAATGTTGAGCTACTGTAAATGCTTATTTATTATTTCATATTCCAAGTTGTGATTTTCTTTCATGCCAAATGGCCTCTGACTGTCTTTAATGTATTTTGTGGTTATGACTTACTGTTCATTTGATGGGCTCATTGTTCTTATGGTGCATAATGTTTGACAGACTGCTTACTTACAGTATGCACAGTTCAATTAGAGGTACTTATATACAGTATTGTGAACACACACTGCTCTTTAGTAAACAGAATTTTAAAAGTGTCAGGGATACCCCTTTCCTGATCATTATCTTTAAACATATTGTTTTTGCAGGCATTGTTGCATGTCATTTACATATACTAAAGTATGTTGAATGTTCATACTTGATGTGGTGTTACACTGGTCACAATTAGTTGATTAAAAACATAATTATCTGCATAATTATTTCATGTGTATTCATTTGACATCATGTACTCCTGGAGTAAAAGGTAAAGTAAATGAAAGGGGTAAATGGTACTATATGAATTAAATCAATAAAAGTAAATGAATAAAGTAAATGTGACATATTTGTTTTGTTAAATCATACTCTAATATTCAATTAGATCTACTTAATATTTCAATGTATTTACTTGTAGTCTTTTGTGGCATTGACTGAATAATTTAATTATATCTACTCAATTTCTTTAGGTCATTGTACTCAATTTTAGTTGTTAATAAGTACGTAAAAGTTTTGGTTACTTTTACTCAAATTAATTGAGTATCATCTACCTGATTTCATAACAGTAATATTTACTCAATATTTTTGAGTGTAAAAATGTTTCACCAATAAAATTGAGTAGAGCCTAGTTTTTGTTTTTAGAGTGTACTGCCCTCTACTGGAGGCAACTGTATGACTAAAGTCAGGTCACATAGGGGGGATTTCCCTGGTTTGGACGTAGCACGTGGAAGGAACGCGTTATTCCAACCAGTTCCTTTCCCCTCCATCAGACACCCCGACTGGCCAGGGGAGGCATTATAGAGACCAGGATTACTGCATGTTTTTGTGAGGGTATCTACCCTAGGAGACATGGGGAGAACATGCAAACTCCACACAGAAAGGCCCTTTCGCCAACAACACCTAGGGTGTGGGCGCTGATGACGTGGCGGGAACACGCCCCCAGCACCCACAGCGTCCCCCGGCGGGAATCGAACCCAGGACCTTCTAGCTGTGAGGCGACAGCGTTACCAACTGCGTCACCAATTGTCAATGAATTTAGGGCCCTGACCCCTAAAGTTTTTTGCTGTTTTTTTTACTATTTTGAAAAACATGTTTACCTTGTTCGGTAGCCCTTTACAATAATGACCTGTTATAAATCATTTATAAACATTTATAAGCAGTTTGTAGATGAGTAATAAACATGAACAAACTGTTTATTGACATTTGTAAATGTTTACCTAAACATTTATAGCATAATTTAAATGTTATTAGTAAGGTATTAGTAAGTAGTAAACTAATCATGAATAAACCATTTATACACATTCGTAAATGATTAATAAATCATTTGTAACTAAAATAATGCATTATTTATGCTATTTGTAGATAGGTAACTCATCATTTACAAGCTATCTATATACCTTGTAAAGCATTCCTAATATATCTATAAATCATTAGTAGATGTTATCAAGAGCCCTAATGTAAAGTGAAGACTAGGTCGCAAGTTACTATGAAAACCTCCACCGGCTGTCAGGTCAGTCCCTCTGTCAGTCTGTCTGTCACGTCACACTTTTGGCCCTACTCTTATCTCCGTCCGGCACTGTTGCCCCTGTCCATGCCAAACGTTGCACACACACTCCTTGGCTGCCTGTTAATGTGACCGTTTGTTCATGGTTAACATATGCTTGTAAAACATTCCTTGATTATAAATCATCAGTAGAAGTTATCAAGAGCCCTAATGTAAAGTGAAGACTTCATTATTTACCAGTAAGACTCCCTAATCGGAAGATAAGCGACCGTCACATTGCATACACAAAAAGGCAATCGTAGCCAATCAGGAGGGAATATGGGAAATGGGCCAGATCCATGTTGATGACATGACTTTAGAGATACTGTGTACCGCTTTGCGTGATTTTAGGCTCAAATCTGTAGGAGCAGTGTCCAAAAATGTGTTTGAAAAAATCGGCCTGATGGTGGCGCTAAATGGGACAGATACATGTTGATGACATGACTCTAGACATATTGTGTTCCGCTTTGTGTGATTTTAGGGCAAAATCTGTAGGAGCAGTGTACAAAAATGTTTTTTTTGCAAAAATCACCCTGATGGTGGCGCTAAATGGTACAGATCCATGTTGATGACTTGACTCTAGACATACTGTGTTCCGCTTTACGTGATTTTAGGGCAAAATCTATAGGAGCAGTGTCCAAAAATGTGTTTTGCAAGAATCGGCCTCATGGTGGCGCTAGAAGAGGGCCATGTGAGAAATGAGGGGTGGTAGTTGTGGTTTGGCAGCCAACTGTCTGTTAATGTGTCCTCCATGTTTGTTCATGTTTAACAGACATTCGTAAATAATGAATAGTCTTCACTTTACATTAGGTCTCTTGATAACATCTACTGATGATTTATTGCAACCGTCAGGTCGCAGTTACTATCAAAACCTCCACCGCCTGTCTGTCCGTCCGTCGTCCATCGTCTGTCTGTCTGTCTGTCTGTCTGTCTGTCTGTCTGTCACGTCACGTCACGTCACGTCACACTTTTGCCCTACTCATATCTCCGTCATCGGTGCCCCTATCCATGTGAAATTTTCCACACACACTCCTTGCCTGCCAAACCACAACCTTCAGGACCCGCGGACCTCCACGGACCCCCAGGGACCCCCAGGGACCCCCTGCCACCGCCGCCAAATAGTGCAAAAATGACCAAATCAACACCCCAACTGGGCTCACGGGGAATTCCGGGGGATCACCCACTCCTGCTACTCCAACAGTACTTCACCTTCATTGGTTTAACTTTGCCCCGCCCCCTCCCCTCATTGGCCAAAACTTTATTTGGCTTTACTCATCAACCGCTTGTCGTACAAACTTGTGGGTGGTGTCAATTGACTTGATTAAGAGTCCTTAACCTTAATTGGTTTAACTTTGCCCCGCCCCCTGCTCTGATTGGTCGAAACTTTATTTGGATTTACTCATCAACCGTTTGTCGTACAAACTTGTGGGTGGTGTCAATTGACTTGATTAAGAGTCCTTCACCTTAATTGGTTTAACTTAGCCCCGCCCCCTCCTCTGATTGGCCCAAACTTTATTTGGCTTTACTCATCAACCGTTTGTCCTACACACTTGTGGGTGGTGTCAATTAACTCATGAACTCATTCAGTGCTCCTGAAATTAACGGATTATAAAGTCCACGATGCCACCTTCAGGCTCCCATTCACTCCCGTTATCTTAATTTGAAGGCCAGAAGTCCACAACGTAAACACTTCCGGTCTGACGTCATCGCGTCCTGCGCCGGAACCGATCGTTGTTTACGTGGTGTCATGCTCTTCGCTTCTAAAGTGTAGTTTTGAGATAATGGGCATTAAAGATGAGATCCCCCGTCCACTTCAATGTTATGGGATGACTATTTTGTGCTCGTGGAGCCGTGATGATGAGAAATCAGCGACGGATTTCGGCTCCGGACCTCCGGCCATTGTACTCGGTAATATATCCGCCGTTACAGTAATATATTACTTTTCACGAGTATACTCGGGATTGGCACTCCGGGTACTCTGAGTACTTTTCACGAGTCTTCTCAGGATTGGCACTATATGAGTTAAGAGTCCTTCACCTTAATTGGTTTAACTTTGCCCCGCCCCCTCCTCTCATTGGCCGAAACTTTATTTGGCTTTACTCATCAACCATTTGTCGTACAAACTTGTGGGTGGAACCAATGCCACTTACAGGCCTCTTTGTGTGTACTGTGACCTGACGGTCGCTTATCTCCCAATTAGGGAGTCTTGTAGAAGGAATGTTTTACAAAGCATTATGTTAACAAACAAGGAGGCAACATTAACAGACAGCCAAGGAGTGTGTGTGCAAAGTTTGGCATGGATAGGGGCAACAGTGCCGGAGATAAGAGTAGGGCCAAAAGTGTGGCGTGACATAACGTGACGTGACGCGATGGACAGACTGACGGAGGGACTGACAGACAGCCGGTGGAGGTTTACATAGTAACTTGCGACCCAGTCTTCACTTTACATTAGGGCTCTTGATAACATCTACTAATGATTTATTGATATATTAGGGATGTTTTACAAGGTATATAGATAGCTTGTAAATTATTAGTTACTTATAATAGTAATGCATAATTTTAGTTACAAATGATGATTATTAATCATTTACGAATGCATATAGATGGTTTATTCATGATTAGTTTACTACTTACTAATACCTTACTAATAACATGTAAATTATGTTTAAAACAGTTATACATGTTTAGCTAAACATTTACAAATGTCAATAAACAGTTTGTTCATGTTTATTACTCATATACAAACTGCTTATAAATGTTTATAATTAAATGATTTATAACAGGTCATTATTGTAAAGTGCTACCAATTGTTCAAATAGCTGATCGACAAACTCACAACGTGGCGATGTAGATTGGCTATTTAAAGCTATACTGTGTAAGTTGCTCAACTAGTGGTCTGTAGCAGTATAGCAAACCGTGGTCGCGTCTGCTTTTTTCGGCCGCTTTTCGCCGCGGACCGGGCCGTCAGACCACCACGTCCGCCTCGCCTCGCCGAGACGCTTTCAATGAGGTCTCCCGTGTCCCTCTACGAGCAGCGGTTGGGGAGTTACATGCTAGACTTCTAGACCAGCGTAAACAAAGCTGTTGAAGCAAGCTATTTCCTGAAAAGACGCAAGATGCACTGTAATTGGCCGGTAGTGTATCATGTGTGTATGATCTGCGATGTGATTGGCCAACGTATACACAACGTATACAGATGATGCAGATTACGTCATTTTGCCGCGAAATTCTCCCCCCCCTCACGGCTCATAGAAAACATATAAAGAGAAGGCTTCAGAAGCTGAAAATAACGGAGTGGGTGTTCTAAAACTTTAGCGATTTAACAGTTAGGACAATTTTAAGATTTGTTTTATAAAAAAAGTTACATGGTATAACTTTAAAGTATTTTAAAATGTTTTTCAAAATAGTAAAAAAGGCAAAGAAGTTTAGAGGTTTAGGGTTTAGCATGGGCCCATAGTCTCAGTTTTAGTCATAGCTTTGTTTTTATATAGTTTTCGTCTGTGAAAAAAGGTAGTCGACCAACTTTTACAGTCATAGTTTTGTGGACATATGATCAGTGTTTACATGTATCTGTCTGTCTGTCTGTCTGTCTGTCTGTCTGTCTGTTCACATTTAATGAACATAGTGTTTACATGTGTCTGTCTGTCCACATATAATGAACACTGTTTACATGTG
Organism: Nannobrachium achirus; assembly: GCF_963921795.1. Taxonomy (NCBI): domain Eukaryota; kingdom Metazoa; phylum Chordata; class Actinopteri; order Myctophiformes; family Myctophidae; genus Nannobrachium; species Nannobrachium achirus. Next base: position 52,844,602 of record NC_137821.1, on the reverse strand, counting down.
TGTGTGTGTGTGTGTGTGTGTGTCTGTCTGTCTGTCTGTCTGTCTGTCTGTCTGTCTGTCTGTCTGTCTGTCTGTCTGTCTGTCTGTCTGTCTGTCTGTCTGTCTGTCTGTCTGTCTGTCTGTCTGTCTGTCTGTCTGTCTGTCCACAGGTTTGTCCTGAATGAGCTGATTTGGACAGAGAAGGATTACGTCAAAGACCTGGGAATGGTGGTGGAGGTGAGAGCACTACTGCCACTTTAATTCAGTGCTCCTCAAAAAGAGGCTGCAGCTAACCAGTGGTGTGAAGTAACTAAGTTAACTACTGTAACTAAGTAATTTTTTTAGGTATTTGTACTATTTCCAGTTTCCAATACTTGTACTTCTACTCCACTACCGTACGTCTACATCTCAGATGCAAATATAGTACTTTTACTCCACAAAAAATATTTTAAAATTTTAGTTACTAGTTACTTTGCAGATATAAATTATAATATTATAAAACATACATTAACCACTTCAGCCCTATTTTATACCTTGGCTATTTGAAGAAAAAAACGTGTTGCATCTCGTCATGTTGTGATCTGATATTTTCAACCATTTTGTACTTTCACTTTTGGTACTATAAGTACATTTTGATGCCAATACTTATGTACTTTTACTCAAGTACATTTTGGATTCTGTACTTTTACTTGTAACAGAGTACTTCTACATTGCATCATTACTTGAAACGTCACACGCCCTGGCGTGTCTGACAGTCTGATTCCAATGATCCCATCGACCGACTTTACCCCGTTGATTTCTCTGGTCTGTCTCAGTTTACCCCGGTGCTGGGGTAAGTGATACACAAGACCACTTTTTTTTTTTTTCAAACAATCATATTTTCTCTGCCTTTTGTCTTGAATACATTCAGATAACTTCCATTGTTAGGAAACATCCCAAATTACTGGGAAATGTGTACATTTTTACTGATATATCTTTTAGTTCGCCTAGAGGGGAGCAAATGTAAAAAGTGTCTCAGTTTACCCCGCTCTCCCCCTATGGCACCTGATGGAGTGATATCTGGCCCATGCACATCCCCTTCCTTGGGTGTTTGAAACCAGAGAAGAATCTGTTGCTGCTCATTCTCCAATCACAGACCACAGGAGTAAATGCGCGCACGTGTGTGTGTGTGTGTGTGTGTGTGTGTGTGTGTGTGTGTGTGTGTGTGTGTGTGTGTGTGTGTGTGTGTGTGTGTGTGTGTGTGTGTGTGTGTGTGTGTATGCTCAGGGCTTCATGCGGATGGTGGAGCATAAAGGAGTTCCTGAAGACATGAAGGGAAAAGACAAGATCGTGTTTGGAAACATCCACCAGATATGTGACTGGCACCGCGAGTATGACACACACACACACACACACACACACACACACACACACACACACGTTTCACCATAGTTGGTGGGTAAAAAGCAAGTCTTTGCACGTCTGTTGTCGTCATTGGCATTGAATGAGTTGACTGTGGCTTGTTTTCCCCCCAAAATCAGCACAAAACAGAGTGTTTTATTTATTTATTTATTTAACAAAAGTAAACCATCTTAGTAAACCATCTGACTCCTGGCTGCATTCTACTTCGGTGCTGCTGGGATCCTTCACAGACTGCGGACACTTTGAGATTAAAGTGCGTTACGAATAAAATGTGTATTTATTACCACACATGCATTTATTATAACGCTTATTGCATGTTTTTGTTTGCTCTTCTTCTGCAGATTCTTTGTGGGAGAGCTGGAGAAATGTCTGGAAGACCACGAGCTACTGCCTAAACTATTCATCAAGCACGTAAGCTGCGTGCGCGTGCGTGCGTGTGTGCGTACTGTACGTGTGTGCATTGGGAGGTCGCGGCCAGAGAAGTTAAATAATGAGATAGATGGTGGCAATGGCTCAGGGGTAGAGAAACCGTCATTAGAAAACGGAGGGTTCCTGAAGGGTTCCTAGTTCGATCCCTGGCTCCACCAGAGTTAGTGTCGAATATTAAGGCGCTATTTAAATGCAATTTTCTTTTTTAGATGTTTGTTCTGTTTGAACGGGGTAGGCTGCTACAGTAGATGTTTGTTCTCCGCTGGGTCTTGCTTGCAGGCTGCTGTTATGTTTTTTTTTTTGGAAGGAGCTAAGCTCCAACATCTGGCTTTGTCCGGGCTATCTGGCCTACATCTGCCCAGGGTCACATTTTCAAGCTTTGCAGGACTCAAGCTTTGCAGGACTCATAATGAAATGAACTCATAAATAGCACTGCTGGTGTGGAGTGTAGAGTTTGTTGTTTTTTATTACCAGCTTACAATTACGTCATCAAAATCTCCTGTAAATTGTAGAAGATTTTATGACGTCAGAATTATGATTATTTGCGACTGTAGGTCGCAGTTAACAATTTCTCTGCCATTTTAAACATAGCTGTAGTAAGCAGCTGCCAAATTGTCCTTACCTTTTAGCGTGGGCACGCGCACGCATCGTGCACAATCTGTGCGCGACTCATCTAGTAGACGTGTAGACTCGGTGACAAGCTTTCGAATACAAAAAACCCCATTGAAAAAGACATATCCGTTGCCACGCTGTATTCCTGCTTATCCGCCAGTGTTTACATGAAAAAACATTGAAAAAAAGCCAGGCATGCGCTATGGTAACCAGTGTTGGGCACGTTACTGACAAATAGTAACTAGTTACCGTTACTAGTTACTTCATTTCAAAAGTAACTCCGTTACTTTACTGATTACTCATACCAAAAAGTAATGCGTTACTGTGAAAAGTAACTTTTTAGTTACTTTTTCGTTTTTAGTTTAGTAATTTTTAGTAATGACCTAATAGCCTGCATGGATAAACTTTATAGCTTGTAATCCAAAAGAGAAATTAGACATTTGCCTGTGACCCAAACTAGTGAAAACAGCAGATCTCCAAGCTCACAACGCATCGCTTTGCGCTGCGTTGTGAGCTTGGAGATCTGCTATTTTCACTATTTCTTAAATATATTTGGGTTCTAATTTAGGCTGTCAGTCGATTAATGCTGCATGCCTGAAGAAGGCCTATGACCAAAAGCTTGCACTTTATTTAACTGGAAATAAAGAACATGATTTCCTCCATTTAATTTTTCATTAGGACAGATTTAAAATAAATAAACGTTTACAGCATCCTTATTCTAAGAGCATATTCACCCAAAGTAAGCTTGTAGATCGTCTATTTTTTGGTGAAGAGAGTTGATGGAAAAATAGTGCAAGGGGTGTTTTACAAAGCAAGCATGAGGCATTAGAGGGTCTAAATTGGTTTAACTGAAGTAATAGGCTATTGATAAATGTATTATCAGGCATGTCCAGGTTTCACCTGGACATGCATTGATTAATCCAGCGTCAGCGTGTGGACCGACACACACCACAACAAAGTGAACTGATTTTTTTTTTCAACAACTGAGAAACGAGAGGTGGTTTTCCTTTGAAACTGGCTAAAATAAAGGGCCATTTATAGGATGTCTTTTTCTGTAGCTTGCAAGCAACTGCAGCTTTGCAGTGCTGTTGCATTCTGTTATGAAAGAGAAAGTAAACTCCTGCATAGACCGTCTGGACGCACGACACATTGACACAGGATTATGGTTTATGGAATATATCCTTAAATTGTGGATCTATTGTTTTTGGCGAGTAACATCAGATGGATTCACTCACGGATCACGGGCAAGTCATTTATTTATTTATTTTTGCAAGACCGAGAGACAGGGGCTCTCTCTCTCTCTCTCTCTCACTCTCTCTCACACACACACACACACACACACACACTCACACACACACACACACAGTGACACACAACACAACCATCGGAACACATTAAGTGTCGGGTGTCTGCAGCAGAACATTCAGTAGCCTACAACACTGCAGCTCATTTTGTCTGCATAAAAAAAGACTGAGTAACGCTAAAAGAACGAAAGAACGCAGCTGTAGTAACGGTAACTGAGTTACAGAATTGAAAAAAGAACGCGTTAGCGTACTCGTTACTGAAAAAAAGAACGGCGTTACAGTAACGGATTACTTTGTAACGCGTTAGTCCCAACACTGATGGTAACACGTGGACACGTTCGCGCACAAAACGCACGATATGTGCGGGGATCATAATCCAGGCGTGTAGAGACTGGATCAAAGTTTCCAAACGCAAAAATCCGATTGAAAAACGAGCGTTCCATCGCCGAGTAGCTTCCACTTCTGTTACACAGTAAACCAATGGAGGCGGGACTATGGCCCAGGCTCAGACTGGATACGGAAAGCTGGATCCGGTCCAGACCGGAAATGACCGGATACAGTTAGGGGGGCGGGCCTAAAGAGCCAGAATCAGCGAAAATCTGCGCTAATACTTTTAATCCTTTCATAATGATTAAAGCTAATTAAACTTTACGGGCTCTATGGGCATGGCAGCGTGGTACAGCGGGAAATCTACGGTTTCTACGGGGATCGCGAGGTATGAGTTAACTATGAAAACCAGCGCATCTTGTCCGCAGCTGAGTCAGTGAGTAAGTAACGCCTCAATGTCAGTACATAGCTGTTGCCACATTGTTGACATTGTGACATCACATTGTTGTGACATCACCTCATCAAAGATCAAACCCTGGATATCGATACATGGAGATGACAGGATCATCACCTAGATCTCCATATATGGAGTTGACCTCTACATATGATTCCCAGATGCTAGGGCAACCACACTAATAGAATCCCTTTTATGTCCATCAATATTAAGCCCATATCTGGGAGTGCCCATACAATAGAATCCCTTTTATGCCATCAATATTAAGCCCATATCTGGGAATGCCCATATATGGACATATTATGTCAGTTTAACCAGTGTGGTTGCCGCAACACGAGTCACACTTGCAAATTAATTATGTCCTTGTCCCTTTCATGCCCATTATGGAGATCCGATAAATATATGGGCATATTCTGACATCACATTGTTGACTGTCACATTCTGACATCACTGTGACTCAGACTCATCAGAAGGGTATAAATTAGCCATGACAACGGATACCTTTTCAACATCTGACCTCACAGACTCCATATATAGATATAGCTGACCTGTTCTGATATCACCTTCAAGTATTTTTCATGATATCACTGACTGCGGCATGCTGGATATAAGGCTACACAGTTGAAAAAGGGGAACATATAGCCGCGGCTCTTATTTGCACCCTCTCTTTAATACACCCTTGTCTTTAATATTTTCTTCTCCACTACTTCTCGGATCCAAATACTGTACTTTTACTCCCCTACATGTATTTGAAAACTTTAGTTACTAGTTATTTGCAGATACTTTTGCAGATTTAAATTATAATATTATGAAACATACATGAACCACTTTGGCCTATTGTATAGGCTGTTTGAAAATAGCTGATCTACAAGCTCACAACACATCACGATCCGGTGGGTTGTGAGCTTGTAGATCTGCTATTTTTAAACATTTTGTACTCTTACAACTCTTACTACTAATTTTAAGTACTTTTTGATGCCTATACTTGTCATACTTTTACTCAAGTACATTTTTACTTGTAACAGAGTATTACTATTGCAGTATTGATACTTTTATGTCAGTCAAAAATAATTGCTTTCCGTCCATTTTAAACTTAAAAGAAATGCACACCTCTCTTACTCACTCACTCACTCACTCACTCACTCACTCAGACGCAAAGTAGCAGCTGTTTCATACCACTCTTCAAAGAAGTAAAATCCTTAGCGTTCAGATACAGTTATCCAAAGCCTGTTTCTGCTTGTAAGTTACCCAAGTGAAGCGTAACCAGTACATGTGTCATTGAAATTAGTCCAGAGTTGAGAGAATAGCCAATGAAATCTCAGGAAAGCAACCCGTCATTTTGACCTAAGTCTTTTGGTGTGGTAACTTGTATACTCTCTGTGTGTGTGTGTGTGTGTGTGTGTGTGTGTGTGTGTGTGTGTGTGTGTGTGTGTGTGTGTGTGTGTGTGTGTGTGTGTGTGTGTGCCTGCGTGCACGTGCAGGAACGGAGGCTACACATGTATGTAGTGTATTGTCAGAATAAGCCCAAGTCAGAGTTCATCGTTGCAGAATATGACAACTACTTTGAAGTAAGTGATGCCTGCCCGCCCACACGCACACACACACACACACACACACACACACACACACACACACACACACACACACACACACACACACACACACACACACACACACACACACACACAATTACAGACATATACTGTACACACAGATGATGTGCTTTCTTATTTATTTTATGTTTACTGTTTGTGTATGGTTTTCTGTGCGTGTGCATGTACTGTGTATATGTGCGTGTGTGCAGTGTATTCAACAGGAGCTTAAGTCCAGGCTGAGTATCAGTGATTATCTCATCAAACCCATCCAAAGAATCACCAAATACCAGCTGCTGCTCAAAGTAAGACCACACCCCCAGAAGATGAGACATACAGATATGTGTCTGACCCCCCGGCTCCACTGCAAGCGTCGAGCGTCGCATCAACGCTGGGAACGCTCCGGTTTTAATCAATGAAGGGTGCTCCACTGCCGACGGCAACGCCGGACGCTCCGGTGACGGCGTCCAAACTCTAAAATCGTCCCGGTTACATTTTTTTACGACGTCCACAACGTCCAGTCATGTATAAATTATGATTAAATGTAATTGCATTGCATTTAAATGTATACATACTTGCTTGCTGCTGTTGGATATCAATTCACGTCATTCACAATGGTTGACTAGATGTTCCAAAAATCCTAGCACATTTGTAATGTAATTACAGTGGTCTTCTCTTTGATGAAACTATGTATAAACACAACAGGCTGGGAAACAACTCCTTTCTCATTTCTTCCTCCTATCACAAGTCAGCAGTCACAAAACAGCATGTCCTGACTCATGCATGTGACGTGTTGTGAGCTTGTAGATCTGCTACTTTTTTTCCGTCACTTTAACACAACATACATTATAATTTTTTAGGCAGTTGATAATGCTCATCCTCATCTGATCTTTGATTGAAATATCAACAAATTCACGTTCAGTGGAGCCAGTCGGACGTCAACGTGACGGTGTCAGTGACCGTCCGACGCCGGCACGACGCCATCTTTTTGGTGGAGCCCTGGGGGGTAAGCCATCATTTTGACCGACAATAAGATTTAGAAGTGGAATAACTTTACTCATGAAGCTCTCCAAAATTTGCCCTTCCATAAATTCCAAAATATTCAAGACACAAATGTCTTTTCTGACACGTTTTTTTAGCGTTAGTTATCGGCTATTTTGACGGGTCTCCACCTTTTCCCCCCAGCTGGAATGAATTCACACCTCTAGAGCACATGCAGTGCTTTGTTGAAGCTAAATGGATCATTTACATTTCATTGTTAGCTCGGCAAAGGAATTTTGTCAAATATCCCAGTCTGCATGTGTGTGTATACTCACAGCGGGTAAATGCAGGTGTAGCGACAAGGCCGGAGGTGCTGGCCTATAGCTCAATGGTGAAAGTGCCGACACACACACACATTCCGATGGAAATTGGTGTCGGCAGATTCGGTGCTAGCAGCAGGGGGGGGGAGGAAGGACACTACGCAGAGGTTGCCCCTTCCTGCCCATGAATAAACAGAAAGCAGCCACCTTTGGCCGAGACAGGCAAAAGGGCTAGCTCATCGCTTGCACTTCAAACGACTGTGTTTACGAGTGTGACCAGAACACCAGGGGGGGGAAGACTTCTCCCCCGTGAACTTTTCAACTAAGCGGAACATTAACAAAATGTCACACCAGTCCACACACACGAAAACACCTTATCTGATGGCGCTAAAACAAGTGAAGAGCGACGCCTTCTTTCCTTTGTCTGAAAATATTGTGTTTTCCATATATGCTCTATGTGCCCGAAATAACGTGGGCTTCCCGATGACCATAGCGACGAGACGGTCGCAAAATATACCAAGCTCCGCGCAACCCATAGACGGAGGGCAGATGACCTGTGTGATATAGGCCTACTGTTAACTGATGGAGATCATGCGTTCGTTTTGGAGCCAAACGAACATAGGACATGATCGTCTCATTTTTGAGTAAGAGACATAATCACATGAGCATTTTACACCTTTTTGTAAATACACTGTAAGAGCAACATTCAGTTTCAGCAGCTTTTTCGTTTTATTTTTCATTTCTTTGATTTTCCCTGTTCCCACGGTAAGCTTTTGATTCAAAATGCATTGTAATGTGGTCGCACAATGGTTTTGTGGATAACTCGCTTACATAGGGAATTCCCTCATTTATATGGGACGAAGGTTTAGCATTTGAATTGACTTAGCCTTAAGCAATACAGTAACGCTACTTTCTCTTCTCATTTCCTTTCTTTTATTTTTCTATGACCGAGCATCCAGTCTGAACGTAATCAATCAGTATTATCTCTTTTATTTGTTCATTGTAATCTTGTAAAGCAGAGTAAAAACTAACTAACTTTTAAATGTACCGAACGAGAGCGTTATATTGCAATAGAACTCTTCTTTGCAAAGTATTTAGTTAGTCTGTTTCTAAACGTTTTACAAAGTTTTACATATTTTGTTTTGCGAGGAATGGGTCTCTTTTCATGGTTATTAATTGTATGTTAAACAAGCATGCGACACATGATCGCGTCTAGTTTGAGATATTAATTGCTACAGGCTGAACGCAAAGCTGTAGTTTTTGAAAAATAACCATGACGGGACACGCGATTCTCGCCACCTTTTTCTAGTGACTATCTACGATATAATCAATAAAGCTTTGATCTTATCTCACTTGGTTGGATATAGAATAACGTCTGTAGTCTAAGATCTAATATACTTTTATCTAAAAGCATATCTTGGAGAGGTCTGACCTACCGATCTTATTACCTCCCACGTGGTTCACACACCACAGTATAGTCGCTTAAATTAGCTGGACTGATAATCATTTTAGTGCACTTACGTATTTGTAAGTAGATTAAAACGATTCTAAGACGTTATCCTATGTTCTCCTCGCATGACAGCAAGTTTTGCTTAAAAATGTTGTGCACACCATTTATGATTTTTCAATAAATAAGTTGACATGAGATAATTTTAAAATCATATCTGGACATTCCTTTATTACTGTATATTGTGAATTGATTTGTGAAGCAACCGAAACATTACTACTTCATTAAAAGAACCCACACTTAATTGAGTGTGAAGAGGAGTTGATTTTCACGAACCATATGATCATCATCATATCTTCTTGAACATCACCCCTTCATTCTGCATAATTGCTCTTAAATACTGTATTAGGACACAGTATTAGCTCTTATAGCCTACAGAATTGGCACCCCAGTACGAGATATGAAGTTGATGTCTCGGTGTTGTTTTATTTTTGATTCATAATATAACGTAATTAATGTTGTGCGTGCTGCGCATTTGAATCACATCATTTGTGACGCTGGCCGTCATCAAATAACTTGGATTCGAAGCGCGGTAGACGCAGCATTGTCTTCCTAACGTATCTATGTCCTGTGAGGATTTTTAATTGTGGCCACAATTGGAATAATTCGCAGAACATTATACAAACTTTGGGGTGAGTTGAAAGCACCTGAAAAGCAGCGGTAATCCATTATAATATTAGCTATATTTTAAACTTTTACCCTGGTTTAAGCATAGTGGCTGTTATGTTCGCGACCTCTCATTTTTAATTAATTTGAAATGAGTCTTTCGCCTGGCAAATAATTTTGACTGAATAACAGTAGCCCTTTATGTATTTCAACAGAGGAGAATCTTTAGGATTGTGTTCTCCTTTCAGCATCCCCATAACAATTCGTTGTGTATGGGGGGGGAATTATTTTAAATAGGAAAAGCGTGTATCTAAATACTCTGCTAAAAAGCAAGTGAAAGGAACGTTGTGCCTTAAAATAAACCCCACAACAATTCTAAAAAAACATCAGAGTTTCTCTCTACACGTAGCTTTGGCTCCGTGGCCGTGTGTGTGTGTGTGTGTGTGTGTGTGTGTGTGCATACTCGTGCGCGCGTGCATGCATGCGCGGGGTGCGTTAAAGCCTGTCTTTCAAACGCTCCAAGCTGAATAGACCGATCTAGTCTGTTTTCTTGAACCAGCGCCATTTTGAATTCGGGGTGTGGTTTCCCACGCCCCCTGGTAAACGCAATACCCCCGCCCGCCCCACGTTTACGTGCGCGGTCCGCCTCCTCTAAAGGGGCACCTCCTCTTTCAGTACTACTGTCTCCCTCTCCTGGGGGAAGTCCAGTACTACTACCTCCCGAGGTATTTTAAAGCCCTTTTGCCCACTCTTTCATAAGAGCGCCTCTGCGGTCATAGCGATCTCATTTCGGCATTTTAACCTAAGTCAACTTTAACTATAGTTCACTAATGGTTACAGGCCCACACATCTATAATCTACCAAGGTGAAACTGAGCTGTGTTTCTAGAACGTTTTCTTTGTTTATTATTCCAATCCCCTATCCTTTTCAGAGTGATTTTGATATTCTACAAATAAAAGGACTGACTACTTTCTATGGCTGACACACTGATTGAGTGATTACTAAAACTGATTTAGTAAGATCAAACAAACAGGGTCCTAGCTACTGGATAAATAGGTTGGTTTAATTTACTTTAATCTAACTTAATTCATAGAAGCAATTAATTAAGTTGTGTTTTGTCATCAACATTTGTGGAATACCATTCTCACTGGAGAAGCTTAAGGATTCGAAGCTTTTATGCGTCATCCAACTAAAGAATAATTGTTTTTTAATTAAAATTTAAAACTTCAATTAATTTTGTTTATAAAAAAAAGTTTTTGTGTCACTTGAAATCCCTTCAGTCATATCATTTATTAATTTAATTAATAGGACTAAAGTAAGCAGCCTTTAGCTGCACGATTACAATTTTGGACACCACTCCTTGGATGAAACACGAAAGTTTAGGCCCTTTCATTAATTGAGAATTAAAGGATAATTTCAAATCAAACGCATATATAAAACCCCTGGGTTTTGTTTATCTGATTCCAAGCCCTCAGACTTACACCCCTGGCATTGCAATTTAACATAGTTGAACTGAACCTCAACTATTTATAGCAACAATGGATTCTTTTGTGGGTCTCGTTAAGAACATCGTCACAGACACTGACATCCCCTACTCCATGATTCCTGAAAACGAAGGTCACTCACACCCTCAAATGTACGATAATCTCCAAGATATCGGTAAGAATCATGAAGCTTTAAAAACAAAAAGTAGTAAAGCCAGACTTGATTGTGCTGGCTTGTTACTCGGGAATTTAGCTTGGTTAAGAGCTTTAGATGTTAAAACAATAAGAACACAAGCCCATGACCTTGAATTGGAGAGAACCGCAAAAGACGTGGCCTTACAACAGCTAATTGATGAGAAAAACCGTGACAGAACCACTGATACCACGAAAGATGATCAAATTGCCCATTTTCAGAACAAACTTGTAGAAGCAAGAACCGAACTAACTAACACTCAGGCAGAAATGGCCGATCTTAAATCAAAATACCAATTGATGGAGGTCGAGCTCAGAGAAGCAAAGAGAAATGTTAGGCAACTGAAACAGGAAAACGAAGATCTCCAGGTGGTGGAGGTGAGTACTCCGAGCGAACGCTCTGATTCCCCAGTCGAAGACAAGTCACAAGCGATACAAGCCTTGGAACTTGACAATGAGCGACTCCGTCAGGAGGCTGATCAAAACAGCCAACAAAGGATCAGTTATGTAAAGCAAATCACTAGCCTAACAACTGTAAAAGATGAGCTAAGTGATAAGCTTTTACGAGTGGTAACGGACAAACAAGAGCTTAAAACCTTATTACAGAATAGAGACCACGAAATGCAAAGGCAGCAACGCACAATAGCTACTTTTGACAGTGAGAGAATCGAGTATGACAAAGTGATCGCAGCGAAGGAAAAATCTCGCTTTGAATGGCAAGAAGAAGCCGTCAAGGTAAGGGCTGAGGTAACGAAATTGAGATTAGACGTTTTGACTGGCCGCACAGCGGGACCATTAAGCGTCTCCCCCGTTGGCAGCCTGCCGGCTGGCGACCTAAACTTGGTACAGTTTAATCGTGGGGATCAATTGCCTCCGGCACAGAGCTCCCCGAACAGGGGACAATCTTCTCGCTCGCACACTCAGTCAGGGCTCTCTGATCGCGTTACTGACGGTCAAGGCACCGACTCATCGTTTCTTCCTGGTCAAGGTAGCAGATCGACTGTCACTAACTTGCATCCAAGTATTTCTCCCCATGGTGACAACATTTCATCTTTCAGACGTAATGTCTCAGTTCTGGACCCCTCCACTAGAGGCGACAGGACGAATGTCACTTTCGTGAATCCGGACACTTATCCGTACGGCGGCAACGCTTCGTCTTATGGGCGCAATGCCCAAGACTTTGACGGCCCCATTCAAGGTGGCAGGTCGACCGCCACTGGCAGACATCCGGACACTGATCAATACGGAGGCACCGCCCCGGTGGATCGCCCAGGTCTCAGTGGCAGGTCAACTGCCGCCGACGCACATCAGGGTGTATACCCCGATGCTAGGACCCGAGGCCACCCACGCGGTGGAGATGGATGGCCCCCTGGCCAAGCTTACGGTCCGAATACACAAGACCGAGTGCTTTCCATACCCACTCCACAGTTGATCTCGGCAGCGACCCATTTGAAGATCTTTTTCGACCCAGGCTCACCGCACTCTTTGCAAGTGGTGTCTTACTTGGACGATATTGAGGAACATCTCAATATGCACGGTCAAGTCGATATAGGGACCATACTAAGAATGGTCCGGTACACGTCCGCCCAGAAAGTACGCGATTTTATTAAACGTCAATCGGCGAGGGTTCGCAATGACTGGGAAACTCTCCGACGTGTGCTCATTGAGGAGTACACGGATTATCGCGTTCAGAGCGGAATCAGCGCCGCCGTAGCGATTCATCAGAAAAAGAATGAACCGGTGAATCTGTACTACGAGAGGATGAGAATGGCTTTCTTCGGAGACCGTAACGAACCGGGTTTGGAGGAGTCTGTAGAGTTTAAAACTCTGTTCATGGACCATTTACTACCCGCCGTGAGGAGGCAGATACCGCTTGGTACAATGCCCAGAGTAACGTCTGCTCATGACCTCAAGGCCCTTGCCCGCATGGCTTTCGAGAGGGAACGCCCTACGAGCGGACCTGACAGGGAAATGTTCGATTTGGAATTGGAAGGTGGTTACTCCAACCGTCCTAAACCCAAGTTTTCACAGGATGAGCAATCTTCTCAGAAAAGCCGAGAAGACGGCGATCGAGACCGCAGGAGAGACAAACCGACCTCCTCATGGAATCGGAATCGATCTTCTTCGGCTGAACGGGATCGCTCTTTCTCGCAAGACAACCGCTATCGGGAACGTAGCCAAAGCCCGTATCGTAAACTTCGCTTCAATGACGTACCGTCAGACGAACCTAAGTCACTGAAGGTAAGGAACCTCTCGCCCCATCCCGCTAAAGAAGAGCGCCCAGCTCCGAAGAGCGACAGCAACTCAGTAAGCATTGACGTGGCAACACTGAATAAAATACTTGCAGAGGCTCGCAGCGTGGCTGTGAGAACAGGTAAGCTTAATCGCGGAAAGAGGCCGAAAAAGGGGACCAAAAAGGCTACGCCTAAGCCTAAATCCGATGAGGATCAAGGTAAGAAAGAGAAAGACCCCGAGAAGGACGTGATGTGTTTAACGGTAAGTATCGGTGACAAACCTTTCCCAATCGAACAGAGCCGGCCGGAGTTGACAGAAACGGTGACATTGGGCGTAAATGCGCCCCCAGACACACCTCCTGTCCTATACACCGTGGGTGAAGAAACTTCTAACTCTTTTGAAGTGCTGCGACTCACACACGGTGGGCCCGATCCCAGTAATGTCGATACATTACCGGAGGAGGAAGGCTGTACCGTTCTTACCATCCAGCAACGACCCTTATCCGCTGTTTCGGATCCAGAGACCTTTAGGACTCCGGGACCTAGGCGGCTGTTGACTGAGGTTTTGCAACGAGGCCTTCACAGGAAATTGTTCTTGACAGTGACGCTGGAACGCAACGTCACTCACGAGGCCCTGATAGATACCGCAGCGGATATCTCCCTAATGTCTGGAAGCCTTTTCAGAATCTTACAAAACGAAGCGAGGCGCACTAACAGAGAAATCAAGCTCTGTTACCATCCCGTCAACATACTCCCTTATGCCAATGCTAGCACAAGGCTGGAGAACGTGGCTCTATGCCACGTACAGATCGGACCCATGGAAATGATACATCCGATTTATGTGTCGGTCCTGGAAAATGTGCCCCTCCTTATGGGTCGCGACTTGCTTTACCGTCTCCAGCCCATCATTGACCTGAGGGAAAATGGCTTGACCATTTCTTCGGAACTTCGAGTGCCTGACCCGTTTGATCTTACCCCTTATCAAGAAACGGCGTGCGTTTCTCTGATAGAGGATCATGATATGGACAAACCCACGAGACCCCCCGGTGATCAAGAACTCCTTCGCCAACGACAGGCATTCCTGTGCACCCTGGAGATCTCAGTGGACCCAGAGAGATTTTGCCCCCAGATATCCGAAGGAATTACTCTAGAGGGCAAACTGTGCACCAATGTGGCACTCGCTTTGTGGTCGGAATGGTCCGCCATTAGTGTGGAAAACTTCGCCCTGCTCCAAGAGGCTAATTCCTCACTCACGCTGCAGAGGAAAAGTTTGCGCTTCCCCTTGGGGACGCCCCAACCGACTACCGCCCGCGCCGTTGGCGTTTGCTCTCTTGCTTTGTCTTGGGGAGGCCATGTCTTGAACCACGCTTTCCTGGTCGTCCCGGGACTCTCGCAGAACGCATTTGTGGGTGCTGATCTATTAGTCCGACTGGCCGTGACGATAGACATACTCAACAACGTTCTCTGGGCATTTGCGCCCATCGTGGTCGACGAAACTTCTCTTACGACCCGTCAAATTCTGGCCGGTCAAACTATTCCCCAGGTGTGCGGTGCAATCTCCGAACGCAAGGCCGTAATCCCTGCTCGCATGTCCGATGTCCCTGTGAGGTTGAACATCAGACCTGGGCAGGAACTCGCTGACTCCCTTGTCTTCTTTCAACCGGACCCGGAGTTCTCTCTTCAGGGTTTGTCCTGTAAGACTACTCCACTGTTGGAGATGGTGGGTAGAACAGCGTTCCTGCTGGTAACGAACCACTCGAAGTTGGATGTCACTCTGTATAGAGGTTCAAGTTTAGGTCTGATGATCAGTGCAGACTTCTACGACTTCAACCTAACGATTCCGGTTATTGGCAAGCTCCCACCTAACCTCCACTCGGACGGCACGAGCGAGAATCTGGTACGGACACGGCCCAGGGGGGCGATATCCATTATCTCCCAATTACCCATTGACCAGGAATCAGTTGGCAGGGTTGAGATGCAGGATGACGACAACATGGTCATCTATGACTTGACCTTGGGTGAAGTGGTCCCTCCGGGTGAAACCATCGCAACGCCATCTATGGATCCGCCCCCAAACTCTTCTGAACCTTATGTTGGGTTCACAGCAGAGTTGCAGCAAATGATGCCGTTGGCGGACGCATCTGATGATCCCGCGGTGATCGCCGAGTTCAAGCGTATCTTGTACAAGCACGGCAGCGTTTTCGCTAAAGATTCTCTGGATTGTGGTCTCACTTCTCTTCACACGGTGAGGATTCCGACCGACCCCAACGCTAAGCCATCTTTCGTGCGTCAATACAAGATTCCCCTTGCGTCGTACGAACAAGTTCATCAGACCTTGGAGTCGATGACGGACAAAAGCATCGTACGCTACTGCAATAGTACCTATAACTCACCCCTTTGGCCTGTCCTGAAGAAATCTAACGGGAAATGGCGTATTACCGTCGATTACCGGCAGCTGAACAAACAGGTTGCTTTGTCCCGGTGGCCCATGGCCCAACTAGAGCAGGAATTGCCCAAGGTGAGAGATTCAAAGGTGTTCTCCACTTTGGATGTGGCCTCGGGTTTTTGGACCCTACCGGTACACCCAGACGACCAGCATAAACTGGCGTTCACCTTCGCAAACCGACAATACACCTTTAACAGGTTACCGTTCGGATATGCCAACTCGCCCGCGGAATTCAATATCTTCTTGAACCGCGCATGTCCTGACGCCTCCGACCGAGGCAACGTGATCTTCGTGGACGACATCCTGATCAGAAGCAAGGACATACCGTCCCACCTGATCGAGATCGACCACGTCCTTGGACAATTGTCCGCGGCCGGCGCGAAAATCGTGCTGGCCAAAGCTCAGTGGTTGCGCAAAAAGGTGGACTACGTAGGGCTCTTAGTGGGCCCCGACGGTGTCGAACCCCAGTCGAGCAGAATCCAGGGTATGCTGAATCTGAAAACGCCTACCACGGTTTCTGACCTTCGCAGTTTCTTGGGCGTCTGTAACTACAGCAGACAATTCATCGATGGCTACGCGGAGATAGCCCGCCCTCTTACGGAACTTCTTAGGAAGGACGTACCTTTCGCATGGACGGAGGCACGAGCCACATCCATGAACACGCTGAAGCGTGCACTATGCGCCGCACCATGTTTGGCTTTTCCAGATGCAAACAGAGTTTTCTACCTGGAGGCGGGTTTCTCCCCGACATGTATGTCAGCTGGTCTGTACCAAAAGTACGACGCGGACAAGCGGGTTGTTGCCTACGCTTCCAAAGGCCTAAACGAAGTCGAACAAAAGTTCTCGGACTGCGAGAAAGCACTGTTCACGACGGTGTGGGCGGTAACACATTTCTCCAACTACGTGGGGGGACAGAAGGTCATTATCGAGACGTGCCACCAGCCTGTCATGTTTCTGAACAGCCAACGCCTGCGGAAGGGTGCAGTGACTAACTCCCGCATCGCCAAATGGCTGATGGCTTTCCAGAGCCACGACATAGAGGTCAAGTACGCCCAGAACCATAAAATGCCCCTAGGCTCTGGCCTGGCTGTGTGTCAGAACTGCACGCAAGATCCGGTGGATCCCGAGGTCATTCTACACAATGTCACGCCTCCCCCACCGACGCGTCATCACTACTACGAGGAGAACGTGTGCACAAATATGTCGACAGTCTATGTCGACGGGTCTTCTTTCAGTACACCCCCCCCACGCCGTGCGGGTGTTGGGGTGGTGTGGGTAGGCAACAAGCCTGCGGGACCCTTGTGTTTCAAGCTCGGTGATCAGACCTCTCAATACGCGGAGATTTCCAGCATACTGATTGCACTTCAATGTGCGTCTGAACACAACATCAAGGACTTGGTGATTTGCACTGACTCGAACTACGCACGACTCAGTTTCACATGCCATTTGCCCAACTGGCGTAGGAACGACTTTCAGACTGCAGGTCGGAAACCGGTCAAGCATAAAGACTTGATCCTTGCATGTGATCACATCGTGAACACACAGGATATGCAGATATACTGGAAGAAGGTTAGGGGTCACTCAACCCTTCCAGGGCCTGACAAAACCTTCAACGATGAAACGGACGCCCTCGCCAAGATGGGGGCTGAGCAAGGTTTGCCTTGGGACTTTGTCCCTGTCGACCCCTGTCCGATTCCCACCCTTAACGTCTGCGTGGTGACGCGGGCTGCCGCTCGCGCCACGCAGAACCCACCCATGGCGTCTGCTCCCGCACCGCCGCCTTCTGCATTGGCTCCGGCAATAACGGACTCGGATTTGATGGCCCTTCAAGCGGCTGACCCAGCACTTGCTCATGTCATTGCGCTCCTGTGTGGCGTCGTACCTGTCCCAATTCCGCTTGACGATGCCAACTCTACTGAGTATCTGGCTCAGCTCTTGTTGCTGCGTAAACGCTTGCACATGTCGGATGGTCTACTGCTGTATGCTGCTGACGAATACACTTCGCCACGGCTCGTGATCCCTCAGCATCATAGGGGGGTCCTGCTGGCGTACGCCCACGACGCACCGACCGCTGGACACAGAGGTGTCAAAGCGACGTACGAGGAATTGTGCCAGGTGGCATACTGGCCGAAAATGTACGAGGATGTGACAGACTACGTGAAGGGGTGTTTGATCTGTTGCCAGTTCCAACCGACTAACCCCAACCACAGAGCACCCCTCCAAAGGAGAGGTGTTTCATTCCCGTGGTCCGACCTCCAACTGGATTGGGTGGGCCCCACGACTGTCTCGTCTAGAGGTAATCGATACTTCTTAGCCATTACGTGTGCCTTCACGAAATGGATTGAATGTCTACCTGCGACTAACGACACCGCGGAAACCACGGCAATACTCCTGCTAAACCATGTCTTCAGTCGTTTCGGTCTTTGTGCTCGGGCATCTTCAGACAGAGGTGTTCATTTCACTGCGGAAGTGATGCAAGAGGTCTGGCGGTTATTAGGTGTGAAGAACCAACTCCACATCAGCTACCACCCAGAGAGTTCTGGTCAAATTGAGAGATGTAACCGTACGGTCCTGACCATATTGCGAAAATACGTCTCTGCCAATCAGAAAGATTGGGACGTCAAATTGCCCCTGGTCCTCATGGCCATTAGGGCAACACCTCACGCAACAACGGGGGTGTCACCTTTCGAAATGATGACAGGCCGGCGAATGACTCTACCTCTACATCTGCTGTACCAGACAGGCAACGTGAACTTGGCCACAGCCTACACGACTCACCAATACCTGACGGACCTGCACGCCCACCTCAGAACCACTTTCTCCTTTGCCCAAGAACATCTGCAGAAAAGTGTTGATGCCCAGAAGTCGTACTACGACCACAAGGCGTCTCAGGTGGAGCTCCAAGTAGGGGATCAGGTCTGGTATTTTATCTTTGCGTACCCACCGAGGATAATCAGACCGGGTCCCGGGAAATTGAGCAAGAAGTTCCTTCCCAAGTGGAAAGGACCATACACCATCGTTGACAAGCTCTCTCCCGTGGCCTACAAGATCAAAATCCCTAAGCCGCGAAGTGACCCAGAGTTCAAGTGGGTGCACCGAAACCAAGTCAAGAAGCACACCCCTCAGCGCATCACTAACTAAAAGACCAGTAAAGCGAATTAGAACGAACACACAGTGTTCCCCGAAGCCAGATGAAGTGATTCAATCACATAAAAAAAAAAACAGGCCATCTCAACATTAATAGTAGACATATTTTCAACCCTTTCAAAATAAGACCTCAAATAACATCTTACGAGTCTAGGTTAGGACATGATCATAAGACAAGTGTTTATTTTCGTTTTCTTAAATCCTTTGCATGACGCGTATAGTAAGTTTTGTTTTCTTTTCTGTTTCTTCTGTTTTTCTCCCTAGTTCATGATGAGAGCCCTAGGAGTGTATATACTACTGACCCTGATTTCCGAGGCCACATTCCAAGCCGATTATATCACGGAAGCCGACGCTGCGGGAATCGTTCTCAAAGACCAATCAGGTCTACTAATTACAAATGTCAGAACCGTCACGAGGACAGTAGCTGTCAAATTCGACTCTAGTGCCATATACCGAAAACACATGCACCACCTGCAACAAGCCTTCCTAGCCGAGGATATATCCTCCGACTTAGCATATTACTTAAATGACATCATAAAACATGGCGGAACCGAGGTATCCCACATCATAGCACAAATACAGAAGAACATGGTGACCCTAGAGGAACTGAAAACACACCCCGTTCGCCAAAAACGGTTCCTAGGACTCCTACTGTCTGCCGCGGCCGCGGTTGGATCCATTTTTAGTCTGGGTAATTCAGGGATGAATACAGTCACCTTACACCACTATCGAACTCTGCTGGAACAACTTCAAGCAGAGCAAACCCACATAAAAGCGCAATACCAGGTACAAAGTGATAAGATGCAAACTATAGGAGAAACCCTCAAAAAGACCATTGTTGTTGTAAATACCTACAGCCAGATGTTCAATCGTTCCTTCGAACAATTCAGAATGCTTAAGACCATGATGGATTATCAGTTGACAACGATTCAAGTAGCCCAGATGTTAATGAACGACATGTTACGAGAGGTTGAAGCATGCATAGAGGCTCTCAGCCAGGGTAGGATTCCCGCTTATCTAGTTCCTATGTCCCTAGTCCAAGACATCCTGAGCCAGGCCACAGGAGGTCCCGTCTCCCTTGACCAGGCTCACCTTGCCTATGCCTTAGGAGGCGCCCTTCTCCTTACCGCAGACGCCCAACATAACGAACTAGCTTTCATCCTTAGTCTCCCTATCATTGACAACCAAAACGTATATCGTCTCAAGGACGTAGTTAACGTAGGGGGGTGGCATGATGACACCTATGTCCGGATCACTACCCCCGAAGTGGTAGCATATCACGACAGTACTCCCAGTCTTTACTTAGCGCCCAATTTGAAAATGTGCACCCTAGTTAAAGACGTACATTACTTATGCCCATCTAAACCTTTTACACGAGACAACACCAACGGAATCTGTGGACTCAAACCCATGCAAGACAAGTCCAGATGTATGGCCCAGACCAAATCAAGGGCCCAGGTTCTGACTACCAAAGCAGAAATCGTAGGAAATCGTTGGCTTGTCAGTTCACCCCAACTGATGGGTACCATCCGATATGACATACATGATACCTCCAATGCAGTGGCCCTACCATCTCAAACCTTTTGGGTCAATGTCCCAAAGGGAGCCATCTTTCACGTAGGCGAAATGGCACTATTCCATCTACCCGAGGGTACCATTCCGACCGAATTAGAGATTTCCTCTTTCTTCGACGAACATGAACTCAAACTAGACTCGAACACCCTCAGACAGTTGGAGGGAGCACCCCAGCAGATCGAGCTAAACGCCCTCGATGCTGCCCTCGAAACCAAACCTGTCCTAATGGACTCCGACCCATACACCCTTGCCGGCTCTTGGTCGGCCTCCGACTCCCTACTAGTCCTACTAGTGGTGCTGGGCTATATTATCGCTGCCGTCACTGCATTCTTGTTCGGTAGGCGCCTAACGGCCGTCAATCGACGTTCGTGCAACGTCGCCGCCCGATTTAAATGTCGTGAGGCATCACCATCAGTAGTCATGGAGATCCCAGAAGTCACTCCCCTCCACCCACCATTTCAAGGTGACCGTGGGACCCTGCCTATACAAGACGAATAATCTTAGATACTAGGGCTCTAGTTTCAAAGTAGATACCTCCCCCTTTGGACAAACGGGGACGGCCTCCGTCGACATATGATTGTAATCGTTAATTTTTACTTTTTGTTGGGGTTTTCCTTTGTTTACTTTTTATATAAAAGAGGAACCCAACACGTAGATCGGAAATCTTTTAGATTTATTGTGATCTCCCATTAGGAAAGTCGGTCCCTATACGCAACGCCTAATAACTACCTCTCTCTTCGGAGAAACCCTGTGAATGTACACCATGTTACCACAAGCTTTGCGGCTAGGGTCGATTGGGATTTTCATGCGAGGTTATAACTTTACTTTTATACCTTTTTGTGATATTTTGTTGTTTTCCTGGACTAAGACAATCAACCTCCTACCTCTAAAGTGTAGGGCACCTACCTCTGAGCCATGGTCCAATATTGGACCACGTTAGAATAGGACGAAGTCACCTTATGCTTTAAAACAAATGGGCCTTGCCCCATCTTATATTCTAAGTGTGTGATTTGAGTATGTGTTCAGGCCAGACCATTTTAGCTTACCAGGATTCATCATACCCTGTGTTCCGTGGTCTAACTTTTACGCCTGAGTTGTTATTTTTACTTTTATCATTTATGGGCCCCCTTATAGTTTTATGGCCACTATATCACGACTGATGCTCAACCTAGAACTATAGGACGTTCTTTTCTTTCATCTTTCTCCTCCTTCACCCTGTCACTATCACCTTGAGGCATACGCTCCAATGCTTAGTTGTGAAGCATGTAGATTATTGAGTGCGACTATCATGACAATGTATCTTGAACTGATAGCTGTGAACCTTAAGGACAGTGGAGAGGGAGCACAAGGTGTGCCCTGTTTTGTTTTGCCCTGTTCTGTTTTTTTTTTCCCTTCCGTCTCTATGGCCCACACGCCTAAGCTGCTGGAGGCCGGAGAGCATCTCTACTGCTGAACCTGCTCCGTTTATGCTCACACAAGGAGTACACCTGGCATGCTGCTCTACAACCAGGTGACATCTCCTACAACGTCCGCGCCTATCCTGTTTCCTGATGACCGGGTGATGTCTACTACAACGCCTACATCGGTCATGCTGCTCATCGACCAGGTGATGTCTTCCTCCAGACAGCATCTCCACTACCGAATCCGCTCAGCTCCTGTGACTCCCACAGCATCTACACCTGCCATGTTACCTGACGACCAGGTGATGTCTCTTTCAACGTCTACACCTGCCGTATTACCTGAAACACAGGTGATGTTGGATACTACGATCTACAACCCCCTGAGTTTCAGTAGGGGGGAATTCTGTAGCGACAAGGCCGGAGGTGCTGGCCTATAGCTCAATGGTGAAAGTGCCGACACACACACACATTCCGATGGAAATTGGTGTCGGCAGATTCGGTGCTAGCAGCAGGGGGGGGGAGGAAGGACACTACGCAGAGGTTGCCCCTTCCTGCCCATGAATAAACAGAAAGCAGCCACCTTTGGCCGAGACAGGCAAAAGGGCTAGCTCATCGCTTGCACTTCAAACGACTGTGTTTACGAGTGTGACCAGAACACCAGGGGGGGGAAGACTTCTCCCCCGTGAACTTTTCAACTAAGCGGAACATTAACAAAATGTCACACCAGTCCACACACACGAAAACACCTTATCTGATGGCGCTAAAACAAGTGAAGAGCGACGCCTTCTTTCCTTTGTCTGAAAATATTGTGTTTTCCATATATGCTCTATGTGCCCGAAATAACGTGGGCTTCCCGATGACCATAGCGACGAGACGGTCGCAAAATATACCAAGCTCCGCGCAACCCATAGACGGAGGGCAGATGACCTGTGTGATATAGGCCTACTGTTAACTGATGGAGATCATGCGTTCGTTTTGGAGCCAAACGAACATAGGACATGATCGTCTCATTTTTGAGTAAGAGACATAATCACATGAGCATTTTACACCTTTTTGTAAATACACTGTAAGAGCAACATTCAGTTTCAGCAGCTTTTTCGTTTTATTTTTCATTTCTTTGATTTTCCCTGTTCCCACGGTAAGCTTTTGATTCAAAATGCATTGTAATGTGGTCGCACAATGGTTTTGTGGATAACTCGCTTACATAGGGAATTCCCTCATTTATATGGGACGAAGGTTTAGCATTTGAATTGACTTAGCCTTAAGCAATACAGTAACGCTACTTTCTCTTCTCATTTCCTTTCTTTTATTTTTCTATGACCGAGCATCCAGTCTGAACGTAATCAATCAGTATTATCTCTTTTATTTGTTCATTGTAATCTTGTAAAGCAGAGTAAAAACTAACTAACTTTTAAATGTACCGAACGAGAGCGTTATATTGCAATAGAACTCTTCTTTGCAAAGTATTTAGTTAGTCTGTTTCTAAACGTTTTACAAAGTTTTACATATTTTGTTTTGCGAGGAATGGGTCTCTTTTCATGGTTATTAATTGTATGTTAAACAAGCATGCGACACATGATCGCGTCTAGTTTGAGATATTAATTGCTACAGGCTGAACGCAAAGCTGTAGTTTTTGAAAAATAACCATGACGGGACACGCGATTCTCGCCACCTTTTTCTAGTGACTATCTACGATATAATCAATAAAGCTTTGATCTTATCTCACTTGGTTGGATATAGAATAACGTCTGTAGTCTAAGATCTAATATACTTTTATCTAAAAGCATATCTTGGAGAGGTCTGACCTACCGATCTTATTACCTCCCACGTGGTTCACACACCACAGTATAGTCGCTTAAATTAGCTGGACTGATAATCATTTTAGTGCACTTACGTATTTGTAAGTAGATTAAAACGATTCTAAGACGTTATCCTATGTTCTCCTCGCATGACAGCAAGTTTTGCTTAAAAATGTTGTGCACACCATTTATGATTTTTCAATAAATAAGTTGACATGAGATAATTTTAAAATCATATCTGGACATTCCTTTATTACTGTATATTGTGAATTGATTTGTGAAGCAACCGAAACATTACTACTTCATTAAAAGAACCCACACTTAATTGAGTGTGAAGAGGAGTTGATTTTCACGAACCATATGATCATCATCATATCTTCTTGAACATCACCCCTTCATTCTGCATAATTGCTCTTAAATACTGTATTAGGACACAGTATTAGCTCTTATAGCCTACACAGGACATTACCTGATTGAATCATTGGCTGGTTTCACGAGTTGTCTATAATCTTTCATTGCCTTTCAATAAAACCTTATTTGATAAAGATGACAACATTTTACTGAGTATAGAGAATGTGAAAGTGTTGTAATCGGTTCTTTATTCCATGTGCGAAGTTGAATTACACTGTGCGGAGAATGAGACGACAGACAGGAATGTCCGTGAAATCCACTCGACTGTTCATGATTCCAAGGAATAGTCAACGACGAATGCGGGAATTCAGGCATGCAATCAATGCTATAGGGCTATTTGTGGTGATACGTCACAGAATTAACCATGGATGTTTCAACGGTGTAGGTTAGGTATCAGCAATGTACGCTGCTGGCTGGCTGCAAACAGCCCTGCGTGCGTGTGGGGCATAAAAGCATAGTTCTGAGTTTGTGTAAGTCAAAACTAAAAAGATTAAAAAAAGTAGACTTTGTGCAGACAATATGTTGAGAAATGCGCTCTTCTCTCTCTGTCTCTCTGTCTCTCTCTCTCTCTCTCTCTCTCTCTTACTCTCACACACTCAGACGCAGCGACCAGCTGTTTCATACGTGCACTCTTCAAATAACAGAAAATTAATTTAATTTTCACTCTGCCTACCAAACCTCATTTTTGATGTAAACCAATGGAAGCCTAGATGTGCATGTGAGGTTTGTGGCATTGATATGTTAATGGACATTTAGAAGGGAATGGAATCTCCGCCACTGCGGGAGAGGAGGTGTCAATGCTGCTGACTCTGCTGAGTCTGGAGGGGAGAGAATAGCCAATGAAATGGCAGTAAACTATCCGTCATTTTGATCCAAGTCCGTTTGTGTGATAGGGTTTCACAGTTACGCTAGTGTTAACAGAATATGATCAGTAATTATTTGAGGTAATAAACATTTACATATTTGGGTGTGTTGTTTTTCATCTCACTCTCTCTCCCCCCCCCCCCCCCCCTCTCTCTGTTTAGGACTTCCTAAAGTACAGCCTGAAGGCGGGGCTGGACTGTGAACAGATTGAGGTGACAGATTTGTTGAACTGATATTAGAATTATTGTTAATAATCATTTATTATAATGTCCTCCACACATAAAATGCTTCTGCTTCTGATAGGCCGCTAACACTGGTAACTTTTCTGTCTGCCCTCCCTCCACCAGAGGGCAGTAGACCTCATGTCTCAGGTTCCTAAGCTGTGCAACGACATGATGCATCTGGGCCGCCTGTGGGGCTACGAGGTAAATACTCTGCATAATAGTGAATTGTAGCGACATTTGGCCAACGCCGCCCTCCCTCCACTCACTCTCAATGCAAGACGGAGAAAATATGGACACCGACATTACTTTTCCAAAAAAGCGACAGAGATCCGTAATGTGAACCTTACTTCCATTTGGAAATCATTTGGCTGTCTCAGGCGACCTTGATCCACGTGAGACACCGCCGAGCGCACGGTAGTGACCGAGTCTCCGTGTCGAGCGTTGCGAAGGTCAAATGAGGCGACTCAGCGCCATTAGAATGTGTAAACCAGGGGGACAGAATAGTAAATAATGTTTGGGGCGAACTGTCACTCAACGTACCTCTGGCCAATTACTGTGTGTCTTTTCCGGGACTTGCCTGAACGCCGCTATCATTCATTGTCACGCAAATACTCTGAGCTCACTTCCTGTTTCCTCACCACCAGCTTCTTGTTTCACACCTTAGATTGCGTGAATCCCCAACCCACCAGGGTTCAGTTAGGTTCTTGTAAAGGAGCGCTTGTTTTCTGTGGAGAAGACGGAGGCGCGCCGTCTCAGGCGACCATGAGCCGACGGCATGAGCCGACTCAGCGCCGTTACCGAGTTACCCCCTCCCCCGACATTCGCCACCTCCACGCGGTCCAAGTGGATACAACGGAGCTTCCCTACTTCCGGTTCAGCCAATCAGAAGCTTCTGAGGGGCGGATCTTAACTGAAGCCTGGAGGTTATATACGCCCTTAGATCCAGAAGGTTCACTTCCTGTTCTCTGTTCACTTCCTGTCCTCTCTCCAGAGAGATAGAGTGAGATCAGAACGAGCAGAGTTAACATGAGCTCTAGTCCAGGGCTTCTCAAAGTGGTGCCACAGGAAAGTTAGAATTATAACTAGACTACAATATGTCGAGGTGTCAACTTGCGTCTTGTGCACTCGTGGCCATGTATGGCTAACTTGTGCAAGTATAAAAGTTATTTTCAAACTATAATAGAAACGGATGTTCTTCCAAATGTTCCTTGTCACATACTGCATCTTAGGGGGAAAGATGGACATATTTTTAGGACGAATGTAATGTGCTAGATAGTATCACTCAGGGGTTTCCGGTTTGCTGGTTCTGGCCGCCTGATGACTACAACAACCGACAACATGACGTAACGTTACTTTCGTAACACTGCGGATCTAGTGGGGCACGGTGACGCCTGCTGTAACTTGTCTGTCGAGCTTGGGCGGCCAATTGCAATCCTGTATTCCTGGCGGTCACGTGAAATCCCGACCAGTCAAATTGTTCCCCCTTCTGAGAAAAGCCAATGCCTGCCACCCCAAAACCCAGAATCCACAGTCAGCTAATCCGCATTCTGTCGGTGTTCCTAGACACGAAAGGACGGGCAGCCAGGAGAGGCAATACATTTAAAAAAAAAGATAGATTTTGATAGATTTTGACACTTTGTCAGCTTGTTCTTTTGTCATTATATGGTCTAGTAACTGTGTTTTTTAAGGTGACCCTTATTTCCATTTGGAAATCATTTGGCTGTTCATTGCAACGAGGAAATCGTCTTTACAAGCCTTTATAATTTCATATACTACCTAGGTGGGGTTGGCGAAAGGGCCTTAAAAAATAACTAAAAACTAAAAAAGTATGCAAATCAATGTATTTATTCTTGCTAGTTGTGGTACGAGTACCTAGTACCTGGGTTTGATTGACAGGGTAAACTGACCAGTCAGGGCAAGCTGCTGCAACAGGAAACACTCTTTGTGACGGAGACGGACGGCGGCGTCCTGTCACGCTCCAAGGAGATGCGGGTCTTCCTGTTCGAACAGATCGTCATCTTCAGCAAACTGCTGAGGAAAGGATCGTCTATACCGGGGTACCAGTTCGAGAACAGTATCAAGGTACCTGACCCTAACCCTGACCCCTACTCTAACCCTGACCTTATCCTGACCCCTACTCTAACCCTGACTTTAACCCCTGACCCCTATACTCTAACCCTGACCCTAATCCTGACCCCTCTGACCCCTACCCTGACCTTATCCTGACCCCTACTCTAACCCTGACCCTAACTTAAACCCCTGACCCCTATACTCTAACTCTGACCGTCCTCTCCTCTCCTCTCCTCTCCTCTCCTCTCCTCTCCTCTCCTCCAGGTATCATATCTTAGCTTAGAGGAGCATGTGGATGCTGATCCCTGTAAGCTAGTGTTGTCGTGCCGCGGCTCTGCGGCGCGCTTCACGCTGCAGGCCGCTAACGTGGAAGTGAAGCGGCTGTGGGTTCGACACGTACAGGAAGTCCTGGACGCTCAGAGCAACTTCCTGTCTGGTGAGGAGAGCAGACACGCCCACTTCCTACATTCACATTCCTTTTTTTTTTTTTTTTTCCATTTTAATTCTGGAGGAAACATCTCTCTCCCTCGCTTGCTCCCCCTATCTCTCTCTCGTTGACTGTCACTGTGTCTTCACTACGTGCATTTGCAATCGCCCTTTCCGACCGATCCTTGACATCTTGCGGGCTTGTAGACCTGCTTTGCCAGAGAGATTTTCAGCTCCATTGTCCTCTGAGTCTGCACTTACTTAAGGCAGTGTGAATTTTAACACTGCCAGGTGAACACAAAGCCTATACTGTATATTTGCATGTCTATGGGAGCATGTTACGGGCTACTACGGGCAGTGCAGTATATCACTTTTAAAATGTTATTTTGAAGAAGAATAGTTACTTACTTTAATTATTGACAGTAAAAACAAACAATGCAATCTTTAAGGAACCCAGTAAACCCCTTGAAAGTATTTGAAGTTAAACAGATGTTACATTTCTGTGGCCTTTTTACAATTTATTTATATTTAAAAAAACATATATTTGAGGATATCTCAATGGATGACTTGTATTCATGGATGTTTGAGAGGCCCCAAATGGACACACACACACACACACACACACACACACACACACACACACACACACACACACACACACACACACACACACACACACATTTGATATCATGCTATATTAAGACCACTATAACGTGTGACATTGCAAACATCTTTCCAATCCATTTGGGGCCCCTCAAAAACACTCAGGGGGCCCCATGAGATATCCTCAAATATATATATTTAAATCTAAATTAACTGTATCTATGTTTTAAGGTCATGTAATAAAGGCCACTAAGTAACGTGAGACATTGCAGATTCGGTCATCATGAGGGCCCCTGATAGTTAAGGGCCGATGTTTGTGGTGATATTTTAGGGGCCTAGAATTGATTGGAAAGATGTTTATCGCTGTCTGGTGCCCCCATCTGTGTGGTGTCGCAGGCAGCTGCCTGGTTTGCCTGTATGGGCTGCATAGCCCTTAACCTACACTAAAGCCGGTTTTCCACAGGCCCAACTCCACACCACTCCACACCACACCGCCCACTTGTGTCAGGTTTTCCACTACAAGGAACTGGGTAGAGTGGTGTGAAAGTGGTACTTAACGTGGTACTATAACGGCTCCACTCTTGAGGTGGTCCGGCCTGGGCTAAGTGAGGCCAAATCAGTGACGTATACACGCTGCTGATACTGATTGGTCAGAGACAGTCTCACGGCAGAGCTGTGTCTTTCAACACAACAACTTGAGACAGATTTTAGTATGCAGTCACGGCTGCAAATCAAATATAAAAGCAAAGCCTGTTTGTTTTATATATCTGAGGCAGAATTGTGTTCCCCAGCCCTGCAGTTGAGATGCCACGAAGCACCAAGAACATTAACCAACACAAACAGTGGACATAGGCTATATCGTTGCGAGTCGCAATTATCAACGGCAAATGCGTCGGCAATACGTTATTTTATATAGATGAGATGTCAGTGAGATGTCTCCTGTTTGTATTTGTAACTGCATGTGTTGAATGGGGGGACAAATCTACAGTAGCCTACATGTACTGTACTGTTGCTGCGCTAGCATAGCCTCTACATTAGCTTACTTCTTTGTGTAGTTTGGCCAATAAAGTTATTATTTGACCATGAACATCCCGACGTTAGTCGTCGCTATAGTTGTAAAGACTTGATGAAGACCTGTGTGAGCGTGTGGCATCTAAAACATTGTCCACCACATCTCCGTGTTGAATGGGGAAAAGAATCTACAGTAGCCTACATGTACTGTACTGTAGCTTAGCATGTATGCTAGCGCAACTAGCCTCTACTCTTCTTTGTGTAGTTTGGCCAATAACGTTATTATTTGACTATGTTCACCCCGACGTTAGTCGTCGCTATAGTTGTAAAGACTCGATGAAGACCTGTGTGAGTGTGTGGCATAAAACATTGTCCACCACATCTCTAAAAATAATTAGCGCAAGTTAGCATCTCCGTTGTGTTTACAGACTGAGAAGATCCGAGTATCCGTATGTTGAATGGGGCGTCGATTTATTTCGGGAGCGGAGGGGAGGAGGGGGAGAGTGGAGGAGGAGAGAGGGGGGGGGGGGTTCTTACATAAAAAATGCGGTGCGGTGCGGTGTCGTGCCGTGTCGTGTAGTGTCGGGCTAAAAAGTGGTATGGAAAACCGGCTTAACTCAGGACTCCTGGATCGCTGCCCTCCACACTCTCCTATCTAACATCAGGGTCTAGAGCTCTACAGTGTTCTTCTTGTCACATTGCAGTGTCTACTTACAGTAGGCCTATAGTTACGTTTTAGCTCAAGAAATTAGACGTTTGCCTAGTAGTGAAAATAGTAGAGCTGCAAACTTGTGAGCTTTTAGATCGCCTATTTTCACTACTTGTTTTTTATATTTATTATTGTTGTTGTTGTTGTTGTTGTGTGTTTGTGTGTGTGTGTGTGTGTGTGTGTGTGTGTGTGTGTGTGTGTGTGTGTGTGTGTGTGTGTGTGTGTGTGTGTGTGTGTGTGTGTTCTCCCAGCCCTGCAGTCTTGTATCGAGTACCAGAAGTCACCGCCACTGGAACCTCGTCAGCAGACAGACAGTGTTGGAGGTGCAGAGGGATGTGCAGAGGGAGGTGCAGAGGGAGGTGCTACAGGCGGTAAAGGTGTCTCTACCATCATGGAGGTGTGTCAGGACTACTCGGCTGTGAAGGAGAACGAGGTCAGCGTCTCATTGGGCGAAACGGTGGAGATCCTGGCAGCCAATCAGCAGAACATGTTCCTGGTCTGCCGGAGGGCCGACAGCCAATCATCGGCCATCGAGGGCTGGGTGCCGGGAGATGTCCTCAAAGTCCCGTCCACAAAGACCATAAAAGACTCTGCATCCTGTCTCCTGGTGGGGGCGGCGGCTGTGGCGACAGCTGACGACCACAACATCAAGTAAGTCCCACCTACAAAATCCCCCAGATGGGATGCATTTCCTGTTTTGATTCATTTCTTTTTCTTCTCCTAAACTGAACACTCGGATTGGACGGCATGCTAAGCCTGTGGCTTTTTTTTTATCCCACTCCCTTAACTACTCCCCTCAAAGTGGGTGACAATGTAATAACCCCAGAGTTTGAGCCGAATAACCCAGATTCGGCTCAAACAAAGGGTCAAATTCGTTCTCCTGCATGCCACTAAAATGTGGAACACCCTACCGAAGGAGTGTAAATCCCTAACTAGTATTGTGTTCTATCTCTCTGTCATTCAATGTTATAAAAAAGGATCTCAATGTAAACAAGCCACAGCTTTCATGAGCTTATCCTTTTAGTTGACCTTGTGCCAGTGAACTGTACTGTCAAGAAACTGTACCTTTTCCTTAAATGTCTAATAAATACTTCAATCAATCAATCTGAGTCTGCTAATACAGATTGAATTGAATCAATCAGATTAACCAGGACTTTATTTCAGTTCTAATCCTGTTGGTTTGCATTGTCGATTATTATTATTATTATTAGTAGTAGTAGTAGTAGTAGTAGTAGTAGTAGTAGTAGTAGTAGCAGTAGTAGTAGTAGTAGTCCTCGTCGTCGTCGTTGTCGTAGTAGTTGTTATTACTCAAACAGCAACACAAACTGAGGTGTCCGGTGGGACTGTCAACCCTTTCTTCCCCTCTAGGGGGAGCAATTCAGGAGAACATCAGAGTCTAGCAGATGATAGGTTGATGTTGGTTGGTGGAAAGCAGGATGACAGGAGCAGAGCTGGAAACCTCATTCCGCAGCAGGATGTGTTTACAGAAACTGTGCTCAAGGTGAGTAATATGATATGAGTGTGATGTTATAATGAATGAGCTCAAAGTAAAACAGTAAAGAGAACAACATAAATGTTTTCTGGTTAATGTGAAAGTATCTGCTGTCATGAATGTTTAACCACTTCCACCCTGGTCTTTCATAGGGCCTTGTTCTAGCACCACCATGAGGCCAATGTTTGCAAAACTTTGGACACTCAGATGCTCAGATTGTGTGATCAAAATAGAACTGTCCGATTTTCCATATTACATCCTGATTGGCTAAACTGGCTTCCAAAATGTGCAGGATTTCTCAGTTTTGAACAAAAGTGTCTCAAATCATGAACACAGCTAATAACAGCTTAATAACTAATGTGTATTTGCTCTTATAACTAATATGTATTTGCTCCAGCAAAAAAAAAATCACGGCATGCATGCAAGCATTTTTTTTTTTTTTTTTTGATTTGTTGGATTGTTGAAATCATTTTGAAATTTTGTTTTGAATTAATGTCAAGTACTGATTTATATTTGTTTCAACTTTTGTAATTAGTCATTCATTAATGCGTTCTTTATTCCCTGCCATATCCAGAGTTTTGGCCATTTTTCCGAGGTATTAATTAATTTGATTATCTTAAAAACTATCCAAAATCAGAAAAATTATCCAAGGTTCCCTAAAATAAGTGCTTCTGGTCTGGGCCGGAAACTGGATACGGAAATGCATTTCTGGAGGCGGGACATAACCGATTTTCAAATCCCTGATCCTGTATCCGTTTGCTTACTGTGTAAACAAAGCTGCTGGTAGCTCGGGACGGTAGCTCAGATTAACATGCGTTTGTTCATGTTCGCGAACGGCGAATGTCGTGCAGACGCGTCGTACACGATCCATGCACCATCGTGCACAATGGACATGCACGGCCGCTGCGTAAAAGGTAAGAAAACACTGGCAGTCCGATACAGCAGTCCGATACAGCAGTAAGACACCGGCGCACATCGGCGTGTGCAGACTATAGGATATAGCCCGACATATGGAGATATAGCCTGTGTGACGGAACAAGTGACGGACAGGATCTGGTGGCTTTCATACTAAGTAGCTAACTATGTTCTCAACTACGGTCGCTAATTAATGATTTCAAATAATTGTACAGTAGTTGAGTAAGTAGTTCAATGTGTAGTGGAGTAGATGTAAGTATTAGCAAGTACATGTCATTGTGACCTGTGTTAACTAACTGTCACGGTTAGCTATTTTATTTACTTCCATATAGTACTGTAGCTCTATGTTAGTGATCTATTAATTATGACTAACATACAGTAAACCTCATATTCCAGGAGCTTGGAACCCAAACAGAGAGAGACGCTCTGGTTATGTCCATGATGGGATGGTGGCTAGGAGACAGACGTGTTGAGGAGTACATTGAGTCTGAACCTCTGAGGTTCCTACTGGAAAAATGTGGCTACAGGATGGATGGTCTCAAGATTTCAACGTGTAAGATCTTTACTCTCTGACCTGCAGTTTTGACCCTGGAACCAATCTAAGAACTAGAAATGTGCGTGCGCTTATTAGTAGGAAAACATCTGCCAGGAGGCAAACCCTGCCTCTCTCCATCTTTCTGGGTCATGTAACGACAATGCAGAAGCTAAATCAAAGTCAAAATCTGGCAGTAAATGAATTATAATAATATAATAATAATAATAACAACAACGACAACGATAATGATGATTATAATTGTAAATGTCGTCTCTTGTCTTATTTTCCAGTGAGTGTTGAAACACCATCTGAGACAGGAAGTGTATCCAGCTGGTCACCTAGCAAGAAAGTCTCTGATTGGTTTGCGTCCTCTTCAGGATATGGGACCTTGAGTGAAGTATATTCACAGGCAGACGCTGACGTGATGATGAGTGTGAGAGATGAAGATGTTTTATAGATGAAACTTAAGTTTAGGAAAATATTTGCAAAATTGTTCAAAATGTACGTACGTCATTATCAGAATTATGTAATTAATTTCCAAGTCATCATTCAAGTAGTACTCTTAGAATCTTCCTCAACAAGAGAAGCGAGGGGATGAAATTAGAGAGACAAAACACATTGTGCAAGATTCATTTAATGAAATTATTCTCCCAATATATATATATATCGGTTCAATCCTTATTTTTGTAATTTCTCCATCACATTTCTCCATGTCCATCAACATTCAGAACACTGATTTATTTATTTTTAAAAACATAAAATAAATTACATCAAATTACATGAATAAACATTGTTTATTGATTCATTTGTTGGTCATACACCCTGTATGTACATAAAGGACATATCAGATGTCTGTCCTTGGATAATGGACATCGATAAATTACCGTACTGTATGTGATTTGCCAGAATTGAATAGTCAGTAGAATAATTCAACTGGATTTATAGATTAAGTCATTTAAAAGATGCTGTACTATTCTGAATGTGAATTTCTTAGACTGAATCTTGCTTAAAGTTGTGTTTTACGATTTCTTCTCAATTTTTAGGATTTGTCTGACATCTCATCAGAGGAAGAGGAGGAAGAGGAGGATGAGGAGAAAGAGGAGGAAGAGGATTCTGGTGAGAGTCATGGATCATATTAATCTTTTATACTGTAAGCCTCCAAGCTGCCGCTGATCCATTAACTGTCCACTGTCTTTACTCTCTACAGACGACTGCATGAACATGATGAAGATGCTGAAGATAGAATGTGGAGAGGAAGGTAATACATTTCACACTACAATGAGTCTCGGGAACCCAGGCGTTGGTGTGGATACAAAATGAAGATAATGATTTAAAAGTGTGGTTGCCGTGAAGCGAGTCACACTTGCAAATGAATTCCGTTCATGGAGAAAATCTCCCTGATGTCATCAATATTAAGCCCATACTTGGAATGCCCATATATGGACATACTGTGTCTGTACAAAATTCCCCATCACTAGGGTTGGGGGCGGTAACCGCCGTACCGCGGTATACCGAGGCCTACCACGGTGTCAGGGTCCTTACCGCGGTCAAAATAGTCTATTTTTTATTGAAAACAAGCGAGTTTTAAAACGGGGGAGAGGCGAGGACCGCATGCGCTCCATGCCGCTCTGCTCTGGGCTGCGTACCACAGGTTTGGAACGTCTATGGATTGGAAGCCACATACGTCACTCGACTCGGAGACACAGTCTACAGCAGCAGCCTCGTAGTAGGGAGCACGGAGAAGCGTAAACTTTCTCTGACTGTAATCCACACAACACAAGTATGTTAATACATACCTTGTGTTGTGGCAGTAGTACCTTGTGGCATTTTGTTTTTTATTCATACGGATTACAGGCGGAGCGTGGACCGCGTGGACTAAAATCGAAAATGAAACTATCTTTTACTTTTCCCACCGCGTCGCGCCGAGCCGCCGACTCGCCCGTTGTGCCCCCGTTGTGCCCCGTCGCCGATTTTATAACCTTTTCTGTCAAGTCTTGTCACTAAAACCTGTATATATCAGCACTCAATCGCTGCGATTTCAGACGTGAGTTAATCACTGTACACGATCTGATTACCCGTCTCCGTCTCTCTTCTGGTTTGTTCACACACAGCAGTCTGTGTCTTAAAAGCCCAAATAGCTACCGTTACTATGGTAACCCGACAGTGCAGATCTAAAAGCTCAGAACGCGTCGCGGATGCGACGTGTTGTGAGCTTGTAGATCTGCTCCTTTCAAAGCCAAACCTGCTGTGCTGTACGGGGAAGTATAACTCGGGTAGTCAGGCTGTGGAGAGGCGACTTTTGGGAAGACGATTGCAATATTTTGGCTTATCGCCGAACCTTAATTAATAGATACGGGGGTGCGGTAATTACCGCAATACCGGCGGTAAATGGGAAGACGGTAATCGCGGTAACAAAATGTCGATACCGCCCCACGCCTACCCATCACCACCTTTATTGTCCCCATTTAGAGCAGGCATGCCTCAGGCACCCTCTGATCAGGACCCAGGTGACACTTTAGTTGAGGCACTTGTTTGGGCACCACTAGAACAGAGGACCCCAACTGTTTACATGCATGAGTGCAGCCCATAGAAGAATAGAGAGGACACCGGATATCCCCACCTGTCCACTTGTATTGTGTTGCTCACCCAGCGTATGAAGCCAAATTTCAATCCTTTCTTCCGGGTTTGAAACGTGACGTTGTGGGGCCTAAGTGACGCGTTTTGCGTCGTCGTTTATGTTCATGGACGCGCTGTCAATAAAAGAAGCCTAGAAGCGCGTTCATGTTTCTGGCCCCATCCGTTAAAAAGCTGCAGTACTACAAACGGCCACCATGTAAATTTGGCTTCAGGCTTCCCCCTGGTGTCTGGGGGCTTGGTGCAGCCACACACAAACATATGCACATAATAATATAATATTTCACAGTGTCAGTCTCATGTGGTCTATAGATAGATAGATAGATAGATAGATACCTTTATTATCCCAAGGGGGAAATTCATTCTTGTCTATGACGTCAGCCATCTATGATGTCAATGCAAGCAGGCGTTTCACGATGAAGCCGTTTGATTAGACATATGGCCCAAGTGCAAGCCACCATAACTGTTGCAAAATAAAGTTTATCTACAAAGATGGATGGAATAAGGTCGGACAAGTACTACAGTATAGTCTGGTTGCCCCACACTAAAAACATGATTAAAAATGTTCTCTTCAATGTCTTCCTGCAGAGCTGAAGAGACCTGATCTGGATGATTATGACAATGGTAGGTGGGAGATGAGAATACATGAATGAATGAATGGATGAGTGCAATACCGCAATCACCTTTGTGACATTTGGGTAAATATTGTGTAATTATTATGTTTTGTCCCTCCAGATCAGGTGTACTTCAGACCATGCTGTGAAAAATGCCAACATGTCCAGCAGGTCAGTTTGATCAAAGCAGATCTATACTCTTCTTGATATGCGTCATACACAGCTCACTTGGGGTGCAAAGGACTAAGGAGTGTGCTCGCAGCCTTTTTTCTCTTCATTAAATAGTAGCCGCCTATTGGTTATTCATGAAGAACAGTTCTACCTTCTCACAACTAGCTGTTGTGTTCATTCTGTTTTCAAAGTGACTGTCCAACTCTGCAGTCATTGATTGGATTTGACGTAATAATCTGGAAGCGCAAAGCCTTTGATGTGAGGAGGTGCGCTGATCAGTGACAGGCTGACATTTATCCTGTCAAATGACGTAACATTAACGTTTACTTTATAATGTTGGATTCATTCAACATAATTGTGGGCTCGCGGGAAAGGCGAGAATACTATGTTATCTCCATTATTTATTTACCAAGTCCGCCACAACAGTACAAAGGCAGGGCCCTTAGCCAATGAGGTGCAATTGAGGTGCGGAAAGTGTGGGAGTGGTGTTAGCTGGAGTATTGGTTGAGCTTCACATGACAGTTAGCACGCTGCAGCATATAGTCACGAGCGAGCCCACACTGTTTCGTAGGAACAGTATTTCTTGTTATTATTAATAATTATGCTTCAGTGCACAAGCAAGTCCAGGGGATAATGATTGATCGCTTTGTAACTGTGCCCAAGTAAGTAGTTTATTTTAAAAAAAAAATAGGCTTTGCTGGCTGCACACAGACCAGGTATACAGACTGCAGCTGTGTCCTAGGCTCGTAATATAAAAGTCTATTAGGCTGCGCTGCTAGCAATGCATTATGCAGCCTATAAATGTACTGCCCGAATGTAATGCTCTCCTGTGTGTGTTTGCTTGGTAGAGCTACGGCACTAAGAAGATCATCCCTGAGAAACTGTCCAGAGGGCGCTTGCAGTGAGTCGGGACATCAC
Organism: Nannobrachium achirus; assembly: GCF_963921795.1. NCBI lineage: Eukaryota > Metazoa > Chordata > Actinopteri > Myctophiformes > Myctophidae > Nannobrachium > Nannobrachium achirus. The sequence continues at coordinate 52,807,216 of NC_137821.1, read as the reverse complement.
TTGTGAAATCATCTGCTTATCTGGTTTAATTATATTTCATATAACTTATACGAATTTTAAATTTGGCGTGTGTGTGTGTGTGTGTGTGTGTGTGTGTGTGTGTGTGTGTGTGTGTGTGTGTGTGTGTGTGCGCGCGCGCATGTGCGTGCATTCTTTAGGGCTCATCTGGAAGGAGAGGGGACATATGAGTGTGAGTTAACAGGCTTGATATTTAATGCGTCGGCGCGAGTTCTGGTGCGTTATTCCATCCTGTCCTGGTCAAAGTTCAACAAGTTCATCCCGGACCCCTGGAGGATTGCTGGTCCTATATTCAACGTGCACACAGTCGACAAGGATCCATCTGCCATTAAGCTCATCCAACTACCTCACTCCCTGTGCCTGGCTGGTGAGAATATATGTATAATACATTTATTATTGAATAATAAAACTAAACATCTTCCAAGTCTAATACCAGTAAGACTCCCTAACCGGGAGATAAGCGACCGTCAGGTCGCATACACAAACTTTAGAAGGCAATTGTAGCCAATCAGGAGGGAAATGGGATAGATCCATGTTGATGACATGACTTTATGAGATACTGTGTACCGCAATTCGTGATTTTAGGCCAAAATCTGTAGGAGCAGTGTCCAGAAATCGGCCTCATGGTGGCGCTAGAAGAGGGCCATGTGAGAAATGAGGGGTGGTCGTTGTGAGTTGCCATCCAAGGAGGTGTGTGCAAAGTTTGAGAGTTGGGCAACTGGGCACTTGGGACATGTGGGCACTTGGAGAGGTGGGCTCCTGGACAGCTGGACACATGTGGGCAAGTGTACAGATACAGATCTGACAGATACAGATCTCCATATATGGCCATATCAGTTGGATCACTGCTGCAACGTAGCTGTGAGCGCCTGCAAAGTGGGCGCGATCTCTAGATGTGAGTGACCCGAAGGGCCGCTAATTTCTAGTATATATATATATATATATATATATATATATATATACACATATATATATATATATATATATATATATATATACACACACACACTATTGTCAGCCTTAATTGGTCTTTATTGGCATCCATGCATTTTAAGTTGTTGTCTCTATACAACTGTCCCTCCATCCTTCTTCTCTTTATCTACACCTGCAGGCCAGGAGAAAGAGAAGGTCTTTGGTGTTCTACACGTCAAAGGCAAGGATCCCGTCATTGAGAAAGTCCAGTACTCTGGTAGTCATCTGATGTGGCCGGTGTCCTCCCTGTCACCTGTGGGTGGCATTGTCCTGGACACACCGCAGGAGAAACACCACGGCGCGGTGCTGGTCTACGAGGTTCTGGGAAGTAGTATCGACGCCCACCCTTTCCGCATCTTCCCCGTCTGCTGCAACACATCTCATATTAAAGTGAGCGGGCCACCAAGATGGAGACAAACGTTGTTGTATAACTATTCACATGAATCATGTGAACCTTTAAAATAATAAACTTGCAGAGCTCTTTTGAAGGGTAGATTTCAAAAGAGCTAAAAGTGAAAAGAGGAAGTTGAAATAATGTAATAATGCATATCATCTTCAGATCTACCAGTAAACAAATAACTCTATCTTTCCTGCCTATATTGTATGATGTCAGTTTTGATTGAGTCAGTCTAACTTTGGTTTTGACTCATCAGATAGGCCTACACTATGACTCCTCTTCGGTAGCAATCTAGCAACCAGTCTAGTAGAACTAACAGCAACATTCCGTGTCTTTATTGACTCCTGTATGAACACTATATCCAGTCCAAATACATGCAGAGATCAAAGGATTAAGATTTTGATTAGATTTCTAGCAATTATAGTGATCAATGACCAGCTGTCATCAATATTTAGTAAGGCTGCAACTCTTTGTAATAGGCTTTGTAAGTAATTAATCAAAATGATTCATATTTGTAATCACATATAAAATATTTGACCTACACAATCTTTTTCAATAGTAGTGGTTAATAAATATGCTGACAAATTAATCAATATACTTTAACATCAGTCAGACAAGCAGTCGTCCAGATACAGCACAGCAATTAAGAGTTACAGATTTACAGGTAAAGAGGTTAGAAATACTGTTGTATACAGCAATTTAGGGCAAGAAAAATAAAACGCTGTCAATACAGAACAACAGTAGGTACAATGGTATACGCAATACCTATACATGTGCTCAAGATGTATCAGTCAGTTTTTGTATTCCCTCCTCTGCTTTTGTCATACCTGTTGTCCTTGTGTGTGGCAGGACATCAAGAAGATGATGAAGAAGGGACGTTTCAGTAAGGTTGACAAGAATCTGCTCTGTCTGCTGGCAGAGGGGAACTACCATCTGATGAGTGAGCCAAGAGGAGAAATCTATCCTGAGGTGTGTCTGTGTAGATAGGTGTAGCAATGAGCATACTGCATGCATTCAATTTGAATGTTAATTACTAATGTTATGTGTCTTTGCAGTACTTGCCGTTCACCCTGAAACCAATTCAGATCAGAGGTTTCTTTGAAGCATACTATGAGCATTCACCTCCCTTCACATTTTATCTTAAAATGAGTGGTACTGATGAAACTGCATGGACTGATATAATTCGACAAGGTAACTATGTATAAGTCACCCATGTCTACTTTAATGTTTGTACTTTTGCAGTGCATTTCTGTCTGAAAGATGATGCTTTTGCATTTTATTTCTGTCTGAAAGATGATGCTTTTGCAGTGTATTTCAGTCTGAAAGATTATACTTATCTCTTGTTGTTGTGGTGTCAGATGACTTGGTGAAAAGGCCCAGGATACAACAACTATTTGGTCAGTTTCCACTGGGCTCGAGCAAAAAGAAAACAGGTTAGAGCGAATCATATGATTTAAAGTTTACGAATTAAAATTGCTTGGATTAATTAGAGTAATATCAGGATCAGCGTTGTAGAACGAGACAGTAGCTGAATTTCCATCTCTTTCACAGTCACAAAGCAGAGAACTGATGCATCGGACGACAGAGCCACCAGTAAGAGACATTCTCTCCTACATCGGCCAGGTGAGTTTACATTTCCTTACTCGTTAGATAAATTAATTCATTAAAATCACATCATGAACATGAAAGTAATTTCTGTTACATCAACCGATTCTTGTCTTCTCTAAGGTGCATCAGCTGTGAAAGAACCTCGGATTAGCCAGACAACAGGTACTTGTCTCTGAGCTGTATATTTGAACCTCAAACCAACAACTACAGAATAATCAAATGGATAATGAGATAATTCATGTCTGAGGTCTTCTTTTTTCCAAGTTCAGTGTACCTCTAATTTTCTGAGGGCAGAAGTCGAGTATTATAATAGACTTTTCCTTTGACAGACAGGAAAGCTGACTTTGTGGAGAGGAACAGGCTTGCTCTAATCCAACGTGTCAGAGAGGTCCTGTGTCTGGCAGATGACCTGCTCGACAAACACATCTTCTCAAAGGGGACGTACGACTGCATCAGGGAAGCAAAGACCAGTCAGGAACAAATGAGAATACTGTTTGACGCCGTGCATCCTAAAGGGAAAAGAGCCATGTCAGTATTCTACGATGCTCTGCAACAGTATGAATCCTTTCTTCTCGAAGATCTGGGTAAGAGAAACCAACAACGTAACAAAACCCCTCTTTCAGTCCAGTCTGTTTGGAATTCTGTGTGACATGCATTTGCTTTTTGTTTGTTTTCAAATTCCACCAGAAGACGAGGGCTGATAATCGCGCTGTATTATCTCCCATTGGGAGCTGAAAGCCTTGCTGACCTTCGACCTCCTGGCTGACCTCTGACCTACTGGACACATCCCTACAACCTGACGACCTCTCTCTGAAATGACTAGAGAGCACTTGTGTGAAACAACCAGCAGAGGGCGTACGTTTCCTGATGAACTTGAACCCACAGTGCACTGAAGTAAACTCCCAGTGTAGGGACACCTTCAATCAAGTGTTGCCCATTTTCCCTACTAAAGGACTTACAGTCTGTTGACTGCTCAAAAATAATGAAACAATTAAAGTAAATTCATTGTGACCGTCAGGTCGCAGTTACTATCAAAACCTCCACCGGCTGTCAGTCTGTCAGTCAGTCTGTCTGTCTGTCCATCACATGTCACACTTTTGCCTTACTCATATCTCCGCCTCTATCCATGCCAAACTTTGCACACACACTCCTTGGCTGCCAAACCACAACCCCCACACCTCATTTCTCACATGGCCCTCTTCTAGCGCCACCATGAGGCACATTTTTGGTTTGGACACTGCTCCTACATATTTTGGCCCAAAATCACACAAAGCGGTACACAGTATCTCTAAAGTCATGTCATCAACATGGATCTGTCCCATTTCCCATATTCCCTCCTGATTGGCTACCATTGCCTTCTTAAGTTTGTATATGCGACCCGATGGTCGCGTATCTCCCGATTAGGGAGTCTTGCTGGTGTAAATATGTAAAAAACATAAATGAAATAATATCGAACGCAGTACTTGCACGCCCTGCTGGCGCAAGTAACAAGAACAAATATGACATTTTACATGCAAATGGCCATCCTTCCTCATCGACCGGGCCTTTTCAAGAAATGATGCAGATGAAAAGATGTAATTTCTATGTGTCATGCAACCACACAAATTCATCATTTGGATCTAAGTTATTAAAATGTCTCTGCCTTTCAAATGTAATAATCCTTAACCTGTCAAGTTAAATTAATTATTTCCGTGCTTTCCACAAATTGACAACACCAAAGGCCAAGTGATCTTGACCCTAAAATGACCCCTGGACAAACATAACAGCAATTGCATATTAAAGCCACATGGTGGCAACCAAAGACCACTGTATAACCACTACCTATACCAAGACATCAGAGACACATACTTCCCACAGATTACACACACCCGAAGTGAGTTTGAAAACATGACCAATGATGAAAAACTCCCATACCTACTGGGAGTCTGTGAAGAGCCATTCATTTTACAACTGAATTGAAACTTGAAACGTTAAAACTGCATGATTTTTGTAGACATGTCAGACTATTACAATGAGGTCCTTTCATAACACGACAGCGGCACTGTATCACTCTGGTGTACTCTGGCCCTCAATAAAGCCTGGTTAGCTAACTCAGTAGCGAGGGTTAAGGGCCATTTTTTGTTACGTATGCTTGATTTTGTGTGCGTTTTGGGTGAGAAAGTACGTACGGTAAATCCGTCGACATGCATAGTTCCTTTACGTTATTTATGTGCCGAACCGCTCTCTCCACTCCAATTCTGCTCCGGTTGGGGCCGCGTGCCACATGGTGGTTCTGCACACATGTGTAAAAACCGAAGCATTTAGCCAAAATATGTAGAACCACATTTTTGTTTGACCCGCCGTGATGTTTGGTAGGTCTATAATACGTGGTAACAGTCTCGACTGGTTCTGCTGTCTGTCGACAACTTTATCGCGGTAAATGCAACTCCGCGAGGGTACAAATTTAACCACATGGATGCGGACCCGGAGTAATTATAACAAAACACCCATAGGCCTACACACCCGCTCATATATTGAACATAATTCCCAATTAATAAATGAGCCGCTGAGCTAAATCATCTCTTCTTGTGACTTGTGTGCCTCACTGTCCAACACAACGTCTGTGCTGATGACTGTGTTGATGCAGTGTGTGTGTGTGTGTGTGTGTGTGTGTGTGTGTGTGTGTGTGTGTGTGTGTGTGTGTGTGTGTGTGTGTGTGTGTGTGTGTGTGTGTGTGTGTGTGTGTGTGAGGAGTCGAGGCGTCCTCTTCAAGTGGTTAACGACATTCCTTTTTTCCCGTTTCTTGAAAAAATATATTTATATTGGGACACACAGTTTGAGAACTGCTGTCATAGAGCCTAGTTAAAGTAATTTTCATCACTACTGCGCCTATATGTTTGACAACGGTGGCCGTGGGTACTTCTTGCTATATAGGCTACATCTTGTACGTTCAGTCCGTCCATTTGGGTGCTGAACGTAAGGGTCCGTATACAGAGCTAAATCATCCGGAGTATTACGTACTGGGAGTCAGACCGGATTAAACGGAGGAAAGTTCTCTCACCCTCCGTTGCTTGTGTATTCCTGCAGTCCATATGTACTACTATGCATGGTACTTTAGCAGGTAATTCAACGGCCCAGGTTCAATTCCCTAAGGCATACATGGGCAACTGGCGGCCCGGGGGCCGCCAGTTGCCCACAAACATAATTTGTGGGTCACCTGTTGCCCAATGTTGTTGGACACTGGGAGGAGCCGTGGGAACACACACATCCCCTCCAAGCGAGAGTCCAGGAACGCCAATGGTTTGATCTGTGTCGTGAATCCTCTGACCTTCCTCTATGTTCTCCAGGACCACCAGTGCATCTGCCTGCGGTGGTGCAGTTGGTGACCTGCCAAAACAGATGTGCATCCGCCACCAGCCGCAGGTTGCACAAACAGACCATAGTGTCATAAAGATCAATACCATCATAATGCATCATGCACAGCACCACAAAACTAGGCGCGTATGTGGTGAATGTGAACATTGCCATTACATATACAAGAACCTCGCGTTTCTCTATTGGTGAGCGGCGTGTGCACCACGATCGTGCTGCTGTTGCACATGTCACCACAGTCAAAGCAGAGGCCGCAGCGCCCAACCCGATGATGGAGTCGTAGTCTCCATAGACTCCGTAAGGGTGTCGAGTCGTACCTTCAGAGAAAAGCATGCAGACGACAACCAAGGTGAGGACAATTGGCAGAGAAACGTAGATGGACTTCAGTTTGGAACTGTACTGCAAGGATTCTTCAACATATAAACCACATGAGTTGTGTTGCAGTTAATAAACCCAATTTATTTCACATACCTGTCCGGTCTGTGGGTGATAAAATACCTTCACTGGTATTGGAGCAATGTGTGCAGCAATGTGTGCAGCAATGTGTGTAATGTGTACTTACATTTTTGGATTGATCAATTGGTTATTTTATCAGACAAAAATGGAGAACATTACAAGTATAGTCAATACAATTGAAATGCAGTACAGTACAAGTACAGTTAAACACCCTGCCAAAAAGGAACATCCCAAATAATTCCTTTTACAGTCTTTTTTACTTTGGAAGTCCTTGGTATGTAATTCATGGACATAACAAATAGCAAGCAAAGAAAACATTCAATAATACCACAGTTATAAAAACACTATGTACAGCAGGGGTGGGCAACTTTGATGATGGAGAGGGCCACTATATTTCCACATTCACTCCAGAGGGCCACTATATTTTCCACATTCACTCCAGAGGGCCACAATGCATACACAAGTCAAAATGTGAAAAAATAGCCGATCTACAAGCTCAAAACACGTCGCGATGTGACACGTTTTGAGCTTGTAGATCAGCTATTTTTTGCAATTTTTGAATTGGAATCCGGGATTATTTTTAGGTATTTTAATTGGATTCCTAAGAAGTAACATTTTTATTTGATTTCATATGACTGTTCTTATGCCAAACTTTTTTAACTTAAATTCAAATACATTGGACATAAAAAAAGACTTGTGCTAAGTAATTAAGCTACTAATATAGACTGATGTAATTAAAGTGAGTCATGTTTGCATGGTTGGAATTGTAACAGCTGAAATATATAATATATCAGTATTCCAAAATTAACCTGCGGGCCGCATTAAGTGAAGGTGGGGGCCGCATGTGGCCCCCGGGCCGCCAGTTGCCCATGTATGATGTACAGGATGCGATCATTCCTACCGTAGGAGATGGTGTCGCATAAATTAGAAGGCGCGGCTTGTGATTGGCTGGAGCGGAGGTCTGGAGCGCTCACTTGGACCGCGCGGGTGAATGTTAACCTCTATGCCTAAACCTAACCCAAACCCTAACCTCAGTAAAACTATGCCTAAACCTAACCCAAACCTCAGTAAAACTATGCCTAAACCTAACCCTAACCTTAACCTCAGTAAAGATATGCCTAAACCTAGCCCTAAACCTAACCTTAACCTCAGTAAAGATATGCCTAAACCTAGCCCTAAACCTAACCCTAACCTCAGTAACCCTGTGATGGGGTTTTAGATGAATTCCCATGTATTAATTCCTTTAGAAAGTTATCCTTTCACAGAAGACTCAGCTTCCACCCACAGAGTAAAATCACAGTTAGTCAGAGTCCAAGAAAGAGGCAGCACACCAAATAAGTCTGTTTGAAATAATTGTATTAGTTCAGAAGTTCAACGTACAGTAAGGTCAGTCAATAGTTCACCCATAGTTGCTTTCTGCCCATACAAAACATGCCCATGCTCACTTCTCGCCTGTATGGGAGAAGTAATAACTACCTCCCTTCTCTGGCCTCCTGAGAGGTGAGTTTTCGGGGCAGTTTTGAAGGATGCCAGCGATTGAGGGAGGTAGTCTAGGAATTCCACACCTGGGTGGCAGTGTTGTAGGAGAATTTACCCATTATTTTTGTCTTATGGGTTTGTGTTATCAGATCATTGTGTGTGCTCCCTCTGGTGTTGTGGATGTGGGTGTCAGATTTGCATTGACTATTTTGAAAGTCAATCCCATTTTTTATTGTTTAACCCTGTCTTCAACGCTGAGCCAACTTAGGCTAGCAAAATGTGTGGGAGAAACGTGGGTCATGGGCCCCAGGTCAAGAAGTAGCCGAATCAGTTTGTTTTGGGAGGTCTGGAGCTTAGTCTTCAGTGGCTTTTTGATGTTGGAGTACCATGAGGTGCAAGCAAAGTGGGACTGAATGAAGGCCCAGCAAGAGGCCCGATGGCACTTTTGTTGACAAAAGTGGAGATTCTGCCCAGGACTTGACACAAACGATGACAGAAGATGGTGCCAGAGGTCTGCTGAGTAGCCAGAGCAAGCCCCATAGGCAAGCACTGTATGTAGCCGGGACGCGCGATGACGTTTGTGCGTGACATGAATATGACCCGGATGAAGTTAGCTTCCATTACCTAATAGGCTAATGCTAGTGTTAGAGGCCTATTTTTCGGCTATTTAGCCATGAATAAAGGTTGTCATCTTCCAAAAAAAGCATAGATCAGAGAAAAAGAGCTTTAAAGTGGCCAGGATGCATAGGATTCAATGGAAAAAATGGCAGCGCGATGCTCTCAGCGTCGCATGTAAACAGATCACGGCTCACGGACTGCGGCCCACTACAGCCCGGTGACACGGTAAGGCCTTACAATGTTTACCTCAGTACAGTGCCGGACTCAGACTAGTTCGGGAAAGGCACCTTGCATTGCGGCGCAATGTAAAATCCCGGACTAGTTCGGGATAGGCACTAGACGAGTTAACAAAGTGGACCCGGTGGGTGGTTTATACAGTCCCAAATGTTTCTACCTCTTTTGAAACAAAACCTAGGTGGAAGTTTGGATAATGTTTTAGATTGGGATCACATTTTAGTATATTCCAATGCAGGATCACTACAAATGGGCTTGAGGCGCAAACATTGTCCATATGGAATATTTTCCACTAAGTGTTTGGATGATAGCTCTGTGCGTTTAGCTCTCCTGAAATGTGTAAATCTAAAAAGGCAATATGGTCTCTACTGTGCACCATAGTAAATGTTAATGTGGGAGGTGTAGCTTTACTGGCGTTGCGCTTGCCAGGGGTGCGGCGTGTGGGTCCACATGCAGTACCTCGATGTGGACGCCGAAAATCCACAGATCACCATTTTAAAACCGCCAGGTGACCACATGCACGCGGGAGAGGAGGATCTGGTCGCCACCACGGCTGTAAAAGAGCGGATGCTCAACTTGGTGGCGGCCAATCCTACTCAACCCGTCAAGCGGGTGTATGACCAAGTTGCTGCCCAAGCAGCACGAGGTCAACACCTCCCCACTTGGGAGTCAGTGAAAACTCGTCTGGAGAGACGCCGGGCCAGCCACATGCCTCCCATCCCCCGCACAGTCCAAGAGGTCGCCGTGCAGGGGGAATGGGCTGCTACGTGGGGAGGGGACCAGTTCCTCTCAAAGAATAACGGGCAGCACGGCTACCTAGTCTTTACAACAGACGAGAATTTGGACAGACTGTGTCATTGTGACCAGGTGAGAACCCTCTCCCACAAAACACCTGTTAGTGAAATGCTAATTAAAATATGTTGTATATCAATGCTTGATCACCTTAAAGGTGCTGTGGTTGAATATTTTAATAAGTGTTTTCTGTAATGATACAGGTCTAGTTTATATCAGTATGAATAAAATGGATTTTGACATTTGTTTTAGATATACATGGACGCCACATTCCGGATGTGCCCGAGGCCCTTTTTCCAGTACGCCACAATTCACGGGCTGTATCTGGATAGGGTGGTGCCTTTGGTGCACATTTTAATGTCCGGGAAAACGGAGGCCATGTATCGGTCTGTCCTCAGACATGTGAGGAGGCGTGTAGAGCGGGTCACAGACCAACGGTAAGAGAGTGTGTGTGTGTGTGTGTGTGTGTGTGTGTGTGTGTGTGTGTGTGTGTGTGTGTGTGTGTCGACTCTCACTGTAGGCCTTCTTGCCAATGGACCTGCCTTTTTCATATTTTATGCAAAGTAGAATAATATATTTTCCTTCTTTTTTAACACCTGTTTGTCCATGCATCCGTCCATCCATACCCCCATTCACGTGCAAGATGGAGCCCTGTTAAGGGGGTTCCACACTACGCGTGGTCACCGCCTCCTAGCAATTCATTTTCAATGAGAGGCGGGCGGAAGTGTTGGGGCGGCAAGGCGAGCGGGCGCGGTCCCGTTAAATCCCCCGCGAGCGTGCTCGTTTGTGCATGCGTACGCGGGCGGTGAGAGATGGATTGTGTTCATCTTTGTGAAATACCGCGTGGCGTTTACTCACTGAGCGAGTGTGTTTGTGTCTCACCGCGGTGCGGCCACCGCTAATCCTAGCGGCAGCCTCGACGGCAACCGCCTGTAGTGTGGAGGGCACCTTCGAGTTCTCTCAGATTACGAGATGGCCCTAATGAACGCCCTGAGGGAGGAGCTGCCAGGGACCAGAATAACAGGCTGTTTTTTTCCACCTGTGCCAGTCTCTGTGGCGCAAAGTGCAGGACCTTTGCTTGGCAGGTCAGTGTTGTTAACTGACCACAACAAAGATTTTGTGTAATGTAGAGGTGTTATTGTACATGGTTATGTGAGTAAAATGAGTATAATGAGTCGTTTTAAATAGGGCCTATATGGCACATTCCTATACTTGTGAAAGAGGTATAGGCCTAAGCTCCTTACAGATACATTCATATAATATATTCACTCATGGGTTAGAAGCTTGTGTCTGCTAAATGCTTAAAATGTACATTGGAAAATTGTCCTGTCTGTTGAATGAATAAAACTAACACCACCCTGGCTCAGGGCGTCATATTATTTTGCACAAGCAAACAAAGTCTTTGGAACACAAATATTTAATTAATGATAATTAAATATGTGTGTGTGTGTGTGTGTGTGTACCGGTGCGGTATTACTATACTTTTCTCTCCAAATAAGCTTCCCAATATCTGATTCATTTCAATGAAGCAGCTACAGTAGATGGTCACCTGGCGAGGTTGCGCCAATTCTTGGCCATCTGGCCAGTGATGTATATGGAGACCCCTGCATGATCAACAATGTTATGTCAAAACATGCATTACCAAATATGGGCATTCCCAGATGTGTCCTTATTGATAACATAATATCCTTAATAATGTCCTTAATATTGATAATATAGGAATCTCCGTGTATGGGTGTATGTTATTTAGTAAAGCCAAGCAGGGTCTTGGCGAGTTAGGGCCTGGGTTTGATGCCTGTGGATCTCCATATATAGACATAAGGGGTACCCTAACAGGGCATCATCTGGGAATGCCCATACTGTATATGGACATTTTATTTATTTGATCCTTTATTAATATATATATATATATCCATATACATATATGGACTTAATATTAACGTTTTCGGCCTGGGATTAATGACATCAGAAATCTCTATGGGTATACAAGGGATTTTGTTTCTGGGAATGACCATATATGGACTTTTTATTTTATTTTATCCTTTATTAATAATAATATGTATTCATATACATACAATGTATTTTATGCCCATACATGGAGATCCCTATCTGAACCATCTACACAGATATGGGCCATGCCTTTGCCATCTGGCCAGTGATGAATATCCAGGGTTTGATCTTTGATGATGTCACGTCCTGTACGGAAGGACGGAAGGAAGGACGGACGGACGGACGGACGGACGGACAGAGGGACAAGCTACAACATTTCTCATGGTATACTGCGACCGGCCTTCGGTCGCAATAATGGCCTAAAACATCGCAATAATGGCCTAAAACATGGGTCTTCAACAGGGGGTCCTCAGAGTTACTACAGGGGGTCCTCCAAATCTTTGAGTGATAGAAAGTTTTTTTTTTGCCAAAACTTTAGCCAAAAATAGCAGATCTACAAGTTCACAATGCCTCGAGCTGCGAGCCGTTGTGAGCTTGTAGATCGGCTATTTTTTCGGCAAAGAGCTCTGGTGTAGAGGGGAAAAAGAGCAGACGAAGTACAGAGTGAAAGGTAAAGTTTATTAAGTATTGACGGTTCAAGTGGTTAAAATGTCTGAAAACACAAATTGACATGAATCTAAAATACACTGATGATTGTGCTGCCAAACAGTGAAACTATATGGAATCAATGAAAAGGTTTTGGCGGTTCATCTCTTTTCATGCTTCATCTCTCTCTCAACTAAGGGGTCCTTGTTCAGAAAAGACTAAGGGGTCAAGAAAGACCCCTGACCTAAAAGAAATACTATTTTGTATGAAAATGAATCATCACATCGTAAAATGTCATGATCCAGACAGAACTACTTAGACAAGTTTGAAGAATAAAACAAACTGACATTGATGACAATTCTGGGCATTGTTTGATTATGCTGCAAAATATTGATATTGACATATTTTATTACTTTGTTTGGCATAATATGATGTGCAATGTTTATCTATGAGAACACTATGTGAGACACATGCACACGCACGCATGCACGCACGCGCACACACACACACACACACACACACACACACACACACACACACACACACACACACAGAGGATATATTTGCAACCCCCTCCCTCCATAAACACCTGACGTTGACCACAGTTCCTCTGGGCATTGTTTGATTATGCTGCAAAATATTGATATTGGCATATTGTAATACTGTTTGGCATAATATGATGTGTAATGTTTATCTATGAAAACACTGTGTGTGAGAGACACACACACACACACACACACACACACACACACACACACACACACACACACACACACACACACACACACACACACACACACACACACACACACACACACAGAGGATATATTTGCAACCCCCTCCCTCCATAAACACCTGGGGCAGTTAGTACATTATATATTCCAGAAGCTCGGGCAGAAGGACTTCACAGTTCACATTACAGACATCTCTGACAAGGTTCTTCTCAGCTCTGAGGACTTCCCCCAAACTACTGAAGGTGAGCTCAATACTGACTAGATACTATACTCAATGTGGGCTAGCGTAACCCCCATTTACTTGGCAAAACACTACGATTTTAATGATAAGAAATAATTATGTACAACAATATAGTAGCCTTTTTTTCTTTTTCTTTTTTTACAATTTAAGCAATGTTACACGAGAGGGTGTGCTATATCATCAGATATCATCACACCCACGTTGCCTCAGGAACAACAAGCCTGAAGGGCGAGTTCTGTTGGCAGCACAGTGATGATATCTGACACTGATGATATCTGACGATATGGCACACCCTCGAGTGTAATATTGCGATTATACAGCTGTTGCCCTGAAAAAAAAAAAAAAACAAGTCAACTAATTTCTTTGATTGATGAGAGCGTTACATAATGCTGAATATGATCACGGTCACAGTCATTGTTTCAACCAATCATTGTTGGAACTACCTGTTGTATAATGATGGATATAGGGCTGTCCTCGACTCGGGATTTTTGAAATCGACTCGAGTCAAGGGGTTCATTCCGACGCGTCGACGAATCGTTTTATAGTCTACTTTGTGTAAAAAAATAAATAAAAAAATAAAGTGTTGCTTTAAACGTCCACATCAACACAACACAATAATACATTAAGATGAATTGAATGCACGGTGTTTTCGGTGATATCGGTGCGCGAGCACAAACATTATCTGCATAGCAATGTACAACACACCGTTAAAACAAATAAAACATCTCCGCTGATCAACTCTGCCCCGTCTCGGCAGCATCCACTGCCGTGCAGTAGAGATGAGACATTCGCGAACGATTCCGCTCTCTTGAACGGCTCTTTTAAATGAACGATGGGATCCAGTCCGCAGTCGCGGGACACCGAGCACTGACAGAGTAATGAGTCGGTGTCGAGAACGGATTCATTTCAGAAACGGATCATAAATAGCTGGAGGCACAGCTCCCAGCTAGAGCCCTCAGTGTGGACATGTCATGGACGCAAACACAGCGAAACAAACTACAAACATCATCATGGATTACTTACAACACTGGAACAATTCAGAAGCACTTTAATTAGAAAATGTAACTAGTAGCCTACACTTGTGTATGTTAATTTGACTTTAATAGATTGTTTAATTACTTCGTGGACGTGCGTGTGTGCTGTGGCAGGTTATTTAATAGGGGATTTTGACAGCGTGCTTCTCCTCTTAACGGAACACCGTCCCGGCTCCGAATGTTTTAACGAAGCGGCGGTTCTGGCCGTTCCGTCTCACTTTCACCCCTACGCTGGTGCGAGACAATAAATAACTGTTCGCCAATTGCTACATCTCTCAATTGGAAGTACATGACACCAGTCTAGCAGTGCACCGCAGTAGTAGGCTAATTGGTGATATAAAAAAATATATATTTTCGACTCCTCGACTCAAACAATTGGCGTCGATTCCCGGGGCTTAAAACGACGCGTCGATTCGTCGATTTTTAGAGGACAGGCCTAGATGGATAACATACGGTATGCTTTGAAAAAGCACATGGCCCATCCATCTGAGTGCTTAATATGGCAGCCTAAAGGCTAGCATCTTAAGTGGCCAGAAGGGTGTGTTTTTGAGATCTTCAAATGGGCCCTGATCCAGAAAAGCAAAGTTTGAATACCACTGTATTATGAGATCCGACACCATACAGAGTCATACAACTACTGAGAGCTTTTGTTTTACATTCTCACAGAAAATGAAGATTGCGATCCTTCTTTTCGCTGGGTTGGCCGTTGCAGCAGTGCAAAATGCGAAAGCTGCGGATGAGCCAGGTAACTATTTACATAAGGTGTAATTTCATGTGATGTAATATCAAGCCATTTCACTGTAACTTAACACAGCCTCTATAAGTATATAATTAATTAATTCAGAAACTTCTGCCAGAGATGTTTTTATTGCGACCGTCAGGGAGCAGTTTACTATGAAAACCTCCACCGGCCGTCCGTCCGTCACACGTCACACGTCACACCTTTGTTTGTGTACGGTGTGATGTCATATATCTTCAGTATGACATCACACCACATGTGTACACAAACCTTTGTGTACGTTGCTGTGGCAACAGTCTGTTGTTGCTGGTCTGTTAGTGTACGTTAGCAACCACCTTAGCAACCATGGTTTTACCCTAGCAACCAACTGTTTACCCTAGCAACCAACTGTTTACCATAGCAACCATGTTTTTTTACCCTAGCAACCAACTGGGCATAAAAGGGATTCTGTTAGGGATCTCCATATATGGGCATAAAAGGGATTCTGTTAGGGATATCCATATATGGGCATAAAAGGGATTCTGTTAGGGATCTCCATATATGGGCATAAAAGGGATTCTGTTAGGGATCTCCATATATGGGCATAAAAGGGATTCTGTTAGGGATCTCCATATATGGGCATAAAAGGGATTCTGTTAGCTGTTAGTGATCTCCATATATGGGCATAAAAGGGATGCTGTTAGGGATCTCCATATATGGGCATAAAAGGGATTCTGTTAGGGATCTCCATATATGGGCATGAAAGGGTTTATGTTAGGGATCTCCATATATGGGCATAAAAGGGATTGTATCCCAGATGATGCCTTGTACTTGGGATTTGTTGATGTAAATGTTCACATAGAGTGTAATAATTGGTAAAACAAACTTTTGGCCTATTTATGGAGATAAGCGACCAACGGTCGCTTATCTCCCGATTAGGGAGTCTTACTGGTATGTTACCTGTTTATTATTATTATTGGAGTTCTTACATTATATATATATATATATATATATATATATATATATATATATATACACACTTTTTTTTTATAGAGTTATATTTATATTTATAGAGTTAAAGCACTGGTGTACTCAAGTGTTCATAAGTACAAATGACAAATTTTGCCTTAGTGCCGTATCAATGCCTTTTTGTATTGAAGACATGTTCCAAAGAATAATCGTCTAATCGTGATTATTTGACATAATCGTGATTATTTTTCATAATCGTCATAATCGTTTCCATGTTGAAAAACGTTCATATATTTAAAAAAGAGTCAAAAATAGTGGAAATAGCAGATCTACAAGCTCACAACGCGTCGCATCGCGACACGTTGTGAGCTTGTAGATCGGCTATTTCCACTATCAAAGTTATTTTTTAAGTAGTAAATTGTCAAATATGTGAGTAATTTCTTTGTATATTTAGGTTATGTGTCATATCTGCCATGTAAAACTTCAAAGCCTAAAAGCCCAACAGAAATGTAATTATCAATGACAAAAACACAATTAAATCGTTAATCGCCAATTATTTGAGTGACAATTAATCGTCATGTTAAATGACATATCGTGACAGCCCTAGTCCAAGGCATTCTAATAATATACAGCATCGATATAGCCTGTATTAATCTACGCCAGGGGTCTTCAACGTTTTCAGACCAAGGACCCCTTAGCCGAGAGACAGATGAAGCAGGACCCCCCTCTACGTACAAAACTGTGTTGCAGGTTTTCTTCGATTTCAAAGGGAGGTGGTTGACAGCACTGCATCAGTCGATGTTGGATTTGTGTTTTTTTCAGACATTTAATCACTTAAATTGTCGATACTTCGTAAACTTGACCTATCACTCGGTAGCGCGAGGCGTTGAGAGCTTGTAGATCTGCGATTTTAGGGACGCGAGGGTTCAAGTTGTTAATCTAAAAGAATTATCCTATAGTATCACACAAAGATTCCCCCCCCCCCCCTGTAGTAGCTTTGAGGACCCCCTGGGGGTCCCAGGCCCCCTGTTGAAGACCCCTGATCTACACTGTAAACAAAACTCTGCTTCTTCTTCTTCTTCTTATGCTGCTGTAGATGCTGTAAAGGCAGCAGACCTCCCTGCGGCTGGAGAGGATGTGGGAGAGACCCAAGAGCATGAGGGAGAGGATCCTTTAGTCTTTTGTGCAAATCATCCTGCAATATGTTCAGCCATAGCCCGCGCCGCAGGTCTCAATTTATTATTATTATTATTGTTATTATTATTATGAATAATTACACTGTGTACTGCTTTTGGAGTTCTCACACATATATATATATATATATATATATCCTTTCCTTTCTTTATTTAATTTTTTTACATAGTTATAGTTTTGCCTCGGTCTCCGGTTTACTAATCAAATATTTTGAAGGCCAGAAGGCCACGAGGTGATTACTTCCGGTCTGACGTCATCGCATCCTGCGACGGTGTGGGTCAAATATCTGCGCGGTCTGCCTTTTCTGCTCGCTTCCGGCGCTCTGCTGAAAAACAGCAGACCTACAAGCTCAAAACGCATAGCAAGCGCAACGCTTTGTGGGCTTGTAGATCGGCTGTTTTCGCCACCCAACACAGCCACCGGTGCCCAGTCGTTTTTAGAATACTACAGCTACATGGATTAATAATTCTTATTGAACACAGGAAAATAACACGTTTCTTTGAGAATATTTATTATTAAAAGACACTATTTACTATATTAATAATATAGTAATAGTTTATTTTAATATAGTAATAATAATAATATAGTAAAAATAGTTTCTATATTAATAATATAGTGAATAGTTTCTTTTAATAATAAATATCAGCGGTGAGAGACACACCGGTGGTCAGCGGCGAGACCTCCGCCGCTGACCACGGACCGCTGACCGTCACCGGCGAGGCGAGGTGACGGTCATCGGCGAGGCAAGGTGACCATCGGGTCTCCCGGTGGAGGGTCGACGCATCCCCGCACGGTAGCCGTGAGTCAGCCGCCCTGCGGGGGTCTCTCGCCGCCGACCACGAGCGGGAGCGGCCCCGGTGGTCAGCGGCGAGACCCCCGCTGCTGACCACAGAGCCACTGACCCCCGCACCTCCGCTGGAGGTCCGTGAGAGGTGCGGGGGTCGGCGGCGAGAGACCCCCGCAGGGCGGCTACTCACGGCCACCGGGAGACCACCACTCACGGTCAGTCACGGACCTCGCCCCGTGGTCTGCGGTGAGAAACCCCCGCAGGACGGCTGACTCACACTGAGGTCTCTCGCAGACCACCGGTCCTCAGGGGGGTACCTCAGTAGGCCTACTGTTATTTATTATTAAAAGTTACTTGGAATTTCCGCAATAAGAATTAATGCAATACTGTTATTTATTATTAAAGGCAATAAGAATTAATGCAGTAGCCTACTGTTAATTATTATTAAAAGTTACTTTGGGGGATGTTGTTAGTCCTTGTTCAATAAAGGTTTGAAGAGGAAAAGCCAATCACAACATCATATTGTGTGCCGTAAGTTGCAACCGCCGGATGTAGAGTAGAAATGGCAGACGTGCAGATCTTGTCCCGACAACGGAACCGATCGTTGTTACGTGCATGCCATGCTGGATTGCGTCGGAGTATTTATACATGTGTTATATAAGCGAGCATCTGCCTCCATCTTCGCTTCTAAAGTGTAGTTTTGAGATAATGGACATTAAAGATGAGATCCCCCGTCCACCTCAATGTTATGGGATGACTATTTTGTGCTCGTGGAGACGTGATGATGATGAATCAGCGACGGATTTCGCCTCCGGACATCCGGCCATTCTACTCGGTAATGTACTCAACGTTACAGTAATAGATTACTTTTCCCGAGACATCTCGCGTTTGGCACTATAAGTACTCGAGTACTTTTCGCGAGACATCTCGCGTTTGGCTTTTAATGAGTTAAAATGTGTACTTGGGTTAAAGCACTGGAGTACTCAAGTGTTCATGAGTACAAATGACAAATTTTGCCTTATTGCCGTATCAATGCCTTTTTGTATTGAAGACATGTTCCAAAGAATATTCAAAGGTTCCAAGGGTAGTCCAGTATGCTAAAAATGGTAGTCCAAGGACCCCTTAGCCGGGTGCCATGGCATTGGTCAGAAGGTTCATTAGTCCGAAGGTTCATTAGTCCGAATTTGTTAAGAATAATGCCTAACCCTAACCTCAGTAACCCAAACTAAATTCGGACTAATGAACCCTCGGACTAATGAACCTTCGGACTTGAAACGAAGTAGGACTTCGGAAAGCCGGTCAGGTTGGCACACTAAAAGAAAGAGATCCAGTCAAGAATCCCTATTCCAGAGTCTTTAATTAAACAAATGGTTTGGGTGTGGTATGTTTTGGAACAACTGGGGGTTTGTCTCTCAATGAATGGATAAAGCAAGGTTACAGTGTTACTATCATCTGTCTCATGTGCGTCTCTGACATACATTTTTAATTATGTTTCACCAAAGAAACCGCTCCAAACCAGTACTCACACCAAAACCTTCCATTTTATTTTCACACAAACTTAAGAGTGCTTACGCACGGCAAATCTTTGCGTTTTCAATACATGAGTGTATTGGCAGCATTCACACCAGTTATGAAAGGCAATAATAGTAGTCCCAGCGATAAGTGGATGTGTCACTATAATGAGTCCTTATGAAACACAGAGGTCGAAAGTGTTACTGTACATGACTTGCTGTGACTGGGATTACATCCCCTGTGGAGCAGTCTTGTCGGTTCTGTTCTGAGGTAGATGGATAACCACTGGATTCTAGGAGGGCTGAGGAACTGGATTTGCAGCCACTTCACTCAGATCCACTGTCTCGCTGCATCCAAGAAAACGTGCTAAATGTGGTGTGCAGGAGGCAGCTGAGGTCTGGTTTTCTCTGAGACAGCGGTCAAATTCTTCAAACTCCTTGGAACAACTTGACCCAATCTTCTGGATGATTGGATGTGAAGATGTGCACTGTGCAAGCTTCAGCTTCAGCTCCTCACAGTCCTGTTGCCATGTTGATGGGTTGGCATGCACACATGACCCATATGCCTCCATTTCTTTAGGGCAATATTTTGCTGTGATCTCCATTGCAGCCTGCATCGTGTCATACACGCACACTTGGCTGGAAAAGAGGGAACAAACATTTGCCACAGCTTATATAGCCTCCCACTCATCTGGCCAAATTAGACCAACCTGGCAGTGTCAGGGTGACCTCATCATATAGAATGCCGCCCACCTGGCACTGCCAGGCTGGAAATGGAGTCTGAGTGGGGGGAAGGGTAGACTTTCATACAAAGCCGCCCCAACTGTCCGAGCAGGCAGTTTAATAGAAAGTGAAAGTCTAGTCTTTGGAACCAGGGCCATCCGTATCCTCGAGAGCTGGCAGTGGGATGAGTCGGGCCACTGGACGCAGATACGAGCGGTTCTTGACCTGGACCGTGGCCGTTCTGACCCGACCATCCTCCCCAGGGTAGGTGTGAGTAACCTTCCCCACTGGCCATGATGCGCGAGGAAGCTGGGGGTCCACGATCAGCACTACTTGATCCGCTGCAAGCGCCTTGCAGTCCTTCTGCCATTTTGTACGTTTCTGCAACCCTGGCAAGTAGTGTCTAATGAAGGACGACCAAAAATGGTCGGCTAGCACTTGGCTGTGCCTCCAGCGTCTTCTCCCCAAGTCACTTGGATCATAAATCGCCTGGGGAAGCGATGAGTCATGCCGCCCCATAAGGAGGAGATTCGGGGTGACTGGTTCCGGGTCCATAGCGTCTGACGACAAATACCGTAAAGGTTTGGCATTCATAATGCCTTCGACTTCGGCCATCATCGTCTGTAGCACAGGTTCTGGGACAGTCTGCTCATTGAGGACTACCCGAAGGGCTGTCTTGATGCACTTTATTTCTCTCTCCCAGGTGCCACCGAAATGTGGTGCACTGGGTGGATTGAACTGAAACAGGATCTGGTGCTCAGCAAGTTGATCCCTCAGCTGGGGGGCCATGGATGCGACGGTTTCACGCAGCTCCCGTTCTCCGCCGATGAAGTTGGTACCGTTGTCCATAAGGAGTTCGAATGGCTTGCCTTTACGTGCGATGAAGCGCCTTAGGGACAGTAGAAAGGCATCTGCATCCATACTTTCTAGAAGGTCTAGATGTACAGAACGAGTCGTCATACATTTATAGACTATGCCCCACCTCTTCTCGGTCCGGCGGCCAATCTTGATCTGGAAAGGACCAAAACAGTCCACTCCGGTCGAAAAGAAAGGAGGCTTGTGGAGTCTGAGGCGAGCAGGCGGGAGGTCGGCCATCCTAGGGACCTCAGGATTAGCCTTCCAACGGCGACACTCCAGGCATGAGTGTTGATATTTGCGCACAGCCTCTCTCCCTCGCAGGATCCAGAATCTGCGGCGGAGCTCTGCAAGAACTCTTTCTGGTCCTGGGTGCTTAAAGGACAACTTTGTTTTTTTACAACAAGGGTTCATATTTTAGATTGTAATTAGAGAAAACAAAAAGTGAGTGTTAAAATGTTTTCATTTGCTTCGCTCTATTGTTTTATCACGTTTACCGTGCTAAAATGTGGGGCATGCGTACGCATGGGGGCATGCGTACAAGTGGCTAAATATGTCTTTTTAGACACAATAAGCCAGCGGTTTCTTTATTGCTATTTACAGTAACACTTCTAGCCCACATAAGTCACATCCAACCATGAAAGGTTGTGTTGTATCTTGGGAATGGGCTTATTCTGTGTAAAATTACATATTTAGCCACTTGTATGCATGCCCCCAACCGCTGGAATAAGAATCTCTAAAACAATAGAAAGAAGTAAATTAAATCATTTTAACACTCATCTTTTATATTCTGTAATTACAATCTAAAATATGAACCCTTGTTGTAAAAAACTAAAGTTGTCCTTTAAGGGACTCGTCAGTGTCTTGAATCAGTAACTTAGTTACATGGTGACTTGGATCCAAAATTACAGGGTGGATCATGTCCTGTTCCAGGGTTTCTGCACGTCGCAGACGTCCACCAACTCTGATCAGTCCGCTGGCCTCGTCATATTCTGGGGACAGGGATTTCAGTCGGCTGTCTGAAGGTAGAGGACGACCAGACCTAAGGGCCTTCAAATCGTCTGGGAACGATTCTTCTTGGGCCTTTAACCACAGGAATTTCTCTGCAAGTAGGTAATCGGCAGCATCACATGGAGTACTGGTGCCATCGTCGGCCGTCCCGTGTAGGGCCTTAGCTGCTTCCCTAAGAAGCTGCTTCCATGTAGTGAAATTACTGACCTCTGGAAGCTGAGGAGACGAGACATGGGAGACTGTTCCAATGAATGTGGATTTCCTCAGTTCGACAGTGTCAGTTTCCATACTGACTGCCGGCATAGACGACCACTCTTCCTCTGGCATCTTCCTCTGACATCTATTCCAACGATGAGGGAGTGTCAATTCAGCTAGAGTCAGTCCTCTGGTCAGATCATCCGCTGGATTGTTCAGGGAGTCGACATAGCGCCACTGAACGGCATCAGTCAGATTCTGGATCTCGGTGATACGTGTTCCAACGAAGACCTTATATCGGCAGGAGTCTGACTTTATCCAGTTCAGCACGGTAGTGGAGTCTGACCAGAGAGTGATGTTCTCCAAGGGGATGTCGAGCTCTGTCTGAATCACTTTGGCTAGTTGGGCTCCGGTGAGGGCTGCGCTCAACTCAAGCCAAGGTATTGAGAGTTGCTTTCTGGGTGCAACACGGGATCTGGCCAGTACAAAGGACATGTGAACTTGCTTGTCGTCGTCTATTGTCTGCAGGAAGGCCACAGACCCGTAGGCACGCTCTGAAGCGTCACAGAATATGTGCACGTACCTGGTAGCACTAGCAGTATCTGCACTATACGGAGCGTAGGTGCGAGGAAGCCTCAGCTGTAACAGCGTAGGTATTTCTTGCTCCCAGCTGAGCCAGCGGTCCAAAAGGGTCTGGGGCTGAATGATATCGTCCCATCCGATATCTGCCTTCCATAGGTCTTGGATGAGGACCTTGCATGTAGTGGTGAAGGGCACGATGTAACCCAAGGGGTCATAGAGTCTGGCGAGGACACTGTAGACATGCCGTAGAGTGGGTGTTGAGGCTTCGGTTAGACAAGGTTTGTAACCCAGTGTGTCGTTGATGCAGTCCCAGCATAATCCCAAAGTTGGCTCTTGCAGGTCAGTGCTGGCTTTAGACAACCACAACTCACTACTTGCTGACCGGGCTTCAGGAGGTAGGTGCTCAATGACCTCGGGTATGTTACTCGCCCACTGCCGAATCTCGAAGCCACCTTTACCTAGCAGCTGTCGCAGTTCGTTGATCAGGGCTCTGGCATCTCCAACCTCACGGGTACTGTAGAGGCAGTTGTCCACATAGAAGGAGTGTTCCACTACTTCCACAAGTGTTGAGTCAGAAGCACCATGGTCCTTGGCATGCTGCTGCAGGGCAAAGATGGCACAGCAGGGACTACACGTGGTGCCAAATGGCAGTACCTGCCATTCATAGATGCTTGGTTCTGTGGCTCTTTGCATGTCCCGCCAGAGGAATCACAACACTGGTCGGTCGCTTGGCAGTAAGCGGATCTGGTGGAACATCGATTTAATGCCTCCGCTTATAGCCAAGGCATGTAGACGGAACCTAAGCAAAACGCCAATCAAGGATGGGCCGAGGGTTGGCCCGGGTAGCAGTTGGTCGTTGAGGGACTGGCCCTTGTAAGTGAAAGAACAATTAAACACAATCCTATCCTTTCCGTTATGGTGGACCATGTGATGTGGTATGTACCACGACTCCGTAGTCAATGCAGCCTCTTCTGTGGGAATCCTCACCACATAGCCAGCCTCCTTCAGTTTGTTGATTTCCCTGCAGTAAGCCTCTGTCTTCATGGGATCTCTAGCCAGCCTGCGTTCAGTACTGCGTAAACTTGGCATCACTGCTTCCTTAGGAGCATGCAGAATGGTAGGTTCTTGGCGCCGGAGCAGAGGGGTGGCATAACGCTGAACACCGTCTACATCTACCCGTATGGTTGCTGTCTGTAGCATGGTGATTGCTTGCTGATCTTGCTTAGAACGAGAAGCCGTCTTCTCGTTCACATAGGGAAGCGTGTCGATTTGCCAAAGACGCTCCACATTCCTACTAAGCTCTGTGGCTGGGGAGTTAGTGTCAGTAGTGTACAGACAAGATGACGGAGCGGATAGGGTATGCAGGAAGCCTGTTGGCCCTTGTAAGGTCCAACCGAATCTGGTACAGACGGCTGTGGGTCCACCTGGAGGGCCCGAGCGCACTGGCTTTGTAGGTGTTTGAAGGTGTGGCATGTCCGATCCGATGAGGATTAATGGCTGGGCACGATGGATGGATGGCAGGTTTAAACCTTTGAGGTGCTCGTAGCGCTTTAACAGTGCTGCTACTGGGTAGGTATGCTCAGACAGACTCAGGCTGTCCGCGGTGAACGCTCGGTCAATCCAATACTTCCCGCCAGGATAACACGGGGAGGAAATGTACAGACTGACTGAGGCTCCATGGAGCTCTGTCACCTCTTGCTGAACTGTCCTCAGTTGAAGCATTTCAGGCTGCTTAACTAATTGTAGCTCTCGTACGGCTGGCGACAGAATGATGGTTCTCTCCGATCCATCATCAAGCACGGCGTAGGTCTCTAAGGTACGGTCTTCATGGTGCAAGACGACCTTGACTACCTTGAGCATCACCTTCGGTGCGCGGCTGGGTCGATCGAAGTAGACCTTTGGTTGGGAGCTACTCACCATTAAGACCCGACTAGTGTTCTTCTGAAGGGCATCATGTAACACCGTAAGATGCAGCTCCTTACATGTCTTACATGGTCGTTTGAGTGTGCAGGTAGTGGCTTTATGGTTACTGCCGCACTTAGAACACCGGCTGCCATCCTGGATCCACTTCAGGATTGCATCAGTGTCGAGTTTCTTGAACTCCTCACATGCGTTCAGGTAGTGTTCCTTATTATTGCAGAATGGGCAGTATGGTTTGGGTTTAGAAGAAGCAGAAGGCTTAGACTGAGAGGGCTCTTGAGTGGTTGATGTACCACTGGAGCAAAGTAAGACTGCCGCCGCTTTCCCCTTTGGCCGTGTGTCACGCTGCTCCTTCTTGGGGGGTACCGTACCCCCACTCTGGTAGAGGGAGGTAGCTCTGCTGGCCAATCGCTTGGCCTGTGCTTTCATCTGCAGCCATGCTGCAAGGTCTGGCAGGGTATACGTCAGGTCTGTACCTGTCTTAAGGATCCCACGACACAAGCAGTATTCTACAAAACTAGTCCCGGAGCCATCTTACTGAGGAGGCGGTCCACATGGGATCCACACCTGAGCTCGAAACCTCCTTGCCCTTCTAAGGTCTGAAGCATGCCTACAAGAGACTGAATAGAGAGAGCAAAGGAGTCAAATGCCTCCGCATCCCCAGCTCTGATGGCCGGTGAGTTGAGTATGGCTCCCAGTTCACTTTGCACCAACTGCCTTGGCTGGCCATACTTATCTTGCAGGGAGCGCATAGCTGCTGAGTACGGTCTGGGATCATACATAGATGACCTTGCCAACTGCAGTGCACTTGGGAGTTTGAGCTGTCCAAGAAGCACTTGATATTTGTAGTGCTCGCTCAGATGCTGGTGGTTATTCATCAGACTGTCAAAGGCCATCTTCAGCATGGCAAAATCACTCTCACGTCCGCTTTCGAACACAGGAAGTGCCGGCTTTGGAATGCCGTAAGAGGATGCTATTAGGGAATCCATTCCTGGATATGCCGCCTGGGGCAGAATAGAAGCATCAGATGGCATGGACCCTATAAGGGAGCCTGATGATGTTGAATAAGGAACTGCCAGTGAGGAATGTGGGATGTTGCCCGCCTGGGGCAGAATCGAAGATTGAGGAGCAGCAGATGGAATGGACCCCAAATGGTAGCTTGATGGAGTTAAATAAGGCACTGCCCCTAAGGAAGGTGGGATGTTCAGTCCATAGACTGACCATGGAGGTGGATAGTACTGCGGGTGTGCTGTATTTGGAGGTCTCGAATGTGGTGGAGTCCCAAGACGGTGAGCTGGCAGTACATTGGTACCCAAAGTCGACATGTAATGAGACGAGTATTGTGTCACCGGAACCGGTGCAGTGTACACAGGGACAGGTACTGATGTTGCTGGGGGCAATATCGATGTTTGCACCTGGGTTAATGCAGGGTGCACGGAAGAACGAGCCAACACAGTAGGTGGCACCGTTGATGCAGGGATTGTATGCTGCACAAGGGCATGGGTGGATGCTACCGAAGGCAACACAGAGGTTGGAATGAATGCTGGTTGAATAGACGCAATAATAGGCATTACCGGAGGAAATATTTGTGTCGGGATTGAGGCAGGCCTCACATCTGGAACTGTAGTGTTAGCAGATGCTGAACTCTGCGAGGGGACTACAGTAGTCTGCGGATGAGACATAGCTGATGTCATTACATAGATGGGCGCTCTATCCACCAGAGTGGGGACAGGGTCTCGCTGCCGTGATGTCGAGAGCCCAAGAGGGCCAGGTGTAGGTGTCCCGCAGTGTACTCACTGTGGGACGTACAGTAGCAGAGCCGGACATTGATGGGGCTTTGGACGCTGGGTCTTCAATAGGCTCTTCTAGGATGGAGGTGACTAGCTTGGCTACGGCCAGCTTCTTTTCCGCCTTCTTGAGGCGTCGACGCCGCTCTAAGTACTTTGCCATAGCTTCCTTGACCTCAATGGCCTCCTGTTGTAGGCGCTGCCCCTCTCTGGCTTGGGCATTGAGTCGGTTGCATTCCTCATCTAGATCGTTGTCTTCCTCTATTTGCTGTTGGATTTCAAGGAGTTCCATATGTTTAATACGCTCCTCAAGTTTAGCTGCTCGGATACCGGACAGAGCCTGGGTGCCTGGGTGCAGTCGACCTGATGATGACCGTGAGCTGGCACTTGTTCGAGAACGGCTTGAGGTCTTCTTCGAGGCTGCTTCTGTCTGGCTCACTCTGGAGCTTGGCTTTGTAGTCTCAACATGTGCCGAAGGGAGTTCCATCTGAGAGTAGGTCTCTGTAGTGGCAGGATGCTCCGAAGGGTGAACCAATTGAGAGTGGGTCTCTGTAGTGGCAGGATACTCCGGAGGGTGGACCATTTGAGAGTGAATCTCTGTGGTGGCAAGATACGAAAAGAGACTCGCCTCAGTGGTGAAAAGCTGCTGCTGGAAGGGAAGAAACTCAACGTCGTAGGAGACTAAGTGTCCAGGTGGCCGGTGGTCTCGACTGGGCAGTGACTCTTCCTTCTCCTCTGGATCCATAGTGTATAGTTGACCTGATCCGTCTCGAGGGACCATGAAACGAAGTAGGACTTCGGAAAGCCGGTCAGGTTGGCACACTAAAAGAAAGAGATCCAGTCAAGAATCCCTATTCCAGAGTCTTTAATTAAACAAATGGTTTGGGTGTGGTATGTTTTGGAACAACTGGAGGTTTGTCTCTCAAAGAATGGATAAAGCAAGGTTACAGTGTTACTATCATCTGTCTCATGTGCGTCTCTGACATACATTTTTAATTATGTTTCACCAAAGAAACCGCTCCAAACCAGTACTCACACCAAAACCTTCCATTTTATTTTCACACAAACTTAAGAGTGCTTACGCACGGCAAATCTTTGCGTTTTCAATACATGAGTGTATTGGCAGCATTCACACCAGTTATGAAAGGCAATAATAGTAGTCCCAGCGATAAGTGGATGTGTCACTATAATGAGTCCTTATGAAACACAGAGGTCGAAAGTGTTACTGTACATGACTTGCTGTGACTGGGATTACATCCCCTGTGGAGCAGTCTTGTCGGTTCTGTTCTGAGGTAGATGGATAACCACTGGATTCTAGGAGGGCTGAGGAACTGGATTTGCAGCCACTTCACTCAGATCCACTGTCTCGCTGCATCCAAGAAAACGTGCTAAATGTGGTGTGCAGGAGGCAGCTGAGGTCTGGTTTTCTCTGAGACAGCGGTCAAATTCTTCAAACTCCTTGGAACAACTTGACCCAATCTTCTGGATGATTGGATGTGAAGATGTGCACTGTGCAAGCTTCAGCTTCAGCTCCTCACAGTCGTGTTGCCATGTTGATGGGTTGGCATGCACACATGACCCATATGCCTCCATTTCTTTAGGGCAATATTTTGCTGTGATCTCCATTGCAGCCTGCATCGTGTCATACACGCACACTTGGCTGGAAAAGAGGGAACAAACATTTGCCACAGCTTATATAGCCTCCCACTCATCTGGCTAAATTAGACGAACCTGGCAGTGTCAGGGTGACGTCATCATATAGAATGCCGCCCACCTGGCACTGCCAGGCTGGAAATGGAGACTGAGTGGGGGGAAGGGTAGACATTTTCTTTTTTTTTTTACCTTTCATACAGGACTTATGGGCAGTCCCCATTCTAATAATATACAGCAAAGATATAGCCTTTATTAATCTATGCCAGGGGACTTCAACTTTTTCAGAACAAGGACCCCTTAGCCGAAAGACAGATGAAGCAGGACCCCCCTCTACGTACAAAACTGTGTTGCAGGTTTTCATCGATTTCATAGGTAGATTCATAGACGTGTTTGAATTATCCTAGTATCACACGAAGATTTGGCGGCCCCCCCTGCAGTAGCTCTGAGGACCCCCTGTTGAAGACCCCTGATCTAAACAAAACTCTGCTTCTTCTTCTTCTTCTTAGCTGGTGTAGCTGCTTTAAAGGCAGCAGACCTCCCTGCGGCTGGAGAGGATGTGGGAGAGACCCACACATAGGTGAGGACAGGCAGAAAGTCACCAAGCCTCTTGTTATTGTTAGACCTATACAGTCCATTATAAAAAATGAAAATTCCCGTAGCATACATTTGAGAATACAATATTTTGACGCAGCAGAAAATGGCATACACTTTTGAATTAATAATAATTGCCACCGTCAGGTCGCAGTTACTGTCAAAACATCCACCGGCTGTCAGTCTGTCAGTCAGTCTGTATGTCACACGTCACGTCACACTTTTGCCCTTCTCATCCTCTGCCATCGTTGCCCCTATCCATGCCAAACCTTGCACACACACTCCTTGGCTGCCACACCACAACCTCCACCCCTCATTTCTCACATGGCCCTCTTCTAGCGCCACCATGAGGCCGATTCTTGCAAAACACATTTTTGGACACTGCTCCTACAGGTTTTGCCCTAAAATCATGCAACGCAGTACACAGTATCTCTAAAGTCATGTCATCAACATGGATCTGTCCCATTTCCATTATTCCCTCCTGATTGACTACCATTGCCTTCTAAAGTTTGAATATGCGACCTGGCGGTTGCTTATCTCCCGATTAGGGAGTCTTACTGGTAATTATAATTTGCATTTAGTTCTGCTTCTGTATCAATGTGTTCCTGCTCTCCTCCCACAGCTCCCGAGGGAAATCGTCGACTCATCATTGTCATCATTAATTCAAGACAGTATTTCTTCATTATTTGGTCGATCCAGGCCTCTTTGTGACCCTCAAATAAAAGGCATAGCATTCAACTTGTTGCCTGTCTCCTTTTTTGGGGCTGAAAATAATAATAATAATAACAAAGGAAACTCAAACCTGGTTCATGATCAATAATCATAGCAAAATAAACTAGAAACAGCAATTGGAAATTGCAAGTGTGGTTGCCGTGACTATATTCTGCAGCAAGCTAACTGTCATGTGAAGCCAGACCAAACCAGTCCAATCCTCGATTGGTCCACCACTCCCTAATTGAGTTCCACTCCCCCATTGAGTTCCACTACCACATTGAAAATCTGGTTTCCAACAATTTCCAATGGCAGCGGAAAAGTTTATCAAGTGAAAAGTTTATCTAGTGAAAAGAACATTTCCGCAGAACTACAGTGTGTTGCCCTTCAGGCAACCACACTAATGATTCATTCTGAAATGGGACATTCTGCATAATGAGTACATCTACTTTGGCTTCTGTGGTGGAATTCAGATCAATCAATAATCATGAGAAAATGAGGAGACAAGACAATTATATTAGGTGGTGGTGTGGTCAAGTTTATGTAACATGATATCATGGACAGAAGTACAATTAACACTCTGGGCAGTGGTAAAGGAGTTCTGCCAAGAGGAATGGTCAGACACTAGAGTTATATACTGTGTGGCTTCAAGGCCTCTGGAACAAGGTGTACCATAACAAGATAGGCTTTACCAAAACAATAGTTACTGAGGCCTACTGAAGGCCTCTCTACTCCTAACTATCAGGTATTCGTATCATCATAAAGACCTAGATATTAATATAATCAATGAACACATGATCTACTCTATAACGGCAAATGCAATAATAAAGAAAAGACAACTCTTGCCACTGTGTGCGATCCATCCTCCTCCTCCTACATGTTGATCTAAAGGGATACCGCACCAGTAGAGTCAGAGTGCGGTGGTAACCAAAACGTCTACTCTATAACGTCACACATAATCAATCATGATAAACTCTCATCTACGACACTACTTTTACTATATTTCCATGCTAATGCTTTGGGCATTTCCTTTTAAAGGGACAACACCATGAATTTCTCATTTTTCTTTTTTTCCCTTGTTTTTTGGTCCTCTCAGTGTCTCTTCCAGCCCCCCAAAAACCCAATTCATTAACTCTAAGTATTGCCTTTCATTTCAGTGATTTTCTGAATGGGCGTGTCTGAACGGTACTTTAGAAAATGGGCCCCATTCTATGTCACAGAGGGCCTCGAGAAGGGGCCGGAACTTTTTGGGAGGCTATATTCTATTGAGACTATATATATGAGGTGGAACCATGATAGTAAATTGGTTCTAAAATTGGAACGATACAGAGAAGAATACAATTGACTACATAGTTCTCATCGTGGTTCTCTAATATTCTCTGTGTTGTTCCAATTTTTGCCCAAAGACAGCGCCCCGTTGCCAACAAAGGGCATTTTGGTATTGCATCTGAAACGGCTTGGAATTAGAGACGGACAGAGCATGAAATTTCAATATTCGAGTGGTCGTTTAGGCTAAAACCTGTATAAAACCTTATTATGGACAAATATTTAAATAAAATATATATTTTGAAAAGCATGGTGTGGCCCCTTTAACAAACACTATTTGGTATTGGCTACCTTTTACTCAAGAACACATGAGGCTGGGTTGCCTGCCCAGGACTGTGTCCATAGACATACATGTGAAGACGCCTCGCTGGCCAGTAAACACCACCCCCATATGATGTAGAGAAGCTTGCCATAATTCCACTGCAAGAAACTGAGTTGAAAAAATTGCCTAAAACGTTTTTTTTTTTTCTTTATATGTCTTTCTGTGTTAATGATCTGAGGTGTTTTGGAATATGAAAACCCACGTGTTCCTTTTTTATTTAACCACATATCCTACTTTTTTAACTAAAAAATTGCTCATGAATCAGGAGTCATTATTGCGCAGTTTACCATGAGAAATGTCACAGCTTGTCCGTGTCTGTGTAGACATGTGTAATTGTGTATACACATTTTTACAGTCTATGGGTCGGTTCCCTTGACACATCACTGTGACATCACAGGTGATATCACAGGTGACATCACCTATGTAAGAGTCCATATATGGGTATTCCACAGAATCCCTTTTATGCCCATATATGAAGATCCCTGATGTCATCGATATATATCAGAAGATGGCCAAGACATACCTGGGTGGCTGGTTCAGACAGGGATCTCCATGTATGGGCATAAAAGATATTGTATGTTGTGATGTCATGGGAACCACTCAAACAGAATCCCTTTTATGCCCATATATGGAGATCCCTGATTTCATCAATATTAAGCCCATATCTAACAGGACAGGGCTCGAGACTAAGGGACTCCCGATGTCCCGGGGACCTAAAAATATGTATTTGGAATGCAAATTAATCTCCCCTGGGAGGCAATCGGGACGTAGATGATTTTTGAGAGAGGGCGAGATCATTTAGCGACCTCCAACCGGGTTGCAACCTGGTCGGTAGTTGTCAGCGACCGGGTTGCTAAATCGACCGACCGGGTCGCTTATCCACCGACCGGGCTGATAACCCTAACACTAACCCAAACCCTAACCCAAACCCTAAGCCTAACCCTAAATCACCGACCGGGTCGCTAACGCTAAATCTACCGACCGCGTCGCTAAATCACCGACCGGGCCGCGAAATCACAGACCGGGTCGTTAAATCTACCGACCGGGTCGCTAAATCTACCGACCGGGCCGGTAAATCACAGACTGGGTCGCCAAATCTACGGACCGGGCCGCTAAATCTACCGACCGGGCCGCTAAATCACCGACCTGGCCCGGTCGGTGATTTTGCAGCCCAGTTGGTAGATTTAGCGACCCGGTCCGTAGATCTAGCGACCTGGTCGGTGATTTTGCAGCCCGGTTGGTAGATTTTGCGACCCGGTCGGTAGATTTAGCGACCCGGTCGGTGAAAACTACCGACCAGGTTGCGACCAGGTTGGAGGTCGTTAAATGATCTCGCTCCTACTGCGATTTTTTGCACTGAACGTGTGCATATCACTGTTGCTACATAAACGGTGCGCATGAAACGGGCCGCATAGACCGGTTTCTTGTTTAGAAACATTGAGACTAAATGCACAGCTGAATGTATCATGTAATCAATTCCCACCAATCCCCAAACCTGTTGTTTTGGGGAGCGCTGCATGGTTTCTATTTATTGGCTAATTTTGGTACCGACCCATCAGTGGCGTAGGCAGCGGTAGGCGAACGTGGCGACCGCCTACCAACTGAGAAATGATCTGGCAAAAAAAAAAAAAAAAGTCTCCCAAAAAAAAGGAAAAAGTCTCTTATTTCCATTGTGTAAAGGCCTGACTGGGCAGTAGGCCTACAGTGTGGAGGGGACCATAGGCCTGTAGAATGTCACTCAACCAGTTCCATTCATTGACTAGTAGGCGGCCTGGCCATTGAGAAAGTGTTAGTCGAAACAACAGAGACAATAACACACTGAACAAAGTCCATTCTGCTTTCCTCCTACCTGTAGGATATCCTCTGTTCCAAATGAATAAAGTCCTTAATGTAGTAGGTAAACAGCTTCCAAACACAATACGTGATCATTGTGTTGTTTAAATCCAGCACTGCTGGATTAAGAATTGACGTCTTGTTGTCTCTCCAGCTGTATCATATTACAACTCGTTAAGCAAGCCTCTTCCATAAATGTAAGGCCCATTCCCACTGGGCCAGATAACAGATAAAAAATATATCTATAATATCTACCACAGATAAAAGTATCTGTGGCAAATATCTGTGCATGGTAGATATTTTTTTTATCTGTATCTACCATCCACTTTGAATGGAAAAATATCTAGAGAAAGAGATTTTTTTTATCTGTTATCTGGCCCAGTGGGAATGGGCCTTAAATAAAAAATAAAATGTATTTCATTAAAGGAGTAGTTCACACTCAAAATTATCGATATTTTCAAGCTCAAGCCCCGCCGCATGTTGTTGTGAGCCATGTATTTTAAGGGACACATTATGTTTACTTTGAACTAATTTAGCTAGTATCGCAAGTTGAAATATGTCACTATTTGGGAGCAATGTTCGCCTTGTTTGTAATGCTCCATACTGTGCTTTTTGAAAATAACTAGCCCTTACACTGAATATACTGGAATAGTGTTTTAATTATAATGTATTTTAAAATGTGGTGTTATTTTTAATTCCTGGCTACGCCCCTGCGACCCATCAGTGTGACGTGGACCAGAAACCCGTCTATGAAACACACGGAAACTAAATATTATATGATGTAAACAGAGTGGTTAAAAAGTTACCACAGGCAGTGTTATCATCCTTAATTTCAGGTAGAACTTTACATGCTGCGCTAGTAAGAGGTTAATTTACACCGCAGAAAGAGGCAGAGAACAGACTGTCAATCTAGGTTACAAGTTAAAACGGCTCCAAAAGAGCCGATCTACAAGGCTGAGGCACAGCCAGTCATGCAAGCTGGCGCGTTCCTGTGCTGTGGCGGCTTATTTTCTCTTTCTTTTATTTAACTCTCGACAACAACAGGTCCACTCGCTCAAATAAATAACTCCATCTCATTACAATTTCATCTGAACAAAAACAACGATGCGAGCCGTGAAGCAGACTGCTTGCCATGCAAAGAGACCGTGGTTATACTTATTCCGTACGGCAGTGTTGTGCCGTGCGTGAGCCATTATGATCTAAAAGCCCTCCAAGCCCCGAGGATGCGACGAGTTGTAGGCTTGTAGATTAGCGAGGTTCAACGAACAACACTTTCGTACGGACAAAGTACAAACCCAGTTTTACCGTAATTCCAGTCGTGCATAGTTCGGGTCCGCGTCAATATTCCGACGGGCCGGTGTTCCGACACTAAAACTAACCCTAACTCTACCCCCTACCCTAAACCTAACCTCAGTAAACCTTACCTCAGTAACTAACCTGCCGACGCTAAGTAACTAACCTGCCTTACTCTAAGTAACTAACCTGCCTTACGCTAAGTAATAAACCTGCCTTACACTAAGTAACTAACCTGCCGTCGCGTCGGAACAGCGGATAGTCGGGATAGTGAGCGGACCCCGCATAGTTCTTTATCAGGCTAGCAATTCGATTTTTAGAAGCCACAAGCAAATGATACTGATGAGTGAGGTGAGATGCCGTGGGCTCGGTTGGGCTCGGCGAGCCCACACTTATTTTTTTCAAGCTGCACGTACGCACGCCCCACATGCACGCACACACGACCCGCGCGTGCACGCACGTAGTCGAGTTGTGTGACGCCGTGGTCAGCACAACACTTCAGTCCCCCTACCTGGCTAGCTGTTTTGCATAACAATACTCGGGTAGGCAGTTCTCACCTACATCCTCATTTACACTTGTACACGGCCAGCAGCACATTCGCCTTGCATTGAACATCTCATCTGTTTACTTCACAAGAGTGGAAGAAAAACGAAGCGGTGTGTTGTTTTGTCAGAGCTGCATGCATAGGCATAGCGGAGGGAAGTGTCTATGATTGTAAAGTTGTCTATGTATATGTAAAGTTATTTTATATTTTATATAAAAAATACATTAATTGAAACACATTAATTGAAACTATAATGTAACTAAATAATAAGAAATATAGTTAGGCTACATTAAAAATGTTGTGATGTTGAATACAGTATTTCAACTAGCACCAAGCATGCGAGGCATGCGTGCACACATGCGCGTGCCTGACGTGCACGTGACGTCATGAATTTAGAGTGGTACCACTTCTAAAATCCATATCACACCACTGCGTGATGACAGTATAAAAACAGAAAGGATTTCCAAGCCAATTTCACCATTATTAATAACAATAAGGGGTAATACTAATTGATGGGTAATTTGATTAATTTAGAAAGTTCTCCTTTCCCAGAGTGACTTCCACCCACAGAGTAAAAGAGTTAGAGTCAGAGTCCAAGAAAGAGGCAGCACACCAATAAGTCTGTTTGAAATAATTGTATTAAGAGAATAGTCAGAGTTCAGCATACAGTACAGCAAATTCACCCATAGTAGCTTTCTCTGGCCTAATAGACAGTTGGTCCGTGGTCACTGGGGGTCCGCTTAAAAGGGACCATGGTCCTCTTTCTCCTTTGGTTCGCTGGTGTGAACGTGCAAAGGGACCATGGTCCCTTTGTTTGGTCCGGACCATGGTCCTCTTGAAAAGGCAGGACTCGGTACGCTTCCAAAAGGACCATGGTCCGGTCCTCTGCTGGTGTGAACGGAGCCGGACTTTATAGAGGACCAAACGTAGGTCTGATCAGCCTACAGTACATTCTGCACTGTGTGTTGTTCATTGAAAAACAATATGGAAAAAAAGAATAAACGACTACTCGTGAAGCAATTCTAACTTCAGCTACAGCTTAGCCTACACTCGTCAATCTTGTTTTGCAGTGGTGAAGCTGGATTAATAATTAGTTCTAAAAGCATGAATTTCTTGCGGGAATCACTATTGATATGACCCAACCGCTGATATTTTTTCATTAGCTGCAGTAGGCTACACGTTAATAATTGTATCATCTCCTCTCCCTGAGCCGTCACTGCGGTGTCTTGTAAGCTACATGGAAACTGGTGACCCATCGTGTGCGGTGACTCCAGGGGTCGCTCTCCGAACACGGTGATCATTGTTTGTTTTGACTCAAATACTGTCACAAATAAAAGTAAGGTCACCATCTTGTGTGTAACACGGGAGTAGACGGAGCCAGGCTCAATGCGCGCATAACTTCCATCCAACAAGGAAATGTCAAACTTGGCTTTTCTTTCAAGGCATTAGGATTCGCTCTCTTTTCGCTCTCTCACTGACTGTTCCCCTGAGGACAGGCATTCATGAGTCAAACTTTTCACATTGTTGTTGGGACGGCAGTAAGATGGGGCGCGTAGTAAGATGTCCATAGCCTACTCCAGTCATCGTGTGCTGTGCGCAAAAATAACTGATTTGCAAGCTTACACTGTTACACTGTTGCGCTGTTTCAGAGCTAAATGAATCCTGTGGTTAAAAAAGAACAGATCTGCAAGCTAGCATCCTGTAAGATATGTTATTTTTAAGCATGCGCCACCGCATATAAAGTTATATGGCTCACACGCATATGCTAGATTCAACATTTGGGACAATAGGGATTTGCTATGCATTATTTTATTGTTTTTATTTAGGTTATTTATTCATGTAGCTTCACATTTCCAACATGATAAGGATAGGAAATATCTTTATGGACCCGTTGCTTGTAAAGAAAGAGAGAGACAGATTATTTGATGTGGAAACGGTGACGCTTATTATGTTTTTATTTGGCCATGCGTTCTTGCGCTATTTATTGTTAAATGAATCAAGAAGAAGGCTTTATATTAGGCTATATTTTTTGAGAGAGAGAGATTCCTCCATCCATCCATCGCTAATTACTGCCTGAAATGTGTGAGTTTCGCTTCTTTAAAAAAAAGATATAGGAAGCGGCTGTGATTAATAACACAAAATTAATTAGAATAGGCAGCAAGTAATTTTCCATAGGAATAGCCTATTCTGTCAATAGATCAACAGCAGCCTGTATGACCACGTCCACGTGTCATTTTGTTTACATATTTGGTTCTTTTAACAAAAGTCCCATGTGAACGCTAACCGGACCAAATTCAAAATGCAACAATGTAAACATTTGGTCTCTGATCCGGACCTTTTAAGCGGACTTTGGGTGAGAACGTGCCCTGATGACCTTTATCAGTGGTCAGAACACAACAGAGTTGTTGACATGATGGTGTAATCTTGTTGTTGACGGCTTAAAGATGGTTTACCAGTTGAATATCAGACACTTCTACAGTGTCAAGGCTGTTGGAATAACAATGTTAAAGTAACAGGGTTTTGTGTTTGGAACATAGAGGGACAAACAGCACAATTAATAATGATCTATCATGTACAGTAGTTTGACCTTAAGACAAAATTGGTACAATAATATTAACCAAACTTTACCAACAATAATAATAAGGGTAATAATAATAATAATATAGGCCTACATGTAGCATTTGCATAAAGCAAGTAGGCTACCGGTATTTGTCTACTCCCATGTTGATACGAGTATTTCATATCTGTTTAAGGTAGATTTAGAACAAATAAAAAAATATGCGATTAATCAATAATTCAATCAATCACTCTGAATGTAGGTCTTACCTTAAGCTAGATGCAGAATAGATAACACAAACCCAAACCTGTGATTCCACCAGAGGGAGCACCTTTGATTGATTGATTGATTGATTGAAGACTTAATTAGAAGTTTGCATAGGAAAAGGTACAGTTTTATGTTCACTGGTACAAGGTCTACTAAAAGGAGATCCTAGAAAAGACTAAGCTTATTTCCATAGGAAACCATTGAAGACGGATAGAACACAATACTATGCAGTAGATATAGTCAGGAAAAAAAGTGGAAAACAATTTAAAAATAAAAACATACAGTAGGTAAATACAGGGTCAGGGTAGGGCCGGGCTATGTTTGTTTTTACCAGTTGCGAACGGCTGCTGCCTGTAAGTGGTTTTTCAGGGTGATTTTAAAGGACCCCCCCTCACACATTTAGCACAAACATGGGAAAATGTTCATTCTACATTTCAGACAGTAATATAGAATGCCCTGACATCAACCATTACATTAAATAACTGGCCCAAGACTGCTGAAAAAACAACTACATTCAAAACAGTTTTGAATCTTTCCCCACAACACAAGAACACATTGCATAGCATTGATTGAATGTTAAATGGCTTCAAAACTTGATAAATTCTGACCTCTCGTGGTTGGTTTTGGAATTGACTTATCTGGGATAACAATATTATATCAAGTGTAGCCTCGGGAACCCAGGCTTTTCAAACACCTGATTTTAATCATTTATATTTGCTTAATATGTATGAACATTGGCAATAACTCAGGCAAAGACAGAATCCAAAGGAACTGCAGTGTTGAGGTAAATGTTCTCTATTGAGTGGAAAGTGATTCAAGCATGTGATTGTCTGGGGATGAGAGTCCAATAGAATAGATATAAACTCTTCCTACTATGTCTAAGTAAACTAAATATGAAACTATCAGGTCATTTACAGTCCATACTGAGGGTTGTTCAGTATATTTGTATATATAGTATTTTTAGTGTAAAGTGGTCCTTTTCACAATGAAAATCATCCTGGACAAAGCTTTTTCAAAAAGTTCATCACAACATCAGAATGACCTCGGTGCCGCGCTGTGAGCTTGTATATCTGCTATTTTTCAATAGTTAAAGCATAAAATAATGGTTAAAGTGGTTAAAATCTAACGCGACTCGGGCGCGTCCAGGTATTTGAGGGTTTATCATACTAGAATACTGTAATCTGCGACAGTTTTACCTTACAAAAAATAAAATCCAGTGGTGATACCGCTGTTACTGTTACATACCGGAATAGATTCTGGTTGTTTCATTTATCTAGACTCTGGTTGTTTCATTTATCAGAACTGAGACATTTATCAGAACTGTTAGGACAGGTCTTTATTTCATCAGTGCCATTTCCTCTACCTCCAGGGCACATGTAACACCTCAGAGCAGATCCTGAGACAACATGTAGAAGACAGTCAGGTTAGAATAGAAAACTAATGTAAACATTAAACACATTTCCATCATGCATGTGTATTAATTAAAAGACAACATTAGTTTTTTACAACAAGGGTTCATATTTTAGATTGTAATAAAGAATATAAAAGATGAGTGTTAAAATCATTTCATTTACTTCTTTCTATTGTTTTAGAGATTCTTATTTCAGTGGTTGGGGGCATGCGTACAAGTGGCTAAATATGTAATTTTACACAGAAT
Organism: Nannobrachium achirus; assembly: GCF_963921795.1. Taxonomy (NCBI): domain Eukaryota; kingdom Metazoa; phylum Chordata; class Actinopteri; order Myctophiformes; family Myctophidae; genus Nannobrachium; species Nannobrachium achirus. Next base: position 52,767,741 of record NC_137821.1, on the reverse strand, counting down.
AAGCCCATTCCCAAGATACAACGCAACCTTTCATGGTTGGATGTGACTTATGGGGGCTAGAAGTGTTACTGTAAATAGCAATAAAGAAAGTGCTGGCTTATTGTGTCTAAAAAAAAGATACATATTTAGCCACTTGTACGCATGCACCCATGCGTATGCATTAGGGATGCGAATCTCGACCACTGAGGCGATACGATACGGACCTCGATACACTGCCAGCGATACGATATAATTGCGATACATTGAAATCCTGCCGATACGATACATCGCGATCCACCCCTGTTCCCGATACGATGCGATACGATTCACGATTCACCACGATTCAAGCCCAAATCCCAAAATTTACAAAACATAGCGACTAAAAATTTATGAAATTTAAATTCAAGGCAATTTATTGTTTCACTGTAGTACTAGGCTCTGTCTAACAACCCAACATAGGCCTATAGTATTCTGGGAGAACACAAAGCTGCTGGCTATTGTAGAATTGTTTCATAACTAATCATATAGAAGGCCTATGTCATTATTAGTAGGCCTATATGTCTTCAACTTTGAGTCAGGGACCCCAATCCAGGGTTATTACAGGGGGCCTGCCAAATATTTGTGTGATACAGTAGGCTATAATGCCTAGCCTATAGTGAAGGTCCCTGCTTGATCTCTGTCTGAGCTAAGGGGTCCTTGACCTGAAAAACAATAAAGTCCCTCCCTGGTTTGTATTATTATATTATATTATATTATATTATATTATATTTAATCCAGGATTTTGCCATTTTTATAGCCAAAATGTTTTAAAACAGATCTACAAGCTCACAGCGTGTCGCATCCACGACGCATTGTGAGCTTGTAGGTCTGCTATTTTAGGTGCGACACCCTTGTACTGCGATGTATAAATTAGGCTTCTCTCAAGTGAGAGAGTTGCTTGCATCAACAGGAAAGTTGTAGAACAGTGACAAATACTTTGTTTTAAACGCAAGCAGTAGTCCTACAACACCCAGCAACATTGTTGTTGTGTGTGTGCAGTTAATATAGCGCAGAAGATGATCTCAATCAATTGTCCGTCGGAGATTCGCTAAGAAACGGCTGTTGATTACATATCACTCGATCAGCCTGTGCTACTCTGTGACAACAATCAGCGCAGCGGACTTGGATGATATAAAGCTAAGTACTGTACAACTAATCTTGCATCTTTTTAACCCGTGGGGCTGCTAGTTCGTCTGTATTGATTCACTCGCATTTCGCTGCACTGTCTGTCTCCCTGCCTGCATGCAGAGTGCAGATGTTGTCCGTCTGTCCGAGTCGCAGGCTCGCAGCTCTTGACTGGCTTTTGGGGAGGGGGTTGAACGGCTGATGATGGTGCATTCATGGCGCCTCGGAAACACAGGATGTAATGAAATACTATATGGAAGAACCGATACAATCGCGGAATTTACCGATCCAGACACTCACGGTACGATCCATCACGATTTCGGCCGTCTATTGTACCGGTACACACTGAATGAACCGATTCAACCGTATCGCGGACGTTTGTATCGCGATTACGATCCGTACCGGTATATCTTCGCATCCCTAGTATGCATACTAGGGATGCGAATCTCGACCACTGAGGCGATACGATACGGACCTCGATACACTGCCAGCGATACGATATAATTGCGATACATTGAAATCCTGCCGATACGATACATCGCGATCCACCCCTGTTCCCGATACGATGCGATACGATTCACGATTCACCACGATTCAAGCCCAAATCCCAAAATTTACAAAACATAGCGACTAAAAATTTATGAAATTTAAATTCAAGGCAATTTATTGTTTCACTGTAGTACTAGGCTCTGTCTAACAACCCAACATAGGCCTATAGTATTCTGGGAGAACACAAAGCTGCTGGCTATTGTAGAATTGTTTCATAACTAATCATATAGAAGGCCTATGTCATTATTAGTAGGCCTATATGTCTTCAACTTTGAGTCAGGGACCCCAATCCAGGGTTATTACAGGGGGCCTGCCAAATATTTGTGTGATACAGTAGGCTATAATGCCTAGCCTATAGTGAAGGTCCCTGCTTGATCTCTGTCTGAGCTAAGGGGTCCTTGACCTGAAAAACAATAAAGTCCCTCCCTGGTTTGTATTATTATATTATATTATATTATATTATATTATATTTAATCCAGGATTTTGCCATTTTTATAGCCAAAATGTTTTAAAACAGATCTACAAGCTCACAGCGTGTCGCATCCACGACGCATTGTGAGCTTGTAGGTCTGCTATTTTAGGTGCGACACCCTTGTACTGCGATGTATAAATTAGGCTTCTCTCAAGTGAGAGAGTTGCTTGCATCAACAGGAAAGTTGTAGAACAGTGACAAATACTTTGTTTTAAACGCAAGCAGTAGTCCTACAACACCCAGCAACATTGTTGTTGTGTGTGTGCAGTTAATATAGCGCAGAAGATGATCTCAATCAATTGTCCGTCGGAGATTCGCTAAGAAACGGCTGTTGATTACATATCACTCGATCAGCCTGTGCTACTCTGTGACAACAATCAGCGCAGCGGACTTGGATGATATAAAGCTAAGTACTGTACAACTAATCTTGCATCTTTTTAACCCGTGGGGCTGCTAGTTCGTCTGTATTGATTCACTCGCATTTCGCTGCACTGTCTGTCTCCCTGCCTGCATGCAGAGTGCAGATGTTGTCCGTCTGTCCGAGTCGCAGGCTCGCAGCTCTTGACTGGCTTTTGGGGAGGGGGTTGAACGGCTGATGATGGTGCATTCATGGCGCCTCGGAAACACAGGATGTAATGAAATACTATATGGAAGAACCGATACAATCGCGGAATTTACCGATCCAGACACTCACGGTACGATCCATCACGATTTCGGCCGTCTATTGTACCGGTACACACTGAATGAACCGATTCAACCGTATCGCGGACGTTTGTATCGCGATTACGATCCGTACCGGTATATCTTCGCATCCCTAATGCATACCCACATTTTAGCACGGTAAACAAGATAGAACAATAGAACGAAGCAAATGAAAACATTTTTACATTTTAACTTTTCTCTAATTACAATCTTAAATATGAACCCTTGTTGTAAAAAAACAAAGTTGTCCTTTAAACTAATTAAACTAATGCAAAGATTAAACACATTTCCATCATTCATCTGTATTAACAGCAGTGTGTTAGTTTAACTGTTTATCACTGTTTGATTTGTCCTCACTGAGGAATAGAGTTGGAAAGTGTTGGTGTGGAAATAACACTCCCAAGGAATAATGTGTTTATCATTTGTTTCTTTACCTGCAGTAAATGATTGCATTATTATTTTAAAGGGGAAGACCACCCATTTTCAATATTGAACTATGTCATTAATATACCTTAGAGGAGTTGTGTGGAAATAAAAAAAAAAGGTTCCCCCTCTTCTGTGTTGCATAGAACTGGAGGATTGATTTGGGGGTTTGTATTGTAAAGTACAACGGTGTGATGTCATCACATTGTGATTTGCAATACAAACCCCCCACCTGAACATATTTAGTGCCAGGGACCCACAATTCCTCATACTAGATTTGTATGTTAAATTGTTTCACAAATAATTCTGTAATAATAATCATTTGAATGTCAAGATTTCTATTTGAAATAGATCTACAAGTGATCTTAAATCGTCTAATCCAGGGGTTCCCAAAATGTTTTGTCTCAGGGCACCCCATGAATATTTTTTTAATCCGAGGCACCCCTAGATTATAATTTTCACTCCCAGCACCTTATATTTATAGCATATCGTCGTTGTCGGGTGGGAACCTTACAGTATGTCCAAAACCATTCGTTTTGTATTTATCATCTATAAAATGTACTAAACTAGCGAAAGCAGCAGATCTACAAGCACACAACGCCTCGCATTGCGAGGCACTGTGTGCTTGTAGATCGGCTGTTTTCACTAGTTTTGTGCGACAGTCTTGTATGATGAAGCAGGGCTTTGCTTTACCAAAAGACGCACACACTTGATACTTGGAGATACAAGGTTTCTGCCCGACAGTGACGATATTTTAGCGATTATGTTGCGAGGAAAATGTTGAGATAATAGCCATTTTGGTTAGAACTGACTGAAAATAACTTTGTACATCAAGTTTAAAATGATACTGCCGTCACGGCACCCCAGGCTGCTCCGTCACCCACTATGAAAATCCCTGGTCTAATCGCAGAATTTAGCTGGGGACCCCCTGCCTTCAACTCAAGGCAGTATTCATGGGTGTTTCCTCACAGGATTAGATACACTGTCCAGTATGACACAAATCAAAGATACCTTTCTGTTTAATGTGACTAGTATAAAGTTAGTGTCCCAAGACGGATATGCTTGAGTTTTGATTCCCACAATTTTCAAATGCTTCTGGCAGCCTAACTCTTTGTAGCCTACTTATTGTACTGTAAAGAGTAGAAATTAAAGCAGATGTCTGCTTTAATTTCTGTGTGCGTCTACCGTCTACCTCTATAAATGGCTCACAGTTTAAATAATGTACGGTTTAGTTGGACAATCATCTGTAACAGATAAAGTATAACTAGAAAAGAAAATTTCTAAGAAATTTTAAGTGTGCCTGCAGCTCGCTAAGTCTGTGCAACCTTGTGTAGCGGTTGGTGTTAGCATTAGCGTTATTAACATTAGCATTTTTGTGCATAAACTTTAACATTATTGTTCTTCATATGACACCACCCACATGTCTGTACGACAAACGGTTCACGAGAAAACGGGTCACTTCCTGTTTGGTGAGGGGCACTTCCTGTTTGGCGAAATAGGCCCCAATTAAGTTTAAGGACTCTTAATCTTGTCATTTGACGCAACCCGCGTGTCTGTATGACAAACGGTTCACGAGATCAAGGGTCACTCCCTGTTTGGTGAGGGGCACTTCCTGTTTGGCGAAAAAGGCCCCAATTAAGGTCATGGACGATTAATGAATTAAAGCTGCAAGCAGCGATGACCGGGCCCTCGCAGCTCTACCCACGTCACAAGGCCAGCAGCCAATCAGAAACCAAACAGGAAGTCAGCCATTTCGACTAATTAGTGGCGTTTTGGCGCATTTTTGGCCGTTATCACGGGTCGCACTTTAACGACAGTTTTGTGAGAAAAAAAAAAGTTTTGAGAAAAAAAATTTGAGGAAAAAAAAAGTTTTTTGAGGAAAAAAAAATTGAGAAAACAAATTTTGAGAAAAAAAGATTTTGAGAAAAAAAAAATTGAGAAAAAAAATTGAGAAAATTTTGAGAAAAAAAAAGATTGAGAAAAAAAAATTTGAGAAAAAAAAATTTGAGAAAAAAAATTTGAGAAAAAAAAATTTTGAGAAAAAAAAAATTTGAAAAAAAAAATTTGAGAAAAAAATTTGAGAAAAAAAAAATTACAGAGCCCCCTCCCCCAAGTGAGATTACTATTAATCCAAATTATTTGGCGCCGTAGCACCCGAAGTTCCGTCACTCGACGAGAACATTTTGTGAGTGAGCACAAACCCGTCCAGGATAGATGCCTCCGATAGCGACTCCACTTTCTTCTCATTTAGATTACACCACACATGCGCTCGGGCAAACACTTCTTGAACGCTTCAAATAAAATGAGCTCCCATAGAGCATTATAGTGAGTGACCAACCTTACTCGAGGTGCACCATTTACAAAAGATTACCCTTCTCACGGGCAAACTAAACAAAAGTTTGGTTGGTCCTCCTGTGATGTCTAAACTTTATGTAAAATCTATACCTCTGGCACTAACTCATGAGCATTTAGAATAGCTGTTTTAACAGACAATTAAGACTGTCCTGTAGAGGGCGTGCTACCATTACATCTTGAGCTTTTCCAACAATTTTGCATTGTAACATCAAAGGCCAAACCTCTTTGGGCCACTTAAGTGCGGAGCCTGCGCTCAAACGCACTAATGTAGCAGTAAACCTCAGACTCCCGGAAAGTAGTATACTAAAGAAATTTAGAGTTTAAAATGATTAACAACAGGCGGATTGGCGGGGAGGAGAAACCCCTGTAGGCCCCCCTGCTCTAGGCTGGGCACCCATTTCAAGCTGCCGTATGCGGAACTGAGTCTCCGCCTCAATTTCCAGCCTTCGCATCTGAAGCTCGTGTTCGAGCTGTGCCTTACGCAGTTCCACTTTTTCATAGGAATCGACTTTTATTTGTGCAATCCTGATACTCACTTCTTCCTTGTCAGGATCAGGCTCGGTCAGTGGGGAATCGTCACCCTCGTCCTCATTCACAGCCCGTGGCTGCGGTGATGTCCCCATACCACCCCCAGCGTTGCCTGCTGGAGCACCGGCCTCAGCGCCACGATGAACGCTGCCTTGCACAGTCGATTCACCATGTTTAAGGCTTGCCTCAACAAGAGGCACCCACTTCAGAATTTGTCTCTCCACCAATCCCGCCACCACAACTGCTTTAAGATCATCTTTGTTACCATACTTACTTGGCACCGGGAATTTGAAATGAACCGCTACTGTGTGCAGCTCCTGCACACGGCAATTATTAATTTGATCAAATAGACAAATTCTAAATAAACAGCTCAAGATTACATGGAAAACAGCGCCATCCCTCTATGCAATTAGCCGCGAATACTAAATTTGCACCACCGAATACCACTAAATTTATTATTAATAAAACTTACTTTACCTCCATGTTGCCACGCCACGCCTGCGCCAGTCCCAGCAACCTTGTTAACCAGGAGCAATCTAAGAGACTGGAACACAGGGTGGCCTACAATGGAGAGAAAAACTTACTTTAATTTAAGCTTTTGGTTCAATAAAAGCGGACAAGCCCCCATCTGTTACGCCCACAGGGCCTAGGGATGTTTGCAGGCGGAACAAAGGCAAGGTGGTAACTGCCAAAAGGTAGTTTTATTACAATAAATCAATTATATTTACAAAATGTACAAATTAGGTTGCTTTCACAATAGAGATGGTTAGTGGTGAGACAGGGCTGGGCAGGCACCTATAGAAAGAAACATAATACATAATAAAGAAACAAGGACTGATCCCTAACCTAAGAGGAACCCCCCCAAAGCTTCTCCTAGCCAAACACCAAAACAGAATGAGTGTGAGGTTACCTGCCCCTACCTGCGTGACTGAATGCACCTAACTATAATCCCAAATATACTTACTAACTTACCCTGCTCACCGTACAATAGAGAGTTAGACTGGACTCTGGTATCAAGCAACCTTTACAAACAAAGAGAACATGCGGCTAATGCTACTCTGCTCCGTTGGGCACGCTGTCTCTAGCCTACTCTCGTAGCTGGTGTGACAAAGGAGACAGCGGCCATGAAGCCTTTTCCATGGAGCTATTTATAGCAAGGGGCGGGGCCGTCAGACCAGACGGACCGAACGTTGATTGGCTGGAGGTGACCGATTGACGGGAGCCCTCCTCCACTCATAGCGGCAGCAAGGACCTGCAATGACGAACAGGGCGTGCGCACACCACATAACAGTACAGATCCCCACCCAAATGGCACTATGGCTTTAATCATTGCTCTTGTCCGTAACAATGTGGGATGTGTACCATTAATGTAATCCCTGAATTCTAGCAACTCAATTTCTTAACCAGTAAATACCATTACAAATATCATCAATATATCTCTTAAAGTTTTCCAGGAGAGTGGACATGCTGGTGTCTTTTCAGGTTAGATGACTGAATGAAACTCTTGTCACAATGTTTACAGTGAAAAGGTTTTTCTCCTGTGTGGACACGCTGGTGGCTCTTTAGGTGAGCTGACTGAATGAAACTCTTGTCACAATATTCACAGGGAAAAGGTTTTTCTCCAGTGTGGACACGCTGGTGTCTATCAAGGTTAGCTAAATGACTAAAACCTTTATCACAATATTTACAGTGGAAAGGTTTTTCTCCAGTGTGGACACGCTGGTGGCTCTTCAGGTTAGATAAAAGACTAAAACATTTATCACAATATTTACAGTGGAAAGGTTTTTCTCCAGTGTGGACACGCTGGTGATTATTCAGGTCAGATGAATGACTAAAACTCTTATCACAATGTTTACAGTGAAAAGGTTTTTCTCCAGTGTGGACACGCTGGTGATTATTCAGGTCAGATGAATGACTAAAACTCTTATCACAATGTTTACAGTGAAAAGGTTTTTCTCTGGTGTGGACACGCTGGTGATTATTCATGTCAGATGAATGACTAAAACTCTTATCACAATGTTTACATTGGAAAGGTTTTTCTCCTGTGTGGACACGCTGGTGATTATTCAGGTCAGATGAATGACTAAAACTCTTATCACAATGTTTACAGTGAAAAGGTTTTTCTCCTGTGTGGACACGCTGGTGATTCTTTAGGTGAGTTGACTGATTGAAACTCTTGTCACAATGTTTACAGTGAAAAGGTTTTTCTCCAGTGTGGACCAGCTGGTGGCTCTTCAGGTGAGCTGACTGCTTGAAACTCTTGTCACAATGCTCACAGTGAAAAGGTTTTTCTCCAGTGTGGACACGCTGGTGTCTATTCAGGTTAGATAAAAGACGAAAACCTTTATCACAATATTTACAGTGGAAAGGTTTTTCTCCAGTGTGGACATGCTGGTGGAGCTTCATGTTAGATAAAAGACTAAAACCTTTATCACAATATTTACATTGGAAAGGTTTTTCTCCAGTGTGGACACGCTGGTGTATATTCAAGTTACTTAACTCAATGAAACTCTTGTCACAATGTTCACAGTGAAAAGGTTTTTCTCCAGTGTGGAAAACCTGGTGTCTCTTCAAGTGAGATGACCGACTGAAACTCTTGTCACAATGTTTACAGTGAAAAGGTTTTTCTCCAGTGTGGACACGCAGGTGGATCTTCAGGCAGGATGAATAACTAAAACTCTTGTCACAATGTTCACAGTTAAAAGGTTTTTCTTCAGTGTACCCTGAGAGAGAGAGAGAGAGAGAGAGAGAGAGAGAGAGAGAGAGAGAGAGAGAGAGAGTAGGGATAGAGGGTAGAGAGGAGGAGAGAAGAGAGGCAGGTTAAAACTGATGAGTATAAAATGAGGAGCAATTACATCTTCCCTATTAATTTACTGTAAGAGCTAAATTAGTCACAATGTTTAAGGTACAAATTTTGCATTGTATTATTGTCTTCGTGTGTTGGTTTAATATACATATAAGTAGGCCATATTTTAGACAGTATTGTATGTAATATTTCTTGTTAAAGTGCACCCCCTTTTTTTTGTACTGCTGGAATTAACATTCAGTAAAACACCTAAACGCCATCCTTGCCTCATATGGAATCTGTGAGTACTGTGGTCCAGTTTCTGCTTTTGGATGTATAAATACAGTAAGCCCACCTGTGTTTACGTGTCAGAAACCCTTTGACCAAGCTAGTGTTTGTGGCAAACACATTTGAGACTTTGAGAAAACTTTGCCACTCTATCTCTTTTATTCCAACTCCCAGTTTCTTTTCCCAACATAATGTACTGTAAGTCCTGTCCCTGTCCCTGTGACTTACCTCCACTGGTTTCCTCCCAATCGTCACTGTCTTCAGTGACTTCAGAGTCAGATTCAAGCTCGACTTCAACTTCAGAACAGTGTGAAGAGATGTCGTCTTCACTTTTCACTGCTGGTAATGTTGACGTTGACCCTCCAGGCTCCTCTGGTCTTTGAAGTGGCTCCTCTTGTTCCTCCTGTTCCTCTTTAATGTGTGGAGGCTCTGGTTCCTCCTGGAGAAGACTGGGGCTCCTCTCCCGTTCAAGAGAAACCTCCTCTTTACACACAACCATGTGCATGATGTCTAGGAGAAGAAAAACAACGTGATAGCTATCACTGGATTCCTTAAAGGTGATACACCATGAAATTTCAATTTTCCTATTTTAAAACCTTTTTTTGGGGTCCCACTAGCACCTTCTATCATCACAAAGTCCCATTTCTGACCATTGTGTCTTTCTCTGGTTTTGGGGAAGGCGGAGGTTAAAAGCATCCCACGGGTTCTCAAAACAGGCATCCCAGATTTACTGCCGTCGCTGAAGTCATCGACGGCCGTTTTTTTTTTTTGGGGGGGGGGGGGGGGGTGGCGCAGTTCAGGCCAAAGGTGGTACTGCAGCTGAAAATGCTCTGAGAGCCATTCAAAAATGAGAGAGGCTCTCTATTCAGGAGTGGTAATTTAGCCTCAAACCTTTTGAAAAACGTTTTTGGGACATAAACAGTATGACATAAATACTACTTTTAAATGCATGGTGTATCACCTTTAAGTGTAAATAAACATTCCCATCTTCCATGTACATAATGAGGTATCTTCTGCTTAAGGTGCATTAAGGCTACCTTAATCCCACCTAGCGCTTGAACCGTGCCATGCTGGTCGCTGGGTGTTGCCATGGTAACAAAAGGGTTCATTTGTGTGTCTAGTTTTAATCTAGCAGCAAATAAAGATTCAGTAAATAAAAGCAACTGCAACTACATCTCCTGTACCATTGATACCCTGAACAACAGTAACGACGAAGGATATTTCTGTGCTTCTGCAAAAAAAAAGCTAGCCATTTCGACCAGCAGTTCTCAAATTATGTCGAGCTGAAACAGCGTGTGTTGCTCTTAGATGCACCGCGAATACTTTAACGTATCTGGATCTCACTTTTCAATTGTCATTGCATGTGTGAGAGAGACTGTGATTATGTTTTTTAAACCAGATGGGTGCAAAAAAACAAAAAACAAAGGTGACGTGAACAAAGGTGACGTGAGTGAGGTGACTCACACAGGCACGTTGTATTGCAATTAAAACGAATCCTGTAGCGTATTGTTGGAAAATTGCGCATACGGTATTTGTGAGGAGTTGCTCACAGTCAGATAAAAGGAAAGTGCCACTGGAGTCACTATTGTATATCCTATAGTAGGGTTGCAGCGGTACTCTGTGTTACCGGTGTTTTCGGTGCGCGAGCACAACACAGAGTTACCTGACCACCGATAACACTGTGAAAAAAAAAAACATTTTGTTGCATGATCATCCATGTATTGTAAATGACTATGCTTGAGCTTGTTATCAATATTTAGTCGGATACAAACGTGTCTCCACTGCTCTAAGTGCATCAAGATGCAGCTAGTGGAAAAGGCAGAGTCCACACAGACAGAAAGCATATCACGTGACGCGAGGGGGAATCGGGGAGAAGAAAGGCCTGCCGCTCACAGTGCTGTTACAGATTGCAAGACGACAACATGGCGGACGAGGAGGAATTAGTTTCAAAACGAAGGTCAAAGGCCCCTGTTTGGCAACATTTTGGTTTTAAACCCAATGCTGATGGGGAACCTGAGAATCCAAGTGAGGTTGTCTGTAAATTGTGTCGGGGAATTGTGAAAGCTTCTGGAGGCAACACGTCTAATCTAAAGGCTCACCTGCTGTCAAACCACAAGAATGAGGCTGCTAAACTCCGTCTTTGTGGAAGATCTAAAGTTCTCAAGCCAAGTGATTCACACTCACAGCCGTCCACTAGTGACACCTTTGCAAAATGCACTAAATATAAGGAGGACAGTAGTCGGTGGAAAGCATGCACGGATGCAGTGACCTGGTACCTCTGCAAAGAAATGGTGCCGTTCAATACAGTTGAATCGAAAGCATTCAAAGACATGTTAGCCACACTGAGACGGCCGTCCCAAACGCCTACAGACGTATTCGGAGTGAAATACAACAGGAGTTCTCAAACGTTAAAAACTATTCTCTCACCAGTGACATGTGGTCCAGTCGAAAAATGGCACCATATATGTCACTTACTTTTCATTACAAAGACGGCGAGTGGGAAATGAGCACCAAATGCTTACAGGCCAGCTTTCTGCCAGAGGATCATACTGCCGACAACTTAAAAGATGCTTTGGAGGACACTCTGCGTGAGAGGCAATTAAAAGAAGAAAACGTGACCAGTCTCACTACTGACAGTGGAGCCAACATTAAAGCTGCTGCTCGTAAGTTAGACTGGCCCTGGTTGTGCTGTTTTGGGCACAACCTGAACCTCGCTGTGACCAACACAATTGACAAGACCGAGAAAAAGAGAACGGATCATGCCCTGGCCGTCTGTCGCAAAATCAACTGAATGTTTTCTTACAGCTGGAGGAGGAAACGGGAGCTGAGAGCGGCCCAGGCTAGTCTTGGACTCGAACCAAACGAGCTTGTGACAGTAAGTTTATTATTAATATCGCTTAGTTTGTGGATAACACATATTATTTTCCTACAGCTGGGGGGTATGGAATTTTTATCTAAAAGTACTTATTATTTAATCTAAAATTATATATTATGTTTTTATCCACCTGTTTCCGCAGGAGTTTACTGGAGATTATTTGGACCACACTTCCGGTTTAACAGCAGACATACAAGCTCACGTCGCGTCGCGGATGCAGCCCGTTGTGAGCTTGTAAATCACACTCGGCTGCGGCGCCGGAAGCTCAGTACAACGTCTGCGCAATGCACTATGGGGCGTTAGAAACCCGTGACTGTCCAACTCGGTGGGGCAGCAAGCAACAGATGATTCAGAGGATGTTGGAACAGAAGCTTGCAGTTAATCATTTTCTTTCAGAAGATCTTAAAGTGGATGTGAAAATCGACTAGCAAACCGAGGATGTGCTGATTGCTATGAATAAAGCACTACAACCAGTGAGCGAATTCACAGATGTTATGTCCAGCGAGAATTATGTCACCGCCTCAGCCGTGCTCCATGTGGTGCAGCTGACTGAAGAGGACACGTTAGCCCCCGACGATGAAGACACAGCATTTCAACGGCTGTGTCTTCAGCCAACAAAAATGCTCCAGGCACTTTTCTCTAACAACACCAGAATGACGTTTTACATTTACATTGGATCAGTTTATAATGCCAAATATTCAAGGAACATTTACACAAAATAATCCATTGAAACAGAGGGTTCAGTCAATTATTTGATGCCTCTAAGCTCCCTCCCTACACAGAGTCCTCCTCCACACCCAACCCGCCTTGGCGGACACAACACTTGTGCAAGTCATTATCAACCGTTTTGACACTGCCATATCTCCACTTGGCTTTCGGGCTAGCCATTTGGGACGGTATAAAGTTCCAGCTCCGAGCTCCTTTCAAGCCCCATGCCCTCCATTGGCTTTTAGTACATTAGCTGAATTCCAATCCGAAGGGTTCGCACTTTGAAGTGCGCATTTGAAGGGCTATGACGTCACTGGGCCGCGCCAAATAGCAATCTACAAGCTCACAATGCGTTGCGTTGCGACGCATTGTGAGCTTGTAGATCTGTGACCAGTGACGCCATAGCCCTTCAAATGCGCACTTCAAAGTGCAAACCCTTCGGATTGGAATTCAGCTATTGTCTCAGGAACCAATCTTCACAACAAGCTGATCTCAGCGTCCCCAACCTATCAGCTGCTGGCTCATCATCCAGTGATCTCTTTACAATATGCACTCCAGTAACCCTTGGCACACAGTCTGTGGCTGACTTCTGGTTGGACTGCATTACAGGCCCATCCTGACCCCACCAACCAACATTGTTCCATGTAACAGTAGTCTATGGACATGCGGCATTCCCTAGAAATGTCCAGTCCAACAGACCCCATAGCATATCTCCATGTCTATTAAGGTGCCTCCACACCGAAAATACTACAGGAGACTTGTTCAAAGTAACTTTTCACAGACTGCTAAGAACTGCAAAAAAATAAGCACATTGAATTTTCCAGCCGACTGTATGCTGACTGTAATTACTGTACGGTTTTGCGCATGCGCACTGTGTTGCCATATCGGCTCGTTACAAGCGACTTTGATCCTGTTTTTTTGGCTGTGATCCCCCATGGCCTTTCCTTGCCTTCCTTGTGTGTCCAGCCACCTTTAAACTGTCCTCCTCAGCTCCCATGTATATCTGTTGCTAGCTGTTCCTCAAACCCAACCCCTCCCTTTTCAACACTCCCTCCCTCCTCCACTTGGCTGGTACTGGGACCACTGTTCCCTTGAGTGTTCAACAAAACACTTTCTTTATCAGCAGTAGGTTGATCAGCTTCAGGTAAACCACCCTCCACCTCCTCTCCTACCCCTCCACTGTTCTCTTGCAGCCCATCATCACCGTTCCCCCCTTCAGCTTCGTCCCCCTGTTTAACAACTTCACCATCTCCTGCAGCAGCAGGACGCCCCCATGGAGCACCCCTCCTTCCCCCTTTCTCACTCGCCCCTGCACCGGCTGCAGCGGGCGGCCACTCTGGGCTAATCAAGTGCCCCTGCTATCCAGATCCACAGCCAAAACATTTCATATTATCTGTAGTGGCATAAAGAGTCAAATCATTTCTTGTGTCCTATCATTCAAAATCATGAACAGCATCCTCCTGTGTGACACTACATGCATCAGTTCGGGCGATTTACACCCTGAAGCCTACTTTCTGACTGCCGACACAACTATACAAAACCTGGCCAGCTCAAGCTGGTCGCTTATGAATGGCGGGATATTTGACAATAAAACCTTGGTCGCCGGTGTAGCGAGAGGCGTTAAAAGACACAAAGGTGTCTTTTATCACCACGCCATTTGCAACAATTGTGTATGCCTTTTCCACCTCATCTACAAAAATCACTACACCACCATTCATCCGGGCAGCGGACTTTACACTTGCTGCTCCGACCACGTTTGCAATGGCTATGCTGCATTCCTCCACAGAACAAGGAAACACGGGTGAGACTTTAAATCCATGTTTCCTCGTCGGTGTCCATGCCGCCGCCAACAACAGCGGCCGCCTCCGCGGCGCACCATGCACAGCAGTCAACGGAGATTAAAAGTATACAATACACAGTGAATGAAACAATCGCTTTAAACAGTACCCAGCAAAGCAGAGAGAGGGAGATAGACGTTGATGTTCTCCTCTTCATAGACATTCATATCTTGCTAAAGTATTTGCTGTCTGGTTTATTGCAAGATTTTGCGAGTCCCGCCGGCCGTCGCTGGTTTTATTTTTTGATCGCCCGTTTCTGACCGCAGGTAAATAGGGTACTGCGACACCCTACGACATTTCTCATGGTATACTGCGACACCCTACGACATTTCTCATGATCTAGCGACCTTCGGTCGCAATTAAAACACCAGTAAGACACCTACGGGCGACTGTATTTCTGACCAGTTACCCATATATGGAGACCCCTGATACCCATATATAATTATATGGAGATCCATATATGGAGATATGCTGTGAGACCCCAAAACTGCTTACACAGTTATTCGTTATGTGAAAGCCTTATGACGTCTATGACTTCCGACATCATACATACAATCCCTTTTATGCCCATATATGGAGATAAATTTATTATTCTAGTGTGGTATGTGGCCGATGTGGACTCCATACATGGGCATTCCCATATGAAGTCCTGTTAGATATCGGCTTAATATTGATGACATCAGGGATCTCCATATAAGGGCATAAAAGGGATTATGTTAGTGTGGTTCCCCTGACATCTCAGTGATGACAGAGTGTCAAACTGAACGGTACATGGAGACGTGACACGGAGACAAGATGTGACGGTTTTCATAGTAGCCGGGGATCCAGTCACCAAAATGGGAGAGGACCTGTGATGTTCTGCCGCACTTTTTATTTCTGTTTTATCTATTGGTTTGGTCATTAGGGTCCACAGAATGAGAGGCCTGCTCTGCCGGAAACATCGCGAAAAAAAGTTATGGCCATTTGTATATTCACTGTCCCATTGACTCCACTAGAAATATATAAAAAAAGAAAAAAGAAAAAGATCTGCTTTAAGTAGCATGTGAGGGCAAAGTTTTGGCCACCCAAAACTGTGAAAAGTGGAAAAAAAGTGATGACTCATCACATTTCACAGTTGTTGGGGGCCAATATTTTGCCCAAGGAATGTTTTCATGCAAAACAAATGCTTGCAATGGATTCAGAATGATGAAGAACCCCTAGTTTGACCCCTCACATGCTACTTAAAGCAGATTCTTTTTCTTCTTTTTTTATATTTCTAGTGGAGTCATGGGGCAGTGAATATAAAAATGTCCAGAGCAGGCCTCTGATTCTGTGGACCTTAATGACCAAACTAATAGATGAAACAGAAATAAAAAGTGCGACAGAAAATCACAGGTTCAACCCTATTCCTTGAGCTTCTGGGCATGTGGATCCCCGACTATAGTAAACTGTGACCTACGGTCGCAATAATACTTGACAAGTTGTGAGTTTCACCAGTTGTGTAGATAGACTACTTTATGCAAATGTTCAAGTGGTTAAACTTACTGAAATGTGGGTGATCTTCAGGTTCCTCCTGTTTAATAGAAATGGCCCTGGCTGAGTCTGGAGAGTTCATCTTCACCTGCAGTCTGGACTCCACACACTGGTCTGAAAAGAAGCAGTTCAACAAGGACTTTAATAATAACCTCAGACCTAGTGGTGTCAAGAACATGCAAATAATGGTCTCAAGTGAATAAGGTGAAAGTAGCCAATCTGCTTTTAATTTTTCCACAACGATATATATTTAACTTTCAAAACCAAATTTTAATTTTGTAAACCACAAACTAGTCATTTTTAATCTGTTAAATTGTTAGCGCAAAACACAAAATGAGGGGGGAGTGCATTAAGAATTTAACAGATTAAACACTTCTAGTTTTGTGGTTTTACTGCGTTCCAGTGTGAGTGCACCCTCAGGCTTCCCACAGACAGTCAGGCACTAAGTTGTGTGAGAGTTGTGTGGGGGAGGCGGGGGGCAGAGACAGCACAATGCATTCCGGATGGAAGTCTAGTGGTTTGAAGTCTAGTGCATGTTGTGTGCTTGTTGGATGGTGCTCTGTGCAACCACAGGACTCTCAATAGACTTCAAACCACTAGACTTCCATCCAGAATGCATTGCGCTGTCTCTGCCCCCCGCCTCCCCCACACAACTCTCACACAACTTAGTGCCTGACTGTGTGGAAAGCCTGAGAAGTAGTTTGTCAGGTACATGGGTATCTTGGAGGTGTAGTGTATCTTGTACACCAGGCCCATTGCAAGATGCTGTACTCTGTCAGCTACTTTGAGCCACCCCACGCTTTCGTGATGATGATCGGTAAGGTGGGCCCGAGGAGGAAGACCAAGCACGACCCTAATTAGTTTGTTCTGGGCTGTTTGGAGCTTTAACTTTAAGGCAGCTGGGGCATCGCGATACCAGACAAGGAATCCGTAATCAATGAGGGGCCCAATAAGAGCACCTCCTAGTGTCTTTCGAGATTTAATATTGATCAGCAGGGCAACCCTTTGCAAGAAACAAATTTGTTGGTTGACTTTATTGATTACCTTGGTAGTCATTTTTTCACTGGATAGGTTAGCCTCCAGGATGCAACTCAGGTAGCAGATGTGTTTTTTGAGCAGTGGTCACACCGTCTCCATAGCGTAGCCGTGTGTGTCTGTGTGTGTGTCTGTGTGTGTCTGTCTGTCTGTCTGTATGTAGCCTCTGGTGTAGCCTGAGTACCCTGGGTGACCAGAGAGGTGCTGTTGAGTCTAGCCTGCCCTGAGCATCAACTGCAATACACACACACACACACACACACACACACACACACACACACACACACCGGCAAATGTACTAACGACGGGCAACAACACAGTCAGCTCAGAATCAGATGTGCTCAGTGTGACGCGTTACTGCTGCCTGCTGTCAACCTGCTGCCTGACTGACTGACTGAATGAGAGAGGGGAGGGGGAGAAAGACACGAGTGCTATATACATCTCCTTCCAACCGTATGTAATCGAGAGAGGTTAGAACGGTATGCTTCACAATGAGCGCAATGTTGTTGTAAAAAAAGAAGGAAAAAAATCAAACAGTGGCGGTCGGATTTGAAGGAGTGGCGGGCCGCCGCTGCTTAATGCATATAGGGGAAACACTGGCATCCATCTCACTGCTGTGCTGTCGTGTCAAGACCAATAGCTTTTAGTTTATCAATCAGAATAGAATTATCGACAGTGTCAAATGCCTTCTGGAGGTCCAGCATGACCATGCCGCAATATTTGCCATCGTGAATTGCACGTTTGATGTAATAATTCAAATAGATGAGGCATGTATCTGTGGAATGGGACTCTCTGAAGCCAGATTGGAACTCGTAGATACTAGATCATTTTTTTTTCTAAGACTTAGGCCAGATGTAGGCCACGCTTCAGAGCCAGGACATTTTTTGGGGCCTGGACAAAGAGAGATGTTGGAGCTTACGTCTTTCCAGGAGCAGCGCTTAAAACCGGGACTGATCTAAAATATATCCCCAAACTAACAAGTGGGGATGAGAGATGGTATTTGACCTGAGTAGGGCTGAAAAGATCTTTATTTTACATCTGTGCACTTTCACTCACTAAAAACCTAAAAATCCAAACTCAATCTCAATTAGACTGTGAGACGTTTAGTTCTGATCTGAGCCAAGATGATGGAAAGAGAGCCTTTTGGTAACAAGAAAGATATAAAACCAGTCCATGTGTTTAAGACTTTGGTTACTTTCAAGGAGTAAATAATCATATAATCATATTGAACAAAATAATTGTGTTCATGTTTGCCATAATCGAGCAGTCCTTCGTTATGTTGACCTCATGGTGGCGCTAGAAGATCAAGGTCAATGGAACACTTGAATAAGGTTAATCTTCCATGAACGTTCTGATCAAGTTACATGACAATCTGCCCATTAGACAACATTTTGACACATCTGTGTCCAAGTGGAGAGTTTGGCCAAAAGATGGCGCCATAGGAAAGGCCATATAATCTAGGATTAATCTCTGCACCAAAGTATTTTTTCGGATAGTATTAGATAGATAGATAGATACCTTTATTATCCCAAGGGGGAAATTTAGTAATTGTATTAATTGCCTTCATGAACAGAGCAATGTGTTTATTAAAAAGAAAGACAAGATTTAGGTTTTAACTGTTATAATTCATTTTAACCTTTAAGGTCCTTTTTCACCTCAATATGTTTTGCACAGTCTTTATTAATATGGGGAAAATATAATTAATATCATAATGTTATTCTCGCTCAGGATTAAGCCGCAAATTGAAACACTTTTTTTTTTTAATCGGTTGAATCTAGGGTTGCAATACCTCCCATTGGCAGCCAATGCTAGGGCTGTCACAATTATTACATAATCGTCTAATCGTGATTATTTGACATTATCGCAATTATTTTGTCATAATCGTCATAATCGTGAATGTTGAAAGATTTCTGAAATAGCTCACAAGCTCACAACGCGTCGCGATGCGACGCGTTGTGAGCTTGTAGATCTGCTATTTCCACTATCAATGTTATTTTTTAAGTAGAAAGTTGATAAATATGTCAGTAATTTCTTTGTATGTTTAAGTTATGTGTCATATCTGCCATGTGCAACTTCAAAGCCTAAAAGCCAAACAGAAATGTAATTGTCAACGACAAAAACACAATTAAATCGTTAATCGCCAATTATTTGAGTGACAATTAATCGTCATGTAAAATGTCATATCGTGACAGCCCTATTCAATGCATCAAAACATTTTTTTGCTATCTGATTTATAGGGGCTGTATGGAAAGCTTGGAGTATCCTCTTTGTATCTGCAAAGAGTTTGTTTCATAAAAATCCACAGTAAACATGTTATGAGTTGTATCTGTCAATAAATCTGAGTTTTTTTTTCTAAATGTTGAACTTCGGAAGTGCTCGTCTTCTATAACTCATGTCCCGCTACCTGAACTGAATTTCTTGATAGTAGCTCATGACATGTCTACGGTGGATTTTTAACAAACACTTTGCAGATAGAAAGAGGATACTTCAAGCTTTCCATATGACGTTGTTTAATCAGATAGCAAAAAAACAGTTTTTATGCATTGGCTGCCTATGGGAGGTATTGTAACCCTAGATTCAACCTAGCCGCAAATTGCAACACTAGATTTTTTTTTTTAATCGGATGAATCTAGGGTTGCGGTGTCAGGCATATTCGCCTAAAACTTATTCGCCTAAACGCATTTGGTCCTTTCGCCTGGCAATTTTGCGGGGAGGAGAGTGTTTTCACCCACCCTGTCTGGCCGATTCGCCGCCGTTGAAGAGCCATTTCGCCTACAGACTGTACATGTTTGCATCTCTCTCTCTCTCTCTCTCTCTCTCTCTCTCTCTCTCTCTCTCTCTATCTCTCTCTCTCTCTGTGCATCTTTTGTGTGAGGGATGCTGCGGGCATTTACGCACACAGCTGCAGGAATTTAATTTAACAAGCAAAGCACATGTCATCTCTGATCGAATCCCCACACCAATTGTCAAATATTAGAGGCAGCAATTGTGAAAAAAATAGCCGATCTACATGCTCACATTGCAAGGTGTTGTGAGCATGTAGATCTGCTATTTTCACAATAGAACCATGTTATAAAAAATGTAATGCCTCAACTCATAGTGCTTGTCAGGGTGGGGGGTCCCCAGTTAAAATATGCATTGCACTTGCATAGGGCATAACTGTGAGATAAGAGCCATGCAAATGCTTCACATTCTTCTGTATGAAATGCATATGATTCCCATATGGTAGGCCATGTATAAATTAATTCATTATTTGGACACACCTGATTCCAATAACTATCTGTATTGATGTGATTACTATGGAGCGCATAGCCATGTAATGGTCACCATTTGACAGGTAACACCACTGTCACAATCACTATAATATTTAAATGACAAAGGGATAGTATTACAATACACATTTTCAAGACGATAACTAGTTGATATCATATCATGATCATTATCGTTGCTATATTGCTCAGCCATAGTACAAACAACAAAAAATATTCCTTTTGGAATTCTGTTGTCATCTTTTTGTTTGCAAAACCTTCAAATAGTTTGTAATGAGTATCCTAGTGACACAGCAAAGATTACATTTTTCATATGATTCTTTCTAATCTCTCCTTTGTCATTTTGTTTTGTCTTTCTTCAGAGAATCGGAATTGGAAGCTGTTGCCACCAAAGAACCTGAAGAGTCAAAACAGGTGAGTGTACCTCGGCACACCTTTTGGAATGCATAAACGTGAATGTGTTTGCGATAAGCCTAGTCAGGAGTCCGTGGGTGTGTGCACGGGAATGGGTGCCCTTCTGGTCTTTTCTCTTTGGCTAGTAGAAGGGCCGTGTATACACTTCTTCTTCTTCTTCTTCTTTCGTATATCATCAGATGGCCAACTCAGTGTCCTGCAGCCACGCCCTCGTCTCTGGTCCTAAATCGAAAAGACCAGCTTCTGAGGGTGGGCTGTATAGGGGGCAGCCGGTGATAATGTGCTCGGCAGTCTGTTCAGGCTCGCCACACTCGCATGTCGCACTGTCCGTTAGGCCCCACTTCTTCATAGAAGACTTGAAGTGCCCGACTCCAGTGCGCAGAAAGTTCAGCGAGGTCCATAGGTGTCGTGGCATATCTTCTCCTTTTACACCACCTCCTGGGTCCTGGATGTATCGCTGCATACGGGAGGGCCCAGTTGTCTCCCATGAACGTTTCCAAGATGCTGCCAGCCAGGCGTCTCTGGACACGTCCTCAGGGATAGACTGTAGCATATCTTGTGCTGCCTTGTTGTAGGGATGGCGAGATACACTGAGCCAATGTGTGTACTACAGGCCATCAGGCCACCAAAGGTGTGGGTGTGTGTGTGTGTGTGTGTGTGTGTGTGTGTGTGTGTGTGTGTGTCTGTGTGTGTGTGTGTGTGTGTGTGTGTTTGTCAGGAGGACACAGGAGGGGCAGCTGTTGCTTGTGTAAGCACATGCAGTTCCGTTTGAATTCATGAATTGAATTGGAGGGCCCGGGTCGGTCCAGACCCCCATGTGCTGAGTAAGCTTTGCTGTTTTAAAACGCTAAACGAGAAGCCAGAGACCCACTGTTTTGTGTGTTCACAGAGGTGTTTGTGTAGCTCATTGTGGCCATGCAGTTGATCTAGATGCAGACACACAATAGTACTGTGCACCCCCCCCCCCCCCCCCCCCCCCCCGCCAAACAAGTTAATTAAACCTCCCCAAGGTCCCCCATGAAATTCCTATTTTGAAGTTGCACTATTTGTTGGAATATAACAACAATATAACTCAGTGATGTCATTACGTGCACATCCCGCATCAACAACTCATTCAAGTCGCCCAGGGACCCATTCATTGGGTCTGTGGCCTTAAGCTAGATGCAGAATAGACACAAATCTAATCTTTGCTTCTGGGGGTCCCTGGAACAAAGTATTTTGCGATGGGGGTCCGTGGCCAAATACATATCATTAGGTCTATTGGGGTCCTTGACATGACAAAGTTTGAGAAACAAAACAAAAAAATCAGGAAAACTCTTAGAATTTAGAAGACATTTGTAGAATGTGCCCATCAGTGGTTAAAATGTATTTTTGGCCGCGGACCCCATCTCAAAATATTTTGTTCCAGGGACCCCCAGAAGCGAAGATCTATTCTGTATCTAGTTTAAGGCCACAGACCCGTTGGGAAACGAGTTTGGGTCGACTTTGTTTTAGGTCGACCTTTCATGTATTCCATACAAAGCAATGTGACGTGGCAGACTAGCTCGCAATTTATTTTACTCACCAAGTTGAAAGAAGATATAAAGCAGTGGAGACTGGAATCCTTACTTTAGAGGCGTTGAAGTGTGTTTTCCACCACCAGGAAAATTCTGGGAGAAGGTACGTTTTTGTTGTTGTTGTTGTTGTTGTTGTTGTTCTCGTTTAGGTGTCCCAGTGCATGGTCTGACTGTGGTTGAGGCTCTGGCTGCTAATGATGCTAATGCTCATGTATTGTTCTGTTGGAAGAGACTAACAAACAGTCCTACTAGTTTACATAGAGAAAGAAGGCATTCGTGGATTCCTTTCACTCACTGTTGGGAACTAAGCGGAGGTTTTGGCCAAACACGCCGTCCTGAGTGTTTGCTATGAGAACGTAATTGTTTCGACCCGGTGTCGGTACCATAGAGTTATAAGGTCGGACTCGGTACAGGATCTGCCCGGATCTGCCCCAAGCTGTGGATCGGGGTGGGATCATGGGGTGGGATACGTCACTTCCGTTACGGCTCCACTGGTCTTGAACTACGGCAACTCTATAGGGCCAAAATTCTCCCACCTCCAGTGGAGCTGGCTCTGTACTAGAGCAGTGTTAGTGGATATTTCTTCCTCTCTCACGCGTACGTGTTTGTGCGCGTGTCCGAGTGTGCGGTGTCTGCGTCTTTTATTGAATTCTTTATTCTACTTCTACATTACATTATTATTTCTTGCAGTCGAATGAGAACATGATAGTGATGTTAACATTAAGAATTATATTGCTTTGAAATCTATTGCTATATTTGAAATCTATTGCTTTGACATTTTTATTTGGTCTAGGGAAGAAAATAAGGCTGTTTCAGGGAAGCGCAACAAATGTCATTCTTCCAGGAAAGTGCATCATAAGTATGAATAACATATTTACCAAGGTGTATGCTCCGATAACTTTTTTTATTTTATTTATTTTTTAATAATTATTTTTTGTATTAAATATTTTTTAATTTCCCAAATAATTTTAAAAATAAATGAAAAAAAGTTATCGAAAAACACGGCCTGCTCAAGTATTTGGATACTTGAGCGTTGGGTGTTTTTAATGAATCTATCATAGTTAAAATGGAGTTTGAAGTTACAGTGTGTATGTGGAGAGGCCCTGGATCAAGCCTCCTGATAACATTTGCATCAAATATCTAAATATTGAATCAAGCAAATTAAAATCTGTCCAGGGTGTTCATAAAAGCCTGATTAGATGATAAATTACCAAAAGTTCATCCAGATTTCCATTTACTGAAAAAGGGAGCACTGTCATTCACATGGAGTGTTGGTCCAAATAATAGCAATAATAAGAGTCTTAATTGAATTTCTACACTGTTTATAGACAGCACTTTCAAAACAGTTTGAGCAACAATAACATAAAGGAAAGCATCAAGTTGAGCCCATACAAAATATATATATATATATATATATATAGAGAGAGAGAGAGAGAGAGAGAGGTTGATGAAGAGGAAGATGATGAAGAAAAGGGTGATGACTTTCATGAAAATATGCAGATGAAGACACAATAAAGATACAGAATATCAGTTGACAGTGAGATTTGAACTCACAACGCTACATGTAGTGATGGAGTAACACGTTGTTGTTAGAAACAGGGCCGGATCTAGGCATAGGCAAGGGGGGGGGGGGGGGGGGGGGGCAATGCCCCCTAAATGCCCTGTCTGCCCCACCAAACATGATGGTAGAGGTCTGCGCGGGACTGATTTATTGAACCCGCTCCCGCCTGATTTCTGCCGACTCCTGCCCGCGACCGCAATTATTTCATTTTTGACCGCCCGCTGTAATTTCCTCTCCGCCGCTCCTGCCCGCCACAAACAAATGACGTGAATTTAGTCCCCCGGACTCCCGCGGCGCACAGTACCGCAGCGGTCCAACAGCCTCCCTCCCAAGAAGGCACATTGAAATTGAGAGGAGCATATTTGTGACGGACTGACGGCGGCGTGAGAACAAAATGAGAGAAAGAGAGAGAGAGAGAGAGAGAGAGAGAGAGAGAGGGAGAGGTCGAGCGACGGAGCCCTCAGCCACGGCACGGAGGACGCTCTCTCCTCCGTTGGGGAACTTAAGTTGGCGGAGAGAAAGAGAGACGCCAGTCCACGTACTGTATGCAATTATTCCTACTGTATGTGGGTGCGTTGTCCTCAGCAGGGGGAATTGCGTTCTCTATTCACATCTTGACTCGGTAAAGAAGGCACGTTGACGTTTGCATCTTATCCATTGAGATCCAAAACCAACAGGAGTGTGCGCGAGAGAGGAGCATTTGTGAGGTTGTTAACAGAGGTAAAGTGTTTATATTGCGATTGGACATAGGCGATGGGACTATATTATAATAAATAGTTGTTATTTAGGCTAAATAGTGAGCGACAATGCCGCTGCAACTATCCGCTCACCGGTTAGCGTGAGAAAAACGAGAGAGGGAGGGTGGGGGAGATAGGGCGAGAGAGAGAAAGAAAGTCCACACGTACTGTCTGTAGGTGCATTCTGCGTGTTGTCCTCAGGCTCACCAGGGGAAATTACGTTCTCAATCTCTACATATTCACATCTTGCTAAAGCTTGATAAAAGCTTATTGCGGGAGAGTGCGGGATTTTGCGGCGCCGCCGAGTTCATTTTGACCGCCCCGTCCGCCCGTCCCCGTCCGCAGGGATTAAACTACCGCCCGCGCCGCAATATATGGTGACGGGTCCTGCAGGTCCCGCGGGAGCACGCTCCCGATGCAGGGCTCTACATGATGGCATGCAAAAATCTAAAATGTCAAAAATATTAAACTATTTGAAATGTTATGCTTCAACTAGGTAGATGGATAGATAAACTCATAAGATATTAGAGAGAGAGAGAGAGAGAGAGAGAGAGATAGGTGTAAGACCTGTTGTTTGTATTGCGTGATATGTCTAAGTGCGCCAAAATGCTTAGTTTTCTGGTGTTTTAGGGGGTGACTCCCCTATCATTTCTTCCTGCCCCACCTAGTGCTGAAGGCTAGATCCGGCCCTGGTTAGAAATCACTAAACCATTAGTATGACATCACTCGATCATCTCCATATTTGGGCACAGACAGACAGACAGACAGACAGACAGACAGACAGACAGACAGAAAATGTCTGTCTGTCAGGTATACAAAAATGTATACCTGAAACAACAAGTAATGAAGAAGAATAAAACACATCAGGTAATTAACAGAAGATTTAAAGGACATTATGAAAAGTCAACAGTTTAAAGACCAAAACTGATAAAAAGAAAGCAAGACAGAACATACGTTCCAGCAGTGTCCGCTGTCCAAGGTCTCACTTTTAAAGCTGTTTAAAATACAACCCAGCAGGGCAGATATAGATCTGTGGTTCTCAACCTTTTCTGGATCAGGACCCTCTTGAAAACCTTCAAGCAATCGTGGCCCAACCATGTGTCCACGTTGTTCAAGGCTTTAATTGAATAATTTCTTATAATCACAAATGTTGTTTTTTTTCTGACATTGTCCAGCCGCGGCATCCCAAAATAATCTGAATTGGAGGCATTTTTTTCCCTTATTTTTTACGTCTCAAACAAGTCACAAAACCACACACACAAACAACATACACTAACTTTAATACAGTAATATAGTACAGTGGAATAAGAAAAGAAAAGGTCTGACCCTAGGTACTGGTATAATTATAGTTCAAGGCCAGGCAAGTTACAAAATGTATGAATGGGTTTTGTGGAATCTCCATTGAGAGTGCTTCCATTGTTCTCCACTTTGATATTGTGCATGACATCTATAATCCACTGATTGTGGGATGGAGGTTCTACGTCTTCCCATGTAAATAGGATACGTAAGACGTCTAGTCAACATTGATGCTAAAGCCACAGCTTTCTTTTTATGAGCAGGGGTCCTCACACCATCCCTATCAGGGAATATACCAAAGACAGCAATGATAGGCGATGGCACAACATTCCAGCCATATAGACTAGTATTAAAAAAAACATGACTGGAAATGAACAAGTGCAAGACAGGACCAAATCATGTGGTAGATGGTTGCTGGGCTTGCACGTGTCACACAAAGGACACGGGCCAGGAAATACTTTTACAAGTTTGGCTTTGGAAAGACGCAGGCGATGTATGGCCATATCCCTGGAGCCATTCTAGTTCATCTTCCCAATGTGAAGAGGGATTGCAGCTATCCATTATTTTTATTGTAAATCATTGACACTTTTCCCGTGTTTGATACATTGATTCACAGAATTCAGGCAAGATAGTGTAGGGATATGATGGAAATAGGAAAAACCTTTGCGTATGAAATCTCAAATTTGTAAACAACGAGAAAAAAACACGACTACCAGTAAGTCTGAATTCTGGGGATATTTGTTCAAAGCTGGCCAAATAGTTGTCAATATAGAGATCCCGCATACCCTTATCATGCCAGATTTGAAATCCTTTGTCTACTAAGGATGACTGGAAGAGATGGTTATTTGTTATACTGTAGGTGAGTGAATAGAAATATTCAGAATACCCAGACTTTTTTTTAAGCTGTTTCCTAATTCGTAATGATTGACATATAATTATATTTGAATTCATGTTAACTGGTGATGGTAAAGATACACAAAGTAAGGCAGAGAGCAACTGAGGTTTGCTCGTAGTTACTTAAAATGTGCTGCCTAATGATTGTAGGTTTGGAAGGGAGAGAGTGCCCCCATTTTTTATTGTAAAACATAGCCAATCTAAAAGCTCACAACCTCTTGCACTGCAAGGCGTCAAAATAATTTGGGGGGTCAACTGTTCCCCCTGTTGTTGCACACTGGGAGGAGCCGTGGGAACACACACATCCCCTCCCAGCGAGAGTCCGGGAACACCAATGGTTTGATCTGTGTCGTGAATCCTCTGACCTTCCTCTATGTTCTCCAGGACCACCAGTGCATCTGCCTGCAGCGGCGGCGCGGTTAACTCCCGGGTGACCAGCCAACAAAGATGTGCATCCGCCACCAGCCGCAGGTTGCACAAACAGACCATAGGGAAATGATAAAGATAATCAGAGAATCCAGAGATATTAACAGGAGATTCTGTAGGAGATCCTCCATTCTGCATCATGCGCTGCATCACAAAACTAGGGACGTATGTGCCGAAGGTGAACACTGCCATTACAATTGCAAGAACCTCGCGTTTCTCTATTGGTGAGCGGCGTGTGCACCACGATAGTGCTGCTGTTGCACATGTCACCACAGTTAAAGCAGAGGCCGCAACGCCCAACCCGATGATGTAGTCGTACCCTCCGAAGAGTCCGTAGGGGTGGGTAAAGCTTTGTGAGAAAAGCATGCAGGCGACACCCAAGGTGAGGGCGATCGGCAGAGAAACGGACTGCAGTTTAGAACTGCACCGGGGATTGGCCGCGGTGAACTCCAGCACCACCAGGAGATGTAGGAACACCCCACAGTGCCTTGAAAGGTTCCACAGTAACAACACCAATAACTGGCAGAGGTCCAACCACCACTCGCTTTCCTCCAGCATTTCTGTCACTATCACCGTCGTGGACAAGCACTGGAGGAGGGCTGTGAAAACCAGCGACACGACGAACACTGTGAGTTTTCGGCGCTTGCAGCAACAGAAGCATATCAACACGCCGATCAGCCATGGTAGACCGAGGCAGAGGCCGAACAGCAGGAGACACAAAGAAGCGATTTCGTAATTCTCCATGAAGAGGCAACGTTGTGGTACTGCTTGGTCTGGTCTGGAAAGAGAGAATGTTGACATGTTTGAGTCGTGGAGAATTTTAACTTAAGTAGAAATATCAATACTGCAATATAGAAATACTATGTTACTAGTAAAAGTCTAAAAGTCTCCCTCCACTGGCCTACAGTACAAAACACTGATGTTGATACTGACATGATACTGTTACTGACATGATACTAACCATGATACTGGTCATGATACTGACATTGATTGATTGAAGACTTTATTAGAAGTTTGCATAGGAAAAGGTACAGTTTCATGACGGTACAGTTCACTGGTACAAGGTCTACCAAAAAATGAAAATATGCAGATGAAGACACAATAAAGATACAGAATATCTTTGTTGACAGTGAGATTTGAACTCACAACGCTACATGTAGTGATGGAGTAACACTGTCGTTAGAAACAGGGCCGGATCTAGGCATAGGCAAGGCGGGCAATGCCCCCCTAAATGCCCTGTCTGCCCCACCAAACATGATGGCATGCAAAAATCTAAAATGTCAAAAATATTAAACTATTTGAAATGTTATGCTTCAACTAGGTAGATGGATAGATATACTCATAAGATATTAGAGAGAGAGAGAGATAGGTGTAAGACCTGTTGTTGCGTGATATGTCTAAGTGCGCCAAAATGCTTAGTTTTCTGGTGTTTTAGGGGGTGACTCCCCTATCATTTCTTCCTGCCCCACCTAGTGCTGAAGGCTAGATCCGGCCCTGGTTAGAAATCACTAAACCATTAGTATGACATCACTCGATCATCTCCATATTTGGGCACAGACAGACAGAAAGACAGAACGACAGACAGACAGAAAATGTCTGTCTGTCAGGTATACAAAAATGTATACCTGAAACAACAAGTAATGAAGAAGAATAAAACACATCAGGTAATTAACAGAAGATTTAAAGGACATTATGAAAAGTCAACAGTTTAAAGACCAAAACTGATAAAAGAAAGCAAGACAGAACATACGTTCAGCAGTGTCCACTGTCCAAGGTCTCACTTTTAAAGCTGTTTAAAATACAACCCAGCAGGGCAGATATAGATATGTGGTTCTCAACCTTTTCTGGATCAGGACCCTCTTGAAAACCTTCAAGCAATCGTGGCCCAACCATGTGTCCACGTTGTTCAAGGCTTTAATTGAATAATTTCTTATAATCACAAATGTTGTTTTTTTTCTGACATTGTCCAGCCG
The DNA here is from genome assembly GCF_963921795.1 of Nannobrachium achirus. Lineage (NCBI taxonomy): Eukaryota > Metazoa > Chordata > Actinopteri > Myctophiformes > Myctophidae > Nannobrachium > Nannobrachium achirus. The sequence continues at coordinate 52,738,402 of NC_137821.1, read as the reverse complement.
CGGCATCCCAAAATAATCTGAATTGGAGGCATTTTTTTTCCTTATTTTTTACGTCTCAAACAAGTCACAAAACCACACACACAAACAACATACACTAACTTTAATACAGTAATATAGTACAGTGGAATAAGAAAAGAAAAGGTCTGACCCTAGGTACTGGTATAATTATAGTTCAAGGCCAGGCAAGTTACAAAATGTATGAATGGGTTTTGTGGAATCTCCATTGAGAGTGCTTCCATTGTTCTCCACTTTGATATTGTGCATGACATCTATAATCCACTCATTGTGGGATGGAGGTTCTACGTCTTCCCATGTAAATAGGATACGTAAGACGTCTAGTCAACATTGATGCTAAAGCCACAGCTTTCTTTTTTATGAGCAGGGGTCCTCACACCATCCCTATCAGGGAATATACCAAAGACAGCAATGATAGGCGATGGCACAACATTCCAGCCATATAGACTAGTATTAAAAAAAACATGACTGGAAATGAACAAGTGCAAGACAGGACCAAATCATGTGGTAGATGGTTGCTGGGCTTGCACATGTCACACAAAGGACACGGGCCAGGAAATACTTTTACAAGTTTGGCTTTGGAAAGACGCAGGCGATGTATGGCCATATCCCTGGAGCCATTCTAGTTCATCTTCCCAATGTGAAGAGGGATTGCAGCTATCCATTATTTTTATTGTAAATCATTGACACTTTTCCCGTGTTTGATACATTGATTCATAGAATTCAGGCAAGATAGTGTAGGGATATGATGGAAATAGGAAAAACCTTTGCGTATGAAATCTCAAATTTGTAAACAACGAGAAAAAAACACGACTACCAGTAAGTCTGCATTCTGGGGATATTTGTTCAAAGCTGGCCAAATAGTTGTCAATATAGAGATCCCGCATACCCTTATCATGCCAGATTTGAAATCCTTTGTCTACTAAGGATGACTGGAAGAGATGGTTATTTGTTATACTGTAGGTGAGTGAATAGAAATATTCAGAATACCCAGACTTTTTTTTAAGCTGTTTCCTAATTCGTAATGATTGACATATAATTATATTTGAATTCATGTTAACTGGTGATGGTAAAGATACACAAAGTAAGGCAGAGAGCAACTGAGGTTTGCTCGTAGTTACTTAAAATGTGCTGCCTAATGATTGTAGGTTTGGAAGGGAGAGAGTGCCCCCATTTTTTATTGTAAAACATAGCCAATCTAAAAGCTCACCTCTTGCACTGCAAGGCGTCAAAATAATTTGGGGGGTCAACTGTTGCCCACTGTTGTTGCACACTGGGAGGAGCCGTGGGAACACACACATCCCCTCCCAGCGAGAGTCCGGGAACGCCAATGGTTTGATCTGTGTCGTGAATCCTCGGACCTTCCTCTATGTTCTCCAGGACCACCAGTGCATCTGCCTGCAGCGGCGGCGCGGTTGACTCCCGGGTGACCAGCCAACACAGATGTGCATCCGCCACCAGCCGCAGGTTGCACAAACAGACCATAGGGAAATGATAAAGATAATCAGAGACTCCAGAGATATTAACAGGAGATTCTGTAGGAGATCCTCCATTCTGCATCATGCGCTTTATCACAAAACTAGGGACGTATGTGCCGAAGGTGAATACTGCCATTACAATTGCAAGAACCTCGCGTTTCTCTATTGGTGAGCGGCGTGTGCACCACGATAGTGCTGCTGTTGCACATGTCACCACAGTTAAAGCAGAGGCCGCAACGCCCAACCCGATGATGGAGTCGTACCCTCCGAAGAGTCCGTAGGGGTGGGTAAAGCTTTGTGAGAAAAGCATGCAGGCGACACCCAAGGTGAGGGCGATCGGCAGAGAAACGGACTGCAGTTTAGAACTGCACCGGGGATTGGCCGCGGTGAACTCCAGCACCACCAGGAGATGTAGGAACACCCCACAGTGCCTTGAAACGTTCCACAGTAACAACACCAATAACTGGCAGAGGTCCAACCACCACTCGCTTTCCTCCAGCATTTCTGTCACTATCACCGTCGTGGACAAGCACTGGAGGAGGGCTGTGAAAACCAGCGACACGACGAACACTGTGAGTTTTCGGCGCTTGCAGCAACAGAAGCATATCAACACGCCGATCAGCCATGGTAGACCGAGGCAGAGGCCGAACAGCAGGAGACACAAAGAAGCGATTTCGTAATTCTCCATGAAGAGGCAACGTTGTGGTACCGCTTGGTCTGGTCTGGAAAGAGAGAATGTTGACATGTTTGAGTCGTGGAGAATTTTAACTTAAGTAGAAATATCAATACTGCAATATAGAAATACTATGTTACTAGTAAAAGTCTAAAAGTCTCCCTCCACTGGCCTACAGTACAAAACACTGATGTTGATACTGACATGATACTGTTACTGACATGATACTAACCATGATACTGGCCATGATACTGACATTGATTGATTGAAGACTTTATTAGAAGTTTGCATAGGAAAAGGTACAGTTTCATGACGGTACAGTTCACTGGTACAAGGTCTACTAAAAGGAGATCCATGAAAAGACTAGGCTTATTTCCACCGGAAACCATTTAAGTATCTCATATAAAAAACATGATACTGACCAAGACTAACCACCATGATACTAACCATGTTACTGACCATGATACTAACCATGTTACTGACCATGATACTGACATGATATACTGACCATGATACTAACCGTGATATTGACATAATACTAAAATGATGCTGACCATGATACTGATACTCAACAATTTCAGTAGTTATTACATTATGAACTGTTATAACATTGTGAGTGGCTATTGTGTTATTACAGTATGCAAAAAAATCTGTTATTACATTATGTGCACACACACACTTCCCATCCCAGTGAGGGCTACGCGCCTCTGGGGGTGTTTCGGAATGGATTTAGTCAGAGGATTAAGTTTATTGATTTTTTTTATTGACACAAATCACGTGTGGTAGCAATATTTTAGACTGTCAATATAATTATGTATTATTGTGTATTTGTCAATCCCATTCAATGTAGATCAATCACTTTCCACAGCAATGTAACACATTTAACTTGACAGCAGCAGCTGTTAATCTTAACAACTGACAGACGCTTACTCCTACCTTAAAGGTTTCCTGTGTAAAAAAGCAGAAGAGCTTACTAGGATCCCCTTTCAGTTGACCTTGTACCAGTGAACTCTACAGTCATGAAACTGTATACCTTATCTTTCCTATGCAAACTGCTAATAAAGTCTTCAATCAATCAATCAAAACCTTGTGTCTGTTTATAGTAGATGCCATATATGGAAGACTTCTATAACTACTTAGAATATATCCTTATGTATGACTCTGTCCACTAACCACAACTCCAGCTACTTGTGTTCTCTTGTTTTGTATAATGTAGGGATGGGACGATAAGCAATATTGTCGTTTATCGTGATAAAAAACACTCACGTATCATGGAGTTTTAATTTATCGTGAAATATCGTCCCATCCCTGGTATAAAGAAGGCACATGTCTGACAATCGGGAGGCTGCATTTGCATGGGGCAACGCCCTAGAGGGATCGATCCAGTGGCGGGGGAGGGGTTTGTATACACAGACAAACCCCGGGGGGCCCACCACCAGGGCTTCTGAGCAGCCGGGGGCAGGGCTTAGAACAGGGCCTAGAATTGACGTGGGATTACAAATAACACGCTCTGTTTTTGTATAGGAATAAATACATTGTTTAATTCCACTCTACCCTTTCCGGAATGTCATTTTATACTGAAGTAAGGTTAATAATTTCCATTGCACACGTTACAAACAACTCACAAAAACAACACATACAAACACAATACAGGAACATTAATACAGTAATACCTAGTGTGTGATGTGTGAAATAAGAAAAGAAAAGGACTGACCCTATAGGTAGTCCGTTTACTGTAGCAACCCCAGCTGGCCATGAAAGTCTGACTGATGAGTTGTAGATGACTTTATTGGAGACTGAAAACTACAGAAAAGGTATAAATACAATAAATATAACAATAAAATGTACATACTGTATGTACATAACGTATTATGAAAATATAATAAATTGCAAATTTCAAATAATTGCACATTTCCCATATATTGCCTACATTTCCATTTAAACGATACCATGCATCCTAAACCCCATCATAACAATAATACCCAATAGAGCATCCACAATTAAACAGTAACAAGAAAACATTTATACAAAAATACCTTGTGAGTTGTGACCCTTCCAGCCACCAGGCGCTAATCAGTTGACCGTGTCCTGCCCTGGACTGTGCAGAGTGCAGACTCACTGCAACAATACACAGATACTAGCCATAAATTATAGACTAGCCCTTGTAGAGCACCTTTATTTTGAAGATGTTTTCTTCAGAATTAAGGTTCTCTACAAGGGTTATAATTTATGGCTAAAGATACAGGAGTACATGTCTGCAATCTGATGAATAAATGATGATGCATTCAATGGAAGGCTTTTCTTTTGTAAATAACAGAATAGACAATAAAGCAGAACCTGGACAATGTCAGAAAAAAGGCATGACTATGTATTCACATTCTTTACTTAAACGGCCACTGACATAAAAAAGGAGGGAAAATGTATTTGCTTTTGTATGATGATTTGTGGGAATGTGCAATAAGCCAATCAAATTAATTTACTATTACTGTACTAATGGTTATCCATTGTTGTGGGTGAGGGGCGGAGTTTAGCCCTGAATCTGCGACACAGAAAGCTGGCCGGAGTGAAAATGTGAATATAACTTGTATTATAATTTATATAATATAGTTCAGAACTCAGCGAGTTGTTGCTCATCATTGCTCAATATGTTTGGTTTATACTATATCCCATTCCTCATCTGATAGTGGAGCCCTTATCTTCACAATGTCTTCTAGTAGAGGGATTGCAGATATCCATAATTGTGGGCTCGCCTATAAGGCGAGCACACTTTAGATATTGTCATTATTGTGGGCTCGCCTATAAGGCGAGCACACTCTAGATATTGTCATTATTTATCTATCAGACATATCAAGTTCTCCTCAATACTTTGTCCGCTATCAACTCCTACATACCTAGTGAGAAAATGAAAATAAAAACATCAATGTGTTCAGCTTACTGTGGCGACGTGTGCTATTACTTTTTACAGCAATCGGCCAAATGGTGGCGCTGTAGGAAGCCTTCGAAAGTGCGAACTTTGAACAGGTATAGCTCATGCTGTGTTTGAGGTACAGGCATGAAACCTGTATACACGTATGCGTCTCCTCATGCCGAACAACTTTTAGCCTCTGACTTTTGACCTCTGACCTTTAGGTCTCCCACAATTCGGAATTATATGAAAAACAGTAAAAATCTATCTCCTCCTGGGTTTTTTTCGTTACGCGCACGAAACTTTTTTCACATGAACGTTGGACCAATACGGTCAGATTGATCAACCAGATTTTTTTTAAAGTGAAATATAATTTTTTAATAATTTAATCAATATTGCGGTTTTATGCAAATTATTCTTCGGCCTCTAAATCATACATGCAAAGTTACACGTTCATGGCATTTGGTAAAGATGTGGAGGGTTAGTCAAAGTATCACTGAAACCAATTTTATTCCAATCAGCCAAAGGGGGGCGCTATACGAAGCGTCTGAAAATTCAAACTTCAAACGGGCATAAGTCATGACTCGTTTCGTTTGAAGACATGCAACTTGTTACACGCGTGCTTTGACTCGAGCGGAAGACATATGTGTCGTTGTTAAGTAAGCTCCGCCCTTCAATTTTCCGCCATTTTGAGCAGTTTGTAAAACGCGTAAACCCGCTTTTATTCTGGAATTTTCGCGTCACGTGCACAAAACTTTTTTTACGTGAACTTTGGACCGATATCTAAAGATCTATCAGATCGGATTTCTTTAAAATTGAAACATGCTTTTTTAAATAAATTCAATGAATATTGCAGTTTTATGCAAATTATTCTTCTGCCTCTAAATCATACATGCAAAGTAACATGTTCATGGCATTTGGCAAAGATGTAGAGTGTTAGTCCAAATATCACTAAAACCAATCTTACCCCAATTGGCCAAAGGGGGGCGCTATATCATTTTGAGCAGTTTGTGAAACGCTTAAACCCGTTAGGATTTTTTTTTTTGCAATTTGCATGAAACATTCTACACACAATCTAAGGACCTTTATCTAATATGCCTATGAAGTGCACACACACAAAAAAATTATAATAATGAATATAGCTGCAAGCAGCGATAAAGTGTCCAAAGCCAAAAACACCTCAAATCATGAACACAGCCTGCAATGTGCGTGAAATCTTGCAAGCACATTCCCAATAGGTCAAGGAACAGATACCACCCTTCTTACATTGGCCTGTTATAGCGCCACCAGCGGGTCAACTTTTGCACAACACATTTTTGGAACAAAATGGACCAATCGTTGACGTCAGTAACGTCAAAGAGAGCACTGCCTGCGATCTTGACATTTTGTGCTTTTATAGCCATTGTTTTCCGGCTTGAAGCGAGCCCACAATTGTTTCGAAGGAACAATATTTTTCTAGTTTATCTATCAGGCAGGCAGTCATATCAAGTTCTCCTCAAAACTTCGGTTCCTTTCTACTCCTACATACTTAGTGAGAAAATGAAAATAAAAACATCAATGTGTTCAGTTTACAGTGGCGAAGTGTGCTATTATTTTCTATAGCAATCGGCCAAATGGTGGCGCTGTAGGAAGCCTTCGAAAGTGCGATCTTTGAACAGGTATAGCTCATGCTGTGTTATACATACAGCCATGAAACCTGTATACACTTATGCGTCTCCTCATGCCGAACAACTTTTACCCTCTAACTTTTGACCTCTGACCTTTAGGTCTCCCACAATTCGGAATTATATGAAAAACAGTAAAAATCTATCTCCTCCTGGGATTTTCTCGTTACGCGCATGAAACTTTTTTCACATGAACTTTGGACCAATACGGTCAGATTGATCAACCAGATTTTTTTTAAAGTGAAATATAATTTTTTAATAATTCAATCAATATTGCGGTTTTATGCAAATTATTCTTCGGCCTCTAAATCATACATGCAAAGTTACACGTTCATGGCATTTGGCAAAGATGAAGAGGGTTAGTCCAAATATCACTGAAACCAATCTTATTCCGATTGGCCAAAGGGGGGCGCTATACGAAGCGTCTGAAAATTCAAACTTCAAACGGGCATAAGTCATGACTCGTTTCGTTTGAAGACATGCAACTTGTTACACGCGTGCTTTGACTCAAGCGGAAGACATCTGTGTCGTTGTTAAGTAATCTCCGCCCTTCAATTTTCCGCCATTTTGAGCAGTTTGTAAAACGCGTAAACCCGCTTTTATTCTGGAATTTTCGCGTCACGTGCACAAAACTTTTTTTACGTGAACTTTGGACCGATATCTAAAGATCTGTCAGATCGGATTTCTTTAACATTGAAACATGCTTTTTTAAATAATTCAAACAATATTGCATTTTTATGCAAATTATTCTTCTGCCTCTAAAACATACATGCAAAGTCACATTTTCATGACAAAATAGTGTAGAGGGTTAGTTCAAATATCACTGAAACCAATCTTACCCCAAATGGCCAAAGGGGGGCGCTATATAATTTTGAGCAGTTTGTAAAACGCTTAAACCCGTTTTTATTCTAGGATTTTTTTTGCAATTTGCATGAAACATTCTACACACAATCTAAGGACCTTTATCTAACATGCCTATGAAGTGCAAACAAAAAAATTATAAAATAATAATAATAAATATAGCTGCAAGCAGCGATAAAGTGTCCAAAGCCAAAAACACCTCAAATCATGAACACAGCCTGGGATGTGCGTGAAATCTTGCAAGCACATTCCCAATAGGTCAAGGAACAGATACCAACCTTCTCACATTGGCCTGTTATAGCGCCACCAGCGGGTCAACTTTTGCACAACACATTTTTGGAACAAAATGGACCAATCTTTGACGTCAGTAACGTCAAAGAGAGCACTGCCTGCGATCTTGACATTTTGTGCTTTTATAGCCATTGTTTTCTGGCTTGAAGCGAGCCCACAATTGTTTCGAAGGAACAATATTTTTCTAGTTTGACTACAAATCATTGACAATCCAAATCATTGACAATCCAAAAATGGATACCAAGCCCAAATTTGGGGGATATTTGTTCAAAGCTGGCAAAAGTGTTGTCAATATAGATCCTAAATACTCTGTATACCCATCATACCAGATTTGAAATCCTTTGTCTACTAAGGATGGCTGGAGGAAATGGTTATTTGTTATAGGTGAGTGAATAGAAATATTCTGAATACCCAAATTTATTAAGCTGTTTCACAATTCGTAATGATTGAGATACAATTATATTTTAATTCATTTTAAAGGTGCATTTTTATTATTATGGATATATGGACAAAACCACACCTTATGAACACAGAGATTACACACATTTATCGATAGACCAAGAGTACCTACAGTATATGGAATGGGAAAGTAGTAAGACCTCTCTTTTAACATTTTCTTCTTAAAATTGCTAATAAACAATTACTTAGTATCCATATAATCAATTATTTGCATTGCAAAACCATTCGATACCGATTATCTGCATTCCAATATTTTGCAGTTTGCATATCGATATAGTATATCGTTGCAAATTAAAATAGATTTTTCAATGCAGTTACTATATCATTACCATATGATTGCAGGTTTTGAAGGGAGGAGAGCCCCCCCAAATGTTTTGGTCTTTGTTTCCATAAATTATTTTCTTATACGCTCTTGTTTATAATTCCAAATAAAGGAAGAGATCATCTGGTTGTGCATTACATTTAGTTTGACTTGGTTCCACAGAAACATTTCTAATTGTAAAACATAGCCGATCTAAAAGCTCACAACCTCATGCACTGTGAAGCGTCCAAATCATTTGTTGCACACTGGGAGGAGCCACGTGGGAACACTCACATCCCTTCCCAGTGAGAGTCCGGGAACGCCAACGCTTTGACCTGTGTCGTGAATCCTCTGACCTTCCGCCATGTTCTACAGGACCACAAGTCGAGTGGTTGACTTCCGGGTGACCAGCCAAAACAGAAGTGCATCCGTCACCAGCCGCAGGTTGCTCAGACAGACCAAAGGGACATAAAAAGGAAGATAACCAAAGACTGATATTCCACTCTGCATCATGCACAGCATCACAAAAATAGGGGCGTACATGCAGAACGTGAACACTGCCATTACAATTAGCAGAACCTCGCGTTTCTGTATCAGTGAGCGGCGCGTGCACCACGATAGTCCTGCTGTCGCACACATCACCACGGCCAAACCAGAAGCCACAGCGGCCAACCCGATGCTGGAGCTGTAGCCTCCGTGGACCCGAGGAAGTATGTAGGCGTAGGCCGTGCTATCCGAGAAAAGCATGCAGACGACAACCAAGGTCAGGACGATCGGCAGAGAAACGTAGACGGACTGCAGTTTGGAACCGTAGCGCGGATTCCCCGCGGTGAACTCCAGCACCACCAGGAGATGTAGGAACATCCCGAGGTGCCTTGAAGCGTGCCACAGGAACACCAACTTGCCACAGTGCTCCAACCAGCTCCACGTGCCGCCCGTCAGCCGTATCACCAGCACTGGTGTGGACAAGCACTGGAGGAGGGCTGTGAAGACCAGCGCCACGTTGAACACGGTGGCGTATCGGGGCTTGCAGCAGAAGGATATCAACACGCCGATCAGCCATGGTAGACCGATGCAGAGGCCGCTCAGCAGGAGGCACAAAGAAACGATGTCGGTGTTCTCCATGAAGAGGCAACGCTGTGGGTCTGGTCTGGAAAGTGAGATTGTTGACATGTTAGTCGTGGAGAAAAGTACTCAAATCTTTTACTTAAAGGACTAATTTGATTTTGTACAACAAGGGTTCATATTTTAGACATTAGAGATAGGGGCGTATCTTAGCCCCTAACCTGCATGCCCCCAGGTTGGGGGCATGCATTGTTAGACACAAGATGCCCATTCCCAAGATGCACCGCAATCTTTCATGGGCAGATGTGACTTATTGGGGCTGGTGTAAATAGTAACAAAGAAATTGCTGCCTTATTGTGTCGAAAAATACACATTTAGCCACTTGTACGCATGCCCCCACCCACAAAATCAAAATACTCAAATCTCTAAAACAATAGAAAGAAGCTTATCTTCTTTTCTCTAATGACTATCTAAAATATGAACCTGTGTTGTAAAAATTGTCCTTTAAGTAAAATTATCAATACTGCAATATAGATATACTCTGTTACAAGTAAAAGTCTGGAATTCAAAATGTAGTTGAGTAAAAGTATGAAAGTATTGGCGTCAAAACATCCTTAAAGTACCAAAAGTAAAAGTAAAAAAATGCTTGAAACTAGCAGATCTAGAAGCTTTTATCAAGAGTCAAGAGACCAGTGGGACCGAAACCTTTCTCACAAACTATAACACATCAGGAATAAAATATTTGTTACATACCGTCAGTCAGTCAGGCTCGCAATAATGACGTGCACAGCAACAACACCAGGATCTAGTGACACTGAAGCCTGCAATCTCCAGACACCTGGCTTATATGGGTTTTACCTCTGATTGATTCATCATGTGAGTAGGGTATTGTATACTAAGAGAGGAAGCACAATTAAGGTCTAGGCTAGCACTGTTCTTTTGATTAGTCATGTGACTTCTATGAATGATCAAGGGAAATAAGACACTCAGGTCCTTATTTGACCTAATCAATCAACACCCTTGGCTCACGTGTGACTATCAGCAGACATGTTCAAAGCCCCCAGCTAGATCAGACCTGTGGCTTATAGAATTTGTACTTGTTTTTTAAATATACTGTATGTATATCTGTTTATTAAGATTTGTCTTATTTATAGAATAGAGGTATTCAATAATACAACGTGGTCACAGAATATACAGATATATTATACATAGATTTATACCCTAACCCTATCCAAGTATAGACGTCTTAGTTAGTGAATCATTCTAAATGTTCAGATTATTCTTCAATGTGAGCGGGTTGTACCAGGACCTGCGCAGCAAGAGGGACTGATAGTGAGGGAAAGTTAGCCGATTGCTAGATCAATCTGGGAACTAAATCTAAATCAATAGCTTTCTTCACAAATGTGTTCATAAAGGTGTCTACTATCACCTCTGAACAAACCCAACTCCCTTGACATATAATACTTTGTGGGAGCCAATCAAAGTTGGGGTACCCCGAGGGCCTGGGATTAAAGGGAGAAAAGAAAAGGCCAATATGAACGTATGAGGTGTGTTATTAGGGTATTTTGGGGCTGCTGAATCCATTCCAACCATTAGTTATCAGTAGAAATTACTCCTTGGCCATAACATAGGCCACACATACTTTTTGTCTGTCCACGAGACATAATATTGGCAATGCAAAAAAATGGTTGGAGTAGGGTTTGAATTCATGAAAACTATTCAAGATCAGGCGGGTAAGCACACATCATGACAAACAGGATAACATGTGCAATCTGACAAGGAACACTCAAACACAGGGTTTAAAACATAGGGACTAACAGGACACAGGTGAACTCGAATGACATGATTGGCAAAGCCTTAGCCAATTAGGCCTATTTCTAGCTAGATAGAAAGAAAACTACACCACAGTGAGGTGATAGCTCTTCACCTTGGACTTTGATAGAGGCTTAAGTACAGTAGTCGCAGAGTCCCACTTTTTTATGACAGGGCATAACACACTATGCTATTAATAGATAAGCATGGATAAAAGGGAGGCAGTCAAATAAACTGAGATAATAATAATCAAAGTCTTCACTGAATGTCCTTTATTGTTTATAGAAGGCCCTTGCAGAACAGTGTATGAGCAACAATAACATAAAGGAAAGCATCAGCCTTACAATTATGTATATTGAGTTAGAAATCAAATATCTGATGTTTTATGGCCTTGTTTTGTGACGATGATAGTGAATTGAGTCTGTGGGTGCGTTTGGAAATACAGGACTGCACTGTGCACAGTGCACTGGCCAATACTAATACGTGAGTGTGCTCGGGGTGCACTTTTCCAAAAGCACCCTATTTGTGTAGCCAATTTAAGCCAAAGGTTTCACACAAACACACACGCTTGCGCGCAAACACACACACACACACACACACACACACACACACACACCGAACCTCATTCAATATAGTGCATCGCTACACTATGTGGCTAAATTATTAATCCATAAAATAAAAATTGTTTGATAGGGCATACAACTCACATTATGAAATAAAAAGTATATAAAACGTTTTTCTTTTTTAATTGAATAATAAATGCTTTTTATTACATTATCTAGCAGGCTGCACCTCCCCAAAATATTAATAATAATAATCTGACAAGCATTATTACAGTTCAGATTACTTGGAATCGTAGGCATTACAGTAAGTTAGATTGGTTATAATATACAGTAAATACATATTTTTCAAAATTGTAAAATATATCCAATCTACAAGCTCACAACCTCTTGCACTGCGAGGCATCAAAATAAATGTGGGGGTCACCTGTTGGCCCCTGTTGTTGCACACTGGGAGGAGCCTTGGGAACACACACATCCTCTCCCAGTGAGAGTCCAGGAACGCCAATGGTTTGATCTGTGTCGTGAATCCTCTGACCTTCCGCCATGTTCTCCAGGACCACCAGTGCATCTGCCTGCAGCGGCGGCGCGGCTGACTCCCGGGTGACCAGCCAACACAGATGTGCATCCACCACCAGCCGCAGGTTGCTCAAACAGACCATAATGTTATAAAGATCAGAGACTGGTATTCCACTCCGCATCATGCACATCATCACAAAACTAGGAGCGTATGTGACGAACGTGAACGCTGCCAATGCAATTACGTTAGCCTCGCGTCGTGTGCACCATGATAGTGCTGCTGTTGCAAATGTCACCACAGCCAAAGCAGAGGCCGCAGCGCCCAACCCGATGATCAAGTTGTTGCTCGTACGCGAGTAGAGCATGCAGACGACACCCAAGGTGAGGATGATTGGCAAGGAAATGTGGACGGACTGCAGTTTGGAACTGCACCACGGATTGGCCACAGCGAACTCCAGAGCCACCAGGAGATTCAGAAACACCCCACAGTGCCTTGAAGCGTGCCACAGGGACACAAATGTGTCACAGTGCTCCAACCAGCATGGTTTGCCCATCAGCCACATCACCATCACCGGCGTGGACAAGGACTGGAGGAGGGCTGTGAAAACCAGCGACACGTTGAATACGGTGAGTTTTCTGGGCTCTGAGCCTTTGCAGCAGAAGGATATCAACACGCCGATCAGCCACGGTAGACCGACGCAGAGGCCGAACAGCAGGAGACACACGTAAACGGTCTCGATGTGCGGACCGTTGCTGCTGCTGAAGCTGATGTTCTCCATGAAGAGGCAACGTTGTGGTGGCGCCGTTTGGTCTGGTCTGGAAAGTAACATTGTCGACATGTTTAAGTTGTAACCTCCCCCCCCTTCCAGCGGACTGGAAGAGACTCCACATTCAGCTACACGATACAGTAAAGCATAACCATAAAACCTTTGATTCTGTGGGGGAAAAATATATATATAATATTTAATTATTGCGACCGTAGGTTTACTATGAAAACTGGCAGATCCTGTCCGTCAGTGACTCAGTGAGTCCGTAACGCCTCAATGTCTATAGCTGACTTGTTCTGACATCACCTTGTTGACCGTCACGCTCTGACTTGACCAGATCAGCAGAAGGGTATACATTTGTAATGACATTGGATTCCAGGATGCAGACCTCTCAGATTCTACCTTCAAGACAGAAGTATGTTTCATTGAGCATCCATATATGGAGACGACTGTATCATCACCTAAACCTCCATATATGGATCTGACCTCATCAAACCCTGGATAGCCATACATCGAGACCATATGACAATGCCCACACAGTATATGGACACTCCATATATGGCTATATACCGCACCTAGGGCGAGGTCGCTTCTCGCCCTTAGGGTGTCTTACTGGTATGATATATTACTATACTCGAGAGCTCAGAAGCTGGTTGCTTAGCTGACAAAACCCTCGGAGAGGATCCAACGGGATTCTTTAGATGCTAAGATGCTAGCCCTTTAGATGGGTTTATAGGGTTATTAGATGGGCGACACGTCCCATGACACATATTGCCTTATACGGCCATTGCCTTGTACAGGCCATGACATCAGCCTGTCTGTCATAGATGTCAGCATTAGCGTTATCTCCATATACAGTATAGAGCTCCTAACAGCTCCATTCTCCATGGGGTGCCTATAGCATTGTAGGAAATGTTCTTAACAATTACATTTGATAAATACCCTTTGTTTAGCAGATTTCTTTCTTTCTTTAATTCTTTTTTCGCAGAATAAAATGTTTAATGATTCACCAGGATCCTGGCTAGCTTGATTTATAGGCTTAAAATAATTGACACATAAATAATTGTGTAAATCTCTATGGGAAAAATGTATGGCAGAGAGAGAAATCAGGTCTTACCTCAACAGATTTTTATGAAGTGGGTCTTTGGAGGATTTGATGATTAAACTTCGGATATACAGTAGCCTACAGTACTTTCCCATGCAGCAAAAGCTATAAAATGTGCTCATGAAGTTGAGTACACTTTATGGAGTCTACAGGCTAAAGTGCACAGCTTCACCTGAAATGACCCACGCCCCAATGGTTTACTGCACATATTTTTATTATTAGCCTATTGTTTATACAGGGGGATAACAAGCCCAGGGATTATTTCCATTGAGGTCCTGTGCATTCAATTCATTGAGACATTTAAAGAAAGACAATATACAATAATATGCAAAACATCTTATATGAGTGGTAATTCAAATAAATATGTACAGTAAACAGTATTAAGGTACATTATTAAGGATATTATGTTATCAATACCAATGCCCATATATGGTAATGTTTTGACATAACATTGTTGTTATCATGCAGGGGTCTCCATATATGAGTAACTGGTCCCATATACAGCACTGGCCAGATGGCCAAGAATTGGCGCGATGTCACCCTGAGGTGTCCCAGTCTTCACTGGTTACTAGTATTATTATTAGATAAGCATGGATAAAAGGGAGGCAGTCAAATAAACCGAGCTGACATTGTGTTTCTCGCATTCAAAATGACATAGTACCGTATATCATGTACTACCAGGGACGTGCAGAGAATGTTGGAGAGGCAGGGGCTGACATTTCTAAAAGGGCCTTTTGGTGAAAATATTGAAAATTGCCAAGCTCACAACGTGTCACGCTGCGATGCGTTGTGAGCTTGGAGGTTGGCTATTTCCGGAACTTGATTCACTGAACTATAGCATAGTCGATACTGGAGATGTGGCATATGGCATGGATTTCTACACAAAGAGGGCAATTCTTTCAACATAAGATGCCGCATTCAAGTTCAGGAGAGTTTGACAAGGCAATTCTCTTGAATGCTGCCTTCAGGAATGGCATGGAAAGGGGGCATTTGCATTTCTTTTACCATAGTAAAAACTGCATTCATGGTCTGAATTAAATACGGTTACACATTGTCGCTTTAACTTACCATACCCTGTTATTTCAGTTTGATAATATTAGATATCTCTGCTGTCGGGCCGAAACCTCCTAACTCCAAAATGTTCATTTTCGGGAAAATGATCTCAAGTGGAGTTAGGAGTGTTTGACCCAAGGGCTTTTTACTACTTTTTTTACTTTGCGCCACCACTTTTGCATCCGTTCTGGAGCACCAGGAGTCGGTGGTCCCCGGGAATTCCCCGTGAGCAGCACCGTTGGGGTGGTCATTTGGTCATTTTTGCACATTTGGTCATTTTTTACCAAATGTGCCCTGGGGGTCCCTGGGGCTCCGGGGGTCCTTGGAGGTTGTAGTTTGGCAGGCAAGGAGTGTGTGTGTAAAATCTGGCATGGATCGGGTCAACGGGTGCGGAGATATAAGCAGGGAAAAAGTGTGACGTGTGAGCACATTTGGTCATTTTTTACATCTGGGGGTCCCCCAGGGACCTGGGGGTCCCTGGGGCTCCGGGGGTCCTTGGAGGTTGTAGTTTGGCAGTCAAGGAGTGTGTGTGCAAAATTTGGCATGGATGGGGGCAACGGTTGTGGAGATATGAGCAGGGCAAAAGTGTGACTGACTGACTGACTCACTGACTGACTCAGCCACGGACAGCCGGTGGAGGTTTCTACAGTAAGTAGCTCCCTACGGTCGCAATGAAAAAAAGAGAGGGCCAATCGGGTGGAGTTAGCTGGTTTGGCAGAAAGTGTGGAGTTTGGAGGTTTTGTCCCAGACTCCCAAGCACTTTTTATTAGTACTATCCACTGGTTCAATATTATTTTAACCAACACTCAGATGTAAAGGTGTTCAATGTTCAGCCCTGATTTATGCCAATCAAACCCCTTAAAATGGAGTTAAAGGGGAAGACCACCCATTTTCAATATTGAACTATGTCATTAATATACCTTAGAGGAGTTGTGTGGAAATAGAACCCAAAATCAATCCTCCAGTTCTAGGCAACACAGAAGGGAGGGAACTTTTTTTCTATTTCCACACAACTCCTCTAAGGTATATTAATGACATAGTTCAATATTGAAAATGGGTGGTCTTCCCCTTTAAGAGGTTTTGGCCAGACAGTGACGATACAGTATTTATCACATTCAGCTGAGCAATATTTCACTGCAACACCTCTTTGTACACCAAGCTAGAGGATGAAATACTTGTGAAACACTTCATGTTAAATCACATGTGGAATATATTGTTTTTTTTTTTTTTCTTTTCTTTTCTTTTGGTAATAAAGATAAAGATCTCATCAACCCACCAACAGTGGTACCAGAAAACCGCTATATATTTACATAATACAAAGTTTAAAACAAATGACAAGGTGCATGGGCACAATCGTAGTGGGTTTCAATAGAGGTAAGCGTGGAGAGGAACATGTATACCAGTCAAAAAAGGACTTAAATACAGTGCACGCTTGTTTGCATAGAAAAAATGAATGATTTATCATTGTATAGAAATATAGGTCTAAATAGGGCAGTGAGGTGATTTAAATAAAATTATAGGAAAGGACTCTCATTTAAACCATTAAGTTTCATGGTATTTAAGGTATAAATCCAAAATGCTTCTCTCTGCAATAGTAGTTTTACCATGTCACCGCCTCTAGGTTGCAGGTTGACCTTCTCAATGCCCATGAACGTGAGAATTGGTCGGCGGCTGATCCATGCCCTTTCTTTATAATGGTTACAAATATGTTTAGATTGTGTTTGGTTTGTCCAATACCATACTACAAGAACACTACAACATATAAACCACATGAGTTTTGTTACAGTTAATAAACCCCTTTATTGTATATACCTACCTGCCCAGTCTGTGGGTGATAAAATACCTTCACTGGTGTTGGAGCAATGTGTGCGTCTTGAAAGAACCTCTCTTCAAATGAGAAAACCAAGGCTCGAGGCCCGGGCCCCTTACACCGCCTAAACTGTACTAAGACTTCTCAGAAGGTGAGGTTATGCGTAATTCAAGAATGAGTATGGATGTGCCATAAAACAAATACTAAAGACAGGAGACTTCTATTTAAAATAATAGCTGTTAACTTTATTATATCAATACCGTTTGCACAAATGGGCTATTCTAAGTTCTAAGTAAAATCTATGTAAGGAGACAAAAGAGAAAATAATCCAGGTACCGGTACCAAAAAGGTTCGTTCAGTAAAGTACACAACAGCGAGCTGTAATGTTCTCGTAGGACGGACGCGGGCCCCCTCAAAACGAGAGGGGTTATACTAATGTTCAGATCTTCGGCAGGGGAGGCGAGACTTCTGATTGGTTCGTGGGAGGAGTCCTGAGCTGGACTCCATTGGTGGTTTCTTCAACTAAGCAGGCATGATTGGCCACACACTTAGAGAGGTAAGGCTGTCTGCCTCCACCCCTTTCGCCACGTGGTCTTCACTCCTCCTTTCCCCTGCCCCTGGACTGTGCCAAGGTGTCGTAGACGTCTTTCTACAGATGGTTGAGGAAGTGAGCTTCTTTGCAAACAATAGATCAGTGTATCTTTTGAAACAGTTTGAGGAACCAGGAACATGTGGACGTGCACCGACTGACCCTGTGCACGAGTAGATGAACTCTGAAAGAACCTTTTGGATGAATTCATGAACTTCTAACACATGAAGTGTGGCCGGGCCATAGGATAATACTGCAAAACATTGGCTTTCGGTACTTGGATATAATGTAAAAATACAGCACACACACACACACACACACACACAACCATAGTATGATTTTCGTATACTTTCTATCATTTATCATTGATTCGTGAGTTAATCACATTATAATTATCAGGTGTAAGAGTATTCATTGATAATCAATCATTAGGGTAGAATAGATCCGTTTGTATTCTATCAAGGGATTACACTGTGTATAACCATTTTTCCTTCCACACCGTTCAGCGGTTTTAGACATTGGGCGTTATAGTGAG
This sequence comes from Nannobrachium achirus, assembly GCF_963921795.1. Lineage (NCBI taxonomy): Eukaryota > Metazoa > Chordata > Actinopteri > Myctophiformes > Myctophidae > Nannobrachium > Nannobrachium achirus. The sequence goes on along the minus strand of NC_137821.1, from coordinate 52,719,940 downwards.
TAATTGGGTGTGGTGACCAACCGTCTTTCTACAGATGGTGTGCATGTTGCAATGTCTTGACCTCTGCTCTAGTAGAACGAGGAAGGGTGGTATGGTTTAGGCAGAGCAGAGATTCTGGAAAGTATCCGTAATACCAAGGTGATGTCGAAATGGTTAACAACAATCGAACTGTGTGCGTGCGAAAATATAGATCTATTTAGGTCAACTTAGGTCAGACACTAGCAAACATTTTGGTACAAAAAGTATTTGCAATATTATCATATCATAATATCATCAAATTCCCCCTTTGATCTGCCTCTAGGGCAGATCACCAATTAGTGATATGATAATTGGCACATTTTTCAGAAAAGTTCAAACTCCTCGCTTTGGACTTGCTTTCACGAAGTCCACTCAAATCGGGTAACGTTTCTGAAAAACATGGTGAGCAGGGGTCAACAATTGCTTTTGATGATTAGAAACAATAAATGGCACCCCCTTTGGGGTGCTACTAACACATAAACAATGGCACAATATTCTATGTTTCTGATGACATCTATTTCATACTTGTTAGTTTCTATCTGTTGACCATAAGGTCAACTTGGTCTCTGAATCCAGAGTGTTCACTTGGTTGGACAGACCACAGTTTTTAGCCACTGACGTGTCAGTCTATAGTGGGGTATTGTTGATCAGATCCCCTAACTTTTTCCTGTTACAATTGTGATCAACGTACCCCTGTCATCCCTGTGTGACTGTCCAACTTCACTTTTGGTCATAAAACAACATCCATATGATGACATCAGAAGCATGAATTAATACGAGACCCCCTTCGGGGTAAAACAGAACTCAGTGCAGAAAATACCTAAAACTATATCTCCTAGTCCTTTGGGGATGCTAGGGATTCACATAAGCAGGGAAAAACAATTTTATAGAAAACAACAGGTTCAATGTGTAAGTAGACTGGAGGCTGGTCTATGTGTGGGTGGTTTAAACCATCAGTGTGTATAAAAACAACCAATTGATTCTGATACGTTCTAAGACTGCTCTGGCATGGAGATGAGAAGGACCATGAGTTTCTATGATTAGGAGTTGCATGAGATTTTGGGAGCAGCATATGCTATCTCCTTTGGAACGCCACAAGCCTGTATCGTCCTTTTTGCAGCCTTTACCCGAGTGATGGAGAGGGAGTGGAACAGATAAGGGGTTAAAGCGACATTTACGCACACACAGGCGCATGCCCGCACTCACACATACAGTATTGGAACACACACACAAGTGCACGCACGCACGCACACGCACTCATGCTCACAGAGATGGGAGTCAGAGAGGGGGGGGTTTAGTGAAGCAGCACCCCCACGCAAATCTTCTGCTCGCACACACATACAGTACGGTAAATTCATTCTCACAGAAAAGTCATCAAATAAATGAAATTATAGTATAATACACAGCCAGAAGCCTCTAGCAGGTTTTAAATCTTAACGTTACAACAGTTTAAATGAATTTAGGCTAGTTCCTGACTCCCCCACCTGTGTCGACTACAGCGAGGGAGTGAGGGACATATAAGAGTAAACAGGAATTATCAATACTGTAAACGACCATAATCCTATGGAGGGCTCTAAAATCTTAAAGTTACAACAGTTTAAATTAATTTAGGCATCAATAATTTGAGTTAGTTATTCTTAGTCTTAAATCTTAACTTTAATTTCTCAGAGACATTTTAAAACGTCTTAAAAGTACTTAATATTACAGAAAACAGAACTGGTCAGTAACATAGTCAAAGATAAAAATATTGTTTCTCAATTTCCGATGGCGGGGCCAAGCCATGAAAGTGAGAGACCTAAATAAACACAGTATTATCGGTACAGTGAACATAACAGTAACAAACTGACAAATACTGACCCTTCATAGGGTCCAGACATACCAGTAAAAAGCTATATGCTGACTAGAAGTACTCGTTAAATTCAGGCCGACTAGAAGTACTTGCCCTAGGTTATAAGCCAAACATATAATGACCATTCATAGGGTCCAGACAAACTGACAAAACAACAAGTTGATCAACAACTTGTGGACAAAAACGACTGTACCGAAAAAGTTAAAGTCTGAAAATATTTGTCTCTGCTTCCTCATCACAACGAGAGAGCGAGACCAAACAGATAAATAGATAAAAATAGAATAGGGATTGTGCACACCTCCCTTAAACTTTCAAAGAAGAAACAAAGAGTTTTACGACCATTCTGTCTAGATAAGGATTAATTTACGACGCGTGTCAAACCAAAACATTATTAGGAGCTTTCGGACTCCTCCGACGGAGGGAGAACATATTTCACAAATCATATCAATTATCATTACATTAACATCGTTAATTCAAAATTCAAAGACACGACACGTTACGGGGACTTAGTAAATATGTACTTATCTTAATAACTTAGGAATTTACCAAGCGCAGAGATCCAGGTGCAGCCCAGGACCGGGGGAGTATCCAACCTCTTGTCCGACAGTCCAACCCGGTCCGCTGCTCCCGGATGTCCACGTGGTTCCACATTAATCCAAAACTCATAACACTGTTGTCAAATAAAATCCTTTGTCTGAAAATACAGCAATGTAGAGATAAATTCCAAATGTCTGGTTCTTTTAAAGCGTGTCGGAGCGTTTTGACCAGCCCTGGTGAGAGAAGGACCGTACAGTACCGGTCTCAAGTCCCCCCCTGGCTGGTCAAACGCACCGCAGCTTGACCATTCTCGAAGGACCAATTAATAAATAAATTATGGATCTCTAAATCCATAGTTAAAATAAGAAGAGACGAGCCAAAGGACTGATCTTAGATTGCTGTATTGAGGAGAGACAGACAAAGAAGACAGACAGTGAGCCTACCATCCTGGTGGCAGCGTTCTAAATCTCTCCCCACCACTAGTGGCAGGTCGAGCATTCTCTCTCTCCGAAAATGGAAGTTTAACATGTATATAAAGACATACAGTTTATGACAGTAAGAAGCGCGGAACATATTGATTCGTTCCCATATCATAACAAGAAAGTAACCGGAAGAAAGTGACACGTAGTGCTTGTAATTTTCCACTAGTGACTTATATCATAGTATCACAGTGATGATGATAATAATCTGATGCTTGGTAACCTCCGGATATGCGGTTTGCACTTTGGACCGGAGTTAGCAAGTGTACAGACACCCATATTTTAAGGAGTGTAGGTACAGTCAAGAGCATGGCATACTTCCTACGGTTGGGCATAGTGTTCCTATATATCCTAATATCACTCTCTGACTTACTATATGTTTTCAGATCTTTGTAATATTACTTCCTGGGCTTGTGTATGATTTCTGACTATGTGTAAATGTCGCTTATCTATACGCCCAGATCGCTCTGTGTAGACTTTTGGCGTCAGAGGTGATGTTCATGCAGTTATCAATAATTCTGTGAAGACAAAAACAGCAGACATTAGTACATGACATAACATACAAACATTTAACATACTACGTTCCCTCCATCCCCCTTATGTTTCTGATACAGGACTGCATTGAAAATGCCGTCCTTTTCAGAAACATCCAGGATAAAAGGTTTGTTGGCTTCCTGAGTGTAGTCAAGCATAGGGGTTACGGCCCTGACAATTGAGACAGGGGAGCATGAACATGTTTGGTTTCGCGACTCCCTCTACTACAGTGTTCTCGCGTCTAAAATGCTGCCTGCCTTCGGTTAGCCAGATAAAAGCTCCAACAAGGTAGAAGCTTGGTCTTGAGTAGGGAAAGAAGGCTTCAAACACTCGCAGCAACATGATTCCGCCCGTAAAAACCGTGAGGGACCTGACGAAGGCCTGAAGAGCGCGCTTGGCCATGGTTTTTTTCTCCATAATCATTAAGACCCACAACAGGACCAACGCGAAGCCCATAACACAACAATCAGATAGCTCAGTGCCGATTAAATAAGGGCCAGAAAGGTGATTATACTTTCCGAGGCAATACAGTTTCACCCCGGAACCAACCATACCTATGAAGCTCCCTCCAGTGGTTACCGTGGTGAAAGCGTTGCTACCGATGTCCATACTGGACAAATAGATAGGCAGGACCCACCCAGAGAGGCTCCATAACCCCTGGAAGCCCCTGTACAGGTTCAAACACGTGTACATGAGCCCCAAGACCGCTCCACGAATTAGAGGGTGGCCTTGCCTCTGGGTCAGCCACAGCATCATGATCGCGGAGGATACAAACTGACCGATTGCCACACCCGTTGGGGGATCTGTCAAAATAGAACCCCAAGGGGTGCTGTAGCTATCGTTCCCCTGGCTCACGTTGCTGGGGACATTACTAGGGCCTGTATAATACACCATTAAAAACACCAGGAGCCTCAAAAACTGGACAAAAAAGTCAAATCTCAAGAAAACTTATTCGAATTTCACTAGAATAGGAAATGCGTCAGGAGTATACAGGGCTCTGGTTCTATCTCCTAACATCCCCATGTCGGTTTTATCTGCAGAATTATAACTCACTGGCAAAGATTGACATTTCCATTAATCCAATCCTCCAGGTCTCATAACTTCTAAAATACACGTGTGTATCGTGTATTTCAGCAGCGGAAATTCTTCTATGAGTAATAGTATAACAAGGGTGTGGTCCAATAACTAAAGTAAGACTGTAAGGCTGATTGCTTCCGGGTTGATAATCAACAATGACTTCTAACATCTATGAGTTTAGAAATTTCTTATGAGTCCTGAGGGATTGGATACACGGGGTATAGACCAATCTCTTGTAGCATGCTCCAGATAAACAGGCTTCCGGTTCTATTGTCCGAGTGGGAACAAGGGGTCAATGGATGTTCTTGGAAAGGTGTGGACTTCCAGAATCTCTCTCTGTATTGATCTAAAGACTGCCACTCACCGATGTCTGTTACACAAATGGGACAATCCAGCTGGAACAGCTCTTGAATACGGCGATGGAGCTGATCGTAGTGGGTAAGTTTTTCAATGAACAGAACTTTGGGACCTATTTTTATTTAAAAATACCACTCTGGGCTTAGGTGGGCACCCCAGCTCTGCAGTATACCCTCTAATGAGAAGCAGGCACAGTAGACTAATGGATGTACGCTTGAGGCCTGCATGAATTTAGACTATTAAATGTTGAAAATCCCCAAATTATATATCCTGAAAGGTTCCCTTCCTCCACAAAAAAACGTAGGGTCAAACACGTTCGTTAGCACAGGTTCATACATATACAGTTCGCAGGGATGGTGTGTGCAGACAGGCTCTTCAATTGGACGAAAAGGATCAGTTCTGTAATGTATGAATACAGTACGCCCTAAAAATGGCCCTGTTGTCATCCAGTGCCCTCTTTTAATGAAACAAAGGCAACATTGGCGTGTCTCTGTCTCAATTATTCTTGTTTCTAATTGTGTCCTGTTCTCCAGAATTTCTATGAACCAATGTTTATGATAATTGACAGCAATTTTAAAACACCAATCGAGACTGGGAGATGAACTATAACTTGTTAGTACACCAGCTTCAGTAAAATAGGCTGTTACTGTAGTACACATTGACAAAGATATTCTTACTTTAGCTGTTCGTCTTACAACAGTACACAGGCAGGAATTGTCAGACTTATACTAGGTTTAATTAATGATTTAACACTGTTTAAGTATTTTTATCCAAACCATCTAATGGTCGGAAGCTTCTTAAGACTTTCTAATTTCTGGACTCTTTGAGACAGTCAAGATTGGTTTTTATTCTAAAATGTTCAGAAATGATTTTGCTATACCAATTTTTGCTCAAAAGATGCGCTGTGATGTTTTCTATCTACTAAAAATATTTAGCAGTAATACAAAACAAGTTAACTATTTTTTAAACACACTTGTACATCGAGCTCATTCAAACCATCAATCATCCACTTTATTCCATTCGCTCTCACAATCTCTCACAGTCCCTCTTGTCCTCCAGAGACACTATTTAAACTTCCACAACACGGCGGAGACACCGTAACAGCCTCCCTTGTCCTCCAGAGACACTGTTATTATTTACAATACGGCGGATACACCGTTGTGTTATTGGGCTAGGATTTAGTAGATGCACCCCCCTCACACTGCGTTCTTGGCTAGGATTTACTATAACTACCCCCTTCACGCTAGGGACTCGAGACTTACCACATAGTGCTCCCCTTACCTGGGTTCTTGGGACTTTGGACTTACTATACCTGCCACCCTCACCCTTTTACACATAGGCAACTTCTTTATACTGCGCTCCTTACAGTAGGCAACTTCTTTATACTGCGCTCCTTACAGTAGGCTGCAGTTATACTACGCTCCCAAGCAGTGTTTGTCCCACAGATTTTACTGTAATATTCCTATCGAACTAGAATGTTTGACAGTTCATACAACAGCACAACTAAATTTGGAACCTATGCCAATGTGCACAATTTCAGTGTAAGAGGTTTGTGCCTACCTTGTTAGATGTTGTAGGTGGCCACCTGTTGTACTGGTTGGAACTGGAACACTCAGGGAAAGCAACAACACGATTTTTCCGAAAATTTTGAATCTCGAAAATTGTTAAAAAGGCACAAAACTCATCACGTCGGTAGGGTCACCATGTTTTGAAAGAACCTCTCTTCAAATGAGAAAACCAAGGCTCGAGGCCCGGGCCCCTTACACCGCCTAAACTGTACTAAGACTTCTCAGAAGGTGAGGTTATGCGTAATTCAAGAATGAGTATGGATGTGCCATAAAACAAATACTAAAGACAGGAGACTTCTATTTAAAATAATAGCTGTTAACTTTATTATATCAATACCGTTTGCACAAATGGGCTATTCTAAGTTCTAAGTAAAATCTATGTAAGGAGACAAAAGAGAAAATAATCCAGGTACCGGTACCAAAAAGGTTCGTTCAGTAAAGTACACAACAGCGAGCTGTAATGTTCTCGTAGGACGGACGCGGGCCCCCTCAAAACGAGAGGGGTTATACTAATGTTCAGATCTTCGGCAGGGGAGGCGAGACTTCTGATTGGTTCGTGGGAGGAGTCCTGAGCTGGACTCCATTGGTGGTTTCTTCAACTAAGCAGGCATGATTGGCCACACACTTAGAGAGGTAAGGCTGTCTGCCTCCACCCCTTTCGCCACGTGGTCTTCACTCCTCCTTTCCCCTGCCCCTGGACTGTGCCAAGGTGTCGTAGACGTCTTTCTACAGATGGTTGAGGAAGTGAGCTTCTTTGCAAACAATAGATCAGTGTATCTTTTGAAACAGTTTGAGGAACCAGGAACATGTGGACGTGCACCGACTGACCCTGTGCACGAGTAGATGAACTCTGAAAGAACCTTTTGGATGAATTCATGAACTTCTAACACATGAAGTGTGGCCGGGCCATAGGATAATACTGCAAAACATTGGCTTTCGGTACTTGGATATAATGTAAAAATACAGCACACACACACACACACACACACAACCATAGTATGATTTTCGTATACTTTCTATCATTTATCATTGATTCGTGAGTTAATCACATTATAATTATCAGGTGTAAGAGTATTCATTGATAATCAATCATTAGGGTAGAATAGATCCGTTTGTATTCTATCAAGGGATTACACTGTGTATAACCATTTTTCCTTCCACACCGTTCAGCGGTTTTAGACATTGGGCGTTATAGTGAGTAATTGGGTGTGGTGACCAACCGTCTTTCTACAGATGGTGTGCATGTTGCAATGTCTTGACCTCTGCTCTAGTAGAACGAGGAAGGGTGGTATGGTTTAGGCAGAGCAGAGATTCTGGAAAGTATCCGTAATACCAAGGTGATGTCGAAATGGTTAACAACAATCGAACTGTGTGCGTGCGAAAATATAGATCTATTTAGGTCAACTTAGGTCAGACACTAGCAAACATTTTGGTACAAAAAGTATTTGCAATATTATCATATCATAATATCATCAGTCTACAGTATACCACAAGAGTGGTTGCCGCATAACTGCTCACATTTTTGGATTGATCAACTGATTTTATTAGACAAAATGGAGAACAATACAGGTAGTCAACACAATAGAAATGTAGTATAGTACAAGAACAGTTAAACACCCTGCCTAAAAGCAACATCCCAAATAAGTCCTTTTACTGTCTTTTATACATTGGAAGTCCTTGGTATTTAATTCATGGACATAACAAATAGCAAGCAAAGAAAACATTCAATAATATTGCAGTTATAAAAACACTTTATGTACAGGATAGAGGAAACAAGGGGTGGGGCTGTATGGGAGAAGTGATAACTACCTCCTTCTCTTTGAGTTTTCAGGGCAGTTTTGAAGGATATACCAGCGATTAAGGGAGGTAGTCAAGGAATTCCACACCTGGGTGGCATTGTTGTAGAAGGAGAATTTATCCATTATGTCTTATGGGTTTGTCTTATCAGATCATTGTGCGCTCCCTCTGGTGTTGTGGCCGTGGGTGTCGCTAACCTTTTGGAGAGGTTTGGTCAGATATGCGGGTACTGAGGGGATGGAGGGCAGATTTGCATTGACTTTTTATGAAAGTCAATCCCATTTTTAGTTGTTTAACCCTGTCTTCAACGCTGAGCCAACTCAGGCTAGTAAAATGTGTGGGAGAAACATGGGTCATGGGCCCCAGGTCGAGAAGTAGCCAAATCAGTTTGTTTTGTGAGGTTTGGCGCTTAGTCTTCAGTGGCTTTATACATGGATGTAACAATAGAGTCCCAAATGTTTCTACCTCTTTTTAAACAAAACCTATAGATGTTTTAGATTAGGATCACATTTTAGTATATTCCAATGTTTCTGGATGGTTTTCTTAATTTCATGGCCTGAGGTATTAAATTCTGTAACAAAGGTGACTTATTTTTTAGCAGGCTCCAAAAAGGTTTGTCTTTGCACATCTCTCGTTTTATTTTCTGCTACATGTATAATGGAAACCTTATGACCACTCTGTCTGCACTTGTCAAACATTGTCCATATGGAATATTTTCCACTAAGCGTTCGGATGATAGCTCTGTGCGTGTAGCACACTATCTGTGGGTTTGCGGTAAATGGTGGCGTTAAGCTGTCCTAACTGAAATGCGTAAATCTAAAAAGTCAAACTCATTTTTCTTAACCAGTCACATGAATGACTATAACTAAAACTCTTATCACAATGTTCACAGTGAAAAGGTTTTTCCCTAGTGTGGACACGCTGGTGTCTATTCAGGTAAGATGAATGACTAAAACTCTTGTCACAATGTTGTGAAAAGGTTTTTCCCTAGTGTGGACACGCTGGTGACTTTTCAGGTAAGATGAATGACTAAATCTCTTATCACAATGTTCACAGTGAAAAGGTTTTTCCCTAGTGTGGCTGTGGACACGCTGGTGGCTCTTCAGGTTAGTTGACGTTCTGAAATTCTTGTCACAATGTTCACAGTGAAAAGGTTTTTCCATGGTGTGGATACGCTGGTGTCTATTCAGGTTAGATGAGTTACTAAATCTCTTATCACAATGGTTACAGTGAAAAGGTTTTTCTTCATGGTGGACACGATGGTGTTTATTCAGGGCATATGAGTGACTAAAACGCTTGTCACAATGTTTACAGTGGAAAGGTTTTTCTCCTTCGTGGACCTGCTGGTGGCTCTTCAGCTGAGATGACAGAATGAAACTCTTGTCACAGTGTTTACAGTGGAAAGGTTTTTCTCCAGTGACGACATAATGGTGTAATTTCAGGTCAGATGAATAACTAAAACTCTTGTCACAATGTTCACAGTGAAAAGGTTTTTCTTCAGTGTCTCCTGAGAGATATATATATATATATATATATATATATAGAGAGAGAGAGAGAGAGAGAGAGAGAGAAGGGGAAAGGCAGGTTAAAACTGGTGAGTATAAAATGAGGAGCAATTACAGCTTCCCTATTCATTTACTGTAAGAGCTAAATTAGTCACAATATTTAATGTACAATGTTTGCATTGTATTTTCTTGTGTGTTGGTTTAATATACATATAAGTAGGCTACTCATGTTTTAGACAGTATTGTATGTAATATTTCTTGTTAAAGTGCACCCTCTCTTGGTGATGCTGATACTACATAAGCTGAGCAGACCCACTGGTGAATTTTATTAGTTAATTAATGAGTGAGGGAAGACAGGAAAGATGCTAGTTTGGTCTGAAGGAACACAATAGTTTTTACTGTGTTCACCTTTCACTGCTGGTAATGTCAACGCTGACCCACCAGGCTCCTCTGGTCTTTTAAGTGGCTCCTCCTGTTCCTCTTTAATTTGTGGAGGCTCTGGTTCCTCCTGTTCCTCTTTAATGTGTGGAGGCTCTGGTTCCTCCTGTTCCTCTTTAATGTGTGGAGGCTCTGGTTCCTCCTGTTCCTCTTTAATGTGTGGAAGCTCTGGTTCCTCCTGTTCCTCTTTAATGTGTGGACTGGAGCTCCTCTCCCGTTCAAGAGAAACCTCCTCTTTAAACACAGCCATGTGCAGGATGTCTAGGAGAAGAAAAAAACATATGATACTGTAGCTAATACTGGATTCCTTAACAGTTTTACTGCCAGATGTTATTATTTATTTATTGGGTCTGGTGCCAGCAAAAAGCAGCTTACCTTTGCGACATTATAGAAAAAGAACTATTCATTTTTTTTCATTTTTTTTTATTTTTATTACATATGTACTTTGGCCATACTGGCAGCAGAGGGCAGCCTTATGCAAGAATTAATGTGAATTGAGCCGCCTCGGTTGCAGAACACGTAATCGCATCAGAGCAACAGATCCAGAGAAGGAAGAAGGAAGTGATTTAGGACTCCATTATTGCTTACGGGCGGTTCCCATCCTCCATGTACAAAATGAGGTATCATCTGCTTAAGTTGCAGTATTGGTACCTTAATCCCACCTAGAGCTTGAATACTACCATTCTGGTCGCTGGGTGTTGCCATGGTGACCAAAGGGTTCATCTGTGTGTTTTACTAAGCTGTCAATCACTACACACTATGTATGAAAACACTACAGCATTCTAATCTAGTTTTAGCAATAAATAAAGATTCAGTTACAGCAAGCAACTGCAACTACATTCATCTCCCGTACCATCGATACCCAAAACAACAGTAATGACTAAGGATATGTCTGCGCTTCCGAAAAAAAAAAAAGAAAAAAAAAAAGCTAGTAATTTAGACAAGCGGTTCTAAAATGATGTCGAACTGAAACAGTGTGTGTTGCTCTTACATTGTAACAATTTAGGCCAAATATCAAAATGTCTTGTGGTGCCAGCCAGGGAGTTAACCTGACAAAATGTTCAATTATGGCAAAACCATTACATAAGGCTGTGTATCTAGTAGAGTGAAATCACTCTCATAATACACACCCTTTGGGTTCATTCAATAGCACAAAATAACAGACACAACACAGAAACCAGTTCAGTTTATAATCAGTTCCAAAAACAGTGTTCGTGCAACCCAGTTCACCCGACTTCCCCGATCCCCACTCCAATGTTACAGCCCGCATGGTACGCACACCGTTGTATAACACAGTGTTTTCTCAACCTTTTTTCTGCATGGGCACACTTTTCATGTTCCAAGAATCCATGGGCACACCAACATAATACGCGGGTGTAAATATCGTCACTGTCGGGAAGAAACCTTGTATCTCCAAGTTTTAAATTTGTACGTTTCTTCGAAGCCCTGCTTCATCATACAAGGCAGTTGCACAACAGTAGTGAAAACAGCAGATCTACAAGCACACAACGCCTCGCACAGCGAGGCGTTGTGTGCTCACAATCGTGAGTAATTGCTGCTGCGCTAAGTTAGCTCCGTCTGTCTCGAAGGACTAGCATTCTGATCCTCGTTCAGCAGGCTTTAGCCGCTGTCCAATCCAAGGGATTCACACTTTGAAGTGCGCATTTCAAGGGCTATGACGTCACTGGTCACAGATCTACAAGCTCACAATGCGTCGCAACGCAACGCATTGTGAGCTTGTAGATTGCTATTTGGCGCGGCCCAGTGACGTCATAGCCCTTCAAATGCACACTTCAAAGTGCAAACCCCTCGGATTGGAAAGCGGCTCTAGAGTCTGCTCTGAGTGGGCGTATCCACCTCACTCACACATGTAGCGAGACGTCACCAAAGTTGCTTGCAATGCACACGGCTGGGCCAAATGAACGCTCATGAGAAATTTCCAGGAACCGTTATAGGAACCGATCATAAAAATATGACGGCTCCAGTTCTTCAATTTCGGAACCGGGTAACCGAAAGAACCGGTTCCGGGTCCCAAGTAACACTACTTAATACTGATGACATCAGGGATCTCCATGATATAAGGGCATAAAAGGTATTCTGTTAGTGTGATTCCCCTGACATCTTAGTGATGACAGTGTCAAACCGAGCAGTACACGGAGACATGACACAAGATGTGACACAAGATGTGATGGTTTTCATAGTAAACTGTGACCTACGGTCGCAATAATACTTGACAAGTTGTGAGTTTGACAAGTTGTGATGTGAGCTTGTAGATGGACTACTTCATAAATGTTCCCCTGCATAGCGATGCTAGGGTTCAAGTGGTTAAACTTACTGAAAAGTGGGTGATCTTCAGGTTCCTCCTGTTTAATAGAAATGGCCCTGGCTGAGTCTGGAGAGTTCATCTTCACCTGCAGTCTGGACTCCACACACTGGTCTGAAATGAAGCAATTCAACAAGGACGTTAATAACCTCAGAACTACTGGTGTCAGGAATATGAAAATAATGGTCCTAAGTGAAAGTAGCCAATCTGCTTTTAATGTTTCCGCAAATCGAGCGGTGCTATTTATGAGTTAATTTCATTAAGCGCCACACAAAGCATGGCCAATATGATCCTGCTGGGCAGCGACGTCCAAAGAGGTAAATGGCTATGTCCCGACCCCCAAACACGCGTGCAGTGCGGATGAGGTGTAATTGTGTTCATTTTTTGCCATAATCGAGCAGTCCATCGTTATTTTGACCTCATGGTGGCGCTAGAAGATCAAGGTCAATGGAACACTTGGTTAGGGTCAGAACACGTAATCGCATCAGAGCAACAGATCCAGAGAAGGAAGAAGGAAGTGATTTAGGACTCCATTATTGCTTACGGGCGGTTCCCATCCTCCATGTACAAAATGAGGTATCATCTGCTTAAGTTGCAGTATTGGTACCTTAATCCCACCTAGAGCTTGAATCCTACCATTCTGGTCGCTGGGTGTTGCCATGGTGACCAAAGGGTTCATCTGTGTGTTTTACTAAGCTGTCAATCACTACACACTATGTATGAAAACACTACAGCATTCTAATCTAGTTTTAGCAATAAATAAAGATTCAGTTACAGCAAGCAACTGCAACTACATTCATCTCCCGTACCATCGATACCCAAAACAACAGTAATGACTAAGGATATTTCTGCGCTTCCGAAAAAAATATATATAAAAAAAAAAAAGCTAGTAATTTAGACCAGCGGTTCTAAAATTATGTCGAACTGAAACAGTGTGTGTTGCTCTTACATTGTAACAATTTAGGCCAAATATCATAATGTCTTGTGGTGCCAGCCAGGGAGTTAACCTGACAAAATGTTCAATTATGGCAAAACCATTACATAAGGCTGTGTATCTAGTAGAGTGAAATCACTCTCATAATACACACCCTTTGGGTTCATTCAATAGCACAAAATAACAGACACAACACAGAAACCAGTTCAGTTCATAGTCAGTTCCAAAAACAGTGTTCGTGCAACCCAGTTCACCCGACTTCCCCGATCCCCACTCCAATGTTACAGCCCGCATGGTACGCACACCGTTGTATAACACAGTGTTTTCTCAACCTTTTTTCTGCATGGGCACACTTTTCATGTTCCAAGAATCCATGGGCACACCAACATAATATGCGGGTGTACATATCGTCACTGTCGGGAAGAAACCTTGTATCTCCAAGTTTCAAATTTGTACGTTTCTTCGCAAAGTAAAGCCCTGCTTCATCATACAAGGCAGTTGCACAACAGTAGTGAAAACAGCAGATCTACAAGCACACATCGCCTCGCACAGCGAGGCGTTGTGTGCTCACAATCGTGAGTAATTGCTGCTGCGCTAAGTTAGCTCCGTCTGTCTCGAAGGACTAGCATTCTGATCCTCGTTCAGCAGGCTTTAGCCGCTTTCCAATCCAAGGGATTCACACTTTGAAGTGCGCATTTCAAGGGCTATGACGTCACTGGTCACAGATCTACAAGCTCACAATGCGTCGCAACGCAACGCATTGTGAGCTTGTAGATTGCTATTTGGCGCGGCCCAGTGACGTCATAGCCCTTCAAATGCGCACTTCAAAGTGCAAACCCCTCGGATTGGAAAGCGGCTCTAGAGTCTGCTCTGAGTGGGCGTATCCACCTCACTCACACATGTAGCGAGACGTCACCAAAGTTGCTTGCAATGCACACGGCTGGGCCAAATGAACGCTCATGAGAAATTTCCAGGAACCGTTATAGGAACCGATCATAAAAATATGATGGAACCGGCTCCAGTTCTTCAATTTCGGAACCGGGTACCCGAAATAACCGGTTCCGGGTCCCAAGTAACACTACTTAATACTGATGACATCAGGGATCTCCATATAAGGGCATAAAATGTATTCTGTTAGTGTGATTCCCCTGACATCTTAGTGATGACAGTGTCAAACCGAGCAGTACACAGAGACGTGACACAAGATGTGACACAAGATGTGATGGTTTTCATAGTAAACTGTGACCTACGGTCGCAATAATACTTGACAAGTTGTGAGTTTGACAAGTTGTGATGTGAGCTTGTAGATGGACTACTTTATGCAAATGTTCCCCTGCATAGTGATGCTAGGGTTCAAGTGGTTAAACTTACTGAAGTGTGGGTGATCTTCAGGTTCCTCCTGTTTAATAGAAATGGCCCTGGCTGAGTCTGGAGAGTTCATCTTCACCTGCAGTCTGGACTCCACACACTGGTCTGAAATGAAGCAATTCAACAAGGATGTTAATAACCTCAGAACTACTGGTGTCAGGAATATGAAAATAATGGTCTCAAGTGAAAGTAGCCAATCTGCTTTTAATGTTTCCGCAAATCGAGCGGTGCTATTTATGAGTTAATTTCATTAAGCGCCACGCAAAGCATGGCAAATATGATCCTGCTGGGCGGCGACGTCCAAAGAGGTAAATGGCTATGTCCCGACCCTCAAACACGCGTGCAGTGCGGATGAGATGTAATTGTGTTCATTTTTTGCCATAATCGAGCAGTCCATCGTTATTTTGACCTCATGGTGGCGCTAGAAGATCAAGGTCAATGGAACACTTGGTTAGGGTCAGAACACGTAATCGCATCAGAGCAACAGATCCAGAGAAGGAAGAAGGAAGTGATTTAGGACTCCATTATTGCTTACGGGCGGTTCCCATCCTCCATGTACAAAATGAGGTATCATCTGCTTAAGTTGCAGTATTGGTACCTTAATCCCACCTAGAGCTTGAATCCTACCATTCTGGTCGCTGGGTGTTGCCATGGTGACCAAAGGGTTCATCTGTGTGTTTTACTAAGCTGTCAATCACTACACACTATGTATGAAAACACTACAGCATTCTAATCTAGTTTTAGCAATAAATAAAGATTCAGTTACAGCAAGCAACTGCAACTACATTCATCTCCCGTACCATCGATACCCAAAACAACAGTAATGACTAAGGATATTTCTGCTCTTCCGAAAAAAATATATAAAAAAAAAAAAAGCTAGTAATTTAGACCAGCGGTTCTAAAATGATGTCGAACTGAAACAGTGTGTGTTGCTCTTACATTGTAACAATTTAGGCCAAATATCAAAATGTCTTGTGGTGCCAGCCAGGGAGTTAACCTGACAAAATGTTCAATTATGGCAAAACCATTACATAAGGCTGTGTATCTAGTAGAGTGAAATCACTCTCATAATACACACCCTTTGGGTTCATTCAATAGCACAAAATAACAGACACAACACAGAAACCAGTTCAGTTTATAATCAGTTCCAAAAACAGTGTTCGTGCAACCCAGTTCACCCGACTTCCCCGATCCCCACTCCAATGTTACAGCCCGCATGGTACGCACACCGTTGTATAACACAGTGTTTTCTCAACCTTTTTTCTGCATGGGCACACTTTTCATGTTCCAAGAATCCATGGGCACACCAACATAATACGCGGGTGTAAATATCGTCACTGTCGGGAAGAAACCTTGTATCTCCAAGTTTTAAATTTGTACGTTTCTTCGAAGCCCTGCTTCATCATACAAGGCAGTTGCACAACAGTAGTGAAAACAGCAGATCTACAAGCACACAACGCCTCGCACAGCGAGGCGTTGTGTGCTCACAATCGTGAGTAATTGCTGCTGCGCTAAGTTAGCTCCGTCTGTCTCGAAGGACTAGCATTCTGATCCTCGTTCAGCAGGCTTTAGCCGCTGTCCAATCCAAGGGATTCACACTTTGAAGTGCGCATTTCAAGGGCTATGACGTCACTGGTCACAGATCTACAAGCTCACAATGCGTCGCAACGCAACGCATTGTGAGCTTGTAGATTGCTATTTGGCGCGGCCCAGTGACGTCATAGCCCTTCAAATGCACACTTCAAAGTGCAAACCCCTCGGATTGGAAAGCGGCTCTAGAGTCTGCTCTGAGTGGGCGTATCCACCTCACTCACACATGTAGCGAGACGTCACCAAAGTTGCTTGCAATGCACACGGCTGGGCCAAATGAACGCTCATGAGAAATTTCCAGGAACCGTTATAGGAACCGATCATAAAAATATGACGGCTCCAGTTCTTCAATTTCGGAACCGGGTACCCGAAAGAACCGGTTCCGGGTCCCAAGTAACACTACTTAATACTGATGACATCAGGGATCTCCATGATATAAGGGCATAAAAGGTATTCTGTTAGTGTGATTCCCCTGACATCTTAGTGATGACAGTGTCAAACCGAGCAGTACACGGAGACATGACACAAGATGTGACACAAGATGTGATGGTTTTCATAGTAAACTGTGACCTACGGTCGCAATAATACTTGACAAGTTGTGAGTTTGACAAGTTGTGATGTGAGCTTGTAGATGGACTACTTCATAAATGTTCCCCTGCATAGCGATGCTAGGGTTCAAGTGGTTAAACTTACTGAAAAGTGGGTGATCTTCAGGTTCCTCCTGTTTAATAGAAATGGCCCTGGCTGAGTCTGGAGAGTTCATCTTCACCTGCAGTCTGGACTCCACACACTGGTCTGAAATGAACAGCAGTCCATCGTTATTTTGACCTCATGGTGGCGCTAGAAGATCAAGGTCAATGGAACACTTGGTTAGGGTTAATCAGATGGCGCCAGAGGAAAGACCATTTAATTTTTTCTTTTTTATTAATAGAATAAAAATTGCCTTCATAAACACATTAGCACTACTGTTACACTCCCCCTTCCCTCAATGACCATACATGAAGCTAGATAGCATTTTTAGGTTTTACCTAAATCTGCTAGTGTTCTACCTGATATATTATCATGCTTATTATAGTGATGTGTATTACCTGCTTATTGTCGCCTTGGATTAAAAGCGTCCGCTAAATGCCTAAACTCTAAACTGTAAACATTGCTGCAGAAAGACAAGATTTAGGTTTTAACTGTTATAATTCATAACCTTTATGGTCCTTTTTCACCACAATACGTTTTTCATTTTGTCTTTATGTGGGAAATATAATATAATGTTATTATCACTCTGGATTAAAAGTGTTTGGTAAATGTAATGCTAGAATTTTATTTGTATTTATTTATTTTTAATCTAGGGTTGCAATACCTTCCAATGGCAGCCAATCCATCAAAACATTTTTTTGCAATCTGATTGTATTAAACAACATCAAACTCACCAATATTGGGGCTGTAATATGGAAAGCTTGGAGTATCGTCTTTCTATCTGCAAAGTGTTTGTTTCATAAAAACCTAGCTCCTTTCGGAACCCCTCACTCCACTGCTACGCAGATCTCGGAGCTGCATAGCAGTGGAGTGAGGGGTTCCGAAAGGAGCTAATAAAAACCCAACGTAGACATGCTATGAGTTGTATCTGACAATAACAATAAATCCGAGCAGACATGTTTTTTTTTTTCCTAAGTGTTGAACTTCGGAAGCGCTCGTCTTCTATAACGCCATGTCCCGCTGCCTCCTGTATTAGGCTATGACATTTAAATTTTAAAACCAACTGGTACACAGGACCGCTGTGAGTCTGTGACTTCCCACGACTGCTTCCAAACTCCAGCACTTAGAAAAAATAATCACCTGAACTGAATTTCTTGATAGAAAGTTCTCATAACATGTCTACGGTGGGTTTTTATGAAACAAACACTTTGCAGATAGAAAGAGGATAGGCTACTCCAAGCTTTCCATACAGCCCTTAACATTAAATAGTTTCGACCACACTGGTCTCTGGGACACCTACACGAGAACAAGGGCTGTTAAGTATGACATCATTTTGTAGGCAGAGGAGAATTTCTGCCCCCAGTTTCCGTGAATCTTTTTACTATTTTTACTATTTACACATTTTTCTTCTCTTTGTTATTGAAAGGAAAGTGTTAGAATGATACTTTAGTCGTTATTTTTTAGTCGTTGTTTTTTGAAATAGCGAGGGACAGAAAATGCTCTGGGGGCAGATTCTCCTCTGCCTACAAAATGATGTCATGGCTTAAAAGCCCCTATAGAAAGTGAGTGTAAGGCGGAGTTTCGCTCCAGATGACGTATTTCCCGTCGCCATCCTCGAGGGACGTCACTTATAATAATAATAATAAGTGCACTACAACGTTTACACAACCTCCATGACGATCCTATTACTGTATGTATTGAGATAGATTGTTGTAGGCTACAACAGTTATCATCAAAATAAACCATATCAAAGTGTGCGGGACATTTCTCTCTCAAAATAACAACTTTTCTAGTGTTATTTCTTATCCTGGTAAACATCATGGGTCTGTCCCTTGTTCAGCCATGTCAGATATATTTTCTCTTTAAACAAAACCGTTTGCTCAATCTCATTGTAGGCTATATCCTATAATATATTCAATAGATATATTTTTATGACAGATTTACTGGCCTCAACCTCCCGTGTAATATGTATAGCCTAGACACTTCAGTCAACTCTGCCACTTTACGCAGATCATCTGAGAGAGAACATTGTGGTCAAGCAAGGATCACTTTGTATTGAGAGAGAGAGGTGCGCTTTCTCTAATTATCCAACAGAAGAGAGAGAGAGAGAGAGAGAGAGAGAGAGAGAGAGAGAGAGAGAGAGAGACATGCTCAAGCCTATAATATATTAAATAGAAATATATGTGTTATGCCAAATTACAAAACCAAACCCGAGTGGCCCCGTAATGGTCTTGTCCATTTCCGTCCCGTTCTGATTCCTTTTTTTTTTCGAGACCCATGACATTGTCCTGAAATCCGTTATTTCCGAGGTTCAGAGAGACCCGAGCATTTAGCTTATTATTAGGCTATTAAAAGTCCATGCGTGCCTCTGCCTTTCATGTGGTGAGGTCTACTCAATCTAACATACTGTCTGCAGCTGTGTGAACTGATTGACAGGCACTGTCAGAAGTCAGAGCGGTGTAAACTTTATCATAAATGTAGACTTATTATTGTCAATGCTGCTGGTTGGTTGCCTAGGAATCTATAATATTAACATTGAAACAAAAGCCAGGGAGAAAGGAATGCTTTTAGGCTATTTTCTATCTACAGAGGTAAGTCATTTTCCGTTTAGAGAGAGAAAGAGAGAAATGGTCGAGTGAGCTTCACTTTGTATTGTAAGACGGGACCTGTGTTGCATTGCCGATTAAAATATAATCTCTTTAGGCCTAAGCCTATTTATTAAATCACAATCGAATGTTGTTTACTTGCATAATGGGGACACTTTTTTTTTTATTGTAGGCTATTTTATATGTAGTCACTGGAAAATGTTTCAACATCTGATCTCTCAGTACTGTTGCTTCAATTTTTTTTTTTTTTTTTTTACTGGTCCCCCTCGGCAATGGCGCTGGTTTTGTAGGCCGATAACTCCAAATCGGCCTACAAAACGTCATACGCACGTTCCCCATACCTTCTCCAAGAATTATCCTGGTATAGCCCTGAATACAGGACGGTCATATGTATATGACCGTCCTGTATTCAGGGCTAATCCTGGTACAACTTTAACGCCTCTAAAGTAAGGATTCCAGTCTCCACTGCTTTAGTAGCTTCTTTGAACTTGGTGTGTAAAATAAATTGCGAGCCAGCCTGTCCTGTCAAGTCACATTGCATTGTATTTGTATGCTGGCTGGTTGACTGTGGTTGTTGAGGCTCGTGCTAATGATGATGCTAATGCTCATTTGTTGTTGGAAGAGACTAACTAACACAGTCTTACTAGTTTACATAGAGAAAGAAGACATTAATGGATTCACTCACTGTGACGCAGACGCGTGAATTGGGAACTAAGAGGAGGTTTTGGCCAAACACGCCGTCCTGAGTGTTTGCTATGAAGAGAACTTAGTTAACTTTAACCCGGACGAGAGAGAGGGACGGAAACGGTCCCCGTCCTTCCCTCTATCTTGTCCGGGTTGAAACTCGGTAGTAGGCCTACACCTATTCAGTTCCCCCCAGAAGTACCAAAATATCTGGTAGGCCCTATTGATTGATTGATTGATTGATTGATTGAATATTTTATTTGCAGTTTGCATAGGGAAAATAGGGACTACAAGGTCTAAAGCATGGGGCTTGTTTACTCACTGTGTGTGTGTGTGTGTGTGTGTGTGTGTGTGTGTGCGTGCGTGCGTGCGTGCGTGTATATATATATATATATATATACATATACATATAGCCTACATATACATATATATATCTATATATATATATGAAAACCTCCAGCTCATGTCTGATGTCTGTCTGTCTGTCTGTCTGTCTGTCTGTCTGTCTGTCTTAGGGTTACCAACCGTCCCGTAAAATACGGGATCGTCCGGCTTTTGGAAACTAAAAGACGTGTCCCGTATTGAACTGATAAGGAACGCGCTTTGTCCCTTATTTTAAGGTCGGGGGGTAAATATGAAAGACATGGCGATTTAATAGAGAAATGACGGTGATTCTTCTGTCAATTCCCACTCTGCTCCTAGTGCTGCTGCATCCCATCGTTGCTGTGTGCGAGTCTGGGTGTTTGTGGGCAGCTATTGGCTCACTAAAACTCTGTCTGTCTGTCCATCTGTCACTCTTCATTACAATGACACCTCATCCCTAGCCTAGGGTCCCTTCACTTTTCGGGGTTTGATCCAGTTGGGAGCGGAAACCACTTTACATCATGTTGTAGTCCTACATGGATTACACTTTGGCCGGAATCAGTTTTAACACAAGGATATACCTTTAGGGTCTACCTAAATAAACCCCTTGATGTGGCGTAGTTTTGCTTTTGGAAAATGTGTTTGCTATAGGCCTATGCATCTTTTAGTCCAACTCGTAGCAACTGGCAAGACTACAATAGGCTACTCGAGCACTTTAATTTGGGGATTGGGGAAACAAACGGGGGGAAACAAAACAAAGCAACGCCGCTTATTCTGCTTGTGGTTTCCGCCTAGAACGGATCAACAGCCCGTTGTAAACGAACACCAGGGAAAGCCTGGTGAGGCGAGGTTACCTCATCCCAGCTCAGCAGAAGGATATAGCTGACCTGTTATGACATCAGAATGATTTTGCAAATTAGTTCCGTCCTTGTCCCTTTTATGCCCATGTATGGAGATCCCTGATGTCATCAATATTAAGACCATAGGGGGCACGGTGGTGCAGTGGTTAGCGCTTCGCCTCACAGCTAGAAGGTCCTGGGTTCCAGTCCTGCCGGGGGATGCTGTGGGCGTGTGTTCCTCCCTCCTCGTCATCAGCGCCCACACCCTAGGTGGGGTTGGCGATAGGGCCTTTCTGTGTGGAGTTTGCATGTTCTCCCCGTGTTTCCTAGGGTTGATACCCTCACAAAAACATGCAGAAGTCCTGGTCTCAATAATGCCTCCCCCAGGCCAGCCGGGGCGCCTGATGGAGGGGAAAGGAACTGGTTGGAGTAACATGTTCCTTCCACGCGCTACGTCCAAACCAGGGAAATCTCCACTGTGAGGTGAAAAGAAGCAACTTGGACTCCTCATGCATAGAAGGAAGCATGAGGTCAGTCCGTTGTCTCCCCAGTTTGGCAGAGTTAGAGTAGCACCCAGGATTAGCCTACATTAGACACTGGGTGAAAAAATATAAACAAAAATCGTTGGATAAAAATGTAAGGGAAAAGATGTAACAGAGCAATATAAGTGTGGCCATTTGTTTTTGCCTTTTGCAACAATACATGCCTTGGGGATGCAAAGTGTCCTGGCTTCATAAACCCATATTATTATTATTATTATTTATTATTATTTTTTTTTTGCATCAGGGCTACGAGTTCTGTGGCTTCTGGCTTCTTTGATTTACTCAAAGGGTTTGTGTGGTTAAAAGTTACAAAATACATAAGAAAACATGAATAGCCGAATAGTACCATGATCGATTACAGTAGGTTTTGTTGACTTTGAGAGTAGGCCTACGCGATTCTTTTAGCGCAGTATTTCAGTTCTTAACACACATTTCTTTAGATGGGCACAAAATACAAAAAAGAGAAATTTTATTATTGAGAAAAAATATATTTTTTTAATACTTGGACTGATATTGAACAGGATACTATATTTGTATTTCAAATATCTTTTTGTATTTTGTGCCCATCTCTGCCTCCTGTTCCTGTCTCAATGTTCAGTTGCACAACTGAACAGTGAACATTGTGTGTAGTTTTAGACAACAAGGTGATGTGTAATTTACATCAGTGTGTAAAGAAGGAAAATCAGAGTCTGATGCAGAAAAGG
The DNA here is from genome assembly GCF_963921795.1 of Nannobrachium achirus. Classification (NCBI taxonomy): domain Eukaryota; kingdom Metazoa; phylum Chordata; class Actinopteri; order Myctophiformes; family Myctophidae; genus Nannobrachium; species Nannobrachium achirus. Next base: position 52,697,138 of record NC_137821.1, on the reverse strand, counting down.
GAGTGTGAAGTAGCGCCAAATCGGGGCAAGTGATACATGAAGTTAAGGTTGTGAAAATTGGGGGAATGACATATTGATCTGTCAGAGTGGTTACAGATACTGCAGACGATTTCCTCACTTTGCTTTTGAGACAGACTGAGAAACCCAATGATATCACACTGCTGCACAAAGATGGACATCTTAGGTAAGCTTTTCATAACAATCAATCAATTCATATTGTAGGTTAGCTGTTCATAATCACATTAATATACTGTTATTGGGGGACTTGTAAACTAGTGTTGATTTCGTCCACTACAACTATGATGAAAATGTTCGACATTTTTCACTCAAAAAAAAAAAGTAATAAAAATTAAGCTACAGTGACTAAAACTAAGACTAAATTCATTGACAATGTTGTCAACCAAAAAAAAATAGACTGAAATGTTAGGGAGGGAATAGTGGAGAAGAGATCCAGTAAAACAAAAAGACTGCGCTTGGGTGTTGCACTCTGAAACGAGCAGATCTACAAGCTTGACTAAAAGTATAAAATCAGCCATTACGATCCCATCAAGGCTCGCAAAAATACATTTTAGCTGACTAAATTAACTGTAGATTTAGTCAACTGATATTTAGTCCTTTTATTCAAAAGACTAATGACTAAAACTAAAGCCAAATTTGCTGTCAAAATCAACACAGTCGTAAATGTTTCTATTGGTCAGTATTGTGATCAAAATGATCCTCTGTGTATGGGAGACATGACATTTGACACAATCTAAATTAGTCCATGGGCCAGACGAGATGTCGGTATCAAAAAGGTGGCAAAGGTTATCATGCATTTTATAAAAGCTCTATATCAGTAGATTATATTTTGGTATAACCCTTTCTTAGACCCAGCTAAATTGGTGTTATCAGCCGCTAGAGTTGTTGTCCCATTAACTTTACATTACAGGAAAAAAAAGCTAAAAATGAATCTGCTTTAATTAGCATAAGAGGGGTCCAACTAGGGGGTTTTCATGATGCTGAATCCATTGCAAGCATCTGTTTTGCATGAAAAACATCCGTGGGGCTAAAACGCCCCCCCACAACAGTGTGAAAAGTGATGACTCATCACTAAACCATAGTCTTGTGGGACAGTTTTTAGCCCAATGAATGTTTTTTGTGCTTTAACTTACCATACCCTGTTATTTCAGTTTGTTAATATTAGATATCTCTGCTGTCGGGCCGAAACCTCCTAACTCCAAAATGTTCATTTTCGTGAAAATGATCTCAAGTGGAGTTAGGAGTGTTTGACACCAAGGGCTTTTTACTACTTTTCATTGGTTCAATATTAGTTTGACCAACGCACAGATGTAAAGGGTGTTCAATAGCACATATTTATGAAAGAATAATCTGGAGGAGTTAGCTGGTTTGGCAGAAAGTGTGGAGTTAGGAGGTTTTGGACCAATCACTTTTTACTAGTACCATCCATTGTAATTGGTTCAATATTATTTTAACCAACAGTTTTTTTTTTCTTTTTTTCTTGGTAATAAAGATAAAGATCTCATCAACCCACCAACAGTGGTACCAGAAAACCGCTATATATTTACATAATACAACGTTTAAAACAAATGACAAGGTGCATGGGCACAATCGGAGTGGGTTTCAATAGAGGTAAGCGTGGACTGGAGAGGAACAGGTATACCAGTCAAAAAAAAGGACTTAAATACAGTGCACGCTTGTTTGCATAGAAAAAATTAATGATTTATCAGTGTATAGAAAATATATAGGTCTAAATAGGGCAGTGAGGTGATAACTTAAGATTTAAATTAAATTATAGGAAATGACTGAGGTCTAAACTCTCATTTAAACCATTAAGTTCCATGGTTTTTAAGGTATAAATCCAAAATGCCTCTCTCTGCAATAGTAGTTTTACCATGTCACCGCCTCTAGGTGGCAGGTTGACCTTCTCAATGCCCATGAACGTGAGGGTTGGTCGGCAGCTGATCCATGCCATTTCTTTATAATGGTTACAAATATTTTTAGATTGTGTTTGGTTTGTCCAATACCATACTACAAGAACACTACAACATATAAACCACATGAGTTTTGTTGCAGTTAATAAACCCCTTTATTTGATATACCTACCTGCCCGGTCTGTGGGTGATACCTTCACTGGTGTTGGAGCAATGTGTGCGTCTACAGTCTACCACAAGAGTGGTTGCCGCATAACTCCTCACATTTTTGGATTGATCAACTGATTATTTTATTAGACAAAATGGAGAACAATACAAGTAGTCAATACAAGAAATGTAGTACAGTAGAAGAACAGTAACACCCTGCCTAAAAGCAACATCCCAAATAAGTCCTTTTACGGTCTTTTATACATTGGAAGTCCTTGGTATTTAATTCTTGGACATAACAAATAGCAAGCAAAGAAAACATTCAATAATATCGCAGTTATAAAAACACTATATGTACAGGATAGAGGAAACAAGGGGGTGGGGCTGTATGGGAGAAGTGATAACTACCTCCTTCTGGCCTCCTGAAAGGTGAGTTTTCAGGGCAGTTTTGAAGGATACCAGTGATTAAGGGAGGTAGTCAAGGAATTCCACACCTGGGTGGCAGTGTTGTAGAAGGAGAATTTACCCTTTATGTCTTATGGGTTTGTGTTATCAGATCAATGTGTGCGCTCCCTCTGGTGTTGTGGCCGTGGGTGTCGCTAGCCTTTTGGAGATGTTGGAGGGCAGATTTGCATTGACTTTTTTTGAAAGTCAATCCCATTTTTAGTTGTTTAACCCGGTCTTCAATGCTGAGCCAACTTAGGCTAATAAAATGTGTGGGAGAAACATGGGTCATGGGCCCCAGGTCGAGAAGTAGCCAAATCAGTTTGTTTTGTGAGGTTTGGAGCTTAGTCTTCAGTGGCTTTATACATGGATGTAACAACAAAGTCCCACATGTTTCTACCTCTTTTTAAACAAAAGCTATAGATGTTTTAGATTAGGATCACATTTTAGTATATTCCAATGTTTCTGGATGGTTATCTTAATTTCATGGGCTGAGGTATTAAATTCTGTAACAAAGGTGACTTATTTTTTAGCTGGCTCCAAAAGGGTTTCTCTTTGCACATCTCTTGTTTTATTTTCTGCTACATGTTTGATGGAAACATTATATGACCACTCTGTCTGCATCACTTGTCATGCATTTCATGTGCTTTTACCTTAAAATCCACTACAAATGCACAAACATTGTCCATATGGAATATTTTCCACTAAGCGTTTGGATGATAGCTCTGTGCGTGTAGCACACTATCTGTGGGTTTGCGGTAAATGGTGGTGTTAAGATGTCCTTACTGAAATCTAAAAAGTCAATATGGTCTCCACTGTGTACCATAGTAAATGTTAACGTGGGATGTGTACCATTAATGTAATCCCTGAATTCTAACAACTCATTTTCTTAACCAGTAAATACCATTCCCTGCGAACCCAAAATATGGATGTGCGCTAATACTGCCAGGAATATCATTAATTTTCAGTTCAACATTACAGGATTAAAAGGGGGCTTTGAATGGCTAGAGGCTGTGTTGGATTTAATATACCACCAGAGAGCGCCAACGATGAGCTTTTCAACATATATCTATGCTTTTCAAGGTTTGAGTGATCACGTGATCTGCTGCGCCATTTACATTGGCCTGGAGCTAACCATTAGCGTGGACTAGCGTGGGACCCTGTGTGCCACGCGCGCTTGATGGTGTAATTATTATGATGGCCCATCAGCTGGGACATGTATCCACGCCACAGACACTAAAAACCGGGTCAAAATCCGACGGAATGACGCGGCGTTATGGATAGTAGTGTGTATTGAAAATAACGGCTAGGAGAGGCAATTTCACCCCCTGAAAAACCGGTGACGTTATGAACTTATCCTTAGCTTCCACGGTCACTCGTTACAATGCCATCAGTCAGGTAAGACCCTTTCTTCCGCCGAAAATATTTTTTAAAAATGCAAAAAAAATGCTTTTTATATAAAAGTCGATCCATAGTCGATCCGCAGAGAGTCTCCTACTTAGAATGTCGATCTCGGAGTCGACCCGCAGGAAGAGAGTTAAAATATCATCAATATATCTCTGCAGTCAAATGCTCTACCACAATATATAACCTTTTCTAGGAGCGTGGACACGCTGGTGTCTATTCAGGTAAGATGAATGACTAAAACTCTTGTCACAATGTTCACAGTGAAAAGATGTTCCTAGTGTGGACACGCTGGTGTCTATTCAGGTTAGACGAGTAACGAAATCTCTTATCACAATGGTTACAGTGAAAAGGTTTTTCTCCACTGTGGACACGCTGGTGGTAATTCAGGGCATATGAGTGACTAAAACTCTTGTCACAATGGTTACAGTGAAAAGGTTTTTCTCCACTGTGGACACGCTGGTGGTAATTCAGTTTATATGAGTGACTAAAACGCTTGTCACAATGTTTACAGTGAAAAGGTTTTTCTCCTTTGTGGACCTGCTGGTGGCTCTTCAGGTGAGATGACAGAATGAAACTCTTGTCACAATGTTTACAGTGGAAAGGTTTTTCTCCAGTGACGACATAATGGTGTAAATTCAGGTCAGATGAATAACTAAAACTCTTGTCACAATGTTCACAGCGAAAAGGTTTTTCTTCAGTGTCTCCTGAGAGATAGAGAGAGAGAGAGAGAGAGAGAGAGATAGATAGAGAGAGAGAGAGGAGAGGAGAGAAGGGGAAAGGCAGGTTAAAACTGGTGAGTATAAAATGAGGAGGAATTACAGCTTCCCTATTCATTTACTGTAAGAGCTAAATGAGTCACAATATTTAATGTACAATGTTTGCATTGTATTATTGTCTTGTGTGTTGGTTTAATATACATATAAGTAGGCTACCCATGTTTTAGACAGTATTGTATGTAATATTTCTTCACCCTCTCTTGGTGATGCTGATACTACATAAGCTGAGCAGACCCACTGGTGAATTTTATCAGTTAATTAGTTTTTACTGTGTTCACTTTTCACTGCTGGTAATGTCGACGCTGACCCACCAGGCTCCTCTGGTCTTTGAAGTGGCTCCTCCTGTTCCTCTTTAATGTGTGGAAGCTCTGGTTCCTCCTGTTCCTCTTTAATGTGTGGAGGCTCTGGTTCCTCCTTAATGTGTGGAGGCTCTGGTTCCTCCTGTTCCTCTTTAATGTGTGGAGGCTCTGGTTCCTCCTGTTCCTCCTTAATGTGTGGAGGCTCTGGTTCCTCCTGTTCCTCTTTAATGTGTGGAGGCTCTGGTTCCTCCTGTTCCTCTTTAATGTGTGGAGGCTCTGGTTCCTCCTGTTCCTCTTTAATGTGTGGAGGCTCTGGTTCCTCCCGTTCCTCTTTAATGTGTGGAGGCTCTGGTTCCTCCTGTTCCTCCTTAATGTGTGGAGTCTCTGGTTTCTCCTGTTCTTCTTTAATGTGTGGAAGCTCTGGTTCCTCCTGGAGCAGACTGGGGCTCCTCTTCCGTTCAAGAGAAACCTCCTTTTTACACACAGCCATGTGCAGGATGTCTAGGAGAAGAAAAAACCATGTGATAGCTAATACTGGATTCCTTAACAGTTTTACTGCCAGATGTTATTTATTTATTGGGTCTGGTGCCAGCAAAAAGCAGCTTACCTTTGCGATGTTATAGAAAAATGTTAATTATGTAATGTTATTACATAATTATGTACTTTGGCCATACTGGCAGCAGAGGGCAGCCTTATGCAAGAATTAATGTGAATTGAGCCGCCTCAGAACACGTAATGGCATCAGAGCAACAGATCCAGAGAAAATAACAAGGAATTGATTTGGGACTCCATTATTGCTTACGGGCGGTGGATTTTTGAGAGCAGCGTTACGGGAGATGTTTGTACTGTACACGGCAGTGCGACCCCTCATCAGCTTACGGACATCAAACAAGGTAAAAGAACGAGCGTTCGTATTGAAATTGAGCAGCGTTCAGAATTGGGGCGAAAGGGAACATCTGTAGCAGTAAAATAGTTAACAGTAAATAAACATTCCCATCCTCCATGTACAAAATGAGGTATCATCTGCTTAAGTTGCAGTATTGGCACCTTAATCCCACCTAGAGCTTGAATACTACCATTCTGGTCGCTGGGTGTTGCCATGGTGACCAAAGGGTTCATCTGTGTGTTTTACTAAGCTGTCAATCACTACACACTATGTATGAAAACACTACAGCATTCAAATCTAGTTTTAATCTAGCAGCAAATAAAGATTCAGTAACTGCAAGCAACTGCAACGACATTCATCTCCCGTACCATCGATACCCTGAACAACACTAATGACGAAGGTTATTTCTGCGCTTCCGCAAAAAAAAAAGAAAAAAGAAAGCTAGTAATTTAGACCGGCGGTTCTAAAATGATGTCGAACTGAAACAGTGTGTGTTGCTCTTACATTGTAACGATTTAGGCCAAATATCAAAATGTCTTGGGGTGCCAGCCAGGGAGTTAACCTGCCAATTATGGCAAAAACATTACATAAGGCTGTATATCTAGTAGAGTGAAATAGCTCTCATAATACACACCCTTTGGGTTCATTCAATAGCACAAAATAACAGACACAACACAGAAACCAGTTCAGTTCATAGTCAGTTCCAAAAACAGTGTTCGTGCAACCCAGTTCACCCGACTTCCCCGATCCCCACTCCAATGTTACAGCCCGCATGGTACGCACACCGTTGTATAACACAGTGTTTTCTCAACCTTTTTTCAGCATGGGCACACTTTTCATGTTCCAAGAATCCATGGGCACACCAACATAATACGCGGGTGTAAATATCGTCACTGTCGGGAAGAAACCTTGTATCTCCAAGTTTCAAATTTGTATGTTTCTTCGCAAAGTAAAGCCCTGCTTCATCATACAAGGCAGTTGCACAACAGTAGTGAGCACAGCAGATCTACAAGCACACAACGCCTCGCACAGCGAGGCGTTGTGTGCTCACAATCGTGAGTAATTGCTGCTGCGCTAAGTTAGCTCCGTCTGTCTCGAAGGACTCTAGCATTCTGATCCTCGTTCAGCAGGCATAGAGTCTGCTCTGAGTGGGCGTATCCACCTCACTCACACATGTAGCGAGACGTCACCAAAGTTGCTTGCAATGCACACGGCTGGGCCAAATGAACGCTCATGAGAAATTTCCAGGAACCGTTATAGGAACCGATCATAAAAATATGATTGAACCGGCTCCAGCTCTTCAATTTCGGAACCGGGTACCCGAAAGAACCGGTTCCGGGTCCCAACCCTACTTAATACTGATGACATCAGGGATCTCCATATAAGGGCATAAAAGGTATTCTGTTAGTGTGATTCCCCTGACATCTTAGTGATGACAGTGTCAAACCGAGCAGTACACGGAGACGTGACACAAGATGTGACACAAGATGTGATGGTTTTCATAGTAAACTGTGACCTACGGTCGCAATAATACTTGACAAGTTGTGAGTTTGACAAGTTGTGATGTGAGCTTGTAGATGGACTACTTCATAAATGTTCCCCCTGCATAGCGATACTAGGGTTCAAGTGGTTAAACTTACTGAAGTGTGGGTGATCTTCAGGTTCCTCCTGTTTAATAGAAATGGCCCTGGCTGAGTCTGGAGAGTTCATCTTCACCTGCAGTCTGGACTCCACACACTGGTCTGAAATGAAGCAATTCAACAAGGATGTTAATAACCTCAGAACTACTGGTGTCAGGAATATGAAAATAATGGTCTCAAGTGAAAGTAGCCAATCTGCTTTTAATGTTTCCGCAAATCGAGCGGTGCTATTTATGAGTTAATTTCATTAAGCGCCACGCAAAGCATGGCAAATATGATCCTGCTGGGCGGCGACGTCCAAAGAGGTAAATGGCTATGTCCCGACCCTCAAACACGCGTGCAGTGCGGATGAGGTGTAATTGTGTTCATTTTTTGCCATAATCGAGCAGTCCATCGTTATTTTGACCTCATGGTGGCGCTAGAAGATCAAGGTCAATGGAACACTTGGTTAGGGTCAGAACACGTAATCGCATCAGAGCAACAGATCCAGAGAAGGAAGAAGGAAGTGATTTAGGACTCCATTATTGCTTACGGGCGGTTCCCATCCTCCATGTACAAAATGAGGTATCATCTGCTTAAGTTGCAGTATTGGTACCTTAATCCCACCTAGAGCTTGAATCCTACCATTCTGGTCGCTGGGTGTTGCCATGGTGACCAAAGGGTTCATCTGTGTGTTTTACTAAGCTGTCAATCACTACACACTATGTATGAAAACACTACAGCATTCTAATCTAGTTTTAGCAATAAATAAAGATTCAGTTACAGCAAGCAACTGCAACTACATTCATCTCCCGTACCATCGATACCCCAAACAACAGTAATGACTAAGGATATTTCTGCGCTTCCGAAAAAAAAAAAAAGCTAGTAATTTAGACAAGCGGTTCTAAAATTATCTCAAACTGAAACAGTGTGTGTTGCTCTTACATTGTAACAATTTAGGCCCAATATCAAAATGTCTTGTGGTGCCAGCCAGGGAGTTAACCTGACAAAATGTTCAATTATGGCAAAACCATTACATAAGGCTGTGTATCTAGTAGGGTGAAATCACTCTCATAATACACACCCTTTGGGTTCATTCAATAGCACAAAATAACAGACACAACACAGAAACCAGTTCAGTTCATAGTCAGTTCCAAAAACAGTGTTCGTGCAACCCAGTTCACCCGACTTCCCCGATCCCCACTCCAATGTTACAGCCCGCATGGTACGCACACCGTTGTATAACACAGTGTTTTCTCAACCTTTTTTCTGCATGGGCACACTTTTCATGTTCCAAGAATCCATGGGCACACCAACATAATACGCGGGTGTAAATATCGTCACTGTCGGGAAGAAACCTTGTATCTCCAAGTTTCAAATTTGTACGTTTCTTCGCAAAGTAAAGCCCTGCTTCATCATACAAGGCAGTTGCACAACAGTAGTGAAAACAGCAGATCTACAAGCACACAACGCCTCGCACAGCGAGGCGTTGTGTGCTCACAATCGTGAGTAATTGCTGCTGCGCTAAGTTAGCTCCGTCTGTCTCGAAGGACTAGCATTCTGATCCTCGTTCAGCAGGCTTTAGCCGCTTTCCAATCCAAGGGATTCACACTTTGAAGTGCGCATTTCAAGGGCTATGACGTCACTGGTCACAGATCTACAAGCTCACAATGCGTCGTAACGCAACGCATTGTGAGCTTGTAGATTGCTATTTGGCGCGGCCCGGTGACGTCATAGCCCTTCAAATGCGCACTTCAAAGTGCAAACCCCTCGGATTGGAAAGCGGCTCTAGAGTAGAGGTCTGCGCGGGACTGATTTTTTTATCCCGCTCCCGCCCGCTCCCGCATCATTTCTGACCACTCCCGCCCGCCGCCGCAATGATTTTATTTTTGACCGCCCGCAGACAATTCCTCTCCGCCGCTCCCGCCCGCGACAAACAAATTATGTGAATTTTGACCCGCGGACTCCCGCGGCGCACATTACCGCAGAACGTCCAACAGCCTCCCTCCCAAGAAGGCACATTGAAATGAGATCCAAAACCATTACCAAACAAAAAAGCGTGCCGTGTGCGCCATGCGAGGAGCATATTTGTGACAGACTGACAGTTGGTGAGAACAAGAAAGAGAGAGAGAGAGGGAGAGGGCGAGCGAGGGAGCCACGGCACGGAGTGAGAGAGCAAGAGGCGAGAGAGAGAGAGAGAACTTGGCGGAGAGAAAGAGAGACGCAGTCCACGTACTGTATCAATGTGGGTGCGTTGTCCTCACTCAGCAGGGAGAATTGCGTTCTCAATTCACATCTTGACTTGCTAAAGAAGGCACGTTGACGTTTGTATAATCCATTGAGATCCAAAACCAACAGGACTAGTGAAGGCTACGTGCGCGAGAGAGGAGCATTTGTGAGGTTGTTAACAGAGGTAAAGTGTTTATGCGATTGGACATAGGCGATGGGACTATATTATAATAAATAGTTGTTATTTAGGCTAAATAGTGAGCGACAATGCCGCCGCAAATATCTGCACACCGGTTAGCCGTTAACAGACGAGAGAGGGAGGGAGGGAGGGGGGGTTAGAGCGAGAGAAAGAGAAATTCCACGTGCTGTAGGTCCATGCGTTCTCCTCAGGCGCTCAGCAGGGGAAGTTACATTGATTCTCTACATATTCACATCTTGCTAAAAGTATAGATAAAAGCTTATTGCGGGAGAGTGCGGGATTTTGCGGCGCCGCCGAGTTTATTTTGACCGCCCGTCCCCTCCCGCAGGGATTAAATTACCGCCCGCGCCGCAATACATGGTGACGGGTCCTGCAGGTCCCGCGGGAGTGCGCTCCCGCTGCAGGGCTCTACTCTAGAGTCTGCTCTGAGTGGGCGTATCCACCTCACTCACACATGTAGCGAGACGTCACCAAAGTTGCTTGCAATGCACACGGCTGGGCCAAATGAACGCTCATGAGAAATTTCCAGGAACCGTTATAGGAACCGATCATAAAAATATGATGGAACCGGCTCCAGTTGTTCAATTTCGGAACCGGGTACCCGAAAGAACCGGTTCCGGGTCCCAAGTAACACTACTTAATACTGATGACATCAGGGATCTCCATATAAGGGCATAAAAGGTATTCTGTTAGTGTGATTCCCCTGACATCTTAGTGATGACAGTGTCAAACCGAGCAGTACACGGAGACGTGACACAAGATGTGACACAAGATGTGATGGTTTTCATAGTAAACTGTGACCTACGGTCGCAATAATACTTGAGATTTGTGAGTTTGACAAGTTGTGATGTGAGCTTGCAGATGGACTACTTCATAAATATTCCCCTGCATAGCGATGCTAGGGTTCAAGTGGTTAAACTTACTGAAGTGTGGGTGATCTTCAGGTTCCTCCTGTTTAATATAAATGGCCCTGGCTGAGTCTGGAGAGTTCATCTTCACCTGCAGTCTGGACTCCACACACTGGTCTGAAATGAAGCAATTCAACAAGGACGTTAATAACCTCAGAACTACTGGTGTCAGGAATATGAAAATAATGGTCCTAAGTGAAAGTAGCCAATCTGCTTTTAATGTTTCCGCAAATCGAGCGGTGCTATTTATGAGTTAATTTCATTAAGCGCCACACAAAGCATGGCCAATATGATCCTGCTGGGCAGCGACGTCCAAAGAGGTAAATGGCTATGTCCCGACCCCCAAACACGCGTGCAGTGCGGATGAGGTGTAATTGTGTTCATTTTTTGCCATAATCGAGCAGTCCATCGTTATTTTGACCTCATGGTGGCGCTAGAAGATCAAGGTCAATGGAACACTTGGTTAGGGTTAATCTTCCATGAAGCATAAATGCACTGATCAAGTTTCATGACAATCTGCCCATTACAGATTGTCATGAAGTGGAGAGTTTGGCCAAAAGATGGCGCCAGAGGAAAGACCATTTAATTCTTTCTTTTTTATTAATAGAATAGGAATTGCCTTCATAAACACATTAGCACTACTGTTACACTCCCCCTTCCCTCAATGACCATACATGAAGCTAGATAGCATTTTTAGGTTTTACCTAAATCTGCTAGTGTTCTACCTGATATATTATCATGCTTATTATAGTGATGTGTATTACCTGCTTATTGTCGCCTTGGATTAAAAGCGTCCGCTAAATGCCTAAACTCTAAACTGTAAACATTGCTGCAGAAAGACAAGATTTAGGTTTTAACTGTTATAATTCATAACCTTTATGGTCCTTTTTCACCACAATACGTTTTTCATTTTGTCTTTATGTGGGAAATATAATATAATGTTATTATCACTGTGGATTAAAAGTGTTTGCTAAATGTAATGCTAGAATTTTATTTGTATTTATTTATTTTTAATCTAGGGTTGCAATACCTTCCAATGGCAGCCAATCCATCAAAACATTTTTTTGCAATCTGATTGTATTAAACAACATCAAACTCACCAATATTGGGGCTGTAATATGGAAAGCTTGGAGTATCGTCTTTCTATCTGCAAAGTGTTTGTTTCATAAAAACCTAGCTCCTTTCGGAACCCCTCACTCCACTGCTACGCAGATCTCGGAGCTGCATAGCAGTGGAGTGAGGGGTTCCGAAAGGAGCTAATAAAAACCCAACGTAGACATGTTATGAGTTGTATCTGACAATAACAATAAATCCGAGCAGACATGTTTTTTTTTTCCTAAGTGTTGAACTTCGGAAGCGCTCGTCTTCTATAACGCCATGTCCCGCTGCCTCCTGTACTAGGCTATGACATTTAAATTTTAAAACCAGCTGGTACACAGGACCGCTCTGTGTCTGTGACTTCCCACGACTGCTTCCAAACTCCAGCACTTAGAAAAAATAATCACCTGAACTGAATTTATTGATAGAAAGTAGCTCATAACATGTATACGGTGGGTTTTTATGAAACAAACACTTTGCAGATAGAAAGAGGATAGGCGACTCCAAGCTTTCCATACAGCCCTTAACATTAAATAGTTTCGACCACACTGGTCTCTGGGACACCTACACGAGAACAACAACAATAAAACAACGTACCTTCTCCAAGAATTATCCTGGTATAGCCCTGAATACAGGACGGTCATATGTATATGACCGTCCTGTATTCAGGGCTAATCCTGGTACAACTTTAACGCCTCTAAAGTAAGGATTCCAGTCTCCACTGCTTTAGTAGCTTCTTTGAACTTGGTGTGTAAAATAAATTGCGAGCCAGCATGTCCTGTCAAGTCACATTGCATTGTATTTGTATGCTGGCTGGTTGACTGTGGTTGTTGAGGCTCGTGCTAATGATGCTAATGCTCATTTGTTGTTGGAAGAGACTAACTAACACAGTCTTACTAGTTTACATAGAGAAAGAAGACATTAATGGATTCACTCACTGTGACGCAGACGCGTGAATTGGGAACTAAGAGGAGGTTTTGGCCAAACACGCCGTCCTGAGTGTTTGCTATGATGAGAACTTAGTTAACTTTAACCCGGACGAGAGAGAGGGACGGAAACGGTCCCCGTCCTTCCCTCTATCTTGTCCGGGTTGAAACTCGGTAGTAGGCCTACACCTATTCAGTTCCCCCCAGAAGTACCAAAATAGCTGGTAGGCCCTATTGATTGATTGATTGATTGATTGATTGAATATTTTATTTGCAGTTTGCATAGGGAAAATGCAGGACTACAAGGTCTAAAGCATGGGGCTTGTTTACTCACTGTGTGTGTGTGTGTGTGTGTGTGTGTGTGTGTGTGTGTGTGTGTGTGTGTGTGTGTGCATGCGTGCGTGCGTGCGTATATATATACGCATATGTCACAGTTTTTTTGCGTCTCAGAGAATTAGAGAAACGGAGCGCTTGTCGTGCGTCGCGGGGCGGAACAAGCGGTCGCTTTGACCCACAACAACGTCGCGTCGGCAGGAATGATAGCGCGCACCCCACGGAGGTTAGGGTTAGGGTTAGGGTTAGGGTTAGGCATAGTTTTACTGAGGTTAGGGTTAGGGTTAGGGTTAGAGTAAGGCATAGTAAGCTAATGGCTAAACACAGCCGAGCTGGGCGCGTGATATTGAAACGTAACGGCATTGCCGCAAGCCATGCCCCGGACTCGGCATAGAGCGCTCGTTTTCACAGTTATTGTCCACGACACTGCAAGCGGCGCGAAGGCCAGCGGACCTTGGCCGCGAAGAGCGGGCCAGGGAGTTACGAAGCCGTGGTGAATGCAATCGTTCTATTTATGCCCAGGCCGTAAGGCCTGGGCAAGCGCACGATAAACGCAATGATAATTGGGGTTTGGTGCACCTCGCGCGGTCCAAGAGACCTAGGGTTGCCACCCGTACCGTATAATACGGAATCGTTCCGTATTGGACAATTAAAAGATGCGTTCCGTATTGAACCAATACGGAACGCGGTTTGTTCCGTATTTAACCAAATGCCCCATAAAGGCCTGTCACACAAACCTCAACACAGCATTTAACAATAATGAATGAAATAAAACACAGGAAAAGACAGCAAAAGGAGAGAGAGGCTCGCAGTCGCTGCGCTCTGCGCTCTGCGCTCTGCCTCGTCCTCTCCTCTCCTCTCTGCCCGGGCTGCCCGGCCCCTGTTTGCATAATGCGCTGCATGTCGCTGTCAATCACCGTTACCTAGTTACAGTCAGTGATCACTGAACTTCCTCCTTCCACCAGGCAGATGCACGCCGCACGCGTGATATTGAAACGTAACGGCATTGCCGCATAGAGCGCTCGTTTTCACAGTTATTGTCCACGACACTGCAAGCGGCGCGAAGGCCAGCGGACCTTGGGCGCGGCCGGCGGAGCGCCGCGCGAGTTACGAAGCCGTGGTGAATGCAATCGTTCTATTTATGCCCAGGCCGTAAGGCCTGGGCAAGCGCACGATAAACGCAATGATAATTGGGGTTTGGTGCACCTCGCGCGGTCCAAGAGACCACAACGGAGCGCTCCCTACGTCCGGTTCAGCCAATCACAAGCTTCAAAAATGAGTCCGGGGCGTGGCTTGCGGCAATGCCGTTACGTTTCAATATCACGCACACCGCACGCTTTAAAAGCAGAAAAGAATTAGTGCTCCATGGTTAATCGTTTTCAAACCGAAATCGCGATGTGAAATCCCGCGAAATTTTTAAAATCCCTTCATAATTGACTAAAGCAATGATCAAATCAAACTGTGATGACTTTCTTTGCTTCCACGCATCTCCACAGCACACTGCTGAAAGACAAAGTGAATGTGATTTTTTGGCACAGTGGTCACTGTGCAGGAGCATGGGAACAGCATGGGAACTAGGGATGCTGCAGGTGTTACAGCACCCCTATGGGGAAGTTCTCATTTTTTATTTAAATAAGAAAAGAACAAATGAAACATAGCAAAACTACAATATAGGTTATATCATGTTGTGTGTTATAGTTATAACTATTCTATGCATTTCATGGGTTTGGGACTGCATTTCTTCGCCGGCCGGCGGCTGTGCCACGCGCACGGAACGCACAGAACGCACGCACCGCGTGCCCGGAAGAGGTGTTCCTTATTTCAATTTCTGAAAGGTGGCAACCCTAAAGAGACCACAACGGAGCGCTCCCTACGTCCGGTTCAGCCAATCACAAGCTTCAAAAATGAGTCCGGGGCGTGGCTTGCGGCAATGCAGTTACGTTTCAATATCACGCGAGCTGCGCTAGTAAATAAACGAAAGAGAGTCGCAAACGAGTGACGTCAGCGCCTGCACTAGTGAATGGCTGACTGGCTGTTGTCGCCATCTGGTGGTGATTGGTGTGTGGTGAACTACAAAACGAGCGCTCTTACCACAGTCTCACTGAGTTACCCAAAATGACTGTAACATATATATATATATATATATATATATATATATATATATATATATATATATATATATATACATATACATATATATATATATATATATATATATATATATATATATATATATGAAAACCTCCAGCTCATGTCTGATGTCTGTCTGTCTGTCTGTCTTAGGGTTACCAACCGTCCCGTAAAATACGGGATCGTCCGGCTTTTGGAAACTAAAAGACGTGTCCCGTATTGAACTGATAAGGAACGCGCTTTGTCCCTTATTTTAAGGTCGGGGGTAAATATGAAAGATTTAATAGAGAAATGACGGTGATTCTTCTGTTAATTCCCACTCTGCTCCTAGTGCTGCTGCATCCCATCGTTGCTATGTGCGAGTCTGGGTGTGTGTGGGCAGCTATTGGCTCACTAACACTCTGTCTGTCTGTCCATCTGTCACTCTTCATTACAATGACACCTCATCCCTAGCCTAGGGTCCCTTCACTTTTCGGGGTTTGATCCAGTTGGGAGCGGAAACCACTTTACATCATGTTGTAGTCCTACATGGATTACACTTTGGCCGGAATCAGTTTTAACACAAGGATATACCTTTAGGGTCTACCTAAATAAACCCCTTGATGTGGCGTAGTTTTGCTTTTGGAAAATGTGTTTGCTATAGGCCTATGCATCTTTTAGTCCAACTCGTAGCAACTGGCAAGACTACAATAGGCTACTCGAGCACTTTAATTTGGGGATTGGGGAAACAAACGGGGGGAAACAAAACAAAGCAACGCCGCTTATTCTGCTTGTGGTTTCCGCCTAAAACGGATCAACAGCCCGTTGTAAACGAACACCAGGGAAAGCCTGGTGAGGCGAGGTTACCTCATCCCAGCTCAGCAGAAGGATATAGCTGACCTGTTATGACATCAGAATGATTTTGCAAATTAGTTCCGTCCTTGTCCCTTTTATGCCCATGTATGGAGATCCCTGATGTCATCAATATTAAGACCATAGGGGGCACGGTGGTGCAGTGGTTAGCGCTTCGCCTCACAGCTAGAAGGTCCTGGGTTCCAGTCCTGCCGGGGGATGCTGTGGGCGTGTGTTCCTCCCTCCTCGTCATCAGCGCCCACACCCTAGGTGGGGTTGGCGATAGGGCCTTTCTGTGTGGAGTTTGCATGATCTCCCCGTGTTTCCTAGGGTTGATACCCTCACAAAAACATGCAGAAGTCCTGGTCTCAATAATGCCTCCCCCAGGCCAGCCGGGGCGCCTGATGGAGGGGAAAGGAACTGGTTGGAGTAACGTGTTCCTTCCACGCGCTACGTCCAAACCAGGGAAATCTCCACTGTGAGGTGAAAAGAAGCAACTTGGACTCCTCATGCATAGAAGGAAGCATGAGGTCAGTCCGTTGTCTCCCCAGTTTGGCAGAGGTAGAGTAGCACCTTATTATTATTATTATTATTTTTTTTGCATCAGGGCTACGAGTTCTGTGGCTTCTGGCTTCTTTGATTTACTCAAAGGGTTTGTGTGGTTAAAAGTTACAAAATACATAAGAAAACATGAATAGCCGAATAGTACCATGATCGATTACAGTATGTTTTGTTGACTTTGAGAGTAGGCCTACGCGATTCTTTTAGCGCAGTTTTTCAGTTCTTAACACACATTTCTTTAGATGGTCACAAAATACAAAAAAGAGAATTATTATTATTGAGAAAAAAGATTTTTTTTAATACTTGGGTCAGTGTTGGACTAATATTGAACAGGATACTATATTTGTATTTCAAATATCTTTTTGTATTTTGTGCCCATCTCTGCCTCCTGTTCCTGTCTCATTGTTCAGTTGCACAACTGAACAGTGAACATTGTGTGTAGTTTTAGACAACAAGGTGATGTGATCAGTGTGTAAAGAAGGAAAATCAGAGTCTGATGCAGAAAAGGGAGTGTGAAGTAGCGCCAAATCAGGGCAAGTGATACATGAAGTTAAGGTTGTGAAAATTGGGGGAATGACATATTGATCTGTCAGAGTGGTTACAGATACTGCAGACGATTTCCTCACTTTGCTTTTGAGACAGACTGAGAAACCCAATGATATCACATTGCTGCACAAAGATGGACATCTTAGGTAAGCTTTTCATAACAATCAATCAATTCAAATTGTAGGTTAGCTGTTCATAATCACATTAATATACTGTTATTGGGGGACTTGTAAACTAGTGTTGATTTCGTCCACTACAACTAAAAATGTTCGACGACTACATTTTTCACGCAAAAAAAAGTAATAAAAACTAAGCTACAGTGACTAAAACTAAGACTAAATTCATTGACAATGTTGTCAACCCAAAAGAAATAGACTGAAATGTTAGGGAGGAAATAGTGGAGAAGAGATCCAGTAAAACAAAAAGACTGCGCTTGGGTGTTGCACTCTGAAACGAGCAGATCTACAAGCTTGACTATTTTCGGCATGCAAATAGTCCATGAGCTCATTTCTGAATTTCACTAACGGGGGACATTCAAGGTGAAAAAATCTAGTTTGGTATTTTGAAAAGGTCTATATCGATAGATAATATTTCAACATGATAGCCCTTCCCAAGTGGTAGCTTAGTCACAGTTATCAGCCTTCAATAACACCAACCACGGAGCCACAGAATCAAAAAGATTCTTTTTTAATAAACATGTCATACAGAGGGGAAAAAACCTTGTTCAACCTCTTTCATTCATTTATTTCATTTATTTAATAACACCTCACGTTGACGTGAACAGCTATTTTTATTGAAAAGATTTGGTGTTGAGTGAAAAAGGAGCGGGCAACATATAGAACGGGGACTCAGCAAAGTGAATGAACATAATCATAAACTTGATATTATACTATTATACTTTCAGTATATTATACTATCAGTTTCCCTTCAACTTCTACATTCACCTCCACCTCCACTGATTATTGCAGGTTTCACTGCACCAACTACCTGCACTACTGTTTCCAAGAGGAATATACAGTACATTTCTTGTTTCCAACACCAGATTGCATAGCTGATGGTATAATTTCATTGAAAGAACAAACATATCAGTGTCAGTGGACTCAAGCTGGAGTTTTGTACCACTTGGCCTAGCTACTTCATGGAAGATGGGAGATCATGGATGTCAAAACACTACATAGATTTCACTATAGTCTTTGGTCTGTTGGCAGGGGAAAACAAGCATTCTGGTTGCTGATCAACATAACCAAAGTCATCACCATGCAGTCCTCTTCTGGTTGGACAGCTTTTTGAGTATGGTCATGACCTTGCTCACTCGTGGACATTATATGAATAATGTCCACAAGGCCTCCAGTGACATGTGAATGTGCTCAAGTTATCTACCCAGTGGCACAGAATGGCATCTAAGTCTTATTAAAAGTGGAATATCCATTGCTGAATTATTGGTAGGCTATATCTGTGTGGTCTGCAGGGCCTTCATTTCAGCAATTTAGAGGAGAATCAGTCTGCCATATGTCTGCTTGTCATGAGCAAAGAAGTACTTGCATTTGAGAAGAAAGGTGAAGTTTGAAGAGGTCTCAAGGACTTTGTTGTGCTAGCAAGGCCTGAAGCGCATTTTCCACATCTTGATGGTGGTTGACATCTTCTGTCAACTATGCTGACTAGTCTGCACGTTCTGTTCCGGCTGGGATGACACTCTGTGGTAGCCTGACACTCAGCCTGAATTGACATTTCGTTTCCAAACCAAAAAATTTAAAGGGGTGTGGCTAGCGATTCAGGGTCTGGAACTAGGCTAACTCTGTGGAAGAATTCTTGCACATAGAGGTCAAACATTGCTTGGACTGTTCCTGTGTGGTTCTTGTGCTTTGCTTCAAGGACATGCCTTATTGTGGTGGGACCATAGGTGTCAGGCATATTCGCCTATAACATATTCGCCTACACGCATTTGGTCCTTTCGCCTGGCATTTTCGCCTTGGAGGAGAGTCTTTTCACCTACCTGTCTGAGCCATTTCGCCTACCCTCAATTCTGCTGTCAGACTGTCCATGTTTTCATATTCTCTTTGTCATTTAAATATTATAGTTACTGTGACAGTGGTGTTACATGTCAAACCTACACACGGCTATCCGGTTACACATCGCCACTCCGACATGTTTCCTTTCCGACATGTCTCCTTTCCGACACTAACCCTATCTCTAACCCTAACCCTAAACCTTAGGCCCATGGGGAGTGTCGCCACTCCGACAATAAGAAGTCAATGTCGGAGTGGCAACACGTCGCAATGGAAACCCGTTACCCGGCTATCCTATGCACTCCATAGTAATCACATAAATACAGAGCTATTGGAATCAGGTGCGCCCAAATAATTAATTAATCCATGTCCCGATACTATACATTCTTTGGTGCAGTATTAGTATTGTAAAATGTACAGTATTGTAGGCCTATATTGTTTTAACATTAGGCTATACAAAATATATATTTAGGCTATTAGCCTATATAGGTCTATATAAGATATATGCTACACCTAAATAGCCTATAGAATCAACCTTGCCTGTCAACAGGCATAAAAAACTATTTTGCCATTTTTTTGGAATAAAATGTGATGATGTAAATATTAAATGTCAAATAAACTGTTAGATTCACTTGACACCACTGTCACAGTCACTATAATATTTAAATGACAAAGAGATAATTTGCAAACATGGACAGTCTGACAGCAGAATTGAGGGTAGGCGAAATGGCTCAGACAGGTAGGTGAAAAGACTCTCCTCCAAGGCGAAAATGCCAGGCGAAAGGACCAAATGCGTGTAGGCGAATATGTTATAGGCGAAAGTGCTGGTGACCGGACCATATAGCGTATATGTGCCTCATTCCAGGCTTCATCAAGCCAACTATCTTCCATCTTTTGTGTTGCCAGCAGCCCTCAGTGCTGTCCTCACAGTATGCCTTTCACCCAAGCTCAGCACCCACTTACCATTGTAGTCTTCCCTGGTCATCTCTAGTTGCTTTGTGTATGATATAATATGTGTGTGATATAATAAACTGGACAAAATTCTACTCTGCATATAATGCGAGTTAATGGGAAAACAATGATTGTCCCAAAAAAACTATTAAAGCTACTCATTTGAAAAGGCTATCATGTTTCAAAGTACTTATATGGACCCTACAAACAAACGTACAAAAGAGATTTATTCACCTTTGGTGTCCCTCACTCATCAAGGCTTGCAAAAATACATTTTAGCCGACTAAATTAAGTGTAGATTTAGTCAACTGATATTTTGTCCTTTTATTCAAAAGAATAATGACTAAAACTAAAGCCAAATCTGCTGTCAAAATCAACACAGTCGTAAATGTTTCTATTGGTCAGTATTGTGATCAAAATGATCCTGTGTGTATGGGAGACATGACCTTTGACACAATCTAAATGTCTCATTAGAAGAACAGGGAGACAAAATACAACCTCCTCAATTGTATAAGTTATATTCATCCATTATATTATTATTACTATATTCATATCCATTATAACATCCATTTTAATAATTAAATACGGTTACACATTGTCGCTTTAACTTACCATAGCCTACCCTGTTATTTCAGTTTGTTAATATTAGATATCTCTGCTGTCGGGCCGAAACCTCCTAACTCCAAAATGTTCATTTTCGGGAAAATGATCTCAAGTGGAGTTAGGAGTGTTTGACACTAAGGGCTTTTTACTACTTTTCATTGGTTCAATATTAGTTTGACCAACGCACAGATGTAAAGGGTGTTCAATAGCACATATTTATGAAAAAATAATCGGGAGGAGTTAGCTGGTTTGGCAGAAAGTGTGGAGTTAGGAGGTTTTGGACCAAGCACTTTTTACTAGTACCATCCATTGTAATTGGTTCAATATTATTTTAACCAACACTTTTTTTTTTCTTTTCTTGGTAATAAAGATAAAGATCTCATCAACCCACCAACAGTGGTACCAGAAAACCGCTATATGTTTACATAATACAAAGTTTAAAACAAATGACAAGGTGCATGGGCACAATCGGAGTGGGTTTCAATAGAGGTAAGCGTGGACTGGAGTGGAACAGGTATACCAGTCAGAAAAAGGACTTAAATACAGTGCACGCTTGTTTGCGAAGAAAAAATAAATGATTTATCATTGTATAGAAAACATATAGGTCTAAATAGGGCAGTGAGGTGATAACTTAAGATTTAAATTAAATTATAGGAAATGACTGAGGTCTAAACTCTCATTTAAACCATTAAGTTCCATGGTATTTAAGGTATAAATCCAAAATTACTCTCTGCAATAGTAGTTTTACCATGTCACCGCCTCTAGGTGGCAGGTTGACCTTCTCAATGCCCATGAACGTGAGGATTGGTCGGCGGCTGATCCATGCCCTTTCTTTATAATGGTTTAAATATTTTTAGATTGTTTGGTTTGTCCAATACCATACTACAAGAACACTACAACATATAAACCACATGAGTTTTGTTACAGTTAATAAACCCCTTTATTTTATATACCTAACTGCCCAGTCTGTGGGTGATAAAATACCTTCACTGGTGTTGGAGCAATGTGTGCGTCTACAGTATACCACAAGAGTGGTTGCCGCATAACTCCTCACATTTTTGGATTGATCAACTGATTTTATTAGACAAAATGGAGAACAATACAAGTAGTCAATACAAGAAATGTAGTACAGTAGAAGAACAGTAACACCCTGCCTGAAAGCAACATCCCAAATAAGTCCTTTTACGGTCTTTTATACATTGGAAGACCTTGGTATTTAATTCTTGGACATAACAAATAGCAAGCAAAGAAAACATTCAATAATATCGCAGTTATAAAAACACTATATGTACAGGATAGAGGAAACAAAGGGGTGGGGCTGTATGGGAGAAGTGATAACTACCTCCTTCTCTGGCCTCCTGAAAGGTGAGTTTTCAGGGCAGTTTTGAAGGATACCAGCGATTAAGGGAGGTAGTCAAGGAATTCCACACCTGGGTGGCAGTGTTGTAGAAGGAGAATTTACCCATTATGTCTTATGGGTTTGTTTTGTCAGATCATTGTGTGCGCTCCCTCTGGTGTTGTGGCCGTGGGTGTCGCTAAACTTTTGGAGATGTTTGGTCAGATATGCGGGTACTGAGGGGATGGAGGGCAGATTTGCATTGACTTTTTATGAAAGTCAATCCCATTTTTAGTTGTTTAACCCCGTCTTCAACGCTGAGCCAACTTAGGCTAATACAATGTGTGGGAGAAACATGGGTCATGGGCCCCAGGTCGAGAAGTAGCCGAATCAGTTTGTTTTGTGAGGTTTGGAGCTTAGTCTTCAGTGGCTTTATACATGGATGTAACAACAGAGTCCCAACCTCTTTTGAAACAAAACCTATAGATGTTTTAGATTAGGATCACATTTTAGTATATTCCAATGTTTCTGGATGGTTTTCTTAATTTCATGGGCTGAGGTATTAAATTCTGTAACAAAGGTGACATTTTTTAGCAGGCTCCAAAGGGGTTTCTCTTTGCACTCTCTTGTTTTATTTTCTGCTACATGTATAATGGACCTTATGACCACTCTCACTGAACTTGTCATGCATTTCATTTGCTTTTACTTTAAAATCCACTACAAATGCACAAACATTGTCCATATGGAATATTTTCCACTAAGCGTTTGGATGATAGCTCTGTGCGTGTAGCACACTATCTGTGGGTTTGCGGTAAATGGTGGTGTTAAGATGTCATTACTGAAATGCGTAAATCTAAAAAGTCAATATGGTCTCTACTGTGTACCATAGTAAATATTAACGTGGGATGTGTCCCTGAATTCTAGCAACTCATTTTCTTAACCAGTAAATACCATTCCCTGCGAACCCAAAATATGGATGTGCGCTAATACTGCCAGGAATATCATAAATTTTCAGTTCAACATTACAGGATTAAAAGGGGGCTTTGAATGGCTAGAGGCTGTGTTGGATTTAATATACCACCAGAGAGCGCCAACGATAAGCTTTTCAACATATATCTATGCTTTTCAAGGTTTGAGTGATCACGTGGTCGTTTACATTGGCCTGGAGCTAACCATTAGCGTGGAATAGCGTGGGACCCTGTGTGCCACACGCGCGCTTGATGGTAATTATTATGATGGCCCATCAGCTGGGACATGTATCCACGCCACAGACACTTCAAACAGGGTCAAAATCAGACGGAATGACGCGGCGTTATGGATAGTAGTGTGTATTGAAAATAATGGCTAGGAGAGGCCATTTCACACAGAGGACCCCTGAAAAAACGGTGACGTTATGAACTTATCCTAAGCTTCCACGGTCACTCGTTACAATGCCATCAGTCAGGTAAGACCCTTTCTTCCGCCGAAAATATTTTTAAAAAATGCAAAAAAATGCTTTTTATATAAAAGTCGATCCATAGTCGATCCGCAGAGAGTCTCCTACTTAGAATGTCGATCTCGGAGTCGACCCGCAGGAAGAGAGTTAAAATATCATCAATATATCTCTGCAGTCAAATGCTCTACCACAATATATAACCTTTTCTAGGAGCGTGGACACACTGGTGTCTATTCAGGTAAGATGAATGACTAAAACTCTTGTCACAATGTTCACAGTGAAAAGGTGTTTTCCTAGTGTGGACACGCTGGTGTTTATTCAGGTTAGATGAGTAACTAAATCTCTTATCACAATGGTAACAGTGAAAAGGTTTTTCTCCACTGTGGACACGCTGGTGGTAATTCAGTTTATATGAGTGACTAAAACGCTTGTCACAATGTTTACAGTGAAAAGGTTTTTCTCCTTCGTGGACCTGCTGGTGGCTCTTCAGGTGAGATGACTGAATGAAACTCTTGTCACAATGTTTACAGTGGAAAGGTTTTTCTCCAGTGACGACATAATGGTGTAAATTCAGGTCAGATGAATAACTAAAACTCTTGTCACAATGTTCACAGTGAAAAGGTTTTTCTTCAGTGTCTCCTGTGAGAGAGAGAGAGAGAGAGAGAGAGAGAGAGAGAGAGAGAGAGGAGAGAAGGGGAAAGGCAGGTTAAAACTGGTGAGTATAAAATTCATTTACTCTAAGAGCTAAATTAGTCACAATATTTAATGTACAATGTTTGCATTGTATTATTGTCTTGTGTGTTGGTTTAATATACATATAAGTAGGCTACCCATGTTTTAGACAGTATTGTATGTAATATTTCTTCACCCTCTCTTGGTGATGCTGATACTACATAAGCTGAGCAGACCCACTGGTGAATTTTATCAGTTAATTAATGAGTGAGGGAAGAAAGGAAAGATGCTAGTTTGGTCAAAAGGAACGCAATAGTTTTTACTGTGTTCACTTTTCACTGCTGGTAATGTCGACGCTGACCCACCAGGCTCCTCTGGTCTTTGAAGTGGCTCCTCCTGTTCCTCCTGTTCCTCTTTAATGTGTGGAGGCTCTGGTTCCTCCTGTTCCTCTTTAATGTGTGGAGGCTCTGGTTCCTCCTGTTCCTCTTTATTGTGTGGAGGCTCTGGTTCCTCCTGTTCCTCCTTAATGTGTGGAGGCTCTGGTTTCTCCTGTTCTTCTTTAATATGTGGAAGCTCTGGTTCCTCCTGGAACAGACTGGGGCTCCTCTTCCATTCAAGAGAAACCTCCTTTTTACACACAGCCATGTGCAGGATGTCTAGGAGAAGAAAAAAACATGTGATAGCTAATACTGGATTCCTTAACAGTTTTACTGCCAGATGTTATTTATTTATTGGGTCTGGTGCCAGCAAAAAGCAGCTTACCTTTGCGACGTTATAGAAAAATGTTAATTATGTAATGTTATTACATAATTATGTACTTTGGCCATACTGGCAGCAGAGGGCAGCCTTATGCAAGAATTAATGTGAATTGAGCCGCCTCAGAACACGTAATGGCATCAGAGCAACAGATCCAGAGAAAATAACAAGGAATTGATTTGGGACTCCATTATTGCTTACGGGCGGTGGATTTTTGAGAGCAGCGTTACGGGAGATGTTTGTACTGTACACGGCAGTGCGACCCCTCATCAGCTTACGGACATCAAACAAGGTAAAAGAACGAGCGTTCGTATTGAAATTGAGCAGCGTTCAGAATTGGGGCGAAAGGGAACGTCTGTAGCAGTAAAATAGTTAACAGTAAATAAACATTCCCATCCTCCATGTACAAAATGAGGTATCATCTGCTTAAGTTGCAGTATTGGCACCTTAATCCCACCTAGAGCTTGAATCCTACCATTCTGGTCGCTGGGTGTTGCCATGGTGACCAAAGGGTTCATCTGTGTGTTTTACTAAGCTGTCAATCACTACACACTATGTATGAAAACACTACAGCATTCAAATCTAGTTTTAATCTAGCAGCAAATAAAGATTCAGTAACTGCAAGCAACTGCAACGACATTCATCTCCCGTACCATCGATACCCTGAACAACACTAATGACGAAGGTTATTTCTGCGCTTCCAAAAAAAAAGAAAAAAAAAAGAAAGCTAGTAATTTAGACCGGCGGTTCTAAAATGATGTCGAACTGAAACAGTGTGTGTTGCTCTTACATTGTAACGATTTAGGCCAAATATCAAAATGTCTTGGGGTGCCAGCCAGGGAGTTAACCTGCCAATTATGGCAAAAACATTACACAAGGCTGTATATCAGTGAAATCACTCTCATAATACACACCCTTTGGGTTCATTCAATAGCACAAAATAACGGACACAACACAGAAACCAGTTCAGTTCATAGTCAGTTCCAAAAACAGTGTTCGTGCAACCCAGTTCACCCGACAGTACACTTCCCCGATCCCCACTCCAATTTTACAGCCCGCATCGTACGCACACCGTTGTATAACGCAGTGTTTTCTCAACCTTTTTTCTGCAGGGCACACTTTTCATGTTCCAAGAATCCATGGGCACACCAACATAATACGCGGGAGTAAATATCGTCACTGTCAGGAAGAAACCTTGTATCTCCAAGTTTCAAATTTGTACGTTTCTTCGCAAAGTAAAGACCTGCTTCATCATACAAGGCTGTTGCACAACAGTAGAGAAAACAGCAGATCTACAAGCACACAACGCCTCGCACAGCATCGTGAGTAATTGCTGCTGCACTAAGTTAGCTCTGTCTGTCTCGAAGCCGAAGGACTCTAGCATTCTGATCCTCGTTCAGTAGGCGTAGAGTCTGCTCTGAGTGAGCGTATCCACCTCACTCACACATGTAGCGAGACGTCACCACAGTCGCTTGCAATGCATTGCACACGGCTGGGCCAAATGAACGCTCATGAGAAATTTCCAGGAACCCTTATAGGAACCGATCATAAAAATATGATGGAACCGGGTACCTGAAAGAACCGGTTCCGGGTCCCAACCCTACTTAACTCATTGAGTGCCTCATTGAGATAATTTGGGCCGTATTAACGTCCTGGGTGCCTATCCCGAACTAGTTAGGCTTTTTATTATTTTATTTTTTTTGTAAAAAAAAAAAGAAAAAATCTTTTTTTTTTAACCCCACTATATTCTGTTTACACGGCCCGCGAGAGCGTCGCGCCGCCGATATTTACCATCCACTCCAATGCAATCCAGGATCTTTAGAGCTCATTTTCTCTGTTCCATGCTTAGGCCTAAAAAAAAAATCTTGGGTTTCCGGTTGGCTGTCATTTTAGGGCTGAGTAGGTAGGGAATTTATTTTATTTTATTTTTTATTTTTATTGTTTTGTGGGCATGATGGGTAGCAAGGAATTTTATTTTATTTCCTCATGGGAAGGATGGGTAGGTAGTTTTTTTTTTTTTTTTTTTTTTTTTTTTCCCTATGGCAATGATCGATATGCTTCTTTTTTAATATATTCTGTTTTCCTGAGTTACCAATTTCTTGAGAAGCCGACTTGTCTCTCAGGGGTTGACACTAAGGTCTCAGAGGCACTTGCCCGTCGGGCAAGTACAGGTCATGTTCTACTTGCCCTCAGGTCATGGCCACTTGCCCTCATAATCGCAAAATCGTAACATTTGAATTAACGTTCATTTTAACGTATTTGTTACCTTCTACTTGCAGTGATGTTGCTAGGTTTTCAATATAATGGGGGACCCACAGGTGGTCATTCAAATAGGTCCCAGAAAAAAATTATGGGTCCCCAATTATATGTTTTTGAGAGTTGTGAGCTTGTAGATCAGCTATTTTCCAACATTTGCATCTTTCTTGTATTATTTTACAATTTGGCTATAGTATTTTTTTTTTATAGTATAGTTTGATTACTTTGCTATGGTCTTTTTTTCTTGTCTTTAAATTTATTTAAAAAGTCCTTAAATTATTACTTCGTTGTCATCTAGGGACCCCCCCAAAATCATTTGGGGACCTCTGGGGGGGGGTCTCGACCCACAGGTTGACTCACTTGACTGAAGTGGAAGGGAGAATGTAGTTTTAGTGGATGGACCTCTGGGGGGGTCTCGACCCACAGGTTGACTCACTTGACTGAAGTGGAAGGGAGAATGTAGTTTTAGTGGATGAATGAAAGTGGAGCAAAGATATTTGTTTCTAGACAGTTAGAAAGTGTTTATTGCTCTGGTGTTTTCTTTTTACAAACTGTGATTCTCTTCGAATGCTTTATGCTTGTGTCGCAACGTGAATGATCTGAAAACAACGTTGCGCGTCAGAGCGGCTCTTGGCTCGCACCGATGCCGACTACCGTGTGCGGTTCGCGGCTAGCTTTTCTGCGTGGTTCGCTGAAAAGAGAGGCGGCCACGGCACGTCGCGATGGTAAAATCTTGCTCTTTCGAAAGACTATCATTTCGTCCGGAGGGTTTTACCGACTCACCCCATGGAGGTTAAGGTTAGAGTTGGGTGTAAAAAAGATGACATGTAGAAACAGCGAAGCTATCCCCGTCGCGACAGACACTCTTTGGAGAGAGGATTGATCCTGCAAGCGTATTCACATTTAGGTTTTGCGCGAATGATGTGATCTTGTAGATTAGCTGTTTTCGACGGAGTCACAGAGCACGCACGTGTTTGCGTGTGTGTGTGTGTAGGGACTGGGGAGGAGGGATGGACTGAGGGGGGAGAGAGAGAGAGAGACGGAGCTGACGCAATGACGCATGAATAGTAAAACAAAACATTTGCGCACATGATATTTTAGTCGAAAGAAAACTTTGATTAAACTTCGCGAATGTGGTCGCACCAAATATATTTTTTGTAAGACGTTTTTGATCGACTCGGTCGGATTTTGACTTAATTTTTTTTTTTTTTTTTTTCACTCCAAATGCCAATAAAATCATCTGGGTCGCACATATTTAATAGGGTCGGTCGCCAACCGGAAACCCAATAATTTTTTTGTTAGGCCTTATCCATGAGGTGTGCAAGGTTTAATCATGGCTAAATAGCCAAAAATAGGGCTTCTAAAATGCTAGTGCTATAGTGATGACATCAGAGATCTCCATATAAGGGCATAAAAGGTATTCTGTTAAGTGTGATTCCCCTGACATCATAGTGATGACAGAGTGTCAAACCGAGCAGTACACGGAGACGTGACACAGAGACAAGATGTGATGGTTTTCATAGTAAACTGTGACCTACGGTCGCAATAATACTTGACAAGTTGTGAGTTTGACAAGTTGTGATGTGAGCTTGTAGATGGACTACTTTATGCAAATGTTCCCCTGCATAGTGATGCTAGGGTTCAAGTGGTTAAACTTACTGAAGTGTGGGTGATCTTCAGGTTCCTCCTGTTTAATAGAAATGGCCCTGGCTGAGTCTGGAGAGTTCATCTTCACTTGCAGTCTTGACTCCACACACTGGTCTGAAATGAAGCAATTCAACAAGGACTTTAATAACTTCAGACCTAGTGGTGTCAGGAATATGAAAATAATGGTCTCAAGTTTTAGTAGCCAATCTGCTTTTAATGTTTCCGCAACCATGCTTCCTTCTATGCCCAACCCCACCAACAATTATACTCCCCAGTCCACCCTTTACTGTTTTGTGTCATGGGATTTAGAAATGATTTAATGTAAAACAGAGGAAGCATAGGATACAAATAATTGTAGTTTAAATAAAAAAATCACACCTAGTGCAAATCGAGCGGTGCTTTTTATGAGTTAATTTCATTAAGCGCCATGCAAAGCATGGCCAATATGACCCTGGGCGGCGACGTCCAAAGAGGTAAATGGCTATGTCTCGCCCCCCAAACACATATTATATACTTTACTTATTTGATTGGTTCAGGCTACGTCGCAACGCAATGGCCAATGCTCCATTATGCAGACAGTATTTCGCATCGCTCGCGTGCAGTGCAGATTAGGTGTAATTGTGTTCATTTTTTGCAATAATCAAGCGGTCCATCGTTATTTTTACCTCATGGTGGCGCTAGAAGATCAAGGTCAATGGAACACTTGGTTAGGGTTAATCTTCCATGAAGCATAAATGCACTGATCAAGTTTCATGACAATCTGCCCATTACAGATTGTCATGAAGTGGAGAGTTTGGCCAAAAGATGGCGCCAGAGGAAAGGCCATTTAATCTAGGATTAATCTCTGCAGCACCAAATGTATTTCTTTCTTTTTTATTAATAGAATAAGAATTGCCTTCATAAACACATTAGCACTACTGTAACACTCCCCCTTCCCTCAATGACCATACATGAAGCTAGATAGCATTTTTAGGTTTTACCTAAAACTGCTAGTGTTCTACCTGACATATTATCCTGCTTATTATCCTGCTTATTATAGTGATGTGTATTACCTGCTTATTGTCACTTTGGATTAAAAGCCTAAACTCTAAACTGTAAACATTGCTGCAGAAAGACAAGATTTAGGTTTTAACTGTTATAATTCATAACCTTTAAGGTCCTTTTTCACCATACATTTTGCATTTTGTCTTTATGTGGGAAATATAATATAATGTTATTATCGCTCTGGATTAAGAGTGTTTGCTAAATGTAACGCTAGAATTGTATTTGTATTAATTTATTTTTAATCTAGGGTTGCAATACCTTCCATAGGCAGCCAATCCATCAAAACATTTTTTTGCAATCTGATTGTATTAAACGACATCAAACTCACCAATATTGGGGCTGTAATATGGAAAGCTTGGAGTATCGTCTTTCTATCTGCAAAGTGTTTGTTTCATAAAAACCTAGCTCCTTTCGGAACCCCTCACTCCACTGCTACGCAACCTTTATAGGACCTCGTCTCGGAGCACAACAGTATGCAGCGACGGGTGAGGTTCTATATGGGGCTAGCCGCAAATTGCAACACTAGATTTTTTATAATCGGATGAATCTAGGGTTGCAATACCTCCCATAGGGATCCAATGCATCAAAACAGTTGTTTGCTATCTGATTGTATTAAACGACTTCAAACTCACCAATATTGTGGCTCTATGGAAAGCTTGGAATTTACTCTTGCTATCTGCAAAGTGTTTGTTTCTGAAAAATCCACCGTATAATTGTTATGATTTATTTTCTGTCAAGAAATCCGAGCAGACATGGTTTATTTTCTAAGTGTTGAACTTCGGAAGCGCTCGTCTTCTATAATGCCATGTCCCGCTGCCTCTTGCATAATGTGACATTTAGAACCAGGTGGTCACAGGACCGTTGAGGGATTTTCCACGAGCGTTTCCAAACTCCAGGACTTAGAAAAAATTATCACCTGAACCAAATTTCTTGGATAGAAAGTAGCTCCTAACATGTCTACTGTGGATTTTTCAGAAACAAACACTTTGCAGATAGCAAGAGTAAATTCCAAGCTTTCCATAGAGCCACAATATTGGTGAGTTTGAAGTCGTTTAATACAATCAGATAGCAAAAAACTGTTTTGATGCATTGGATCCCTATGGGAGGTATTGCAACCCTAGATTCATCCGATTATAAAAAATCTAGTGTTGCAATTTGCGGTTAATATGGGGCTACAAGATGGGGGACTTTTTGGATAGAATGTTCACCAAAGGTAAAGAAGTGTTTGCTAACGGCGGATCGTCGACCCAGCCGGAGGATTCTGGCATGCGACCAGTAGGAACCCCATCTCGGAGCTGCGTAGCAGTGGAGTGAG
The DNA here is from genome assembly GCF_963921795.1 of Nannobrachium achirus. NCBI lineage: Eukaryota > Metazoa > Chordata > Actinopteri > Myctophiformes > Myctophidae > Nannobrachium > Nannobrachium achirus. Next base: position 52,665,847 of record NC_137821.1, on the reverse strand, counting down.
GGGTTCCGAAAGGAGCTAATAAAAACCCAACGTAGACATGTTATGAGTTGTATCTGACAATAACAATAAATCCAAGCAGATATGTTTTTCTTTTGTTTTTTTCCCTAAGTGTTGAACTTCGGAAGCGCTCGTCTTCTATAACGCCATGTCCCGCTGCCTCCTGTACTAGGCTATGACATTTAAATTTTAAAACCAGCTGGTACACAGGACCGCTGTGAGTCTGTGACTTCCCACGACTGCTTCCAAACTCCAGCACTTAGAAAAAAGAATCACCTGAACTGAATTTCTTGATAGAAAGTAGCTCACAACATGTCTACGGTGGGTTTTTATGAAACAAACACTTTGCAGATAGAAAGAGGATAGGCTACTCCAAGCTTTCCATACAGCCCTTAATGTTAAATAGTTTTGACCACACTGCTGGTCACTGGGACACCTACACGAGAACAACAACAATAAAACAACAACGTACCTTCTCCAAGAATTATCCTGGTACAACTTTAACGCCTCTAAAGTAAGGATTCCAGTCTCCACTGCTATAGTAGCTTCTTTGAACTTGGTGTGTAAAATAAATTGCGAGCCAGCCTGTCCTGTCAAGTCACATTGCATTGTATTTGTATGCTGGCTGGCTGACTGTGGTTGAGGCTCGTGCTAATGATGCTAATGCTCATTTGTTGTTGGAAGAGACTAACTATCACAGTCTTACTAGTTTACATAGAGAAAGAAGACATTAATGGATTCACTCACTGTGACGCAGACGCGTGAATTGGGAACTAAGAGGAGGTTTTGGCCAAACACGCCGTCCTGACTCCTGAGTGTTGTTCGCTATGATGAACCAAGATGAACTTAGTTAACTTTAAACCCGGACGAGAGAGGGACGGAAACGCGTCTGGCCGAAACGCAAGCTTGTCCCTGTTCCGGTCTGGTTCCGGTCTCCCCCAAGCCCCCTGTGATTGGCTGAACCGGACGTAGGGAGCGCTCGGTTGTAGTCACTTGGACCGCGCGAGGTGCACCAAAACCCAATTATCATTGCGTTTGTCGTGCGCTAAATATAACGATTGCATTCACCACGGCTTCGTAACTCGCGCGGCGCGCGGCCCTGGCCCGCTCTTCAAGGTCCGCTGGCCTTCGCGCCGCTTGCAATGTCGTGGACAATAACTGAGCGTCGTGGACAATAACTGTGACATCTAACCATAAAGCGAGCGCTCCCTTCATAGACAAGCTTGCAAATAGCTTCCTCGCGACGGAAACGGTCCCCGTCCTTCCCTCTATCTTGTCCGGGTTGAAACTCGGTAGTAGGCCTACACCTATTCAGTTCCCCCCAGAAGTATCAAAATAGCTGGTAGGCCCTATTGATTGATTGATTGATTGAATATTTTATTTGCAGTTTGCATAGGGAAAATGCAGGACTACAAGGTCTAAAGCATGGGGCTTGTTTACTCACTGTGTGTGTGTGTGTGCGTGTGCGTGCGTGCGTGCGTGCGTGCGTTTAGAACTGCAGCCAGCGGTATTTATTTGTTTGTCAGACACGACCAAATGCAGCACTCCAATTGACTAGGACTGATCACGTGGCACACAGAGTTCTTAACCGGCAGTGCGTCCGGCGGTCAAATATGTCCGACCGGAAACGTGCTGCGGCACAATAGTTCCGCCACAATAGTTCCCCCCCAAAACATTTTTTTTTTTTTTTTTTTTTACTTTTTTTGAAAAAAAAAAGTTTTTTAGTAAAGAAGCGGGCGTGGATATATACATATGAAAACTTCCAGCTCATGTCTGATGTCTGTCTGTCTGTCTGTCTGTCTGTCTGTCCATCTGTCACTCTTCATTACAATGACACCTCATCCCTAGCCTAGGGTCCCTTCCCTTTTCGGGGTTTGATCCAGTTGGGAGCGGAAACCACTTTACATCATGTTGTAGTCCTACATGGATTACACTTTGGCCGGAATCAGTTTTAACACAAGGATATACCTTTAGGGTCTACCTAAATAAACCCCTTGATGTGGCGTAGTTTTGCTTTTGGAAAATGTGTTTGCTATAAGCCTAAATGCATTTTTTAGTCCAACTCGTAGCAACTGGCAAGACTACAATAGGCTACTAGCGGCGGCGGACCGTACATGCAGACTACGCATGCTGCGTAGGGCCCCGCCGACCAAAAAGGCCCCCCACCGTCCCCTCCTCAGCAGAAAAGAACAACCGCTGCATGGTTAATCGTTTTCAAACCGAAATCGCGATGCGAAATCCCGCGATTAGCTAATCGCAAAGGCCATAATTGACTAAGGAATGATCAAATCAAACTGTGGTGACTTTCTTTGCTTCCGAGCATCCACTGAAAGTGAAAGTGAATTTGGCACAGTGGCCACTGTGCAGGACTCTGCCAGTGCGTGGGAACTATAGGGGTGCTGCAGGTGTTCCAGCACCCCATGGGAAGTTTTCATTTTTTTATTTAAATAAGAAAAGAACAAATCAAACATAGCAAAAATATGTTGCCTGTTGATGTCGTTTTTTATTTATTCATTTATATATATATTTGTATTTATGTCGTTTTTTATTTATTCATTTATATATATATTTGTATTTATATATATATATTTCCATTATAAAATGGATTAAAAAATTATAAAAAATATTAGGCCTATTATTTTTCAAACATAGCAAAAAGACGTTGCCTGTTGTTGTCGTTTTTTATTTATTCATTTATATATATATATTTTATATATATATATATTTCCATTATAAAATGGATTAAAAAATGATAAAAAATATTAGGCCTATTATTTTTTCGCGGGCGCTCGCTATGCTCGCGCCCGCAGGAAGGCCCCACAGCAGAATCACGCTTAGGGCCCCTATGGGCCCAGAAACGACTCGAGCACTTTAATTTGGGGATTGGGGAAACATACGGGGGGAAACAAAACAAAGCAACGCCAGGGAAAGCCTGGTGAGGCGAGGTTACCTCATCCCAGCTCAGCAGAAGGATATAGCTGACCTGTTATGACATCAGAATGATTTTGCAAATTAGTTCCGTCCTTGTCCCTTTTATGCCCATGTATGGAGATCCCTGATGTCATCAATATTAAGCCCATAGGGGGCACGGTGGTGCAGTGGTTAGCGCTTCGCCTCACAGCTAGAAGGTCCTGGGTTCCAGTCCTGCCGGGGGATGCTGTGGGCGCTGGCGACGTGTTCCTCCCTCCTCGTCATCAGCGCCCACACCCTAGGTGGGGTTGGAGATAGGGCCTTTCTGTGTGGAGTTTGCATGATCTCCCCGTGTTTCCTAGCGTTGATACCCTCACAAAAACATGCAGTAATCCTGGTCTCAATAATGCCTCCCCCTGGCCAGCCGGGGCGCCTGATGGAGGGGAAAGGAACTGGTTGGAGTAACGTGTTCCTTCCACGCGCTACGTCCAAACCAGGGAAATCTCCACTGTGAGGTGAAAAGAAGCAACTTGGACTCCTCATGCATAGAAGGAAGCATGAGGTCAGTCCGTAGCACCCAGGATTAGCCTACATTAGACACTGGGTGAAAAAATATAAACAAAAATCGTTGGATAAAAATGTAAGGGAAAAGATGTAACAGGGCAATATAAGTGTGGCCATTAGTTTTTTGCCTTTTGCAACAATACATACCTTGGGGATGCAAAGTGTCCTGGCTTCATAAACCCATATTATTATTATTATTTTATTTTTTTTGCATCAGGGCTACGAGTTCTGTGGCTTCTGGCTTCTTTGATTTACTCAAAGGGTTTGTGTGGTTAAAAGTTACAAAATACATAAGAAAACGTGAATAGCCGAATAGTACCATGATCGATTACAGTAGGTTTTGTTGACTTTGAGAGTAGGCCTACACGATTCTTTTAGCGCAGTTTTTCAGTTCTTAACACACATTTCTTTAGATGAGCACAAAATACAAAAAAGAGAAATATTATTATTGAAAAAAAAAATGTTTTTATACTTGGGTCAGTATTGGACTAATATTGAACAGGATACTATATTTGTATTTCAAATATCTTTTTGTATTTTGTGCCCATCTCTGCCTCCTGTTCCTGTCTCAATGTTCAGTTGCACAACTGAACAGTGAACATTGTGTGTAGTTTTAGACAACAAGGTGATGTGTAATTTACATCAGTGTGTAAAGAAGGAAAATCAGAGTCTGATGCAGAAAAGGGAGTGTGAAGTGATACATGAAGTTAAGGTTGTGAAAATTGGGGGAATGACATATTGATCTGTCAGAGTGGTTACAGATACTGCAGACGATTTCCTCACTTTGCTTTTGAGACAGACTGAGAAACCCAATGATATCACACTGCTGCACAAAGATGGACATCTTAGGTAAGCTTTTCATAACAATCAATCAATTCATATTGTAGGTTAGCTGTTCATAATCACATTAATATACTGTTATTGGGGGACTTGTAAACTAGTGTTGATTTCGTCCACTACAACTATGATTTCACTCAAAAAAAAAGTAATAAAAACTAAGCTACAGTGACTAAAACTAAGACTAAATTCATTGACAATGTTGTCAACCAAAAAAGAATAGACTGAAATGTTAGAGTGGGAATAGTGGAGAAGAGATCCAGTAAAACAAAAAGACTGCGCTTGGGTGTTGCACTCTGAAACGAGCAGATCTACAAGCTTGACTAAAAGTATAAAATCAGCCATTACGATCCCATCAAGGCTCGCAAAAATACATTTTAGCTGACTAAATTAACTGTAGATTTAGTCAACTGATATTTAGTCCTTTTATTCAAAAGACTAATGACTAAAACTAAAGCCAAATTTGCTGTCAAAATCAACACAGTCGTAAATGTTTCTATTGGTCAGTATTGTGATCAAAATGATCCTGTGTATGGGAGACATGACATTTGACACAATCTAAATGTCTCAATAGAAGAACAGGGAGACAAAATACAACCTCCTCAATTGTATAAGTTATATTCATCCATTATATTATTATTACTATATTCATATCCATTATAACATCCATTTTAATAATTAAAAACGGTTACATATTGTCGCTTTAACTTACCATACCCTGTTATTTCAGTTTGTTAATATTAGATATTTCTGCTGTCGGGCCGAAACCTCCTAACTCCAAAATGTTCATTTCGGGAAAATGATCTCAAGTCATGTGGAGTTAGGAGTGTTTGACCTAAGGGCTTTTTACTACTTTTCATTGGTTCAATATTAGTTTGACCAACGCACAGACGTAAAGGGTGTAATAGCACATATTCATGAAAAAAAGAGAGGGCCAATCGGGTGGAGTTAGCTGGTTTGGCAGAAGGTGTGGAGTTTGGAGGTTTTGTCCCAAGCACTTTTTACTAGTACTATCCATTGGTTCAATATTATTTTAACCAACACTCAGATGTAAAGGTGTTCAATGTTCAGCCCTGATTCATGCCAATCAAACCCCTTAAAAATGGAGTTAAGAGGTTTTGGCCAGACAGTGACGATACAGTATTTATCACATTCAGCTGAGCAATATTTCACTGCAACACCTCTTTGTACGCCAAGCTAGAGGATGAAATACTTGTGAAACACTTCATGTTACACAACATGTTGTTTTTTTTTTTCTTTTCTTTTCTTTTGTCTTGGTAATAAAGATAAAGATCTCATCAACCCACCAACAGTGGTACCAGAAAACCACTATATATTTACATAATACAAAGTTTAAAACAAATGACAAGGTGCATGGGCACAATCGTAGTGGGTTTCAATAGAGGTAAGCGTGGAGAGGAACAGGTATACCAGTCAAAAAAAGGACTTAAATACAGTGCACGCTTGTTTGCATAGAAAAAATGAATGATTTATCATTCTATAGAAATATAGGTCTAAATAGGGCAGTGAGGTGATTTAAATAAAATTATAGGAAAGGACTCTCATTTAAACCATTAAGTTTCATGGTATTTAAGGTATAAATCCAAAATGCTTCTCTCTGCAATAGTAGTTTTACCATGTCACCGCCTCTAGGTTGCAAGTTGACCTTCTCAATGCCCATGAACGTGAGAATTAGCCCTTCGCTATGCCCCTCCTAAACCCGTGCTTGCCCAATGCCACGTTTAGCGACAGGTTACTAAGGCGGGTGCCTTGGCAAGCTGCCATGGCGGCGTGCAGCAATAGCACCCAGCTGCAGACTAACCTGCCTCAAACGCACGTCTAGGAAGAAAACAATAGCCTATACTAAAGTCAGATTAACATACAGTACACAAGTGTTACCAGTTATATTTTCTCATGAAGTGCTCCTAAATTATTCCTGTGGGTTTGTGTAGGTCAGTGCAATCCGTTCTGTTTTTGTTTCAGTGTTTGTGACACGGAAGCGAGTGGGTGGGACGTTCGCGAACGAATCGAGTCTTTTGAACGGCTCTTTGAAATGAACGATATGATTCGGTTCACAGTAGGGAGCCGTTCCTTTCTAATGAACAGTGTTGGGAAAAGTAATACATTTCTTTACTTAGGTAAACATATCTGCAATCAAGTTTGGAATGTTATTAATGTACTTGAGTAAAAGTAAAATAGTATTGGTATCAAAATGTACTTAAAGTAGCCTACCAATATTAGAACGTAGGCCTACTCATTATGCAGAATGTCCTGTTTCACAGGTTTTCCAATGAGTAAAATGTAGAAAAATCATTTGCAAATAGCTGATCTACAAGCTCACAATGCATTGCAACGTGACACATTGTGAGCTTGTAGATCACCTATTTTCAAATGCCAGAAATGTATCCAATGGCAAAAATGTATAGGCCTATTTGGGTGGAAGTGATTTACAATCATAATCAAAATCTACAAAGTAACCAGTAACTAAAATGAGGCAGTCTTTTGAACGGCTCTTTGAAAGGAACGGATCTCAGAGATCCGGTTCACTTCAGAGAACCATAAATCCCATCTCTATCTAGCAGCCAGACTCGCGGTACAGCGATGCGCGCCGCCATGGCAGCTTGCCAAGTCAGCTGCGTTAGTAACCTGTTGCTAACTTGGCATTGGACAAGGACGGCTTTAGGAGGGGCATAGCGAAGGGCTAATTGGTCGGCGGCTGATCCATGCCCTTTCTTTATAATGGTTACAAATATGTTTAGATTGTGTCTGGTTTGTCCAATACCATACTACAAGAACACTACAACATATAAACCACATGAGTTTTGTTACAGTTAATAAACCCCTTTATTGCGACCGTAGGTCGCATTTACTACCAAAACCTCCACGGGCTGTCTGTGCGTCCGTCAGTCCGTCAGTCACACTTTTGCCCTGCTTATATCTCCGCACCCGTTGACCCGATCCATGCCAGATTCTGCACACACACTCCTTGACTGCCAAACTACAACCTCCAAGGACCCCCGGAGCCCCAGGGACCCCCAGGTCCCTGGGGGACCCCCAGATGTAAAAAATGACCAAATGTGCTCACACGTCACACGTCACACTTTTTCCCTGCTTATATCTCCGCACCCGTTGACCCGATCCATGCCAGATTTTACACACACACTCCTTGCCTGCCAAACTACAACCTCCAAGGACCCCCGGAGCCCCAGGGACCTGGGGGACCCCCAGATGTAAAAAATGACCAAATGTGCAAAAATGACCAAATGACCACCCCAACGGGGCTGCTCACAGGGAATTCCCGGGGACCACCGACTCCTGGTGCTCCAGAACGGATGCAAAAGTGGTGGCGCCCCCAGTGGAGGACCCCCTGCCACTGCAGCGCACATAAAATGCCGTAACTCGGGCTAGGAGCGTCCGGGAGAGCCGGGGCCGGTACCTATTCGTCCGCCAAGGCAACGCGGAGACCCCACCCCTCATTTCTCACATGGCCCTATTCTAGCGCCACCTTCAGTCCGATTTTTAAAACACATTTTTGGACACTGCTCCTACAGTTTTTGCCCTAAAATCACGAATATCACTACACAGCATGTCTACACTGATGTCATCAACATGGATCAGGAAGATTTGGGAAAAACACATTTTTGCCCTATTTAAATGTGGAGATAAGCCACCTACGGTCGCTTATCTCCCGATTAGGGAGTCTTACTGGTTGTATATACCTACCTGCCCAGTCTGTGGGTGATAAAATACCTTCACTGGTGTTGGAGCAATGTGTGCGTCTACAGTATACCACAAGAGTGGTTGCCGCATAACTCCTCACATTTTTGAATTGATCAACTGATTATTTTATTAGACAAAATGGAGAACAATACAGGTAGTCAACACAATAGAAATGTAGTACAGTACAAGAACAGTTAAACACCCTGCCTAAAAGCAACATCCCAAATAAGTCCTTTTACTGTCTTTTATACATTGGAAGTCCTTGGTCATAACAAATAGCAAGCAAAGAAAACATTCAATAATATTGCAGTTATAAAAACACTATATGTACAGGATAGAGGAAACAAGGGGTGGGGCTGTATGGGAGAAGTGATAACTACCTCCTTCTCTTTGAGTTTTCAGGGCAGTTTTGAAGGATATACCAGCGATTAAGGGAGGTAGTCAAGGAATTCCACACCTGGGTGGCATTGTTGTAGAAGGAGAATTTATCCATTATGTCTTATGGGTTTGTCTTATCAGATCATTGTGCGCTCCCTCTGGTGTTGTGGCCGTGGGTGTCGCTAACCTTTTGGAGAGGTTTGGTCAGATATGCGGGTACTGAGGGGATGGAGGGCAGATTTGCATTGACTTTTTATGAAAGTCAATCCCATTTTTAGTTGTTTAACCCTGTCTTCAAAGCTGAGCCAACTTAGGCTAGTAAAATGTGTGGGAGAAACATGGGTCATGGGCCCCAGGTCGAGAAGTAGCCAAATCAGTTTGTTTTGTGAGGTTTGGAGCTTAGTCTTCAGTGGCTTTATACATGGATGTAACAACAGAGTCCCAAATGTTTCTACCTCTTTTTAAACAAAACCTATAGATGTTTTAGATTAGGATCACATTTTAATATATTCCAATGTTTCTGGATGGTTTTCTTAATTTCATGGGCTGAGGTATTAAATTCTGTAACAAAGGTGACTTATTTTTTAGCAGGCTCCAAAAAGGTTTGTCTTTGCATATCTCTCGTTTTATTTTCTGCTACATGTATAATGGAAACCTTATGACCACTCTGTCTGCACTTGTCAAACATTGTCCATATGGAATATTTTCCACTAAGCGTTTGGATGATAGCTCTGTGCGTACTATCTGTGGGTTTGCGGTAAATGGTGGCGTTAAGATGTCCTTACTGAAATGCGTAAATCTAAAAAGTCAAACTCATTTTTCTTAACCAGTCACATGAATGACTATAACTAAAACGCTTATCACAATGTTCACAGTGAAAAGGTTTTTCCCTAGTGTGGACACGCTGGTGTCTATTCAGGTAAGATGAATGACTAAAACTCTTGTCACAATGTTGTGAAAAGGTTTTTCCCTAGTGTGGACACGCTGGTGTCTTTTCAGGTAAGATGAATGACTAAATCTCTTATCACAATGTTCACAGTGAAAAGGTTTTTCCCTAGTGTGGCTGTGGACACGCTGGTGGCTCTTCAGGTTAGTTGACGTTCTGAAATTCTTGTCACAATGTTCACAGTGAAAAGGTTTTTCCATGGTGTGGATACGCTGGTGTCTATTCAGGTTAGATGAGTTACTAAATCTCTTGTCACAATGGTTACAGTGAAAAGGTTTTTCTTCATGGTGGACACGCTGGTGTTTATTCAGGGCATATGAGTGACTAAAACGCTTGTCACAATGTTTACAGTGGAAAGGTTTTTCTCCTTCGTGGACCTGCTGGTGGCTCTTCAGCTGAGATGACAGAATGAAACTCTTGTCACAGTGTTTACAGTGGAAAGGTTTTTCTCCAGTGACGACATAATGGTGTAATTTCAGGTCAGATGAATAACTAAAACTCTTGTCACAATGTTCACAGTGAAAAGGTTTTTCTTCAGTGTCTCCTGAGATATATATATATATATATATATATATATATAGATATATATATATAGAGAGAGAGAGAGAGAGAGAGAGAGAGAGAGAGAGAGAAGGGGAAAGGCAGGTTAAAACTGGTGAGTATAAAACGAGGAGCAATTACAGCTTCCCTATTCATTTACTGTAAGAGCTAAATTAGTCACAATATTTAATGTACAATGTTTGCATTGTATTTTCTTGTGTGTTGGTTTAATATACATATAAGTAGGCTACTCATGTTTTAGACAGTATTGTATGTAATATTTCTTGTTAAAGTGCACCCTCTCTTGGTGATGCTGATACTACATAAGCTGAGCAGACCCACTGGTGAATTTTATTAGTTAATTAATGAGTGAGGGAAGACAGGAAAGATGCTAGTTTGGTCTGAAGGAACACAATAGTTTTTACTGTGTTCACCTTTCACTGCTGGTAATGTCAACGCTGACCCACCAGGCTCCTCTGGTCTTTGAAGTGGCTCCTCCTGTTCCTCTTTAATTTGTGGAGGCTCTGGTTCCTCCTGTTCCTCTTTAATGTGTGGAGGCTCTGGTTCCTCCTGTTCCTCTTTAATGTGTGGAGGCTCTGGTTCCTCCTGTTCCTCTTTAATGTGTGGAGGCTCTGGTTCCTCCTGTTCCTCTTTAATGTGTGGACTGGAGCTCCTCTCCCGTTCAAGAGAAACCTCCTCTTTAAACACAGCCATGTGCAGGATGTCTAGGAGAAGAAAAAAACATATGATACTGTAGCTAATACTGGATTCCTTAACAGTTTTACTGCCAGATGTTATTATTTATTTATTGGGTCTGGTGCCAGCAAAAAGCAGCTTACCTTTGCGACATTATAGAAAAAGAACTATTCATTTTTTTTCATTTTTTATTTTTTTTATTACATATGTACTTTGGCCATACTGGCAGCAGAGGGCAGCCTTATGCAAGAATTAAAGTGAATTGAGCCGCCTCGGTTGCAGAACACGTAATCGCATCAGAGCAACAGATCCAGAGAAAATAACAAGGAAGTGATTTAGGACTCCATTATTGCTTACGGGCGGTTTCCATCCTCCATGTACAAAATGAGGTATCATCTGCTTAAGTTGCAGTATTGGTACCTTAATCCCACCTAGAGCTTGAATCCTACCATTCTGGTCGCTGGGTGTGTGTGTTTTACTAAGCTGTCAATCACTACACACTATGTATGAAAACACTACAGCATTCTAATCTAGTTTTAGCAATAAATAAAGATTCAGTTACAGCAAGCAACTGCAACTACATTCATCTCCCGTACCATCGATACCCCAAACAACAGTAATGACTAAGGATATTTCTTCGATTCCGGAAAAAAATAAATAAAATAAAAAAGCTAGTAATTTAGTCCGGCGGTTCTAAAATTATGTCGAACTGAAACAGTGTGTGTTTCTCTTACATTGTATTAATTTAGGCCAAATGTCTTGTGGTGCCAGCCAGGGAGTTAACCTGACAAAATGTTCAATTATGGCAAAACCATTACATCTAGTAGAGTGAAATCACTCTCATAATACAAACCCTTTGGGTTCATTCAATAGCACAAAATAACAGACAACACAGAAACCAGTTCAGTTCATAGTCAGTTCCAAAAACAGTGTTCGTGCAACCCAGTTCACCCGACTTCCCCGATCCCCACTCCAATGTTACAGCCCGCATGGTACGCACACCGTTGTATAACACAGTGTTTTCGCAACCTTTTTTCTGCATGGGCACACTTTTCATGTTCCAAGAATCCATGGGCACACCAACATAATACGCGGGTGTAAATATCGTCACTGTCGGGAAGAAACCTTGTATCTCCAAGTTTCAAATTTGTACGTTTCTTCGCAAAGTAAAGCCCTGCTTCATCATACAAGGCAGTTGCACAACAGTAGTGAAAACAGCAGATCTACAAGCACACATCGCCTCGCACAGCGAGGCGTTGTGTGCTCACAATCGTGAGTAATTGCTGCTGCGCTAAGTTAGCTCCGTCTCCTCCTGTCTCAAAGGACTAGCATTCTGATCCTCGTTCAGCAGGCTTTAGCCGCTTTCCAATCCAAGGGATTCACACTTTGAAGTGCGCATTTCAAGGGCTATGACGTCACTGGTCACAGATCTACAAGCTCACAATGCGTTGCGATTTGGCGCGGCCCAGTGACGTCATAGCCCTTCAAATGCGCACTTCAAAGTGCAAACCCCTCGGATTGGAAAGCGGCTCTAGAGTCTGCTCTGAGTGGGCGTATCCACCTCACTCACACATGTAGCGAGACGTCACCAAAGTTGCTTGCAATGCACACGGCTGGGCCAAATGAACGCTCATGAGAAATTTCCAGGAACCGTTATAGGAACCGATCATAAAAATATGATGGAACCGGCTCCAGTTCTTCAATTTCGGAACCGGGTTCCCGAAAGAACCGGTTCCGGGTCCCAAGTAACACTACTTAATACTGATGACATCAGGGATCTCCATATAAGGGCATAAAAGGTATTCTGTTAGTGTGATTCCCCTGACATCTTAGTGATGACAGTGTCAAACCGAGCAGTACACAGAGACGTGACACAAGATGTGATGGTTTTCATAGTAAACTGTGACCTACGGTCGCAATAATACTTGACAAGTTGTGAGTTTGACAAGTTGTGATGTGAGCTTGTAGATGGACTACTTCATAAATGTTCCCCTGCATAGTGATGCTAGGGTTCAAGTGGTTAAACTTACTGAAGTGTGGGTGATCTTCAGGTTCCTCCTGTTTAATAGAAATGGCCCTGGCTGAGTCTGGAGAGTTCATCTTCACCTGCAGTCTGGACTCCACACACTGGTCTGAAATGAAGCAATTCAACGAGGATGTTAATAACCTCAGAACTACTTGTTAATCGAAATGATACAACTTTAAGGGTTCTTTGACACAAGTTTATTCCAGGCACTCCGCCGTCACAACCGCCATGTTCTGTTTACTCTCCCCCCGAGGCCGTGCCTCTTCCGGTTAAACCTTCACAATAAACGTCCCTCCATTAGCTCACAGTGTATCAAATAACACACCGGTCATAGTTAACAGGGAACAGTTAGTAATATTAACTTAACAAACTCACTGTCTTTTTAAAAAAAAAGAAAAAAATGCATTGCAAACATTTCAAGAACAGCTTGTGAACATAGTGCAACATAATAAAGAAATATGTTTTATAGGCTGTGAATTAACAGCTAAAGAACAAGACCATAAAATAATTCAAGTCCAAGTCCATGTCATTGTCCATCACTTTGGAGTTTGTCTCTTTTCAGAGACAATGACTTGTGGGCTTATTCCTCACATCCATTTTGGGATGCAGATCTCAGCTGAGGTATCACAGTGGTAGAGAAACTGTGTGTGCCTCCCCATATGAAGTCATCCACAGGGCAGGCTAGAACCCCAGTCACAGCACAGTCCTTATCTAGCCAGTAGAAAAAGGCAGGATCAACTTTGGAAATCTTTCCTCCTGTTGTCAGCACTATTTTCTTCACTTTGTTGTACCAAGAGAGAGAAGCATCTTCCAGACCATAGACACACCTTTTTTGTCCCTCATCTTTAACTACCTCAAAAACATTGTTATCCTCACAGCTGTTTATCTCAACATGTTTTGCTAAGTCAAATGATACATCCTCATTTACAAACACATCCTCACATACACTTGGGATATTAGTGTCAGTGACATTTGTTAATGGTACATCATTTGTTTCAAATGTATCCTTGCATACATGTATACTGTATGGCACATCATCAATTACAAATGCATCATCACATAAATCAGTAGTATTCTTGTACTTGCACTTAGCTTTCTGAGTGACATCTGTTCTCTGCTCTGTACCATCATGTGTATCTGTATTGTCAACTCTGTGACATGTTTCATTTTGCACCCCATTGGTCATTTGTGTTGTCTCCATTTGTCCTCGTTGCATCACAGGTATGCTGTCTTCTGTGACCTTTATGTCACTGTCGGCATGTCCAGCAATGTCCTGACCTTGCCCAATGATTGTGACATTTTCCGAATGAGCCGTTGAACATTGATCCATATCTTCTGTGTTCACTTTCCTCAATCTGATCGGATGCACTCGAATGCATGTTCCTCCATGTCTGACAGAAATCACTGCACCGTCCTGACCGATGACAACTCCTGGTCCTTTCCATTCAGGACAGTCAACTCGCTTGTAGTATACTCGATCTCCACTTTCATATTTTTCAGCGTGGCATATTTGTTTCCGTAGGGCTCTCGGCCTTCTTTCTGACCCCTCAGATTCTGTTAAAGCCCTTCTTGTTGCATGCAAAGCAGTGTTGGGTCTTTCCATCCCTTCTCTTTTTGTTGTTCCATCAATTATTTTCACACAATAATGACCAGAGCTTGTAAAGTCAAGTTTCACAGGTTTGTTGAACATTACCACCCTGTCATTCCCCATGTCCAGTACTGTCCCAGCTCTTTTCATGGATGCTTTGCTTAAAAGCAGTGGAACTTCAGCTGAGACAACTTCCGTTTCAATATGACATCTTGTCTCTCCAATTTTTGCAGGAATCTTTAAACTTTTAGTGGAGTACACCATTTTTCCATCTCCAAACTTGAATGGTCTACGACTGCATTTTTCACTTTTTTTCAAATCATTCAACTCTTTCTGGCTCAGCTCAGTTATGTAGCCATCTAGCCACCCCTGTCCACACACAGTCCGCGTACATGCAGTGTCTATTATTGCTGAACCAAAACATTCTGTCATGACGATTTTTGCTGCTGTGGGTGATATTTTCTCTCCATCGTAGGGCTCTTTAGTGTACAGGGTAATGTTGCACTCCTCTGCCACATCTGTACTACTTTCAGTTTCCTCATTTAGCTTCGCTTGCTCATTTTTATGTGGACAGTCTTTGGCCCAATGAAAAGTTGATTGACAGACCGCACACTTTGATCTACGACCGTACCTGTCCAAAGGATTTGTACCAACCACTGGCGTGGTCCTCTGTTGATCCATTTGAGGCCAAGACATGCCCTTCTGTCGTCTCTGGTCCGCCGTTACGAACGCTGTTTCTTGGTTGATTCCCATGCTGTTAGTGTTAGGTGACGTCTTTCCACCGAATATCCTCTTCAATGCTGACTTCATGGACGCAAACGTTAGATCTGTACATGCTGTGAGAGCTAACTGGCGATCTTTTGTGTCCAAGCACGCAGTATCCAATAGTTTGAAAGCCAACACAGCGTCTGGTAGCTCCATCTTGTACTTTCGTAAACGAGAATAACGTTGCTCAAAATCAATAATATAGTCCGCCATGGACACGCTCCAGTCTCTCTTTATCCAGTCGAAGCTCGAGTAAGCTTCATAGACTTGATCTTTCTCTTCTTTAAGAAACAAGTTGTCAAGCTTTGCAATCAAAGTGGTCATACCATTGTCTTTATCCAAGTCATCCACGGGTATTTCCATCGCTGTTTCTCTTGCACTGCCCGATAGCGCCAAAACGACGGCGAGTGCTTGTTTCTTTTTCGCGAGCTCTGTAACTCTGCTCCATATTGCGATCTCGTTCTTCCAACTTTCATATGGCTTCTTTTCGTCGAAGCCGGGTGGGATTCTGTAGTTTCCAACCATCCTCTGCTACCATGTTAATCGAAATGATACAACTTTAAGGGTTCTTTGACACAAGTTTATTCCAGGCACTCCGCCGTCACAACCGCCATGTTCTGTTTACTCTCCCCCCGAGGCCGTGCCTCTTCCGGTTAAACCTTCACAATAAACGTCCCTCCATTAGCTCACAGTGTATCAAATAACACACCGGTCATAGTTAACAGGGAACAGTTAGTAATATTAACTTAACAAATGGTGTCAGGAATATGAAAATAATGGTCTCAAGTGAAAGTAGCCAATCTGCTTTTAATGTTTCCGCAAATCGAGCGGTGCTATTTATGAGTTAATTTCATTAAGCGCCACGCAAAGCATGGCAAATATGATCCTGCTGGGCGGCGACGTCCAAAGAGGTAAATGGCTATGTCCTGACCCTCAAACACGCGTGCAGTGCGGATGAGGTGTAATTGTGTTCATTTTTTGCCATAATCGAGCAGTCCATCGTTATTTTGACCTCATGGTGGCGCTAGAAGATCAAGGTCAATGGAACACTTGGTTAGGGTCAGAACACGTAATCGCATCAGAGCAACAGATCCAGAGAAGGAAGAAGGAAGTGATTTAGGACTCCATTATTGCTTACGGGCGGTTCCCATCCTCCATGTACAAAATGAGGTATCATCTGCTTAAGTTGCAGTATTGGTACCTTAATCCCACCTAGAGCTTGAATCCTACCATTCTGGTCGCTGGGTGTTGCCATGGTGACCAAAGGGTTCATCTGTGTGTTTTACTAAGCTGTCAATCACTACACACTATGTATGAAAACACTACAGCATTCTAATCTAGTTTTAGCAATAAATAAAGATTCAGTTACAGCAAGCAACTGCAACTACATTCATCTCCCGTACCATCGATACCCAAAACAACAGTAATGACTAAGGATATTTCTGCGCTTCCGAAAAAAAAAAAAAAAAAAAGAAAAAGCTAGTAATTTAGACCAGCGGTTCTAAAATTATGTCGAACTGAAACAGTGTGTGTTGCTCTTACATTGTAACAATTTAGGCCAAATATCAAAATGTCTTGTGGTGCCAGCCAGGGAGTTAACCTGACAAAATGTTCAATTATGGCAAAACCATTACATAAGGCTGTGTATCTAGTAGAGTGAAATCACTCTCATAATACACACCCTTTGGGTTCATTCAATAGCACAAAATAACAGACACAACACAGAAACCAGTTCAGTTCATAGTCAGTTCCAAAAACAGTGTTCGTGCAACCCAGTTCACCCGACTTCCCCGATCCCCACTCCAATGTTACAGCCCGCATGGTACGCACACCGTTGTATAACACAGTGTTTTCTCAACCTTTTTTCTGCATGGGCACACTTTTCATGTTCCAAGAATCCATGGGCACACCAACATAATATGCGGGTGTAAATATCGTCACTGTCGAGAAGAAACCTTGTATCTCCAAGTTTCAAATTTGTACGTTTCTTCGCAAAGTAAAGCCCTGCTTCATCATACAAGGCAGTTGCACAACAGTAGTGAAAACAGCAGATCTACAAGCACACAACGCCTCGCACAGCGAGGCGTTGTGTGCTCACAATCGTGAGTAATTGCTGCTGCGCTAAGTTAGCTCCGTCTGTCTCGAAGGACTAGCATTCTGATCCTCGTTCAGCAGGCTTTAGCCGCTTTCCAATCCAAGGGATTCACACTTTGAAGTGCGCATTTCAAGGGCTATGACGTCGCAACGCATTGTGAGCTTGTAGATTGCTATTTGGCGCGGCCCAGTGACGTCATAGCCCTTCAAATGCGCACTTCAAAGTGCAAACCCCTCGGATTGGAAAGCGGCTCTAGAGTCTGCTCTGAGTGGGCATATCCACCTCACTCACACATGTAGCGAGACGTCACCAAAGTTGCTTGCAATGCACACGGCTGGGCCAAATGAACGCTCATGAGAAATTTCCAGGAACCGTTATAGGAACCGATCATAAAAATATGATGGAACCGGCTCCAGTTCTTCAATTTCGGAACCGGGTACCCGAAAGAACCGGTTCCGGGTCCCAAGTAAGACTACTTAATACTGATGACATCAGGGATCTCCATATAAGGGCATAAGAGGTATTCTGTTAGTGTGATTCCCCTGACATCTTAGTGATGACAGTGTCAAACCGAGCAGTACACAGAGACGTGACACAAGATGTGACACAAGATGTGATGGTTTTCATAGTAAACTGTGACCTACGGTCGCAATAATACTTGAGATTTGTGAGTTTGACAAGTTGTGATGTGAGCTTGTAGATGGACTACTTCATAAATGTTCCCCTGCATAGCGATGCTAGGGTTCAAGTGTTTAAACTTACTGAAATGTGGGTGATCTTCAGGTTCCTCCTGTTTAATAGAAATGGCCCTGGCTGAGTCTGGAGAGTTCATCTTCACCTGCAGTCTGGACTCCACACACTGGTCTGAAATGAAGCAATTCAACAAGGACGTTAATAACCTCAGAACTACTGGTGTCAGGAATATGAAAATAATGGTCCTAAGTGAAAGTAGCCAATCTGCTTTTAATGTTTCCGCAAATCGAGCGGTGCTATTTATGAGTTAATTTCATTAAGCGCCACACAAAGCATGGCGAATATGATCCTGCTGGGCAGCGACGTCCAAAGAGGTAAATGGCTATGTCCCGACCCCCAAACACGCGTGCAGTGCGGATGAGGTGTAATTGTGTTCATTTTTTGCCATAATCGAGCAGTCCATCGTTATTTTGACCTCATGGTGGCGCTAGAAGATCAAGGTCAATGGAACACTTGGTTAGGGTTAAGGCCTGGGGCCAATTCTGATATCTTCACAAATTGGTACCACCCAAGGTGACCGTAAATTTTTTACATTTTTGACTTCCTACATGTCTCTAGTTTACATTTTGGTATGATAACCCTTTCTGAGACCCAGCTTAATTGATGTTATCACCCGCTAGAGTCGGTCTCCCATCGACTTTCTATACAGGAGGAAAATACCCTGAAAACTTTTTTTTTCTGGGTATTTAAGTAGGATGTGAGGGGTCTAACTAGGGGTTTGTCATGATGCTGAATCCATTGCAAGCATTTGTTTTGCACGAAAAACATTCCGTGGGCTAGAAATGGCCTCAGAAAACAATACACGTATGGGTGAGTATTCATGTTAGTTGGAGGCCTTAGGGTTTTTTTTCTCGTGCTAATCAGTCTAAAAGTGCAAAATTTTGCACAGATGTAGCTCAGGGCATGCTTTAATGATTTAGCTAGGGCGCCCGAGTCGGCGACCTTCGGGGTCACCACAGCACCCACAAAACTCTGAAAAGTGATGACTCATCACTTTTCATCACTAAAGTCGATGGGAGCCCAACTTGATTTCGACCCCGAATGTCGCAGACTCGGGCGCCCTAGCTAAATCATTAGAGCATGCCATGAGCTACATCTGTGCAAAATTTTGCACTTTTAGACTGATTAGCACGAGAAAAAAAACCCTAAGGCCTCCGACTAACATGAATACTCACCCATACGTGTATTGTTTTCTGAGGCCATTTCTAGCCCACTGAATGTTTTTTGTGCAAAACAAATGCCTGCAATGGATTCAGCATCATGACAAACCCCTAGTTACACCCCTCACATCCCACTTAAAAACCCAGAAAAAAAACCTTTACTGGGTATTTTCCTCCTGTATAGAAAGTCGATGGGAGACCGACTCTAGCGGCTGATAACATCAATTAAGCTGGGTCTCAGAAAGGGTTATCATACCAAAATGTAAACTAGAGACATGTAGGAAGTCAAAAATGTAAAAAATGTACGGTCACCTTGGGTGGTACCAATTTGTGAAGATATCAGAATTGGCCCCAGGCCTAAATCTTCCATGAAGCATACTGATCAAGTTTCATGACAATCTGCCCATTACAGATTGTCATGAAGTGGAGAGTTTGGCCAAAAGATGGCGCCAGAGGAAAGACCATTTAATTCTTTCTTTTTTATTAATAGAATAGGAATTGCCTTCATAAACACATTAGCACTACTGTTACACTCCCCCTTCCCTCAATGACCATACATGAAGCTAGATAGCATTTTTAGGTTTTACCTAAATCTGCTAGTGTTCTACCTGATATATTATCATGCTTATTATAGTGATGTGTATTACCTGCTTATTGTCGCCTTGGATTAAAAGCGTCCGCTAAATGCCTAAACTCTAAACTGTAAACATTGCTGCAGGAAGACAAGATTTAGGTTTTAACTGTTATAATTCATAACCTTTATGGTCCTTTTTCACCACAATACGTTTTTCATTTTGTCTTTATGTGGGAAATATAATATAATGTTATTATCACTGTGGATTAAAAGTGTTTGCTAAATGTAATGCTAGAATTTTATTTGTATTTATTTATTTTTAATCTAGGGTTGCAATACCTTCCAATGGCAGCCAATCCATCAAAACATTTTTTTGCAATCTGATTGTATTAAACAACATCAAACTCACCAATATTGGGGCTGTAATATGGAAAGCTTGGAGTATCGTCTTTCTATCTGCAAAGTGTTTGTTTCATAAAAACCTAGCTCCTTTCGGAACCCCTCACTCCACTGCTACGCAGATCTCGGAGCTGCATAGCAGTGGAGTGAGGGGTTCCGAAAGGAGCTAATAAAAACCCAACGTAGACATGCTATGAGTTGTATCTGACAATAACAATAAATCCGAGCAGACATGTTTTTTTTTTTTCTAAGTGTTGAACTTCGGAAGCGCTCGTCTTCTATAACGCCATGTCCCGCTGCCTCCTGTATTAGGCTATGACATTTAAATTTTAAAACCAACTGGTACACAGGACCGCTGTGAGTCTGTGACTTCCCACGACTGCTTCCAAACTCCAGCACTTAGAAAAAATCAAACCTCGGTTCGAAGTGGAGCTGTGTGTGTGTGTGTGTGTGTGTGTGTGTGTGTGTGTGTGTGTGTGTGTGTGTGCAGAGCCGTTTCTGGGCCCATGGGGGCCCGCTCGCGCCCGCGAAAAAATAATAGGCCTAATATTTTTTACCATTTTTTAATCCATTTTATAATGGAAATATATATATATATATAAAAAAAATATATATATAAATGAATAAATAAAAAACGACAACAACAGGCAACGTATTTTTGCCATGTTTGAAAAATAATAGGCCTAATATTTTTTATAATTTTTTAATCCATTTTATAATGGAAATATATATATATAAATACAAATATATATATAAATGAATAAATTAAAAATGACAACAACAGGCAACGTATTTTTGCTATGTTTGATTTGTTCTTTTCTTATTTAAATAAAAAAATGAAAACTTCCCCATGGGGTGCTGGAACACCTGCAGCACCCCTAGTTTCCACGCACTGGCAGAGTCCTGCACAGTGGCCACTGTGCCAAATTCACTTTCACTTTCAGCGGTGTGGATGCTCGGAAGCAAAGAAAGTCACCACAGTTTGATTTGATCATTCCTTAGTCAATTATGAAGGGATTTCAAAAATTAAAACGTCTCCATATTGCTTGGGAAGTCTACTTCGCAGAGAAACCTGTGAAGTAGCCTTTGCGATTCGCTAATCGCGGGATTTCGCATCGCGATTTCGGTTTGAAAAAGATTAACCATGCAGCAGTGTGTGTGTGTGTGTGTGTGTGTGTGTGCGTGCGTGCGTGCGTGCGTTGCGCATGCGCAGATCCTGTTCAAACTCAACGGGACAGTTCCAAACTCAACGGGACAGTTCTCACTTGTGAGACTGGACATAATCATCACCTGAACTGAATTTCTTGATAGAAAGTAGCTCATAACATGTCTACGGTGGGTTTTTATGAAACAAACACTTTGCAGATAGAAAGAGGATAGGCTACTCCAAGCTTTCCATACAGCCCTTAACATTAAATAGTTTCGACCACACTGGTCTCTGGGACACCTACACGAGAACAAGGGCTGTTAAGTATGACATCATTTTGTAGGCAGAGGAGAATTTCTGCCCCCAGTTTCCGTGAATCTTTTTACTATTTTTACTATTTACACATTTTTCTTCTCTTTGTTATTGAAAGGAAAGTGTTAGAATGATACTTTAGTGGTTATTTTTTAGTCGTTGTTTTTTGAAATAGCGAGGGACAGAAAATGCTCTGGGGGCAGATTCTCCTCTGCCTACAAAATGATGTCACGGCTTAAAAGCCCCTATACCTTCTCCAAGAATTATCCTGAATACAGGACGGTCATATATGACCGTCCTGTATTCAGGGCTAATCCTGGTACAACTTTAACGCCTCTAAAGTAAGGATTCCAGTCTCCACTGCTTTAGTAGCTTCTTTGAACTTGGTGTGTAAAATAAATTGCGAGCCAGCCTGTCCTGTCAAGTCACATTGCATTGTATTTGTATGCTGGCTGGTTGACTGTGGCTGTTGAGGCTCGTGCTAAGGATGCTAATGCTCATTTGTTCTTGGAAGAGACTAACTAACACAGTCTTACTAGTTTACATAGAGAAAGAAGACATTAATGGATTCACTCACTGTGACGCAGACGCGTGAATTGTGAACTAAGAGGAGGTTTTGGCCAAACTCGCCGTCCTGAGTGTTTGCTATGATGAGAACTTAGTTAACTTTAACCCAGACGAGAGAGAGGGACGGAAACGGTCCCCGTCCTTCCCTCTATCTTGTCCGGGTGGAAACTCGGTAGTAGGCCTACACCTATTCAGTTCCCCCCAGAAGTACCAAAATAGCTGGTAGGCCCTATTGATTGATTGATTGATTGATTGATTGAATATTTTATTTGCAGTTTGCATAGGGAAAATGCAGGACTACAAGGTCTAAAGCATGGGGCTTGTTTACTCACTGTGTGTGTGTGTGTGTGTGTGTGTGTGTGTGTGTGTGTGTGTGTGTGTGTGTGTGTGTGTGTGCGCGCGCGCGCGTGCGTGCGTGCGTATATATATATATATATATATATATATATATATATATATATATATATATATATATATATATATATATATACACACATATACATATATATAGGCCTATATATATATGAAAACCTCCAGCTCATGTCTGATGTCTGTCTGTCTGTCTGTCTGTCTGTCTGTCTTAGGGTTACCAACCGTCCCGTAAAATACGGGATCGTCCGGCTTTTGGAAACTAAAAGACGTGTCCCGTATTGAACTGATAAGGAACGCGCTTTGTCCCTTATTTTAAGGTCGGGGGGTAAATATGAAAGACAGGGCGATTTAAAGTGATCCCTGACTAATACGACAAATATGCCTTAATACATTATAATTGTCCTCTATAACTACAATGTAAAATTAAAAACACCTCAATTATTTTATTTATTCTAGAAATAGCTAATCTTTCACTCAATAGGGGAAATGCCCGTCGCAAGTTGATGATGTCATAAATGTCAAGTGTGATCTATCCCTATGGAATTTATGGCATGCATGTGAAAATAAAAACAAACTTAATACTTCCTATGGTTAATATGAGCATCAAATCAATATTTCAAATGTGTTTGTGTTTTGTTTTTTTGCACATGCATGCCATAAAAATGACACATGACATTTATGACATCATCAACTTGCGACAGGCATTTCCCCTACTGAGTGAAAGATTAGCTATTTCTAGAAGAAATAAAATATTTAAGGTGTTTTTAATTTTACATTGTAGTTATAGAGGACAATTATAATGTATTAAGACATATTTGTCGTATTAGTCAGGGATCACTTTAATAGAGAAATGACGGTGATTCTTCTGTCAATTCCCACTCTGCTCCTAGTGCTGCTGCATCCCATCGTTGCTGTGTGCGAGTCTGGGTGTTTGTGGGCAGCTATTGGCTCACTAACACTCTGTCTGTCTGTCCATCTGTCACTCTTCATTACAATGACACCTCATCCCTAGCCTAGGGTCCCTTCACTTTTCGGGGTTTGATCCAGTTGGGAGCGGAAACCACTTTACATCATGTTGTAGTCCTACATGGATTACACTTTGGCCGGAATCAGTTTTAACACAAGGATATACCTTTAGGGTCTACCTAAATAAACCCCTTGATGTGGTGTAGTTTTGCTTTTGGAAAATGTGTTTGCTATAGGCCTATGCATCTTTTAGTCCAACTCGTAGCAACTGGCAAGACTACAATAGGCTACTCGAGCACTTTAATTTGGGGATTGGGGAAACAAACGGGGGGAAACAAAACAAAGCAACGCCGCTTATTCTGCTTGTGGTTTCCGCCTAGAACGGATCAACAGCCCGTTGTAAACGAACACCAGGGAAAGCCTGGTGAGGCGAGGTTACCTCATCCCAGCTCAGCAGAAGGATATAGCTGACCTGTTATGACATCAGAATGATTTTGCAAATTAGTTCCGTCCTTGTCCCTTTTATGCCCATGTATGGAGATCCCTGATGTCATCAATATTAAGACCATAGGGGGCACGGTGGTGCAGTGGTTAGCGCTTCGCCTCACAGCTAGAAGGTCCTGGGTTCCAGTCCTGCCGGGGGATGCTGTGGGCGTGTGTTCCTCCCTCCTCGTCATCAGCGCCCACACCCTAGGTGGGGTTGGCGATAGGGCCTTTCTGTGTGGAGTTTGCATGTTCTCCCCGTGTTTCCTAGGGTTGATACCCTCACAAAAACATGCAGAAGTCCTGGTCTCAATAATGCCTCCCCCAGGCCAGCCGGGGCGCCTGATGGAGGGGAAAGGAACTGGTTGGAGTAACATGTTCCTTCCACGCGCTACGTCCAAACCAGGGAAATCTCCACTGTGAGGTGAAAAGAAGCAACTTGGACTCCTCATGCATAGAAGGAAGCATGAGGTCAGTCCGTTTCTCCCCAGTTTGGCAGAGGTAGAGTAGCACCAGGGATTAGCCTACATTAGACACTGGGTGAAAAAATATAAACAAAAATCGTTGAATAAAAATGTAAGGGGAAAGATGTAATAGGGCAATATAAGTGTGGCCATTTGTTTTTGCAACAATACATGACTTGTTGTTTTTTTTTTTTTTTTTAAACGAACAAGACAATAGGCCTACTGCGAAACATTCCACTCCCAACATAACATTGAACACCCAGGGATGCAAAGTGTCATGGCTTCATAAACCCAGAAACTCTTTTTGCATCAGGGCTACGAGTTCTGTGGCTTCTGGCTTCTTTGATTTACTCAAAGGGTTTGTGTGGTTAAAAGTTACAAAATACATAAGAAAACATGAATAGCCGAATAGTACCATGATCGTTTACAGTAGGTTTGGTTGACTTTGAGAGAAGGCCTACGCGTTTCTTTTAGCGGAGTTTTTCACAGTTCTTAACACACATTTCTTTAGATGGGCACAAAATACAAAAATGTATTGAGAAAAAAGAAATGTTTAAATACTTGGTCAGTATTGGACTAATATTGAACAGGATACTATATTTGTATTTCAAATATCTTTTTGTATTTTGTGCCCATCTCTGCCTCCTGTTCCTGTCGTGTGTAGTTTTAGACAACAAGGTGATGTGTAATTTACATCAGTGTGTAAAGAAGGAAAATCAGAGTCTGATGCAGAAGTAGCGCCAAATCGGGGAAAGTGATACATGAAGTTAAGGTTGTGAAAATTGTGCTAAATTTTTGATTGACAGACAGTTTAAATGGGTGGTTTGTGGAAAATGGGGGAGTTACATATTGATCTGTCAGAGTGGTTACAGATACTGCAGACGATTTCCTCACTTTACTTTAGAGACAGACTGAGAACACACACAGACATCACTGCTGCACAAAGATGGACATCTTAGGTAAGCTGTTCATAACAATCAATCAATTCATATTGTAGGTTAGCTGTTCATAATCACATTAATATACTGTTATTGGGGGACTTGTAAACTAGTGTTGATTTCGTCCACTACAACTATGATGAAAAATGTTCGACGACTACATTCATAATAAAAACTAAGCTACAGTGACTAAAACTAAGACTAAATTCATTGACAATGTTGTCAACCAAAAAAAAAAGTAGACTGAAATGTTAGAGAGGGAATAGTGGAGAAGAGATCCAGTAAAACAAAAAAGACTGTGCTTGGGTGTTGCACTCTGAAACGAGCAGATCTACAAGCTTGGCTATTTTCAGCATGCAAAGTATAAAATCTGCCATTACGATGCCATCAAGGCTCGCAAAAATACATTTTACCCGACTAAATTAACTGTAGATTTATAACCAACTGATCTTTAGTCCTTTTATTCAAAAGACTAAATGACTAAAACTAAAGCCAAATCTGCTGTCAAAATCAACACAGTCGTAAATGTTTAGGTCAGGATTATGATCAAAATGATCCTGTGTGTATGGGAGACATGACCTTTGACACGATCTAAATGTCTCAATAGAAGAACTGGGAGACAGACTTTTTACTACTTTTCATTGGTTCAATTTTAGTTTGACCAACGCACAGACGTAAAGGGTGTTCAATAGCACATATTCATGAAAAAAAGAGAGGGCCAATCGGGTGGAGTTAGCTGGTTTGGCAGAAAGTGTGGAGTTTGGAGGTTTTGTCCCAAGCACTTTTTACTAGTACTATCCATTGGTTCAATATTACTTTAACCAACACTCAGATGTAAAGGTGTTCAATGTTCAGCCCTGATTCATGCCAATCAAACCCCTTAAAAATGGAGTTAAGAGGTTTTGGCCAGACAGTGACGATACAGTATTTATCACATTCAGCTGAGCAATATTTCACTGCAACACCTCTTTGTACGCCAAGCTAGAGGATGAAATACTTGTGAAACACTTCATGTTACACAACATGTGGATATTGTTTTTTTTTTTCTTTTCTTTTCTTTTGTCTTGGTAATAAAGATAAAGATCTCATCAACCCACCAACAGTGGTACCAGAAAACCGCTATATATTTACATAATACAAAGTTTAAAACAAATGACAAGGTGCATGGGCACAATCGTAGTGGGTTTCAATAGAGGTAAGCGTGGAGAGGAACAGGTATACCAGTCAAAAAAAGGACTTAAATACAGTGCACGCTTGTTTGCATAGAAAAAATGAATGATTTATCATTCTATAGAAAATATATAGGTCTAAATAGGGCAGTGAGGTGATTTAAATTAAATTATAGGAAAGGACTCTCATTTAAACCATTAGGTTCCATGGTATTTAAGGTATAAATCCAAAATGCTTCTCTCTGCAATAGTAGTTTTACCATGTCACCGCCTCTAGGTTGCAGGTTGACCTTCTCAATGCCCATGAACGTGAGAAATGGTCGGCGGCTGATCCATGCCCTTTCTTTATAATGGTTACAAACAGTGTTGGGTAGCGTTACTTTTTTTAGTAATATAGACTGATTACATATTACCTTGATTTTAAAGTAATATTTTTCGTTACATATTACCCCCCGAGGAGGAGTAATATATTAATATTACTTTACTTATTACTTTTTGGTAAAAAAAAAAAAAAAAAAAGCTCAAATTGAACAAATAATTATCTAGATATTTTATTATTATATTTTATATTTTTTATTATTTTATTTTATATTTTGTCTGTTTTTTCATATGAAACACAATAGACCTATACCTTCTTAAATGTGGCCTATAATGACATGACAAGTTTGACAACAAGATACAAACCTCTATGCCTTTTTTATTAAAGTCCACAGAACAAGATCTGCATGAGCAGCAGCATATAATGCAAATTAAATTGCTGTTTAAGGTGCTTTCTTCAAGTGGACCATTTCAGTCATGTGGAAAATACAAACACATGGGCTACATATTAGCTGTAAGACATCGGTCATTATAATGAATGAACAAACACATTGTAAACTTGTTAGCCTACGGTAGCCTACGGTATAAACGAAAAAAGCTAGCAGGTTCATGAGAACAAGGCCTTGACATGTTTTCAACAATGAAATAAAGGTTACTGGCTTTATAAGCCAACGAAATAGTGCAATTACACTCAAGAACAAGGCATGCATACATTTTTAACAATGACACACAAAGAGCATGCCTATTGGCTTTAAGAGTAAGACCCAACGAAATAGTCCCATTTAGGCTCAATTGCAGCTTAAAACACAGCCTAATAAAATAAAACAAATAAAAACAAACAAAAAAATCTATATACACATTAAACAATATTAGACCTACTGAAGAAGGGCACGGACCCCCACAACAATTAAAATAAACGTGCGCTCGCTCGGATTGGAGGCCTCTCTACGGCCAGCACTGGCCTTATTTGTCAAACTGAGCAAAACTGAACAAACGAAAACCAAACCATTATTAGGCCTACTATGTGACTGTCTATGGCTCATTTCAGTCCAACAAGGACACAATAAGGACAGTTCACAGATCAGATTTTAGGGAAACAACAATGACCATGTCCTATTCACATTATGTAGGCAGACTCAAAATAAAATAAATATAGGCTACTAGACCTGTCCTAGACTAAATTAACAAATGACAAATAAATGAAACAACGTAAGGCATAGCCTTCCAGCCTTCCTTGATAGACTCTGGAGCCTAATCCATAACAGTATAGTACCTGTTAAAACGCATCAGAAGAAGCTGTTCGAAGCGTCGGTCACCGAGACGATTTCGTTTTGGGGTGAGTATAAGACTGCCAAGACTGAACAGCCTTTCTACCGGTGCACTGGATGCTGTTGGCGCGTTGTAACGGATTGAAATTTGTTTTATTCTATTAAACTGGTGCAGGTGTTCCATCGTTGTGGCGCTGTTCAGATAAGTAATTACCTCGGTTTCCACAGACATAGCGGCGCTCTCACCCTCGGGTCCTTCCTCAAAGGAAAAGAAGTCATCCTCCTCCTCACTAGCAGCAGCAACAGCAGGCGTCGGATTATTGTTGGGTGCAGGCTCAAGTTTGCGACACTCCGTAGTGAGCAACAGCTTAATCTGATCTCTTCTCGCCTCTTCTTTAACCCAGCGCAATTTGAATTTGGGCAGAGAGACAGCGGCCAGCAGCGCATCTTTGGAGTCGAGAATCCCCCCAAATCGAACTCGAATTGCACCCACTATTGCCTCGGGCAGTCCGGCGGTCATTTGCGATAGGCCATTTTTCAATGCCATGGTTCTGTCCATTAGTATCTCTAGCGTTGGCTGAAGCGTCCCATAATAACAAGTGTTCTCACCCTGCAGAATGTCAAGTGCGACTGTGAAGGGCTTCAAAACAGCACAATATTCCTTGAGAAACAGGTATTCCCTGTCGTTCATACATTTAATCTGAAGCTCTCTGCTGAGATCTTGGATGTCAGCGAGAGGCATTGCTGTGATCCGTGAATATGCATCGTGGAATGAGTTCCACCGTGTCACTGTGGGGACAATCAGCTTCCGAGTACTGAGCTCCTCCAGGGACTCTGATGCTGTAGAGGAGCGGCTGGTTCTTGACCACAACGCGGAACATTTGGCCGTAGCACTGCGATACACAGCCCTCGATTCTGAATTAGATGACAGCCATTTATCAACCTCATTGTTGGCAATTAAATTAAGTGTATGTGCTGCACATCTATAGTGGGTAGGCAATGCAAATAGACCAGGTTGGGCATCATCATTCATGGCTGCGGTTAATATACTATGGAGATCTGTAAAGGTTACCTCGCCTTCATCGTTGTGCTCGTCGAGGAGCTCCTCATCTTCGTCTGAAGATGGAGCAGCAGCGGCTGCAGCTTGCTGCTGCTGTTGATTCTCTTTGAAAGCCTTCACAAAGTTACTGCCGTTGTCCGTCACACAAGCAGTCACTTTACTAATGTTCAGTCCATATTTAGAGAAAATGTCCTCCAGCTCAGTTGTAATTGCATCATAGGTGTGGCGACCTCGGAATCGTTTACAAGCTATCGCTGCCTTCTCTCTTTTCAATGTACGAGGGTCGATCCAGTGAACGGTCACCCCCATGAAACTCTTATTATTGGCACTCCATATGTCTGCTGTTGTTGAAACGTATAGCTGCTCCTCCAGTGTTTTCTTTAATTCCTTCTCCATTAAAGCATATGCCGCCTCCAGCTCTTTGGCAAATGTCTTTCTGTCTGGTGGGACGAAAGGCTGAAAATGTATAGAAAATATTGTATTAATAATATGATTTTGAAATAGGCATATAGCTTATAGGTGAGTCATTCTAAGAGAAAATATGGCCTAACCCCAAAAAAATTGATACAAAAGGTTTTTCAATGGATTCTGGTAGCATTGGGCATGCTAAATAACATACTCAAAATCTACCAAAATCTACCTCCCAGAAAGCCGCCATTTTCAAGATGGCGTCCCAGATGGTTGCGGGGAGCTTAAAATGGCTATATCTCGAATGGAAAAAATGTTTCAAATGCTTTTTCAACTGATTCTGGTACCTCAGGACATGCTTGAGAACATACTAAAGATTTACGAAAATACACCTTCCAGAAAGGCTTCATTTTCAAGATGGCGCGTCCATGATGGTTGCTGGTAGCTTATAATGCTTATAACCTGGGATTTATATGTAAAAAATCATAACAATTATGCACTTGGTGACTAGTTTTAGATTGTTGGCATGGTGTTAGGTATGGGCATAAGGCCTTCAAAAAAGATAGCAAACAAGTTGGGCTCACCCCCTAGTCGTCTGTTTGCAATGAATCCAATATTAAATAGGTCAGTATATGGTTGAAACCCCAAATAATTGATGGAAGAGAATTTTCAATGGATTCTCTTACTAGTGGGTATGCTAAATCACATACTAAAAGCTGAGGGGAAAAAAAACTACTGGAAATGCATACTTTTCAAGATGGCACATATTCCCTCCCAATTTATATGCATTTTAAGCTCCCATGGACGCCATCGTGAAGATTATGCCTTTTCAGTGGTTTGTTTGTCTTAAGCTTTTAGGATGTTATTTAGCATACCTAATAGTAACAGAATCAATTGAAAAATCTCTTCCATCAATTATTTGGGGTTTCAACCATGTATAGACCTATTTAATAATGAATTAATTTCAAACGGACAACTAGGGGGCTAGCCCAACTTGTTGCCGATGGTTTTTGAAAAACTTATGTCCATACCCAACACCATGCCAAAAGTCAAAAACGTGTCACCAAGTGCATAATTGTTATGATTTTTTACATATTAAATCTCAGTTTATAGGCATTTAAAGCTCCTGCAGCCACCGTGGACGCCAGTCACGCGCCATCTTGAAAATGAAGCCTTTCTGAATGGAATATTTTCCTCTATTTTTAGTATGCTCTAAAGAATGTCCAGAGGTACCAGAATCAGTTGACAAAATATTAGCAAAATCTTTTCTATTCGAGATATAGCCATTTTAAGCTCCCCATAGTCAACTCGGACGCCATCTTGAAAATGGCGGCTTTCGGGGAGGTAGATTTTGGTAGATTTTGAGTATGTTATTTAGCACACCCAATACTATCAGAATCCATTGAAAAACCTTTTGTATCAATTTTTTTGGGGTTAAACCTTATAATGACTCACCTATTAATGAATCAGCGTTATATAGGCGCCTAGGCGAGGGCAATAGCAGGCTGTGTATTGGCCTCTGCATGCACTGGTAGGTATTGATTATTGAATTTAATTAATTAATATAGAAATCATAGCTATAATAGGAAATTGTAAACGACATCTTACCTTAGCAGTTTTGACAGGGATTTTGCTGACAAGCTTTCGAAAAGCTGGAGATTCTACTGTTGACAGAGGCTTCATATCCTCAACAACATACTCCGCTACGAGCCTCCTCACTTCTTTGACTTCCAGCCGTTCAACCCGGAGAGAGAAATCAAGTTTTTGTTGCTTAAGATTCGGTGCGCCGCCGCTGCCATCTGCCTTTCTTTTCTCAGTTAGTTTAGTGTGAGGGTGAACCGTTTCCAGGTGTTTCTTTAGGTTACTTGTGCTTTTTATCGACGTAGAGAGAACCTTCGTCTTCCTCCCTGGCCCCGCATCGCAGAGTTTACACTTAACTGCAATGTTCTTCTCATCCTTTTGTTTAATGAACTCGAAAAAATGTGAATACACCCATCCTGAAAACGTTGACCCTGGGTCTCCAACCGGCTCGGGCTCCGGCTCGGGCTCATTCTCCTGGACCTGGATCTCCTCATCAACCAATATTTCATCCGATTCCGACTCCATTCTGACTTGATGCTGCTTGCTGCTAATGTTGTTGTTTGTTGTTTGATGTACCGGCAGGACCGCACAGCGCGCCAACAGGAAATAATGGTCGCAGGTGTCAATGGGCTTTGTAGTTTTCTGGCGCTGGCGGTGCTGCTGTTGGACGCTTCGCATTGTGGATGGATACAAAAATAGGAAATACACAGAAAATAAAAAAAGCACCTTCACTTTGGCCGGTAACGTGGAAAGTAATGCTGTAAATAAGTTGTCATTACTGCATTATATTACCGGTTTTTTTTAGTAGGGCGTTATATTAGTCGTTACCGCATTTCGGTAATATATTAGTAATATGCGTTATATTACTAACGTGCGTTACCCAACACTGGTTACAAATATGTTTAGATTGTGTCTGGTTTGTCCAATACCATACTACAAGAACACTACAACATATAAACCACATGAGTTTTGTTACAGTTAATAAACCCCTTTATTTTATATACCTACCTGCCCAGTCTGTGGGTGATAAAATACATTCACTGGTGTTGGAGCAATCTACCATCTACCACAAGAGTGGTTGCCGCAACTCCTCACATTTTTGAACTGATCAACTGATTATTTTATTAGACAAAATGGAGAACAATACAGGTAGTCAATACAATAGAAATGTAGTACAGTACAAGAACAGTTAAACACCCTGCCTAAAAGCAACATCCCAAATAAGTCCTTTTACTGTCTTTTATACATTGGAAGTCCTTGGTATTTAATTCATGGACATAACAAATAGCAAGCAAAGAAAACATTCAATAATATCGCAGTTATAAAAAGACTGTATGTACAGGATAGAGGAAACAAGGGGGTGGGGCTGTATGGGAGAAGTGATAACTACCTCCTTCTCTGGCCTCCTGAAAGGTGAGTTTTCAGGGCAGTTTTGAAGGATACCAGCGATTAAGGGAGGTAGTCAAGGAATTCCACACCTGGGTGGCAAGGAGAATTTACCCATTATGTCTTATGGGTTTGTGTTATCAGATCATTGTGTGCTCTCCCTCTGGTGTTGTGGCCGTGGGTGTCGCTAACCTTTTGGAGATGTTGGAGGGCAGATTTGCATTGACTTCTTTTTAAAGTCAATCCCATTTTTAGTTGTTTAACCCTGTCTTCAACGCTGAGCCAACTTAGGCTAATAAAATGTGTGGGAGAAACATGGGTCATGGGCCCCAGGTCGAGAAGTAGCCAAATCAGTTTGTTTTGTGAGGTTTGGAGCTTAGTCTTCAGTGGCTTTATACATGGATGTAACAACAGAGTCCCAAATGTTTCTACCTCTTTTGAAACAAAACCTATAGATGTTTTAGATTAGGATCACATTGTAGTATATACCAATGTTTCTGGATGGTTTTCTTAATTTCATGGGCTGAGGTATTAAATTCTCTAACAAAGGTGACTTATTTTTTAGCAGGCTCCAAAAGGGTTTCTCTTTGCATATCTCTTGTTTTATTTTCTGCTACATGTTTGATGGAAACATTATATGACCACTCTGTCTGCATCACTTGTCATGCATTTCATGTGCTTTTACTTTAAAATCCACTACAAATGCATAAACATTGTCCATATGGAATATTTTCCACTAAGCGTTTGGATGATAGCTCTGTGCGTGTAGCACACTATCTGTGGGTTTGCGGTAAATGGTGGTGTTCTAGTGCCATTCGCGAGATGTCTCGCGAAATGTACTCGAGTACTTGTAGTGCCATTCACGGGATATCTCGGGAAAAGTAATATATTACTGTAACGGCGAGTACATTACCGAGAAGAATGGCCGGCGGTCCGGAGACGAAATCCGTTGCTGATTTCGCATCATCACGGCTCCACGAGCACAAAATAGTCCCATCCATAACATTGAGGTGGACGGGGGATCTCATCTTTAATGTCCATTATCTCAAAACTACACTTTAGAAGCTAGGATGGAGGCAGATGCTCGCTTATGTTACACAGTTATAAAAGCTCCCGGTCGGCCATTACACAACTCCACGTGGACACGGATCGGTTCCGGCGCACGATCCGATGACGTCAGACCGGAAGTGATTGTGCGGTGGACTTCTGGCCTTCAAAATAAGATAACGGCGGTGATGCCAGCCTGAAGGTGGCGTCGTGGACTTTATAATCCGTTAATTTCAGGGGCTCTTAATGAGTTAAGATGTCCTTACTGAAATGCGTAAATCTAAAAAGTCAATATGGTCTCCACTGTGTACCATAGTAAATGTTAACGTGGGATGTGTACCATTAATGTAATCCCTGAATTCTAACAACTCATTTTCTTAACCAGTAAATACCATTCCCTGCGAACCCAAAATATGGATGTGCGCTAATACTGCCAGTAGAATATCATTAATTTTCAGTTCAACATTACAGGATTAAAAGGGGGCTTTGAATGGCTAGAGGCTGTGTTGGATTTAATATACCACCAGAGAGCGCCATTGATGAGCTTTTCAACATATATCTATGCTTTTCAAGGTTTGAGTGATCATGTGATCTGCTGCGCCGTTTACATTGGCCTGGAGCTAACCATTAGCGTGGACTAGCGTGGGACCCTGTGTGCCACGCGCGCTTGATGGTGTAATTATTATGATGGCCCATCAGCTGGGACATGTATCCACGCCACAGACACTAAAAACCGGGTCAAAATCCGACGGAATGACGCGGCGTTATGGATAGTAGTGTGTATTGAAAATAACGGCTAGGAGAGGCAATTTCACCCCCTGAAAAACCGGTGACGTTATGAACTTATCCTTAGCTTCCACGGTCACTCGTTACAATGGCATCAGTCAGGTAAGACCCTTTCTTGAAAGGAAAAAAAATGCTTTTTATATAAAAGTCGATCCATAGTCGATCCGCAGAGAGTCTCCTACTTAGAATGTCGATCTCGGAGTCGACCCGCAGGAAGAGAGTTAAAATATCATCAATATATCTCTGCAGTCAAATGCTCTACCACAATATATAACCTTTTCTAGGAGCGTGGACACGCTGGTGTCTATTCAGGTAAGATGAATGACTAAAACTCTTGTCACAATGTTCACAGTGAAAAGATGTTTTCCTAGTGTGGACACGCTGGTGTCTATTCAGGTTAGATGAGTAACTAAATCTCTTATCACAATGGTTACAGTGAAAAGGTTTTTCTCCACTGTGGACACGCTGGTGGTAATTCAGGGCATATGAGTGACTAAAACTCTTGTCACAATGGTTACAGTGAAAAGGTTTTTCTTCATGGTGGACACGCTGGTGTTTATTCAGGGCATATGAGTGACTAAAACGCTTGTCACAATGTTTACAGTGAAAAGGTTTTTCTCCTTCGTGGACCTGCTGGTGGCTCTTCAGGTGAGATGACAGAATGAAACTCTTGTCACAATGTTTACAGTGGAAAGGTTTTTCTCCAGTGACGACATAATGGTGTAAATTCAGGTCAGATGAATAACTAAAACTCTTGTCACAATGTTCACAGCGAAAAGGTTTTTCTTCAGTGTCTCCTGAGAGATAGAGATAGAGATAGAGAGAGAGAGAGAGAGAGAGAGAGGAGAGGAGAGAAGGGGAAAGGCAGGTTAAAACTGGTGAGTATAAAATGAGGAGCAATTACAACTTCCCTATTCATTTACTGTAAGAGCTAAATGAGTCACAATATTTAATGTACAATGTTTGCATTGTATTATTGTCTTGTGTGTTGGTTTAATATACATATAAGTAGGCTACCCATGTTTTAGACAGTATTGTATGTAATATTTCTTCACCCTCTCTTGGTGATGCTGATACTACATAAGCTGAGCAGACCCACTGGTGAATTTTATCAGTTAACTAGAAAAATATTGTTCCTTCGAAACAATTGTGGGCTCGCTTCAAGGCAGAAAGCAATGGCTATAAAAGCACAAAATGTCAAGATCGCAGGCAGTGCTCTCTTTGACGTTACTGACGTCAAAGATTGGTCCATTTTGTTCCAAAAATGTGTTGTGCAAAAGTTGACCCGCTGGTGGCGCTATAACAGGCCAATGTGAGAAGGTTGGTATCTGTTCCTTGACCTATTGGGAATGTGCTTGCAAGATTTCACGCACATCCCAGGCTGTGTTCATGATTTGAGGTGTTTTTGGCTTTGGACACTTTATCGCTGCTTGCAGCTATATTTATTATTATTATTTTATAATTTTTTTGTGTGCACTTCATAGGCATGTTAGATAAAGGTCCTTAGATTGCGTGTAGAATGTTTCATGCAAATTGAAAAAAAAATCCTAGAATAAAAACGGGTTTAAGCGTTTTACAAACTGCTCAAAATTATATAGCGCCCCCCTTTGGCCATTTGGGGTAAGATTGGTTTCAGTGATATTTGAACTAACCCTCTACACTATTTTGTCATGAAAATGTGACTTTGCATGTATGTTTTAGAGGCAGAAGAATAATTTGCATAAAAATGCAATATTGTTTGAATTATTTAAAAAAGCATGTTTCAATGTTAAAGAAATCCGATCTGACAGATCTTTAGATATCGGTCCAAAGTTCATGTAAAAAAAGTTTTGTGCACGTGGAGCGAAAATTCCAGAATAAAAGCGGGTTTACGTGTTTTACAAACTGCTCAAAATGGCGGAAAATCGAAGGGCGGAGCTTACTTAACAACGACACAGATGTCTTCCGCTTGAGTCAAAGCACGCGTGTAACAAGTTGCATGTCTTCAAATGAAACGAGTCATGACTTATGCCCGTTTGAAGTTTGAATTTTCAAACGCTTCGTATAGCGCCCCCCTTTGGCCGATTGGAATAAAATTGGTTTCAGTGATACTTTGACTAACCCTCCACATCTTTGCCAAATGCCATGAACGTGTAACTTTGCATGTATGATTTAGAGGCCGAAGAATAATTTGCATAAAACCGCAATATTGATTGAATTATTAAAAAATGATATTTCACTTTAAAAGAAATCCACCGAGATAAATCTGACCGTATTGGTCCAAAGTTCATGTGAAAAAAGTTTTGTGCGCGTAACAAAAAAAACCCAGGAGGAGATAGATTTTTACTGTTTTTCATATAATTCCGAATTGTGGGAGACCTAAAGGTCAGAGGTCAAAAGTTAGAGGGTAAAAGTTGTTCGGCATGAGGAGACGCATACGTGTATACAGGTTTCATGGCTGTACCTCAAACACAGCATGAGCTATACCTGTTCAAAGTTCGCACTTTCGAAGGCTTCCTACAGCGCCACCATTTGGCCGATTGCTGTATAAAGTAATAGCACACGTCGCCACTGTAAGATGAACACATTGATGTTTTTATTTTCATTTTCTCACTAAGTATGTAGGAGTAGAAAGGAACCGAAGTTTTTTGATACTTGCACTGACTGCCTGCCTAGTATAGAAATAATGACAATATCTAAAGTGTGCTCGCCTTACAGGCGAGCCCACAATTAATGAGTGAGGGAAGAAAGGAAAGATGCTAGTTTGGTCAAAAGGAACGCGTTTTTACTGTGTTCACTTTTCACTGCTGGTAATGTCGACGCTGACCCACCAGGCTCCTCTGGTCTTTGAAGTGGCTCCTCCTGTTCCTCCTGTTCCTCTTTAATGTGTGGAGGCTCTGGTTCCTCCTGTTCCTCCTTAATGTGTGGAGGCTCTGGTTCCTCCTGTTCCTCCTTAATGTGTGGAGGCTCTGGTTCCTCCTGTTCCTCTTTAATGTGTGGAGGCTCTGGTTCCTCCTGTTCCTCTTTAATGTGTGGAGGCTCTGGTTCCTCCTGTTCCTCCTTAATGTGTGGATGCTCTGGTTCCTCCTGTTCCTCCTTAATGTGTGGAGGCTCTGGTTCCTCCTGTTCCTCTTTAATGTGTGGAGGCTCTGGTTCCTCCTGGAGCAGAAGGGAGCTCCTCTCCCGTTCAAGAGAAACCTCCTCTTTACACACAGCCATGTGCAGGATGTCTAGGAGAAGAAAAAAACATGTGATAGCTAATACTGGATTCCTTAACTCTCCCACCGCTTTGAACGTTCACGTTCGCCCGATTGCGCAAGACCTCTCCGCCAATACGGCGCTCGTTCGGTTCGTTCGTCTGATGACTGTAAGCTGATGAGGGGTCGCGCGGCCGTCTACTGTAAACACATTTTCCGCGGTGATGGTGTAAAAAATCCATTATGCGTTAGATCAACGGAGAACAATTCACTTCCTTGTTGATTTCCTCTGGCTGTAAGGCTCTGGGGCCAGTGACTGGTCTTCTTCTTCTTCAACACATAACAGGCAAATTCACATTCATTCTCGCATGACGCCGCCCTCTGCTGCCTGGCAGACCAAAGTGCACTATTGCACAACCCAAAAAAATAAAAATAAATAAATAAATGTCTGTCTGTCTATCTACTATAACGTCGCAAAGGTAAGCCGCTTTTTGATGGCACCAGACCCAATAAATAAATAAATAATCTGGCAGTGGGAAAGTTAACAGTTTTACTGCCAGATGTTATTTATTTATTGGGTCTGGTGCCAGCAAAAAGCAGCTCACCTTTGCGATGTTATAGAAAAATGTTAATTATGTAATGTTATTACATAATTATGTACTTTGGCCATACTGGCAGCAGAGGGCAGCCTTATGCAAGAATTAATGTGAGTTGAGCCGCCTCAGAACACGTAATGGCATCAGAGCAACAGATCCAGAGAAAATAACAAGGAATTGATTTGGGACTCCATTATTGCTTACGGGCGGTGGATTTTTGAGAGCAGCGTTACGGGAGATGTTTGTACTGTACACGGCAGTGCGACCCCTCATCAGCTTACGGACATCAAACAAGGTAAAAGAACGAGCGTCGTATTGAAATTGAGCAGCGTTCAGAATTGGGGCGAAAGGGTCGTCTGTAGCAGTAAAATAGTTAACAGTAAATAAACATTCCCATCCTCCATGTACAAAATGAGGTATCATCTGCTTAAAGGAGTAGTTCACCCCCAAAATGACTTTTTTTCTATTGATTACTCATGCCATGGAGACTTGAGTTCAATAATATTTTTTGGTTTTTGTTGCATTCCTTCAAGACAAAAATTTGATTCGAGTAAATTTACCCCCATTGATTCCGGATGGTGACCCATTTCGAAATGGGTCACCATCCGGAATGAATGGGGGTAAATTTATTGTTATCACATTTTTGTCTTAGGAATGTGACAAAAACCAAAAAAATGTATTGAACTCTACTCTCCATGGCATGAGTAATCAATAGAAAAAAAGTAATTTTGGGGGTGAACTACTCCTTTAAGTTGCAGTATTGGCACCTTAATCCCACCTAGAGCTTGAATCCTACCATTCTGGTCGCTGGGTGTTGCCATGGTGACCAAAGGGTTCATCTGTGTGTTTTACTAAGCTGTCAATCACTACACACTATGTATGAAAACACTACAGCATTCAAATCTAGTTTTAATCTAGCAGCAAATAAAGATTCAGTAACTGCAAGCAACTGCAACGACATTCATCTCCCGTACCATCGATACCCTGAACAACACTAATGACGAAGGTTATTTCTGCGCTTCCGCAAAAAAAAAAGAAAAAAGAAAGCTAGTAATTTAGACCGGCGGTTCTAAAATGATGTCGAACTGAAACAGTGTGTGTTGCTCTTACATTGTAACGATTTAGGCCAAATATCAAAATGTCTTGGGGTGCCAGCCAGGGAGTTAACCTGCCAATTATGGCAAAAACATTACATAAGGCTGTATATCTAGTAGAGTGAAATAGCTCTCATAATACACACCCTTTGGGTTCATTCAATAGCACAAAATAACAGACACAACACAGAAACCAGTTCAGTTCATAGTTCCAAAAACAGTGTTCGTGCAACCCAGTTCACCCGACTTCCCCGATCCCCACTCCAATGTTACAGCCTGCATGGTACGCACACCGTTGTATAACACAGTGTTTTCTCAACCTTTTTTCAGCATGGGCACACTTTTCATGTTCCAAGAATCCATGGGCACACCAACATAATACGCGGGTGTAAATATCGTCACTGTCGGGAAGAAACCTTGTATCTCCAAGTTTCAAATTTGTATGTTTCTTCGCAAAGTAAAGTCCTGCTTCATCATACAAGGCAGTTGCACAACAGTAGTGAGCACAGCAGATCTACAAGCACACAACGCCTTGCACAGCGAGGCGTTGTGTGCTCACAATCGTGAGTAATTGCTGCTGCGCTAAGTTAGCTCCGTTTGTCTCGAAGGACTCTAGCATTCTGATCCTCGTTCAGCAGGCATAGAGTCTGCTCTGAGTGGGCGTATCCACCTCACACATGTAGCGAGACGTCACCAAAGTTGCTTGCAATGCACACGGCTGGGCCAAATGAACGCTCATGAGAAGTTTCCAGGAACCGTTATAGGAACCGATCATAAAAATATGATGGAACCGGCTCCAGTTCTTCAATTTCGAAACCGGGTACCCGAAAGAACCGGTTCCGGGTCCCAACCCTACTTAATACTGATGACATCAGGGATCTCCATATAAGGGCATAAAAGGTATTCTGTTAGTGTGATTTCCCTGACATCTTAGTGATGACAGTGTCAAACCGAGCAGTACACGGAGACGTGACACAAGATGTGAGACAAGATGTGATAGTTTACATAGTAAACTGTGACCTACGGTCGCAATAATACTTGACAAGTTGTGAGTTTAACAAGTTGTGATGTGAGCTTGTAGATGGACTACTTCATAAATGTTCCCCTGCATAGTGATGCTAGGGTTCAAGTGGTTAAACTTACTGAAGTGTGGGTGATCTTCAGGTTCCTCCTGTTTAATAGAAATGGCCCTGGCTGAGTCTGGAGAGTTCATCTTCACCTGCAGTCTGGACTCCACACACTGGTCTGAAATGAAGCAATTCAACAAGGACGTTAATAACCTCAGAACTACTGGTGTCAGGAATATGAAAATAATGGTCTCAAGTGAAAGTAGCCAATCTGCTTTTAATGTTTCCGCAAATCGAGCGGTGCTATTTATGAGTTAATTTCATTAAGCGTCACGCAAAGCATGGCCAATATGATCCTGCTGGGCGGCGACGTCCAAAGAGGTAAATGGCTATGTCCCGACCCCCAAACACGCGTGCAGTGCGGATGAGGTGTAATTGTGTTCATTTTTTGCCATAATCGAGCAGTCCATCGTTATTTTGACCTCATGGTGGCGCTAGAAGATCAAGGTCAATGGAACACTTGGTTAGGGTCAGAACACGTAATCGCATCAGAGCAACAGATCCAGAGAAGGAAGAAGGAAGTGATTTAGGACTCCATTATTGCTTACGGGCGGTTCCCATCCTCCATGTACAAAATGAGGTATCATCTGCTTAAGTTGCAGTATTGGTACCTTAATCCCACCTAGAGCTTGAATCCTACCATTCTGGTCGCTGGGTGTTGCCATGGTGACCAAAGGGTTCATCTGTGTGTTTTACTAAGCTGTCAATCACTACACACTATGTATGAAAACACTACAGCATTCTAATCTAGTTTTAGCAATAAATAAAGATTCAGTTACAGCAAGCAACTGCAACTACATTCATCTCCCGTACCATCGATACCCAAAACAACAGTAATGACTAAGGATATTTCTGCGCTTCCGAAAAAAAAAAAAAAGCTAGTAATTTAGACAAGCGGTTCTAAAATTATGTCAAACTGAAACAGTGTGTGTTGCTCTTACATTGTAACAATTTAGGCCAAATATCAAAATGTCTTGTGGTGCCAGCCAGGGAGTTAACCTGACAAAATGTTCAATTATGGCAAAACCATTACATAAGGCTGTGTATCTAGTAGGGTGAAATCACTCTCATAATACACACCCTTTGGGTTCATTCAATAGCACAAAATAACAGACACAACACAGAAACCAGTTCAGTTCATAGTCAGTTCCAAAAACAGTGTTCGTGCAACCCAGTTCACCCGACTTCCCCGATCCCCACTCCAATGTTACAGCCCGCATGGTACGCACACCGTTGTATAACACAGTGTTTTCTCAACCTTTTTTCTGCATGGGCACACTTTTCATGTTCCAAGAATCCATGGGCACACCAACATAATACGCGGGTGTAAATATCGTCACTGTCGGGAAGAAACCTTGTATCTCCAAGTTTCAAATTTGTACGTTTCTTCGCAAAGTAAAGCCCTGCTTCATCATACAAGGCAGTTGCACAACAGTAGTGAAAACAGCAGATCTACAAGCACACAACGCCTCGCACAGCGAGGCGTTGTGTGCTCACAATCGTGAGTAATTGCTGCTGCGCTAAGTTAGCTCCGTCTGTCTCGAAGGACTAGCATTCTGATCCTCGTTCAGCAGGCTTTAGCCGCTTTCCAATCCAAGGGATTCACACTTTGAAGTGCGCATTTCAAGGGCTATGACGTCACTGGTCACTGATCTACAAGCTCACAATGCGTCGAAACGCAACGCATTGTGAGCTTGTAGATTGCTATTTGGCGCGGCCCGGTGACGTCATAGCCCTTCAAATGCGCACTTCAAAGTGCAAACCCCTCGGATTGGAAAGCGGCTCTAGAGTAGAGGTCTGCGCGGGACTGATTTTTTGATCCCGCTCCCGCCCGCTCCCGCATCATTTCTGACCACTCCCGCCCGCCGCCGCAATGATTTTATTTTTGACCGCCCGCAGACAATTCCTCTCCGCCGCTCCCGCCCGCGACAAACAAATTATGTGAATTTTGACCCGCGGACTCCCGCGGCGCACATTACCGCAGAACGTCCAACAGCCTCCCTCCCAAGAAGGCACATTGAAATGAGATCCAAAACCATTACAAAACAAAAAAGCGTGCCGTGTGCGCCATGCGAGGAGCATATTTGTGACGGACTGACAGTTGGTGAGAACAAGAAAGAGAGAGAGAGAGGGAGAGGGCGAGCGAGGGAGCCACGGCACGGAGTGAGAGAGCAAGAGGCGAGAGAGAGAGAGAGAACTTGGCGGAGAGAAAGAGAGACGCAGTCCACGTACTGTATCAATGTGGGTGCGTTGTCCTCACTCAGCAGGGAGAATTGCGTTCTCAATTCACATCTTGACTTGCTAAAGAAGGCACGTTGACGTTTGTATAATCCATTGAGATCCAAAACCAACAGGACTAGTGAAGGCTACGTGCGCGAGAGAGGAGCATTTGTGAGGTTGTTAACAGAGGTAAAGTGTTTATGCGATTGGACATAGGCGATGGGACTATATTATAATAAATAGTTGTTATTTAGGCTAAATAGTGAGCGACAATGCCGCCGCAAATATCTGCACACCGGTTAGCCGTTAACAGACGAGAGAGGGAGGGAGGGAGGGGGGGTTAGAGCGAGAGAAAGAGAAATTCCACGTGCTGTAGGTCCATGCGTTCTCCTCAGGCGCTCAGCAGGGGAAGTTACATTGATTCTCTACATATTCACATCTTGCTAAAAGTATAGATAAAAGCTTATTGCGGGAGAGTGCGGGATTTTGCGGCGCCGCCGAGTTTATTTTGACCGCCCGTCCCCTCCCGCAGGGATTAAACTACCGCCCGCGCCGCAATACATGGTGACGGGTCCTGCAGGTCCCGCGGGAGTGCGCTCCCGCTGCAGGGCGCTCCCGCTGCAGGGCTCTACTCTAGAGTCTGCTCTGAGAGGGCGTATCCACCTCACTCACACATGTAGCGAGACGTCACCAAAGTTGCTTGCAATGCACACGGCTGGGCCAAATGAACGCTCATGAGAAATTTCCAGGAACCGTTATAGGAACCGATCATAAAAATATGATGGAACCGGCTCCAGTTCTTCAATTTCGGAACCAGGTACCCGAAAGAACCGGTTCCGGGTCCCAAGTAACACTACTTAATACTGATGACATCAGGGATCTCCATATAAGGGCATAAAAGGTATTCTGTTAGTGTGATTCCCCTGACATCTTAGTGATGACAGTGTCAAACCGAGCAGTACACAGAGACGTGACACAAGATGTGACACAAGATGTGATGGTTTTCATAGTAAACTGTGACCTACGGTTGCAATAATACTTGACAAGTTGTGAGTTTGACAAGTTGTGATGTGAGCTTGTAGATGGACTACTTCATAAATGTTCCCCTGCATAGCGATGCTAGGGTTCAAGTGGTTAAACTTACTGAAGTGTGGGTGATCTTCAGGTTCCTCCTGTTTAATAGAAATGGCCCTGGCTGAGTCTGGAGAGTTCATCTTCACCTGCAGTCTGGACTCCACACACTGGTCTGAAATGAAGCAATTCAA
The DNA here is from genome assembly GCF_963921795.1 of Nannobrachium achirus. Classification (NCBI taxonomy): domain Eukaryota; kingdom Metazoa; phylum Chordata; class Actinopteri; order Myctophiformes; family Myctophidae; genus Nannobrachium; species Nannobrachium achirus. The sequence goes on along the minus strand of NC_137821.1, from coordinate 52,622,149 downwards.
CAAGGACGTTAATAACCTCAGAACTACTGGTGTCAGGAATATGAAAATAATGGTCTCAAGTGAAAGTAGCCAATCTGCTTTTAATGTTTCCGCAAATCGAGCGGTGATATTTATGAGTTAATTTCATTAAGCGCCACACAAAGCATGGCCAATATGATCCTGCTGGGCGGCGACGTCCAAAGAGGTAAATGGCTATGTCCCGACCCCCAAACACGCGTGCAGTGCGGATGAGGTGTAATTGTGTTCATTTTTTGCCATAATCGAGCAGTCCATCGTTATTTTGACCTCATGGTGGCGCTAGAAGATCAAGGTCAAAGGAACACTTGGTTAGGGTTAATCTTCCATGAAGCATAAATGCACTGATCAAGTTTCATGACAATCTGCCCATTACAGATTGTCATGAAGTGGAGAGTTTGGCCAAAAGATGGCGCCAGAGGAAAGACCATTTAATTCTTTCTTTTTTATTAATAGAATAGGAATTGCCTTCATAAACACATTAGCACTACTGTTACACTCCCCCTTCCCTCAATGACCATACATGAAGCTAGATAGCATTTTTAGGTTTTAACTAAATCTGCTAGTGTTCTACCTGATATATTATCATGCTTATTATAGTGATGTGTATTACCTGCTTATTGTCGCCTTGGATTAAAAGCGTCCGCTAAATGCCTATAATTCATAACCTTTATGGTCCTTTTTCACCACAATACGTTTTTCATTTTGTCTTTATGTGGGAAATATAATATAATGTTATTATCACTCTGGATTAAGAGCGTTTGCTAAATGTAATGCTAGAATTTTATTTGTATTTATTTATTTTTAATCTAGGGTTGCAATACCTTCCAATGGCAGCCAATCCATCAAAACATTTTTTTGCAATCTGATTGTATTAAACGACATCAAACTCACCAATATTGGGGCTGTAATATGGAAAGCTTGGAGTATCGTCTTTCTATCTGCAAAGTGTTTGTTTCATAAAAACCTAGCTCCTTTCAGAACCCCTCACTCCACTGCTACGCAGATCTCGGAGCTGCATAGCAGTGGAGTGAGGGGTTCCGAAAGGAGCTAATAAAAACCCAACGTAGACATGCTATGAGTTGTATCTGACAATAACAATAAATCCGAGCAGACATGTTTTTTTTTTCCCTAAGTGTTGAACTTCGGAAGCGCTCGTCTTCTATAACGCCATGTCCCGCTGCCTCCTGTATTAGGCTATGACATTTAAATTTTAAAACCAGCTGGTACACAGGACCGCTGACCGCTGTGAGTCTGTGACTTCCCACGACTGCTTCCAAACTCCAGCACTTAGAAAAAATATTCACCTGAACTGAATTTCTTGATAGAAAGTAGCTCATAACATGTCTATGGTGGGTTTTTATGAAACAAACACTTTGCAGATAGAAAGAGGATAAGCGACTCCAAGCTTTCCATACAGCCCTTAACATTACTAATCCAGTACCTGGCTTAAAGTCCTGTTCGCAATTTGTTGTGAGGGGAGTTTCTCACCTGAACTGAGTCAGTGGGTCCCTACTCCCTAGACATGAAAAATCACAGAGGTGCTTGAGAACAAACAGCTCTCCAGCTGTGTGTTTGGAATATGGTGTCCAATCAAGCCTTTGTCGGGCAACAGTGGCTCAGTGGTAGAACGGCTGCCTTGGAATCTGAAGGTTCCAGGGTCGATTCCCAGCTCTTCCTTGTTATGTGTCGAAGTGTCCTTGAGCAAGACACTGAATCCTTAACTGCTCCCGATGAGCAGGTTGGAACCTTGCATGGTGTGTGAATATATGTGTGAATATGTATGTTAATGGGTGAATGTGAAATACATGTAAAGCGCTTTGGAGAAAAGCGCTATATACTGTCAATGCAGTCCATTTACCATTGTCATCTCTGTTGTCTCTGATGATGAAATAGGCAGCTGGTGGAGTAGAGATCCCAGACATTTGGATAGGATTGAGGAGGCTGACACATGGTGCATGTACTGACTCTATTATAACTAAGCCTATCTCTAACCCTAACCTTCACTAAGCTAATGGTTGGAATAGTGGGATGTTGGAATTATGAGCGGACCCCGTCCCCAGAGAGGAGTTGTCTCCTTCACATAACTGCTATACTACACCCCATATTTACAAGCACTGGGGATGAAGGAGATCTGGCAGCAGTATGGCACTGGTGAGAATCGGCACATGCTTCCACTTCATCAAGCAGTCTCTCATCTTGGAACACCATTAGCTAAGACAGTGATCAAGGCACATAAGCCTTGGAGACTGAAGATGACTGCATGGGCCAGGTGAGGATTAAACATGCAGTTATGGCTTCTGACGAGTACAATATCTAACCAAATTTGACAGAACAAGACTCAGCATTGGTAGCAGAGAAGTACAACAGCTAAGACCAACAAGGCACCTTTCTAGTGCATTTCTTGCCACCTGCTTGTAACAGCCAAGGAACCTGAGGAAAGACTAGAACGTAGAACCAATGGAACATGGATTCAGGGCATGACATTAAGGCTTGCCCTGTTCATTAAAAATGTACTTGAACAAGTGGATCTTGGTTTAATTTTTTTCTTTGACGCTCCTAGCAGCTTTGTGCTGTATATGCAGACTATGGACTGTCCATACTATGGAGTGGAGGGAGCAAGGGGGGTCATTAGCAGTCCTTTTGTTATTCATTCTATTTCAATGTCTGACTAGACACTTTTTTTTATCCGGACAAGTGACTTTTGTGCTAAGGATAAGTGCCTCAAAAAGTCAATGTCAAACCCTGATGGATGGAAGGAACACTTCGACTTTAGTATACTCCTGCCATGTCTGAAACGTGACACTCAATGATATGGCTGCCTTGCTGGTGGAGTTCTGTGCATCATATTTTGTGATGGAACAATGGCAAATCCATCCTGTAAAAACACATCACACTAACTAGCATGCACACAATCACAATATGCTGCACTTTGAGGGAAATGGTTAGTTCATTTTGTGTGTGATTTTATTTGTCACTTTTATTCTTAAATAGTCTTATTTGCTCATTTAAATCCCCCTTTAAAGTTAAATGGGGATGTTTACTTGTTGTATGTCTCACTAATATGTCTTATGAACAAATACAATAAAAGTGCTAGTAAAGAATACAATTGTTTTTGAAAAATGGTATTGACATTGATATTTCAAAGACAAGATGTTCCTTAATGGTCAAAAACATATCAGAAATGAATTATACATGTCAGAATTTGTTGATTTAGACCTATTGCACCTGTTTTTACTCCTAACAATGGCCAAGTTATGGCCATGGTCTTCGGAATAGCAAAATTACCTTGACCATGACCTTTCAAGGTCCAAATCACCTTTCAAGGTCCAAGGTATTACATGTGAATTAGCCGCAAATTGCAACACTAGATTTTTTTTATAATGGGATGAATCTAGGGTTGCAATACCTCCCATAGGCAGCCGATGCATGAAAACAGTTTTTTGCTAACTGATTGTATTAAACGACTTCAAACTCACCAATATTGTAGCTCTATGGAAAGCTTGGAATTTACTCTTGCTAACTGCAAAGTGTTTGTTTCTGATCCACCGAAGAATTGTTATGATTTATTTTCTGTCAAGAAATCCGAGCAGACATGGTTTATTTTCTAAGTGCTGAACTTCGGAAGCGCTCGTCTTCTATAACGCCATGTACCGCTGCCTCCTGCATAATGTGACATTTAGAACCAGGTGGTCACAGGACCGTTGAGGGATTTTCCACGAGCGCTTCCAAACTCCGGGACTTAGAAAAAATGATCACCTGAACCAAATTTCTTGGATAGAAAGTAGCTCCTAACATGTCTACTGTGGATTTTTCTGAAACAAACACTTTGCAGTTAGCAAGAGTAAATTCCAAGCTTTCCATAGAGCTACAATATTGGTGAGTTTGAAGTCGTTTAATACAATCAGTTAGCAAAAAACTGTTTTCATGCATCGGCTGCCTATGGGAGGTATTGCAACCCTAGATTCATCCCATTATAAAAAAATCTAGTGTTGCAATTTGCGGCTACATGTGAATGTACACCCAGAAACAGAAAAGTTGGATTTTCATCATAGCCAATGGCAGCCATATTTGATTCAGCCATTGCGCCATTCGTGCCACTATGGCGAACGAGCACCTCTATTCATGTCTAGGGACCCACTGACTCAGTTCAGGTGAGAAACTCCCCTCACACCAAATTGCGAACAGGTCTACAGGCCAGGTACTGTATTATACATAGTTTCGACCACACTGGTCTCTGGGACACCTACACGAGAACAACAACAATAAAACAACGTACCTTCTCCAAGAATTATCCTGGTATAGCCCTGAATACAGGACGGTCATATGTATATGACCGTCCTGTATTCAGGGCTAATCCTGGTACAACTTTAACGCGTCTAAAGTAAGGATTCCAGTCTCCACTGCTTTAGCAGCTTCTTTGAACTTGGTGTGTAAAATAAATTGCGAGCCAGCCTGTCCTGTCAAGTCACATTGCATTGTATTTGTATGCTGTCTGGTTGACTGTGGTTGTTGAGGCTCGTGCTAATGATGCTAATGCTCATTTGTTGTTGGAAGAGACTAACTAACACAGTCTTACTAGTTTACATAGAGAAAGAAGACATTAATGGATTCACTCACTCTCACTGTGACGCAGATGCGTGAATTGGGAACTAAGAGGAGGTTTTGGCCAAACACGCCGTCCTGAGTGTTTGCTATGATGAGAACTTAGTTAGTTAACTTTAACCCGGACGAGAGAGAGGGACGGAAACGGTCCCCGTCCTTCCCTCTATCTTGTCCGGGTTGAAACTCGGTAGTAGGCCTACACCTATTCAGTTAGAAGTACCAAAATAGCTGGTAGGCCCTATTGATTGATTGATTGATTGATTGATTATTTTATTTGCAGTTTGCATAGGGAAAATGCAGGACTACAAGGTCTAAAGCATGGGGCTTGTTTACTCACTGTGTGTGTGTGTGTGTGTGTGTGTGTGTGTGTGTGTGTGTGTGTGTGTGTGTGTGTGTGTGTGCGCGTGCGTGCGTGCGTATATATATATATATATATATATATATATATATATATATATGGGTCAGTGACGTGACGCCCCAAAAAACATGTTTTTAAAAAAACTTTAAATAGCAGGCATAAAAATTATTTACTTTTGTTCTACTCACTCTCAACTTTATGGAAACACATTTTGTTTTTAGATATTTTATTGGAATCAGACTTTATTGAGCAGTTTGTTGTACTTGTGCCTAAAACCGTCATCTGGTGTGACATGACAATAATTGTTCATAAAATGAAAATGGAGTACACCTTTCTTAAGTCACTCACTTTATCAAAGTCCTTTATCATAACTAACCTGTGATCCACTATAGTTTTATGAAAATTAATTGAATCTGTATATTTTTTTCATAATCAACACTCTGTGTGAGGCCCATGTTGTCGATCTTTCAACATATTTTAATTTTATTCTGACAAAAACTTTCTTTAAAATTACACAAATATTTGTGACTCTTCCTGATACTATTTTCTATGTAAACCATACACATTTTTTCGGTTTCATCATTAATAAAGGTATGATTTCTCACTATTTGGAATGTCACACCAGATGACTTAGTGTCACACCAGATGACCATATCTTCATGTGTCAAAGCAAACTGTGTTTTAACCTACCTATTAGTGAGTACTGAACTTTACTGATTGATTAAACAATTACCCAGGAAAAACAGCAACAGTAAAATTGCTTTAACATTAAATAACATGGCCTTAATATTTCTGAACAGGATAGTATTGTTGGGCCTTAACATAGGATAACAAAGAATTGTAGTAGTAGATGGATGATGAGGATGTGCACAGGAATGCTACGCACACCTAAGTCTTCTGCCGGCCCACGGCAGAAGGATCTTAAAGAGACAATAAGGTGCATAGCCACACTGGGAGCCAAGGCAACATTTTATTAACACCAATTATTGGAAACAACTCAGCATTCAGGTGTATTACTTTTTTCCGAAGTCTCCTGAACTTGAACACAGCATTTTGAGTTGAACAAATTTATTTACGAATCATGTCGTTACACCACATCTCCACTAGCTAAAGAGTGCTGGGTTGTGCAACTCCGAAAATAGCTGATCTACAAGCTCTCGCAGCACAATGCGTTGAGAGCTTGTAGATCAGCTATTTTCGCTATGTTTGTCTCGGGTCCTACCTTACCTCATTGTCCAGTCCAGTGAGTGAAAGTACAAAAGTATTAGATTAGATTAGAATAGACATTTAGACTGCATTGTACATCAGCCAGTCACATTTGGTGAGGGTATAGACATTTAGACTGTATTGTACATCAGCCAGTCACATTTGGTGAGGGTAGCAAACCGTTTGCCCTGTTGCGGTTCTGCTATGCCACAGACAACTTCCTGCTCTTTGTAGAAAATGCAGTCTCGCCCCTTTGGCCAGACAAAACCATTTTTAATTTTTCCAAGTTGATTCATGCAGTTTATCTCTAGCCCCTCCTTATTAATGGTAACAATCTGCCCCACATATGGCTTTCCCTCATATTTGATTATGACAAACTGTCCTTGTGTGTATTCATCTGAGGAGGTGTCTGAATCCTCAGCTTGGGCCTCTCCAATAGATGCACTTGTGTCCAGCACCTGAGTAGAAGACCTTCAGGAGGAGACATTTAAATGTAATTTATTTGTCAGGTAGATTGTTTTTAGTAGTAAAATGTAATTACTAGCAAGTCCTCAAGTTTGCCAAGTATGTTATACTCACTGAGCTCCGGAAGCTGTTTTGGGCCTGCAGCTGACCTGGGAAGGGGGCAGTTCCGCAGATGGGCCACCACTTAGTTAAGGAAGAAAAGGAATGAATGGATGACATAAGTTACTTTATTGTCATTAAACAGGTACAATTACAGGTATCATAAAATTGGCAAAGAGAATGATTTAGTTATACTTACTCATCACTTGTCTTGTCACCTGGCACCTCAGCCCTGGAGACTTGGTCAAACTGTAATTTCCGTGGGTTGTGACAGGTGCAGATCTGAGGAAACTGGCAGAAACAACTCAGGTCTCTGTAAACTATCTTTCCCGGGAAGATAGAAAGAACCTGGTGCGTAGTGCTGATGCCAGTCACTGGACGCACTGATGGAGGGACCATTTCATCCATGTTGGATATCTTCTCTTCTTCGATCCACATGACAGTGACTTTTTCAGAGGACTTCTGTAAATACTCACACAGATCCCTCGGTGTTTGTAGGTCACTGCCTCCGAGGACATACATGTCTGCCTTACGCTTCAGCACCCCTCCCACACCATCAGGTGCGCCCTTTCCATGGGAACGCTCTGAAAAGTTCCAGGTGACCCTCTTGAATCCCCATGTATAAGGAATGCTGCTCATGAGGAAGCAGTTTGTGCGATTCCGGTACTGGGTTGCTGGCCCATCACTGAGGACATGCAGGGTGTCAATTGCATTGTCTTGTTTTCCTCGGAAATCATCAATAACTGGCTTGATGTGTGCCCACACAGCACGCTCATCATGGCGTAAGGACTGTGAAATGGTGGCATAGCACTGGGAGCCACTGACTGAGTAGGCAACTCCGGTATGCACTGTTGCCTGCTGCCTATTGCCACCAAAATGAAACGCCTGAATCTCTGTGTTTAGTTTACATGCATAGTTCTCAGAAAAGTCTATATGCAAGACCATTTCATTGGGTTGGATGCTCTCCTTGATGTGTCTGAACTGCTTCACCTGATGAAGCCAGTTGAGCTGATGACTTGCAATCGCACTGAGCCTCTGGTTGAACACATCAGTGAGTTCTCCATGTTTGTGTATTTTGGAAATAATAAAATCACATTTTCTGTACCACCCATTTTCTGTTGTCAAGTGTCTTATATTAACTGCTTATAACGGATAGTTATTATAAAGTGTTACCACAATATAAGGTTTAGGTTTCTGTGAAGGGGTTTCTGCTCTGTCTGATGAATTTGCTGTATCACCGAATGAAGCTAAATTAAATTATGTAGAAATGTTTAAAACGTTGTTTTAAACATGTTAAAATGTTTTAAATGGACAAAAGAAACATGGGACTTGTTATTTATTGTTATGTCTGTAGGAAAATACAGTATATATCATCTGGTGTGACAATCAAGTCATCTGGCGTGACAAGCAGATATGTCACACCAGATGACGAAGTGTCACACCAGATGACGTTTTCTGCATTTAGGACTACCTTGAGGCTACCAGGTACACATTAGCATGCTAACAACATGCTAGCTATAACAAAACAACCTAGATTTACATGTAATTATGACCAAAGTTTCAAATAACTTTTGCTTTATTAATGAAAAAGGTGTCACACCAGATGACATCCAGAAGTGCCACACTTGTCAAAGTTTCAACAAGATGGCATTTCATGAAAATGTTAAAATCATAACTCACCTCAGACACCTGTCTTGCAGTTGTGCTGGGAGTGCTGAATAGCCTTACAGAAGAAGGACCTCTCTAGCCCAGTAGGTGTCCAAATTATTGCCTGTTTAATTTTTCCAAACTAGTGTCACACCAGATGATTTTGGTTTGGGGGACAAAATCTTTTTGATCAGAAATGACTGAAAACATTATGCTTGGACTTTGAAAAGATATAGGCTCACAAATAGACATTTTTTTTTGCCTAAATTCATTTTTAAATGAATTTTAGCAATTCTTTTTCTTAGTTTTATTCAAGTTCCCACTTTGAGAAACAAGGTCGGGACAGTCACACCAGATGACATTTACCATGTTTGGTTGAAGATTCTGAAGAAATGAGGAATGAAATGTTTTAATCTTGAGTAAGGTCACATAAAGCTTAATGTCCTGCACAATATTCAGAAGGTTTTTGACAAATATATTTTTTATTTATACATGTTTGACACCGAGGACAGCGAAAACGCTACGTCACGTCACCCACCCATATATGAAAACCTCCAGCTCATGTCTGATGTCTGTCTGTCTGTCTGTCTGTCTGTCTGTCTGTCTGTCTGTCTGTCTGTCCATCTGTCACTCTTCATTACAATGACACCTCATCCCTAGCCTAGAGTCCCTTCATTTTTGGGGTTTGATCCAGTTGGGAGCGGAAACCACTTTACATCATGTTGTTACTTGTAGTCCTACATGGATTACACTTTGGCCGGAATCAGTTTTAACACAAGTATATACCTTTAGGGTCTACCTAAATAAACCCCTTGATGTGGCGTAGTTTTGCTTTTGGAAAATTTGTTTGGTATAGGCCTATGCATCTTTTAGTCCAACTCGTAGCAACTGGCAAGACTACAATAGGCTACTCGAGCACTTTAATTTGGGGATTGGGGAAACAAACGGGGGGAAACAAAACAAAGCATTGTGGTTTCCGCCTAGAACGGATCAACAGCCCACAAAACAAAAACAAAAACATGCAGAAGTCCTGGTCTCAATAATGCCTCCCCATGGCCAGCCGGGGCGCCCGATGGAGGGGAAAGGAACTGGTTGGAGTAACGTGTTCCTTCCACGCGCTACGTCCAAACCAGGGAAATCTCCACTGTGAGGTGAAAAGAAGCAACTTGGACTCCTCATGCATAGAAGGAAGCATGAGGTCAGTCTGTTGTCTCCCCAGTTTGGCAGAGGTAGAGTAGCACCCAGGATTAGCCTACATTAGACACTGGGTGAAAAAATATAAACAAAAATCGTTGGATAAAAATGTAAGGGAAAAGATGTAACAGGGCAAAGTGTGGCCATTTGTTTTTTGCCTTTTGCAACAATACGTGCCTTGGGGATGCAAAGTGTCCTGGCTTCATAAACCCATATTATTATTATTATTATTATTACCCTTATTATTATTATTTTTTTGCATCAGGGCTACGAGTTCTGTGGCTTCTGGCTTCTTTGATTTACTCAAAGGGTTTGTGTGGTTAAAAGTTACAAAATACATAAGAAAACATGAATAGCCAAATAGTACCATAATCGATTACAGTAGGTTTTGTTGACTTTGAGAGTAGGCCTACGCGATTCTTTTAGCGCAGTTTTTCAGTTCTTAACACACATTTCTTTAGATGGGCACAAAATACAAAAAAGAGAATTATTATTATTGAGAAAAAATATATTTTTTTAATACTTGGGTCAGTATTGGACTAATATTGAACAGGATACTATATTTGTATTTCAAATATCTTTTTGTATTTTGTGCCCATCTCTGCCTCCTGTTCCTGTGAACATTGTGTGTAGTTTTAGACAACAAGGTGATGTGTAATTTACATCAGTGTGTAAAGAAGGAAAATCAGAGTCTGATGCAGAAAAGGGAGTGTTAAGTAGCGCCAAATCGGGGCAAGTGATACATGAAGTTAAGGTTGTGAAAATTGGGGGAATGACATATTGATCTGTCAGAGTGGTTACAGATACTGCAGACGATTTCCTCACTTTGCTTTTGAGACAGACTGAGAAACCCAATGATATCACACTGCTGCACAAAGATGGACATCTTAGGTAAGCTTTTCATAACAATCAATCAATTCATATTGTAGGTTAGCTGTTCATAATCACATTAATATACTGTTATTGGGGGACTTGTAAACTAGTGTTGATTTCGTCCACTACAACTATGATGAAAATGTTCGACATTTTTCACTCAAAAAAAAGTAATAAAAACTAAGCTACAGTGACTAAAACTAAGACTAAATTCATTGACAATGTTGTCAACCAAAAAAAAATAGACTGAAATGTTAGGGAGGGAATAGTGGAGAAGAGATCCAGTAAAACAAAAAGACTGGGCTTGGGTGTTGCACTCTGAAACGAGCAGATCTACAAGCTTGACTAAAAGTATAAAATCAGCCATTACGATCCCATCAAGGCTCGCAAAAATACATTTTAGCTGACTAAATTAACTGTAGATTTAGTCAACTGATATTTTGTCCTTTTATTCAAAAGACTAATGACTAAAACTAAAGCCAAATCTGCTGTCAAAATCAACACAGTCGTAAATGTTTCTATTGGTCAGTATTGTGATCAAAATGATCCTGTGTGTATGGGAGACATGACCTTTGACACAATCTAAATGTCTTATTAGAAGAACAGGGAGACAAAATACAACCACCTCAATTGTATAAGTTATATTCATCCATTATATTATTATTACTATATTCATATCCATTATAACATCCATTTTAATAATTAAATACGGTTACACATTGTCGCTTTAACTTACCATACCCTGTTATTTCAGTTTGTTAATATTAGATATCTCTGCTGTCGGGCCGAAACCTCCTAACTCCAAAATGTTCATTTTCGGGAAAATGATCTCAAGTGGAGTTAGGAGTGTTTGACACTAAGGGCTTTTTACTACTTTGCATTGGTTCAATATTAGTTTGACCAACGCACAGATGTAAAGGGTGTTCAATAGCACATATTTATGAAAAAATAATCGGGTGGAGTTAGCTGGTTTGGCAGAAAGTGTGGAGTTAGGAGGTTTTGGACCAAGCACTTTTTACTAGTACCATCCATTGTAATTGTGGGCTCGCCTGGAAGGCGAGCACACGTATGTTATCTTCATTATTTATAGTCAGTCAGTCAGTCAGTATCTCCTCAAAACTTTGGCGCGATTCATCTCCTAAACGCTTACACCTTTAAACACCATTCAAATTTTTATGTGTTCAACTTACTGAGTACACGTGTGCTTGTACTTTTGGTTTTGAAATGTTTTGTAGTTTAATTATAAAAAAATAAAAATGTTTAACTTTAAGCACCCAATGCATTTTCAATGGGTTTAGTGAGTGGAGACAGAGTGAGACATAGGAAAGGGACCCATGTTTATATTAAGTCGCTGTGGCTGCAATATTCACACTTCAGATATGCTATTTATATCAATGCGTTCACACAGGTCTGCTGTCTGATTTGATCCAAATGTCTAAGCTGTGTGATGTATAAAACTATAGTTATAGTTAAAACTATAAATAAATGTCCCTCTACACTCTACTGATTGACACAGCTGTGATTAAAGGCTTGGCTGTCATTGGCTGTTCTGTGGTGATGTAGCCTTACATAAGTCGGCCCTGCAGTGACAATGCGAAAGTCTCGGCAGAGACGTCTTAATGTAAGGCTAGTGGTGCTGCAAAGTAACCAAGTACATTTACTCAAGTATATACAAACATGTAGAGCTAGAACACATAGAATATGTACAGTAAGGTTCAGTAGAGTACAGTAAAAGTACAGTAAGGTTCAGTAGAGTACAGTAAAGTACAGTAAGGTACAGAAAGGTACAGTACAGTAAGGTACAGTAGAGTACAGTACAGTAAGGTACAGTAAAGTTCAATACAGTACAGTACGGTACAGCAGAGTACAGTACAGTAAGGTACAGTAGTGTACATTAAAGTACAGTACAGTAAGGTACAGTAGAGTACATTAAAGTACAGTACAGTAAGGTATAGTAAGGTACAGTAGAGTACATTAAAGTACAGTACAGTAAGGTACAGTAAAGTACAGTACAGTACAGCACAGTAAGGTACAGTAGAGTGCAGTAGAGTACAGTACAGTAAGTTACAGTACAGTAAGGTACAGTAGTGTACAGTCAAGTACAGTACAGTAAGGTACAGTAGAGTACAGCGAAGTACAGTACAGTAAGGTACAGTAAGGTACAGTACTGTACATACATACACAGGGTATAGCTGCTCAGATTCACCGCTCCACTTCGAACAGGCCGGACTGGGCCCGTCAGTAAAATGAAAGAGAGCATCGCCTGGGCCCGTCAGTAAAATGAAAGAGAGCATTGCCTGGGAACTTGACACTTTTACTATTATTGTTTTGGGTTGGAAGCGAGCCCACACTGTTTCGAAGGAACAGTTTTTCTAGTTGGTTCAATATTATTTTAACCAACAGTTTTTTTTTTCTTTTCTTGGTAATAAGGATAAAGATCTCATCAACCCACCAACAGTGGTACCAGAAAACCGCTATATATTTACATAATACAAAGTTTAAAACAAATGACAAGGTGCATGGGCACAATCGTAGTGGGTTTCAATAGAGGTAAGCATGGAGAGGAACAGGTATACCAGTCAAAAAAAGGACTTAAATACAGTGCACGCTTGTTTGCGAAGAAAAAATAAATGATTTATCATAGTATAGAAAACATATAGGTCTAAATAGGGCAGTGAGGTGATAACTTAAGATTTAAATTAAATTATAGGAAATGACTGAGGTCTAAACTCTCATTTAAACCATTAAGTTCCATGGTATTTAAGGTATAAATCCAAAATTACTCTCTGCAATAGTAGTTTTACCATGTCACCGCCTCTAGGTGGCAGGTTGACCTTCTCAATGCCCATGAACGTGAGGATTGGTCGGCGGCTGATCCATGCCCTTTCTTTATAATGGTTTAAATATTTTTAGATTGTTTGGTTTGTCCAATACCATACTACAAGAACACTACAACATATAAACCACATGAGTTTTGTTACAGTTAATAAACCCCTTTATTTTATATACCTACCTGCCCAGTCTGTGGGTGATAAAATACCTTCACTGGTGTTGGAGCAATGTGTGCGTCTACAGTATACCACAAGAGTGGTTGCCGCATAACTCCTCACATTTTTGGATTGATCAACTGATTTTATTAGACAAAATGGAGAACAATACAAGTAGTCAATACAAGAAATGTAGTACAGTAGAAGAACAGTAACACCCTGCCTAAAAGCAACATCCCAAATAAGTCCTTTTACGGTCTTTTATACATTGGAAGTCCTTGGTATTAAATTCTTGGACACAACAAATAGCAAGCAAAGAAAACATTCAATAATATCACAGTTATAAAAACACTATATGTACAGGATAGAGGAAACAAGGGGGTGGGGCTGTATGGGAGAAGTGATAACTACCTCCTTCTGGCCTCCTGAAAGGTGAGTTTTCAGGGCAGTTTTGAAGGATACCAGTGATTAAGTCAAGACATTTTCCTTTTACAGAGGGCGCTGGAGCATTTTTCTTTGTGTGCTGCTTCATAAACATCTTTTCACTTCCTCCCAAGTAAGGAAGTGACATGGAATTGTCTGTTGCCAGATTTTGCCAAAGAAATAAGCCCAACAGAAGCAACTACAGTAGGCTGTACTACTTTACATTCACATTTGAAAATAGCAGATCAGAAAGCTCACAATGTGTCACATTGCGACACATTGTGAGCTTGTATATTTGCCATTTAAAAAATATTGAGTTAGAAAAAAAATTAAATTTGAATATTTTTGAAACATTTTAACAACATTAATCTGTGTGGAGGTCCCTGGCACCACATATTTTCAGATGGGGGTCTGCGACTGTGGACAAATATGTAATCTGGGGTCCTTGATATGAAAAGATTTGGGAACCACTGGTTTAAAAAATATTAGAAAGTACCTAAGCCCAATAAGCAACTATTTTACAAATTGCTTATTATAAGCAGACATGGCAACCCAGGTACATTCAGAGCCCAGAGCCTAGAACGCCAACTACTGACACTTTAATGCAAGGACAACAGGAAACCAAATGATGTTTTTCAGGCCAGCTTTTTCAGCCTCCGCCTCTTTCAGGATATGAACAGGAAGCCGGGGGCGGGGTCAGGAATAACATGAATAATGGAAACCTTGTGACCACTCTGTCTGCACTTGTTATGCATTTCATTTGCTTTTGCTTTAAAATCCACTACAAATGCGCTTGAGGCACAAACATTGTCCATATGTGAATATTTTCCACTAAGCGTTTGGATGATAGCTCTGTGCGTGTAGCACACTATCTGTGGGTTTGCGGTAAATGGTGGCGTTAAGATGTCCTTACTGAAATGCGTAAATCTAAAAAGTCAAACTCATTTTTCTTAACCAGTCACATGAATGACTATAACTAAAACTCTTATCACAATGTTCACAGTGAAAAGGTTTTTCCCTCGTGTGGACACGCTGGTGTCTATTCAGGTAAGATGAATGACTAAAACTCTTGTCACAATGTTGTGAAAAGGTTTTTCCCTAGTGTGGACACGCTGGTGTATTTTCAGGCGAGATGAGTAACTAAATCTCTTATCACAATTGTTACAGTGAAAAGGTTTTTCTTCATGGTGGAGACGCTGGTGTTTATTCAGGGCATATGAGTGACTAAAACGCTTGTCACAATCTTTACAGTGAAAAGGTTTTTCTCCTTCGTGGACCTGCTGGTGGCTCTTCAGCTGAGATGACAGAATGAAACTCTTGTCACAATGTTTACAGTGGAAAGGTTTTTCTCCAGTGACGACATAATGGTGTAATTTCAGGTCAGATGAATAACTAAAACTCTTGTCACAATGATCACAGTGAAAAGGTTTTTCTTCAGTGTCTCCTGTGAGAGAGAGAGAGAGAGAGAGAGAGAGGGAGAGAAGGGGAAAAAGGCAGGTTAAAACTGGTGAGTATAAAATGAGGAGCAATTACATCTTCCCTATTCATTTACTGTAAGAGCTAAATTAGTCACAATGTTTAATGTACAATGTTGGCATTGTATTATTGTCTTGTGTGTTGGTTTAATTGCGACCGTCAGGTCGCAGTTTAGTATCAAAACCTCCACCGTCCGTCCGTCCGTCCGTCCGTCCGTCGGTCACACGTCACACCTTTGCCCTGCTCATATCTCCGCATCAGTATGACATCACACTGCTGACATCAGTATGACATCACACCGTACACAAATGAGGTCAGACTTAGTGAGATTTGTCGGTTATCTCCATATATGGAGGGAGAACCAGCTTATGAGCCGATGAGTTGTGTCAGAGTCGAGATCCTGCTTGCATCTAATCTGCCGGTAGATAATGCCGGTCTTATATAAGGGTCATTTGTGTACGGTGTGATGTCATACTGATGTCAGCAGTGTGATGTCATACTGATGTCAGCAGCTATGTCTCTATATATGGAGTTATATGTTGTTCGTGTCCAAATATGGGGCTTGTGAGGTCAGACTTAGTGAGATTCGTCGGTTATCTCCATATATGGAGGGATGTGTTGGTTATCTCCATATCTGGAGATTCAACCTTCAACGATTCTGACATCTTGTTACTAATCTGTCGGTAGATAATGCCGGTCTTATATAAGGGTCATTTGTGTACGGTGTGATGTCATACTGATGTCAGCAGTGTGATGTCATACTGATGCGGAGATATGAGCAGGGCAAAGGTGTGACAAGGCCCTGCAGAAAATGCATGACACGCTGCTGCGCCACACTCAGCACCCCTAAAAACCAGTACTTGGGATTTGTTGATGTAAATGTTCACATAGAGTGTAATAATTGGTAAAACAAACTTTTGGCCTATTTGTGGAGATAAGCGACCAACGGTCGCTTATCTCCCGATTAGGGAGTCTTACTGGTATACATATAAGTAGGCTACCCATGTTTTATAGTAATATTTCTTGTTAAAGTGTGCCCCCTCTCGGTGATGCTAATACTACATAAGCTGAGCAGACCCACTGGTGAATTTGATCAGTTAATTAATGAGTGAGAGAAGAAAGGAAAGATGCTAGTTTGGTCAGAAAGAACACATTTTTTTGTTTGAGACAGAGAACTAACCTGTTTTGTTTTGTACAAGAGGAATATATGTTGTTTGTTTCTTTTTGGGTGCTTTTTGTACTGCTGGAATTAACATTCAGTAAAACGCCTAAATGCCATCCTTGCCTCATATGGAATCTGTGAGTACTAGGGATGCGAAGATATACCGGTACGGATCGTAATCGCGATACAAACGTGCGCGATACAAGT
The DNA here is from genome assembly GCF_963921795.1 of Nannobrachium achirus. Lineage (NCBI taxonomy): Eukaryota > Metazoa > Chordata > Actinopteri > Myctophiformes > Myctophidae > Nannobrachium > Nannobrachium achirus. Next base: position 52,605,432 of record NC_137821.1, on the reverse strand, counting down.
GAATCGGTTCATTCAGGGTGGATCGGTACAATTGACGGCTGGAATCGTGATGTATCGTATCGTGGGTGTCTGGATCGGTACATTCCACGGTTGGATCGGTTTTTGCATACCTGTAATAGTATTTCATTCTATACTGTGTTTCCGAGGCGCATTGAATGCCCCATCAGCCCTCCCCCCAAAAAGCACTTGTAGCGACTCTAGAGACATGCGTCTTTTACTACAGCAGCACTGAGCTGCTCAGCGGAGCGCAGTGAACACCCGACCCGACGGAATGCAGAGACAGACAGACAGACAGCACTCGTGAGCCCACTGGTTAAACATGCAAGATTAGTACCACGTTTAGCTTTATAACATCCCTGTCCAATGTTCGCTGATGTGATCCGTTGTTGTGTCACTGGACTGGAGCACGCTGCGTGATATTATGATCCACATTCCACACCCGTTTGTTCTTCTTGTCGAGTCTGCGACGGAATTGATTTAAACAAAGCAGAAGCTTCCACGCTTTAACTACACACACGTATGAACTACAACAACGATACTGGGCGTAGCGATTAAAACAAAGCATTTGACACTGTTTCACAACTTGTTACTGTAGCAGGCAGAACACTCTTCTGCTCTGCTGCTGTTCCCTCTGCAAAGAGAGACTGGAGCCTGATTTATACTTGGCAGCTCGACGGTGTCGCGCACGCACCTAAATAGCAGACCTAAGCTCACAACGCGACGCATTGTGACTCAAATATCTACGTTTTGAAACATTTTGGCTAGAAATGGCAAAATCCTAGATTATATTCATACAATATAATAATAATACAGGTCAAGGATCCTTAACTGAGAAGAGAGAGATCAAGCAGGGACCCCCACTGTAGGCTATTTTAGACTACTGTAGGCTATTATATAAAACTGTTGCAGATTAAAACTTGTCAGAGACTTGTTTGACAGCACTATTTCATCAGTGACATTAATACATTAGACCTACTATGTTGTGTTTATTTGTTCACACATTATCTTTTCTATTAATATGATGGATTTATGTTATTCATTATAATCCATGAATTATTATCTCTTAAACCCTCAATAAGTGTTAATGTATTGGCTAATGTTCCCCCATAGGGTTGCTACTTGCTAGGGTTCAATTGGTTACTGTAAAAACTAACTATTAATATTTGGCCAGCCTCACATAACTCTGAGGACCCTAGGGGTCCCTGACCACCTGTTGAGGATGTAATGATATATAATAATGATATAATGATATAGTATTAATCAAACAATTTTACCAGCCAGCAAGGAGTGTTCTCCCATATTTCAATAATAATAATAGCTGTGATTTATATAGCGCTTTTCTTAGTACTCAAAGACGCTTTACAATACTAAATTGTTTGTGTGTGTGCGTGTGTGTGTAAGGCAGGTAAAAACAACAACTTTATTAGGAGAAAAAAAAAACTAGGATAAGATAAAAGATACAGTAGAGAACAATAAAACATAAGTATGGTCCGAGATCAGCTGGGGAAGGCAATTTTGAATAGGTGAGTTTTCAGGGCAGTTTTGAAGGAGGGGAGGGAGGGGGCATCTCTGACGCATTTGGGGAGTTCGTTCCAGAGGGTGGGGGCGGCCACTGAGAACGCCCTGTCTCCCCAGGTTCGGCGGTTAGCCTTTGGGACCTCGAGGAGGCCAGCCTCTCTGGACCTGAGCGCCCGGGTGGGGACATATGGCTGGAGGAGGTCGGAGAGGTATGTGGGGGCCAGGTTGTGCAGTGCTTTGTAGGTGGTGAGGAGTAATTTGAAATGGATCCGTTGTTTTACGGGCAGCCAGTGGAGGTCATGGAGGATGGGTGTGATGTGGTCTCTGGAGCGGGTGCTGGTGAGTAGGCGGGCGGCAGAATTTTGGATATATTGGAGTTTGTTGAGTGAATTGGAGGTGATGCCATAGAGTATGCTGTTGCAGTAGTCGAGTCGGGATGAAATGAAGGCGTGTATGAGGGTTTCAGCAGCAGAGAAGGTCAGGCAGGGGCGGAGACGGGCGATGTTGCGGAGGTGAAAAAATGCAATTTTGGTTACGTTATTGATGTGGGGGAGAAATGACAGGGTGGGATCGAAAATGACTCCTAGGTTGCGAATGTGGGTGGAGGTTTTGACTGAGGTGCCGTCGATGTTGAGTGTGAAGTCCTGGGTGGAGCGGGTGAGGGTGTCAGGGCCGATGATGATTATTTCTGATTTATTGCAGTTGAGTTTTAAGAAGTTCTTTTGCATCCAGTTTTTAATATCTGTGATCCAACTTATCTTTAATATAAGTTGGATTGTTAGACAGAGCCTAGTACTACAGTGAAACAATAAATTGTTTGGAAATTAAATGTAATGCATTTTTAGTAATTTTTTTGGGGGGAAATTTACATGGGCTTTAATATAAATCCTTTGCATTGTGTTGAATCGCACGGAATCGTGAATCGTATCGCATCGTAAGGACCAGGGGTGTATCGTAAAATATCGTAAATCATATCGCATCGTATCGGGGTCAGGGGGTGTATCGTATCGGCAAGATTTCAATGTATCGCAATTATATCGTATCGCTGGGAGTGTATCGTGATGCGTATCGTATCGCCTCAGTGGTCAAGATTCACATCCCTAGTGAGTACTGTGGTCCAGTTTCTGCTTTTGTTTGTGGCAAACAAATTTGAGACTTTAAGAAAACTTTGCCACTATATCTATCTCTTTTATTCCAACTCCCAGTTTCTTTTCCCGACATAATGTAAGTCCCGTCCCTGTGACTGACCTCCACTGGTCTCCTCCCTATCGTGACTGTTTTCAGTGACTTCAGAGTCAGATTCAACCTCGCCTTCAACTTCAGAACGGTGCGAAGAGATGTCTTCATCATCGTCTTCACTTTTCACTGCTGGTAATGTCGACGCTGACCCATCAGACTTCTCTCGTCTTTGAAGTGGCTCCTCCTGTTCCTCCTTAATGTGTGGAGGCTCTGGTTCCTCCTGTTCCTCTTTAATGTGTGGAAGCTCTGGTTCCTCCTGTTCCTCTTTAATGTGTGGAAGCTCTGGTTTCTCCTGGAGCAGACAGGAGCTCCTCTCCTCTCAACCATGTGCAGGATGTCTAGGAGAAGAAAAACAATGTGATAGCTAATGCTGCATTCACACTGAGAGAAGCCAAGCGAATGGTTTGCTTGGTAATTCAATGTATTCTCTATGCAAACCAGCTTTAAGAAATGCCAAGCTTTTTTCCAGCTTGGAAATTTTAAAAGCTGGTTTGCATAGAGAATACATTGAATTACCGCTTTGGCTTTTCTGTTTGTGAATGAGGCATAAGTGTTATAAACATTCCCATCCTCCATGTACAAAATGAGGTACCATCTGCTTAAGGTGTAGTAATTCCACCTTAATCCCACCTAGCGCTTGAACCGTGCCATTCTGGTCGCTGGGTGTTGCCATGGTGACCAAAGGGTTCACCTGTGAGTTTTACTAAGCTGTCAATCACTACACATACTATGTATGAAAACAGTACAATTCTAGTCCAGTTTTAATCTAGCAGCAAATAAAGATTAAAGGTGATACACCATGAAATTTCACTTTTCCTATTTTAAAACTTTTTTTGGGGTCCCACTAGCACCTTCTATCCTCACAAAGTCCCATTTCTTACCATTGTGTCTTTCTCTGTTTTTTTTTTCTTAAAGGTATATTCAGTGATTGTATTTCATTCAAATAAAAATATAATTGCTACATTTTCCATTCATTCTCCTCACTAGAATGTGTGCTGACCATATAAGGACCGTGTTACGAGCATAGCTAGATTCGGTTTTCAGAGGTGGCCAGTCAGTCCTCGACCAATCAGGGTAGAGTATGGCCGTAGTTATGTTATGATGTTTAGTTATGATGGTCAAAATAAAAGTTTTGAGAACCACAGTCGCTCTGCTAAATGCCTAGATTGTAAACTACTGAACTCATAAAATGCGACAGTCTCGTAGTAAATCAGTATCATACATTTCCTGAAGCTGGAGACGTAGGCCTACCGATATTCAGTGATTGGGTCTAATGATCAAAATGAGAACATTATAATGGTGTAAAAAATCTATAAAAAACTAAACATTTCCACGCTGTAAGGCCCCCGGCCACTTTCATTATCACTGAATACACCTTTAAACAAAGAAATGTCTCTTCCTGGTGGCGGAGAAGTGTACTTTTTTCTTTAATATTGGGATGTTTAGAATGATTTACGTTGCCATATCGTAACCGTTTTAGAAAAGCAATAAGCCACGCGAGGCTTGTTACCTGGTATTTTACACCGGCTGAGAGGGTTGGAAACATTGGGCTCTGCCTCGTGTCTCCCAACGCCTCTCAGCCGGTGTAAAATACCCGGTAACCACTCACTCGCCTCTTGTGGCTTATTGCTTCAACATGCACCGCAAATACTGGAGCAGAGATGAGGGCTTTTCTGCAGAAAAAGGGTACGGATTTGGATATCACTTTCCGATGACGTAATTTCATGTGTGAGACTGTGATTACATTTTCTTTACACCAGATGGGTGCAAAAAACTAAAAAAGACAAGAAGGGTGACGTATGTGAGAGTGAATAGTACCGAAGAAACATAACGCTTAGTTGGCACCACTTGAATCAATGTCACACCCCGCTTTAGGATATTTTGTTCCTTCTTTTTTTTAACCAATTACATCACACCAGTAAGACACCTAAGGGCGACGTCTTGCCTCCAATATACGTGCAGAGTGTGGGTTATGGAGAAAGTAACTGTAACTGGTGCGTGCGTGAGAATATGTGGGGGCATCATAATGTAAGGAGCAGCCCATGGAGGAGTGTATATTTTTTGATGGATACAAATAATTTAACAGCTAAATTAGGTGAATAGAAGTATGAGGATGTATGCGCTTGCTCTACATAATTTTGCCATACCCGTCGGAAGATAAGACACACATCAAATGCACCCGGTGCATGAGTGACCCGTGCATGCAGGCAAACCACATGAGAGAGAGAGAGAGAGAGAGAGAGAGAGAGAGAGAGAGAGACACTGCAACATTCCTAACTGTGAGATTGGTGGGTGTGGGGTTACAGATCCCATGGCCTGGAGGAACGGACCGTTGCCCTGACAACAGGCTGAAGTTGAGTTGAACAGAAGTGGTATAAAAACGCTAATAAATAGCTTGAATTTGGTGAAAAAATGGAAATCGGGCTCCGTCAGCCTCTGTATAATGCTAATGGCCAATGAAAAATGTGAAAATTGGGATCAGTTGCTGAAGAGATAAAGGTGGAAATGCATTTGTGACTGACCTACTGACTGACTGACTGACTGACTGACCTCTCTCTAAAATTATATAATGGATATCCAGTCTAATATGACCGTCTGGACTAGGCAGGAGGAAAGCAGGTGACGCATGCTTTTTTCCCCCTTCTTTTTGGAGACGAAATTGACACAGGATTATGGAATATATCCTTACATTGCAAAGGTAAATCAGCACCATCTGTATTCTGTAGGCTGCCACCAAGTAGACTGGCTGCTACTTGCTAATGTTTACTTTAGTCACAGGACCAGAGCATCATGCTGTGCAGTGCCATAGACACAATTGGCATAAGACCAGTATTTATGTCAGTGACCTGCCGGTCACCGATTCGGCCGGTTTGATATCATACCTGCCGATTTTTTATATTGGCCGATTCCGATTTCCACCCCTAGATAAAAGCCCCACAAAATATACTGGAGCTCGCTACTGGTCTGAACTCTGAACGTGTTTTTCAGGGATGAATGACGTATCGACTTTCGTCTTCCTCGAGGAACACGAAAGCGAGGAAAGTCAAAGCGACATGACACGTGCAAACCATTAAATAATTGCTGGGGACCCCCTGGAAGGGCCTCAAGAGCTCAATATTAAATAAAGGGCCTCAAAGGGCCCACCATTAAATAATGTTGCTGGGGACCCCCTGGAAGGGCCTCAAAGAGCCCACCATTAAATAACGTTGCTGGGGACCCCCTGGAAGGGCCTCAAAGAGCCCACCATTAAATAATGTTGCTGGGGACCCCCTGGAAGGGCCTCAAAGAGCCCACTATTAAATAATGTTGCTGGGGACCCCCTAGAACGGCCTCACAGAGCCCACTATTAAATAAGGTTGCTGGGGACCCCCTGGAAGGGCCTCAAAGAGCCCACCATTAAATAAGGTTGCTGGGGACCCCCTGGAAGGGCCTCAAAGAGCCCACCATTAAATAAGGTTGCTGGGGACCCCCTCAAAGAGCCCATTGTGAGGACCACAGCCTCACAGTGCAGTACCTTGACCTTCCGGTCACTGGAACAGGTTGCTAGGATACGTACCTTGACCGTGCGGTCACTGGAGCAGGTTGCTAGGATACGTACCTTGACCTTCCGGTCACTGGAGCAGGTTGCTAGGAGACGTACCTTGACCTTCCGGTCACTGGAGCAGGTTGCTAGGAGACGTACCTTGACCTTCCGGTCACTGGAGCAGGTTGCTAGGAGACGTACCTTGACCTTGCGGTCACTGGAACAGGTTGCTAGGATACGTACCTTGACCTTCCGGTCACTGGAGCAAGTTGCTAGGAAATGTAACACGTTCTGTAGACTTCTGGGGAAAAAATGTCTTCCTAGTATACTCATAATACCTGATGATCATGTTTTGGAGGGAGGGGGGGGGGATCATGGCAGGTGGAAATGATAGACATGATTACATGATTTAGTTATTTTCTACAGTATCATTTGAACACTTTGTGAATCATTGCACTACTTTAGGATTAGATTTGCCTGGCATTGTAGCTTTTAATATTACTCCTTTGCTGGCCAATAATTTTCAAGGTGGAGTGGATCAAAAAAATACAAACTTTTTGTCATCCGTTTCTTGTCTTATAGTCAACAAAGTATGAAGTGAAAATATGAGACAGTTTCATAAGCATGTGTTGTTCAACGTCTGTCAATTTGTAGAAAAACCGATGCTGCTGAGAAAGAGCAGTGAGCAGCATTTTTGTTCGTGAAAATATTCTTCTCATTGTTGCTTCAGTTGTCACTGTCCAACGCACCTGCATCTGAACACTGTCCAAGAACCTGCATCTGAACACTGTCCAACGAACCTGCATCTGATCACTGTCCAAGAACCTGCATCTGAACACTGTCCAACGCACCTGCATCTGAACACTGTCCAAGAACCTGCATCTGAACACTGTCCAACGCACCTGCATCTGAACACTGTCCAAGAACCTGCATCTGAACACTGTCCAACGAACCTGCATCTGATCACTGTCCAACGAACCTGCATCTGAACACTGTCCAATGAACCTGCATCTGAACACTGTCCAACGAACCTGCATCTGATCACTGTCCAACGAACCTGCATCTGAACACTGTCCAATGAACCTGCATCTGAACACTGTCCAACGAACCTGCATCTGATCACTGTCCAACGAACCTGCATCTGAACACTGTCCAACGAACCTGCATCTGAACACTGTCCAAATGAACCTGCATCTGATCACTGTCCAATGAACCTGCATCTGAACACTGTCCAACGAACCTGCATCTGAACACTGTCCAATGAACCTGCATCTGATCACTGTCCAATGAACCTGCATCTGAACACTGTCCAATGAACCTGCATCTGAACACTGTCCAACGAACCTGCATCTGAACACTGTCCAACGAACCTGCATCTGAACACTGTCCAACGAACCTGCATCTGAACACTGTCCAATGAACCTGCATCTGAACACTGTCCAATGAACCTGCATCTGAACACTGTCCAATGAACCTGCATCTGAACACTGTCCAATGAACCTGCATCTGAACACTGTCCAACGAACCTGCATCTGAACACTGTCCAACGAACCTGCATCTGAACACTGTCCAACGAACCTGCATCTGAACACTGTCCAATGAACCTGCATCTGAACACTGTCCAATGAACCTGCATCTGAACACTGTCCAATGAACCTGCATCTGAACACTGTCCAATGAACCTGCATCTGAACACTGTCCAATGAACCTGCATCTGAACACTGTCCAATGAACCTGCATCTGAACACTGTCCAATGAACCTGCATCTGAACACTGTCCAATGAACCTGCATCTGAACACTGTCCAATGAACCTGCATCTGAACACTGTCCAACGCACCTGCATCTGAGCAAAGTGGATGTGCCAACATTTCCTTTGCAGAGTTCATTACTGTAAAAAATGTATGACAGACAGTTCTGCTTCTAATGATCTATTGGACTGATCAGCTGGTGCGTTGGCTGCACACCATCTTTATCTTATTATTCTGATGTTACTTTGAAGAAATATGACGACTGCTATCATGTGAATTCCCAAGCTGCCACAGAAACCTCTTTCCACACCCATTTACAAAATAATGAACACCGCCTACCGCAGGGGTGGGCAACTTTGATGATGGCGAGGGCCACTATATTTCCACCTTCACTCCAGAGGGCCACAATGCATATTGCTACGTCCTACGTACTTTGTCATATAGTATCTCATACAAAAGAAGCAAAAATAGCAGATCTACAAGCTCAAAACGCATCACGCTGCGATGCGCAATTGCGCTGCTCAAATTGTACTTTAAAGTGATCCCTGAATAGTAGGCCATGTAGGCCTTAATATGTTATAATAAGCCTAGTTAACCTAAATATACCTTTTAATACACTCAGAATGTCTTCCTTTGAGAGAAATAAGTCCTATGTTCAACCCCTGGGGGGAGCCATTGCACTGTCTGTCGCTGAGTAATGACGTATGCAAATGCATTTTGGGTGGACGGGCCCATTTAAAATGGCGGTGTAAACACTTTTAGATGTTGAATTAAGCACTTTACAAGCACGTCAAAACACCCTACTTGATATGAACAGAACAGAAAAGCACCAAACTACTAACTACAGTTAATCTGAGCTTCAAGACAATGTTTTAAATATTGTAAAGAGAACGTTGTTTTGACGTTCCATATTAACCCTATGGGCCGTCCACCCAAAATGCATTTGCATACGTCATTACTCAGCGACAGACAGTGCAATGGCTCCCCCCAGGGGTTGAACATAGGACTTATTTCTCTCAAAGGAAGACATTCTGAGTGTATTAAAAGGTATATTTTGGTTAAAGAGGGTTATTATAACATATTAAGGCCTACATGGCCTACTATTCAGGGATCACTTTAGAGCAGAAATAAGCAGTTTTCTGCTGACATAAGAAGGAATCATGCAATTGCTTATTTTTATTTTTTATTTTCATTTTATTATATTCAGGCGGCTAACAATGCTCCCTAACCTTCCCCTACCTTCAATGAGAGCCTGGTCCCGGACTGCCTCGGCAGCCAACACGGACTGCCATGCCGAGCCGGCCATGCCGAAGACGGTCACCCAGCCAGGTTCTTTCTTCAGTCGGTATAGTTTCTCTCGGACCTGGTTGACGAACTGTGGTCTGTTGACGAACACCACGGGCCTCTGGGGCACGCCGCCCTCACTCAGAACCGCCTGGACTGTAAGAGGGAACCAGTCAAGAGGGTGACGGGACATACAGAGAGAAAGAGAGAATGTTTTCATATTAGGCCCTCAGACTACAAAACTTCCAGAATATTTAACCCGATTTCCAGGACTATATAACAATACTTCAGCTCAATAACGAGTCGCTTACTCCTATGTGCAATGCCCAAAGACAGGTAGTGTATGCCAGTGGTTCTCAACCTTTTCAGGCCGTGACCCCCGAAATAATCATATTTGAACTGGAGACACCCACCCTGACGAGCACTAAGAGTTGAGGAATTTTGTATAACACGGTTCTATTGGGAAAATAGCAGATCTACATGCTCACAACGCCTCACAACGCCATGTGTGTGTGTGTGTGTGTGTGTGTGTGTGTGTGTGTGTGTGTGTGTGTGTGTGTGTGTGTGTGTGTGTGTGTGTGCGTGCGTGCGTGCGTGCGTGCGGGAAGGGACGATATGAAAATTACGTGTCACGATTATTGTGGAAAGAAATAATTGCGATTAACGATATCACATCAATCAAAATATGCTTAGAACTAAAAATGCCACTGTCGTTAACCACTTGAATCGAACATTCGCCAACAGTAGCCGATCTACCAGCTCACAGCGCGTTTGCGTTGTGACTGCGACGCAACACGGAAGTAACCGGTCCGCTCAGGGTATCTGCACATTTCCCAAGTACAAATTCAATACTTTTTAAGGCTTTTTAATACCTCTAAAATGACAAATTCAATACCATTACCACGGCAAAGGAATCGACAAATGTAAGGCCACATTCATAAATCAGAGACAAAGCAGTGTTTGTCTGTGGCAAAGCAGTGTATCAGTAAAAAGCTACCACATACAGTAGGAATAATCAAATGCACATGCAAACCTGGCCAACCAATATTCTTATTCCCGTCTCTTCAACAATTATGTGGGCAAATATTGACCTTCACTGTAACTTTGACCTTTTAAATCCAAAAGGAAAACATCTCTCTCAATTCATTTTAGTAACAGCAATCTTAACAATTAACAATCTATACGCAGTATTTCATTTCTACCAGAGAGAGGGGGGAAGAGAAGCAGCGAGGATGGAGAGAGGGGGAGAGGCCTGTCACAATTATTACATGGACACGGCTTTTCACATTCTAAGTACAAATAAGGCTGTGTAATCTGTATTGTCATAGTAACAACTACCTTTTGCAAAGCATGTTGACAGTGTTCAATGAACATTTCATAATAAAACATGAATGAAAACAATGCTCTTGAGGTATGGCACTTATTCAAACGCCTGAGATACTAGTCACACATTCAAGGGGCATTTACTGTAAGTTCAATTAAAAATGAAAATAGTAGCCTACATTTTTTAGATTGTTTTTTATAAACATTTATTTTCTCTTTGAATTAGGCCTTTAAATAACAAGGAATAAACCAAAGTAGGATACACATAAAGTAAAGTTGTGAAGCAGAAGCACAACAGCATCTAAATTCATTTCTTTCTGACTACCTCCTTGCCCACCACTGGCCCCCACCGTTGTGCTTAGGTTCCTTGGAAAACGCCAGGTCGCATCGCTAACAGGACGACAACACACTCATCAAGTTTACTGGGCTGTGGGCTCGTGTCTTGTGCGGAGTTAAATGCTTCAAGTTAGTTCTCATTTTAATTCTTTGTAGGCCTATTTATAGGTCGACGTGTCTGTCCTGGACGGAGGTGCTTTGATAAAAAGTTGGTCGTGTTAGCTCCGTTTGCTCCTTTTGTTGGCACAGCTAACAGTTTGGTGGCTGTCCTGTTCATTGGGCAGCATTGCGTTTTGTTAACAATCAAACGAAAGGTTTCGTACGAAACCATGGTTTTCTTAGTTTAGGAGAAATGCACTCCTCTTGGGTTATCGCGCCTCCTAGCGTGCGATACAGAGCTACACATATGCTCCCGAATGACACAGTCGGAGGGTATGCCAGTCAAACGCCCCGCCCCACCCGTGGGCATAAGGCGCGAGACTGGCATGTGTACTTCCTCTTAACAACACCGTTCCTCTGCACGCAACATGCGCGCGAAGGGGCGTTTGAGGAGTGCATTTCTCCTAAACTAAGAAAACCATGGTTTCGTACGAAACCTTTCGTTTTCTGTCATTTACTCGAAATGCACTCCTCTTGGGTCACATAAACCCCCGGAAGCGCACACCCTCAAAAATCCGCCCGCTCCGCCTGACAGGAGACCACACCCCCGGCGTGGCCCCTCCCCCACGGAGCCCCGAGCCCACCGGACTCGAGAGCGGAAGAAAGTAGAAAGACCCTGACAGACCGAAATCCGCCTCATGAACTAATAGGCCGACCAGGTCCGCCTCATAAAACCCTGACAGGCTGGAGCCCGCCTATTCACTAATAGGCCCACTAGCAGCCGTTTTATAAGGAAACAGGGTCTCCCCCTTTTACCGAGAGCAAAGGGACTTGGTCTCAGCTATAAAAAAGGGGAAAAAAGTCTTTAACTAGAGGAGGCGGCAACACCCAGGACCGAATGCGCCAATGAAGATGGAGCCACGTCCAAATGGTAAAAAACCACAAAAGTCGACGGAGTCGACCAGTTAGCCGCCGAACAGATCTCTTGGATCGAGACACCCCTGGCTAGAGCCCAGGAGGTCGACATTCCCCTAGTGTCATGAGCCCTTAGGCCCTCAGGAACCGGGACTTTAGCACAAGTGTAGGCCATCTTTATGGCCTGCACAATCCACCTTGAAAGTGAAGCTTTAGCCACCGCTTTCCGTCTAGGACCACTTTTAAAAGTGACAAACAGTTGGTTTGACGCTCTAATAGCCCTCGTCTTCTCACAGTAAATCCTCAAGGATCTTACCGGACAAAGACAATGTAGACGCCTATCCTCCTCCGAAGAAAACGGAGGAGGATGAAAAGCCACCAACTCGGTTGGCTCATGTATAATCACACGGTTCTTTGGGACAAACGCCAAATGGGGTTTTAGCAGAACCTTCTTGCCATCCTCACAGAATCTCATGCACACCGGGTCCACCGATAACGCATGTAGATCACTGACTCTCTTGGCTGTAGACAAAGCCAACAAAAGACTAGTCTTAAAACTCAAAAGCTTTAAGCTCGCCGCCTCCAGAGGCTCAAACGGTGGACGGCACAGCCCGTCCAACACCACACCCAAATCCCACGATGGGAAAAGGGACCTAGTAACCGGTTTAAGCTGGTGCACACCCGCTAAAAACCGAGCCACCAGACGGTGTCTACCCACCGTCTTACCCTCAAAGCCCACATGGCACGCTGACAGCGCCGCCAAGTAACCTTTAATGGTAGAAAAGGCAAGACCACTTTCTAACTTTTCCTGAAGGAAATTCACAACAAGCTGGACCGGAGCCTCAAACGCCACCACCGGTGACGTACGCTCCGCACACCAGTCTTCAAAGATCCTCCACCTCTTATCATAAGCCGACCGCGTGGACGAAGCCCTAGCACTTTGAATAGTCTGAACCGCCCCTGGTGTCAGACCCAAAGCGCTCAAAGACTCCCCTTCACGGGCCAAACCTGAAGGTCTAGCTTCGCCGGGTCGGGATGGAAGATCTCCTGCCCTGCCTGCCGTAGCAGATCTCTGATTGGCGGCAGAGGCCACGGGTTGCCGTAAAGGAGGGGAGATATCTCCGACCTCCACACGCCCCACCCCGGAGCCACCAACAATAGTTTGAGGCCGAACCGCCTGACCCTCTCCAAAGTCTGGGGGATCAGTTCCAACGGAGGAAACGCGTACAGCAGTTCCCTCGGCCAGTCGTGAGCCAGAGCATCCAGCCCCAGTGGGGCTGGCCCCGTCGCAGAGAAGAAAAGTGTACACTTCGCGTTCTCTGCTGACGCGAACAAGTCGACTTGAGGCTGACCGAACCTGCTCCAAATCTGTCTCACCACTCCCGGGTGGAGGGACCAATTTGCATAAAGGGGCTCCCCCCTGGACAGCAGATCTGCTCCGCTGTTCAGAAGCCCCGGAATGTGCGACGCCTTGATCGACGCCAAACGTGGTTCCCACCACAGCGTCAGATCCCGCGCCAGCTGATTGAGAGCCGGGGAGGAGAGGCCCCCCTGCTTGTTGATATAGCACATGGTCGTCGTGTTGTCCGTCCTGATCAACACGTGACACCCTTCCACAAAAGGCAAAAAATGTTTCAACGCCAGAAACACTGCCTTTAATTCCAGGAAATTGATGTGCCGCTTCTGTAGAGCGGAGTCCCAAACTCCCCTCACCGAACGGCCCTCGTGCGTTGCGCCCCAACCACTGAGGCTGGCGTCCGTTGTGATCACTTTCCGTGACACCACCACGCCCATACTGACCCCCTGGGACAGAAGAGTCACGTCCACCCACGGTCTCAGTGTGTACACACACCCTGGGGACACCTTGACCTTGCGGCGACCTTGTGTCGAGTGGATCTTGAGTGCCAACATCCACTTTTGAAAAGGCCTCATATACAGCCTGCCCAGCCTGAGTAGATGGATAGTTGAGGCCATCAGCCCTGACATAATCATGCAGCGCTTGTACGTGACCACTCTGCCCACGCGAAAAGATTTCGCGCAGGCCACGATCTTGACTAATCGCTCCTGTGAGAGTCGAGCCGTCATATTTATTGAGTCCAGCGAGATCCCCAAAAAGGTGGTCTGCTGAGCTGGTGTTAACATACTCTTTTTGAAGTTTATGTTGAACCCCAGAGAGGTTAACTGCGACATCACCACATTGGTGAGACGTGTCACCTCCTCTCTTGAACTTGCGCTTATTAACCAATCGTCCAGGTACGTCGCAAGTCGGATTCCCTGCTGCCGCAGGGGAGCTATAGCCGCTTGTGTCACTTTGACAAACACGCGGGGAGACAGAGAGAGGCCGAACGGGAGAACAGTGTATTCGTACACTTTCCCCTCGAAACCGAACCTCAGGAATTTTCTGTGTGGGGGGTAAATTCCCACATGCTGGTACGCATCCTTCAAATCGAGGGACGTCCAATAATCGTTGATTCTGATCGAGCGCAATAGCGCTACGTTCGTCAACATTTTGAAACTGTACTTTACCAGAAAATTGTTGAGGGCTTTTAGGTCCAGAATGGGCCTCAGCCCCCCCCCTTTCTTTGGCACAACGAAATAATGAGAATAAAACCCCAGACCGAGCTGATCTGTGGAAACTTCCCTGATCGCTCCTTTCCCCAATAAAGAGTGAATCTCCTCCCTCAGAATCAAAGCGGCCTGCCCCTTTGCATGCGTGAATATCACTCTGTCTGACAAGGGAGGCTGGGTTGAGAATTGTAGCCTGTATCCCTGCCTCACGGTGCGAAGCACCCAGGGACACGGCTTGCATGCTTTCCATTGAGTTAAATGCTTTGACAAAGGATTCTGAATGGGAGCTGACGTCAGACCTAACGGAATGTGATTGATAGGAATGCACGGTATGTGCATCCCCGGACACGACTCTGACGTCACCGGTAACGCGGAAGTCAAAGGGACTCGAGACTGAGTCACGTGACTTACTACTGAGCGTGACACCGTCTTGCTGTGACGCGAGGGCCTTACGTTTAATGCCTTTATCACCGGCGACAACACTTTGTTGCCCGGTGGGACAGGAGGCAGAGGAGGAGTGTAAAAAGGAACGCATTCTTGTAAACACGTCCTGTCTAAAACCCTGTTTAATACTGCTGTCGCAGCTCTGGCTGGGACAGCTAAACAAGAAAGACCTCTCTGCCACCTTCTTACCTTGACTGGCGCTTTGGCGCCCTCTCGTGTCGGAAGGGAGGAACACTTGTTGTTCCGGCCCTTGGGTTGAGGCTGTGGAACAATTAAACCTTTTATATTGGAAATGCCCCTTAAGGGGGTTTCCTTGAAGGCTGTTTGTGTTTGTGATTGTGGTACTGGGCATGCATACTTTATATATGGATGTCCCCACTGGGGATTCTCCATTGTGTGTGCATTGTGAAAGAAGAGACCTTGTTTCGCAGACACATTCTTTACTTGGGAGAAAACATTTGGCACAGAAACAAAATTCACATTTACATTGGATTCCTCCACCCTGGGTGGCAGGATCAAAAGTGCACTGTGCTTGCGCGCTGGAGAGCCGTCCATGACTCTGTCTCCGTGCGCCGAGGGTGAGAAGGCCCTCTTTCTCAAAGTGTCATTTTCTCGACCCTCTCCCACGCCCCCTCACTGCTGCACTGTATGAAGGGCGAGCTGGTGGGCGCATCTCCTGGTGCTGGGAGCCCTGATTGCTCTGGCTTCTGTTTCTGCTCGTGCCCGAGGAGGAAGACGGAGCTCTAGGAGAACGATGGGGTTTCCCGCCCTGTCGGGGGGGTCCCTGATATCTCTCCCTATTACGGGAAGAGCGTCCTGAGTAGCCTGACTGTTCTTTCCCTTTATCAGGTTTACCCAAAACAGCATCCACCACTTCTTTTTGGGCTTTATTGGTGTCGGTGATGACACGGAGGAAGGGTAACGCTCCCTCGAAGAGACTGTTGGGGGCTGTGTCCAGGCCCCTCAGCTCCTCTCGCCTCTCGCTGGCCTTTGGTTCGTCGCCTTGGAAGGGGACTTTCTGCAGCCACCTGAACCTCTCCATGCTGACAGCGACGTCCATCCCCCTGCCAGCCCATTGGATGGCATGGACGTTGCTCACTATTGCCAGCTGTAGCATGGCATCCCATTCAGCATAGGCTTCAGGAGGGAGGCGGTCCTTGTTTTGGAGCAGCATCTCTGCCATGGCTCCATTCATCAGCCCCACCACGTTTAAACTTTTCACAGAGAGCCCTGCAGCTTTATAAACATTTTTTACCATGTTGGAGACCTTGTTTTCGTCCTTGTTCTTGAACTTGGGCACAGGCTCCTGAGTGAAGGGGCATTCCGTGGGTTTAAACTGGGCACAGAAGAATTGATTAGTGGCGACATCCACAGGGGGAAGGCCGCCCACGCCAAACTTGTCCTCATCCGCCAGTGAGGTTGACAGAGCCATCTTCCCGGGCTCTCTGTGTTCTTTCCATGTGGAATGGAGAGCTTCTTTGAGCCCCGGGGTAGCGGGTAGCTTCTGAGAGCGAGGGACTGGTGTCTGTACCTCTCTCTTGCCCGCAAACTTGATCTCCGTTGAGC
This sequence comes from Nannobrachium achirus, assembly GCF_963921795.1. Lineage (NCBI taxonomy): Eukaryota > Metazoa > Chordata > Actinopteri > Myctophiformes > Myctophidae > Nannobrachium > Nannobrachium achirus. The sequence goes on along the minus strand of NC_137821.1, from coordinate 52,588,868 downwards.
TCGCAGGGCGAGGCTCCACTGGCATAGTGAGGCCCATCTTGGCCACCGCCAGCTCAACCACTGCCAGCAGGTCCAGTTCTTGTGGGGTGGAATCTGCTGTGGCGCCCACCTTCTCCTTATCCACCGCTGCCTTCTTGGCAGGGGCGATGGGGGGGGCTTCAGTGATGGGGGGGGCTTGGGGTGAGGTGCGAGGGGTGCCGCCATGACGGGGGCTTAGCATCACAATGTCCTCACTTGTCACAATGTCCTCACTTGTCTCCTCTTGAACCAAACCGTCCTCCTCCTCCTCCTCTTCATCTTCCTCCTCTTCTCCTTCCATGGCATCTTCCTCCTCCTCGGAGGTGCCAAACTCGTCCGAGCCGCGAGGCACTTTACGTGGCACGTTCTGTTGGGACGTTAAGAGAGGGGGGAAAGAGGGGGGGGCGGTGACCTGAGTCATCAGGAACGGGTTGGTGGGGTGAGGAGTCCCACTGGTGGCCGCCTCGGCGGCGACCGGAGACAATGGCCCCGCCTGGAGTGGTCCCTGGAGGCTAGCCTGCAGGGCGGCGGAGGCCTGGAGAGGCCCGGTGCTGGTCAAACCAGGACCGGGCGTGAAGGAGAAGCGCGGGGTAGAGCCGAACATGCCGGGCCCACCACTGTGCGCTGTGGTAGAAATAGTGTACATCGGAGCGAAGCTACTGCGGATAGGTTCGCAAACACTAGGAGCCGCCTGGACAAACCTTGCTGCGGTGCTGGAAACAGGCCCGCTTCTTTGTCCTGGCGTGGCGGGGATCTGAGCGCCGTGTTCCATCTGAGCTCCCCGAGCGACGTGGCTTTGTTTGGGCCTTGCAGCGTCCATGTTCATGACCACCAGCAGACGCTGGTGAAGAACGGCCGCGTCCATCGTCGCGCAGAACACACAGCTGTTTGGGAAGTAGAAACCTTGCCAAGCGTGTTGTAGCTCCAGACAGCCCAGGCAGATGGAATGCGGGTCCTCAGCGGCGATGAAGCGGCTGCACTCCGGATCCCCGCAGCGTCGAGGGAGGGGTGGTGAAAACAGACCCTCGCTAGACATGACGACGGTAAGCTAAGCTAACCTAGGCTAGCCGCTTGTTATCGTTAGCAGCAAACAGCGAAGAACAAAACAGAGAAGAACAGACCAAGTTGAACGAAACCCGTGGGTGATGGTCCTACTCACCGCTAAGGCTAAAGTTGAATTCGAACTGGTCTTAGACTGAGTAACTTGAAGAATTAATTAATTGTCGTAGAGTAACATGTGTAGACGTCCGTATCTCATGCGTGCAGAGGAACGGAAGAGGAAGTACACATGCCAGTCTCGCGCCTTATGCCCACGGGTGGGGCGGGGCGTTTGACTGGCATACCCTCCGACTGTGTCATTCGGGAGCATATGTGTAGCTCTGTATCGCACGCTAGGAGGCGCGATAACCCAAGAGGAGTGCATTTCGAGTAAATGACAGAAAACGGGTTGCGACGGTTCCACACATGCCATCCTGGCGACTGGCGAGTCTTTAGCTTACATAAATAACGACGACAATAACGCAACAACGAGCACCGAGTAGAGACGAGGAAGGAGGAGAGCATTCTCTCTGTGTGTGAGAGAACTGCAACTGCTGCGTGCGCTGAGCGCGCACGAGCGCACACACACACACACACACACACACAGTGTGTGTCGGCGCACGCTCTGTGCTGTATGTGCAGACAGCGCGTCTCAACCAGCAGCAGCGAGAGGTGGATTACGTCGGACAGCTCAGAACCAGGAATAAAAAACTACGGAGTGAAACGCAACTATAGTCTGTTTGCGACGACACGTTTATTCATTCTGCCCCAGATAAAATTCAATTCCAACACTTACACAATTCCATACTTTTTAAGACATTTTAAGGCCTTGAATTTGCTAAACTAAATTCAATACTTTTCAATGCTTTTCAAGATCCGCGGGTACCCTGGTCTTGGCCATCTGGCCAGTGATTTATATTGGACCAGTTACCCCAGGGCTCCACCGGCGGCGTCGCATTGCTCTGCGTCGTGGCGGCTTCATTGACGCCGTCACATTAGCCCCGTTTACATGCACGCATCTAATCGTATTAAAAACAAGATTTTAGATAAACCCGATCTAATTCTGCATGTATACACCTAAATAAACCCGATCAAAACCAACACGATTTAAATTCTGATCGGATGCAGAGGGGTGGTCTAGACTTTTTTACGACCCGATCAAAAGGAAAATCCTTCCATGTAAACACCTAACCCGATTAGAATGTGACATGTTCTTTCAGCGCAGGCTTCCTGGCCATTTATTGTGGCACTTTATAAACGCATTTTTTAATCAATCTATAAATGTGCAGACTGTCTGTGTAGCCTGCCTACGTTAGTGTGCGTGTTTGCGTGCGCTCACGCGAGTCCCAACTAAGACTCCTGTCTCAATTGATAAGAACCGTAGGCTAGAGATCTTCACCTGTTATGAAACAATAATCAAATTACAAAACCAAACCTGAGTGGCCCCATAACGGTCTCGTCCGATTCCGTCCCGTTCTGACGTTCATTCTTTTTTTACAGACCGAAACCCGTGACATGTTGTCCCGAAATCCTTTTATTTCCAAGGTTCCGAGAGACCCGACCATTTAATCAGTATTAATTTAAAATCCTCTTTTATGTAGCCTAACTCACTGCAGCCGTGCAGCGTGCTGTTAACTGATTGACAGGCAGAAGAAGGCTGCCAAGGAATCTATAATATTAAGATCGAAACAAAAGTCAGGGATAAAGGAATACTTATAGGCTACTTTCTAACTACAGAGGTAAGTCATTTTCGGTTTGTTTGACATGTTTAACTTGTACGCAGTCGCGGGTGCCTTCTCATCAAAAAATAGCCGATCTACAAGCTCACAACGCGTCTCAAATCCTGGCAGCAGGCTACGCATCACGTTAAACTGATCCTAGACCAGCATTATCATCTCACTTACACAGCCATTCATTCATCTCGCGGCCTCACGGCTAACAGACCTGATCCTAGGTCAGCCTAAACACAGCACACACGAAACAGAACTCCCGTAGTTCGGTGAGAGAAAGAGAAAGATATTCTAGCGCGACTGGACGCTACGTCCTCGTTCATCTATCCTCCTGTGCGTCTTTGCCCAGGTCAGATTGATCTGGCCACTAACTAATTGTCTTCTTGCGATCATAAATAGCCTAAGAAACCACCAGCAAAACATCCTATATTCTTCATCAGATAAATAATATTTAAAGGGGCCTGGGGTAAGTGGATATAGCTAAGAGAGTCAATTTTAAAAGTATTACAGACTTTTTGTTTATTATCGTGAATGCACTTGTCCATGAAGCCATATGTTCTATGGGCCGTCACCCGTCGGGAGCAAATATGGATTGTGACGTGATGATGATGATGATGATGATTATAATGATAATATAGGCCTAATACATACAGAACAACGCACATCCCCAATAATCGAATTAAAAGAGCATTGCAGCTTATTTTTTCACTTTGGTGGGGCTGTGTAGGCCTATTTGCTTAGGCTCCATTATTATTACTATTATTATTATAGTAAGGGGATTTTATAAGATATTTGACCAATCTGCGAAGTAAATCGTTACCAAGAAATTACTTCACAAATGTGTTTCTAAAGGTGTGTAATAATATGTACTAAAAGGTTGAAATTCAACTCCCGGGGGAAACCTTATAAAAAAACTGATTTGTGTTTGTGTCTCATTAATTTACTATACAGGAAAAAAATACAAAAAATAAATCTGCTTTAAGTAGCATGTGAGGGGTCAAACTAGGGGTTTTTCATGATGCTGAATCCATTGCAAGCATTTGATTTGCACGAAAAACATTCCTTGGGCTAAAATCGGACCCACAAAACTATGGTTTAGTGATGAATCATCTCTTTTCACCGTTTTGTGGGGGCCATTTGTCGCCCATGGAATGTTTTTCGTGCAAAACAAATGCTTGCAATGGATTCAGCATCATGAAAAAACCCTAGTTTGACCCCTCACACGTTACTTAAAGCAGATTTATTTTTTGTATTTTTTCCTTTATAGTAAAGTTAATGGGACACAAACACAAATAAATGTTTTTATGAGGTTTCCCCCGGGAGTTGAATTTCAACCTTTTAATACATATTATTACACACCTTTAGAAACACATTGGTGAAGAAATTTCTTGGTAACGATTTACTTCGCAGATTTTCTCATGTTCCCCTTACTATTAATGGATACAGGGAAATGCGATCTATTTAATCATTTGCGTCACAACACGATTTAAAAGTGGGCACATGTAAACACCAGATCGGATTGATCTCACCCCATGTATACACTTGATCCAATACCTTCAATCGGGTTTATTTAGATCAGATTGGAATGAGGCTGTCATGTATACACAGCTACTGACGTACGACCGGCTCCACTGCAGCGCAGCGGCTGTGACTGCGAGGTATAGCATAGGCCATAGGGTATAGCCTATATTCTATGGCCAATATAGCCCATTTCCAAAACAACATGAAAATCCCTTTCAAACAGGAATAAAACTATTTGTGACCTGAAAGTGAACGTATAGAGCACACTATGTTCACAGCAGAGAGCAGCAATGCACCACTGACCACTTTTGTTTTGTCATGATTATAGCCCGTTATGTTTATACATAATTTGATCAAAGTAGACCGCTTTTACATAAAAAAAATATGCTAGGATTTTTGTGACATCTAGTCACCCTTGTGAATGACGTGAATGGATAGCCAACAGCAGAAAAGCAAGTATATAGCCTACATTTAAATATACAATGCATTTAATCATATTTTATACATGACTGGACGTTGTGGACGCCGTCAAAAAATTTAACCGGGGCGATTTTCGAGTTTGGACGCCGTCACGGGAGCGTCCGACGTTGACGTCGCCGTCGGCAGTGGAGCACCCTTCATTGATTAAAACGGGAGCGTTCCCAGCGTTGACGTTGACGCTCAACGCGCCCGGTGGAGCCGGGGGGTTACCCGTATATGGAGATCCATGTATATGGAGATATGATGTGAGACCCGAGACCCCCCCAACATGCTTACTCAGTTATTCGTTAAAGGTCCTACCTACACCATGCATTTAAAAATAATTTATATAACACTGTTGCTGGGGTGGATGGAGGGGGTTGTTCAACTACGAATGCAGTGAGAACAAGTGAGTGAAGGCTCACAGGTGTATTTATAGTGTGGTGATTGCGAAGGGGATTGGCTGATTGCTAAGAGAGGGCAGGTGATTGTGATGAGGTGATAGCGAGGGGGAGTGGTTGAGATGAGCAGAGGGTGGCCTCTACTCTACTGAACCTACGTTGTATAAATACAACTTCCTTTCACTAGTAAGAAACCACCTCTGCTCAAGTTTAACAGATTTTATTGAACAATGATTATGAATGAATGGAGGGATGGATGGATGGATGCGGGGACGATGAGGAACCCAGGTAGGGCGAGACTCAGGGTGGGGGTGTAGTCTCTGGAGAGGACGGCCATCGGTGCTCGCTCGGGGAGCGGTCGTCTCTGCTCCGACACTGCTGTGTCCCAAAAACGTTTTTGAAAAGGTTTGAGGCTAAATTACCACTCCTGAATACAGAGCCCCTGTCATTTCTGCCTGGCTTTCAGAGCATTTTCAGCTGCAGTACCACCTTGTCCTGAGTGGGAGGACTGCGCTATTGAGCCAGTTTTGGCCCCACACTCCTCCCCACCTCCTGCTCAGCAGGCCTGCCCACCCCTCCCCAACCCTCTCCCAGCTCCTCCTGCCTCCTTCTCAGGCCTGCCCACCCCTCCCCAACCCTCTCCCAGCTCCTCCTGCCTCCTTCTCAGGCCTTGTGACATCACAAATCTGACATTTCACAATCAGGACCGTTCTGAGACATGCTAACATAGATCTGCCCATAAACTGAGAAAGACACAATGGTCAGAAATAGGACTTTGTGAGGATAGAAGTTGCTGGTGGGACACCAAGAAAATACATAAAAATTGGAAAAATGTAAATTCATGGTGTAGTCCCTTTAAGTGAAATCTTATGCCCATATATGGAGATCCCTGTCTGTAGGACCAGCCACACAGATGCAGGCCATCTGTCTTGGCCATATATGGATTGTGTTAGTGTGGTATGTGGCCGATGTGGACTCCATACATGGGCATTCCCATATTAAGTCTTGTTAGATATGGGCTTAATATTGATGACATCAGGAATCTCCATATAAGGGCATAAAAGGGATTCGGTTAGTGTGGTTCCCCTGACCAGAGCGTTTCGCTGTTACTACGTGTCATCTGTTCGACACCCAAACCTAACCCTTACCCTAACCTCCGTGGGGTGAGTCGCTAACCCTCCCGACGCTCCTTTGTCGAACTGACGGTCGTTCGAAAGAGCGAGATTTCCCCTCCCCTGACATCTCAGTGATGACAGAGTGTCAAACCGAGCGGTACACAGAGATGTGACACGGAGACCTGATGTGACGGTTTTCATAGTAAACTGTGACCTACGGTCGCAATAATACCGGACAAGTTGTGAGTTTGACAAGTTGTGATGTGAGCTTGTATGTAGATGGTCTACTCCCCCTGCATAGTGATGCTAGGGTTCAAGTGGTTAAACTTACTGAAGTGTGGGTGATCTTCAGGTTCCTCCTGTTTAATAGAAATGGCCCTGGCTGAGTCTGGAGAGTTCATCTTCACCTGCAGTCTGGACTCCACACACTGGTCTGAAATGAAGCAATTCAACAAGGACTTTAATAATAACTTAAGACCTAGTGGTGTCAAGAACATGCAAATAATGGTCTAAAGTGAATAAGGTGAAAGTAGCCAATCTGCTTTTAATGTTTCCGCAACCATGCTTCCTACTACTATGCCCAACCCCACCAACAGTTATACCCCTCCAGTCCACCCTTTACTATATTATATGCGTCATGGGTTTTAGAAATGGTTTAATGCAAAACAGATGAAGCATAGGATACAAATAATTGTAGTTCAAAAATCACACCTAGTGCGAATCGAGCGGTGCTATTTATACGTTAATTTCATTAAGCGCCACGCTTGGACAAAGCCAGATGTTGGAGCTTAGCTCTTTCCTGGAACACCACTCAAAGGGAGAGTGTCGCTATTTCTACAAGTCATCTTTTCGACAACCAAACCTAACCCTAACCTCCGTGGGGTGAGTAGTGATACCTGCCGACGCTCCGTTGTCGAAATGATGTACGCTAGAAAAGGCGAGATTTCCCTCCGCTCAAAACCCTGATTGTGATCCAAAATATATCCCCAAACTAACGAGTGGGGATGAGATATGGTATTTGATCACATACTGTAAGTAACCAGCCTTTTTGTTTTTTATTTGAGTGAGGGGAGTGATAAAAGTAGGGCTGAAAAGATCTTTATTTTACATCTGTGCACTTTCACTCACTAAAAACCTAAAAATGATCCAAACTCAATCTCAGTTAGACTGTGAGACGTTTAGTTCTGATCTGAGCCAAGATGATGGAAAGAGAGCCTTTTGGTAACAAGAAAGATATAAAACCAGTCCATGTGTTTAAAACGTTGGTTTTAAGGAGTAAATAAATAATCATATTGAACAAAATAATTGTGTTCATTGTTGCCATAATGAGCAGTCCATCGTTATGGTGGCACTAGAAGATCAAGGTCAATGGAACACTTGGTTAGGGTTAATCTTCCATGGAGCATAAATGCACTGATCAGGTTTCATGACAATCTGCCCATTACAGATTGTCATGAAGTGGAGAGTTTGGCCAAATGATGGCGCCAGAGGAAAGGCCATTTACTCTAGGATTAATCTCTGCAGCACCAAAGTATTTTATTTTTGAGCGGTGGTCACAACGCTCCTATACGTGGCGGTGTGTGTGGGTCTGTCTGTCTGTCTCCGTCCGTGTCTGTATGTAGCCTACAGTACCTTTTATGACCACACATGTTAAGGGAGGGGCGCTGTTGTTCAGGATAGGCCAGGCACACTCACACACACACACACACACACACACACACACACACACACACACACACACACACACACACACAGGGGGAGGGGAGGGGGGGTCACACACACACACACTCACACACACACACACACCTCGACCACCGCTCAGTTCACACGGGTGTGATTTTTATTAATAGATCTCTATTCGGATAGTAATTGCCTTCATAAACACACACACACACACACACACACACACACACACACAACCTGAGGCGATACGGTCACTCAAGTAGCCGCAAATTGCAACACTAGATTTTGTTTTAAATCAGTTGAATGTAAGGTTGCAATACCTCCCAGCTCCCATAGGCAGCCAATGCAACAAAACAGTTATTTTGCTATCTGATTGTATTAAACTTAAACAACGTCAAACTCACCAATATTGGGGCTGTATGGAAAGCTTGGAGTATCCTCTTGCAAAGTGTTTGTTTCATAAAAACCCAGCGTAGACATGTTATGAGTTATCTGTTTATCTATCATGTTATCTGTCAATAAATCCGAGCAGACATTATCTATCATGTTATCTGTCAATAAATCCGAGCAGACATGTTTTTTTTCTAAGTGTTGAACTTCGGAAGCGCTCGCCTTCCATGTCCCACTGCCTCCTGCATTAGGCTATGTGACATTTAGAACCAGCTAGTACACAGGACCGCTGAGTGACTTCCCACGAGCGCTTCCAAACTCCAGCACTTAGAAAAAATAATCACCTGAACTGAATCTCTTGATAGAAAGTAGCTCTTAACATGTCTATGGTGGGTTTTTATGAAACAAACACTTTGCAGATAGAGAGAGGATACTCCAAGCTTTCCACAAGCTTTCCATACAGCCCCAATATTGGTGAGTTTGACGTTGTTTAATACAATCAAATAACAAAAAGTCAAACCTCGGTTCAAAGTGAAGCGGTGCATTCTTATTCTATGTGTTCTAGAGCTATGAACTCTGTGTTCCAGATCTATACATTCTGTGTTCTAGATCTATACTTTCTATGTGCTTTAGTTCTATATTCTAATTCTGAATGAATGAATGATTTTATCTGGAGGACGAATTGTCATGTGAAGCTTGACCAATCCTCAATTCTTGACGCACAGGACACACATATTTTCATGAAAATAATGAATTGTCATGTGAAACTTCAAAGTATTATCTCATTAACAATGTCCAATCATCCAATCATCAGACCGGGACACACAAAGCCACTCCTTGGAAGCGGCTTTCACCGCTTCAAAAATTGTTTTGATGCATTGGCTGCCTATGGGAGGTAACCACTCTAGTTGTGTGGTTGCCCGAAGGGTAGCCATAAATCATACCACCAGTAGAGGTCGCTAATATTCGGACGTTATGTCTCTCCTGGAGTTATAAGGGGGAGTCATAGGGCTCTCAATGGTTGAGCTCCAACGTCCATATTCGGCTCAAAACATGTACAAATCAATAAGGTGCTCACCGCATCGTCGAAACAGCTTTCTGTCTATCGATGAGCCCACTCATTGGCATGTTTTAGTGATTTAGTCCATATGTTTCCAATAAATTAATGTTTACTCAAACTTCTCCAAGACTCACGTTTCCTCGTCGGAATGCTTCAGCCTTCAGAACTACAGAACGTTGGAATACTTCCGCATACAAAAACGCCATGTCCTAGTATGAGCGAATAGCAACGACGATCAACGTCACGTGATATGTTCGGCCATTTTTACCCAAGCAGTTCAAAAACAAGAAAAGCGATGAGACTGAGAAGTTTGAGTAAACATTAATTTACTGGAAACATATGGACTAACACATGCCAATGAGTGGGCTCATCGGTAGATAGAAAGCTGTTTCGACAATGCAGTGAGCACCTTATTGATTTGTACATGTTTTAAGCCGAATATGGACATTGGAGCTCAACCAGTGAGAGCCCTATGACTCCCCCTTATAACTCCAGGAGATACGTAATGTCCGAATATTAGCGACCTCTACTGGTGTTATGATTTATGGCTACCCGGAGGGCAACACACTATAGTTCTGGGGAAACTTTCTTTTCACTAGCCTATACAAACTTTTCCGCGGCAATTGAAAATTGACAGAATCAATTGGAATGGGAATCAAAAAAGTTTGTATTTTGAATGTTGATACCAACTTTGCACAAGTAAATGTACTAAGTACAGGTAGGCCTACTATACCGGACTTTTACTTGAACAGTATTGCTATGTTGTGGTTTGGATACTTTTAAAGTAAATAGTGTGTGAGAACTTCTAATTCCCTCACTGCATAAAATCTATGCAGTTGGAAGACGGAGTTGATCTTGTCACAAAAAAAAAACTGTTCAGTTATAGCTTAGCCACTCACTTCTACCTATGTAACCTTTCCTGTCTTCGCCTCCGGACGTCTTCAAAACCGGCAGACACAGGGGAACTGAATTCCATTCAATTCCATGGCCGAAGTTAACGCTGTAACACTTAATCCGTAATCCGTTATTAACTTCGGGGTACAACCCAACGTGTAACCATTTCCCGTTGCACAGTGGTGAATTAACAGTCACTTTTAATCAGGCAAAGTTCGTTTATTATCACTTCTTCAGTATCGTGAACATCAAACACTGCTTCTTTTCCCACATCAAACACTACACAGGTCCGAGATCAACTACTTCCTCCTCCACTATTCACCCCTCCCACGTCTCCCAGCATTCCTCTTAAAGGGCATATACACTCATTTTACAACACTACCCCCACTATGGATGGCAATGTATCACAATTCCAATCCATCATCATAGCAGTTAAGGTACTTGTACTTTACCAACATCTCAGCAGAATAACATGGGTAGACTTAGCAAAGTGGGCATAGTAAAAATAATAAACACATTATATCAGTGGTTACTTATTAACCTACACTGCATTGGTGTGCTGCACTTCTCTGTTAACAAGCTATCAATTTCAGTAATAAACAAATAATACTGTAGTAGCAAAATAAGAGAGTAACCATTATGTTTACACATACTGCATGTAATATTCACCAATCAACAATAGCTGAGTATCAATAACAAATAATACTTTTTTTTCTTTTTTTTTTAAAGTCCTATCTAAGGAGTTCTGGGTAGACTACCATCACTCCTGGTGAGTTCAGGGCGTCATTCTTGCCCTTTTTCAGCAAATAACTCACCACTAACTACGTGTGGGTGTTTTCTTTTCTTTAACAGTTCAGTTCAGTCTGTCACCCACTCCCCGTACCTGTCAGGGGCCCTCGTGCGTCGCCTGGGCCTAGTAGTGGGTATTTGGCTCCGCTCTGGATCTGCAACAGTCCCTTCTTGATTCTGCTGCGTTGCACTACCCCCACTGGAATCAACCCCCCCGGAATTCCCACTGCTTAGCGGCAACAAGTCTGTGTGTGGAGGATCAGGGGAAGGGGGGCCGGAGGTGAAAGGGGTATCCAAGACTTGCTCCGTTGGTTGCTGGCTGTCGTGTTCTCCGTCCGAGGAAGGAGAGAACAGGCCGGACACTCCTAGGTCAGGGTCTTCTCCATCGGTGTCCACATCCGGTGGTGAGACCTCAACAGGATTCCAGGCTTGTGCCTGTTTGACCCAGCTGTTGTCTAAAGGGGTGCGGGACCGGTATGGTTTTAGCTTATCATGGTGAACCACTTTCACCCTTGTCCGGGGCCCTTTCTGGATGCGATACACCAGGTCGTCTAGTTGCCCCAGGATGAAGTATGGCCCCTCGTATGAAGGCAGTAACTTCCTAACCTTGTTCCTGACTCTCTTCGTCCCCTTAACAAGATGCCAGACAGCATCACCAATGCTGTATTTGTTGCGGCAGACATTTTTGTCATAATGTTTCTTTGCCCGCGTGACTGCGTGATGAATGACCTCCCTAGCTATCTGATGAGCAAGTTCCAATCGCTCACGAAGCTGAGTGACATACTGTGGAGGGTCATGTGTACTGTCAGAGTCTGGGGGCAGGCCAGCCACAAGGTCAATGGGCTCTGTTATCTCCTTCCCGAACAGCATCATGTTCGGGGTGAAAGTAGTTGTGCTGTGTTGCGTCGCTCTGTAGGCCATGACGGCGTAGGGGATCATGAGGTCCCAATCCCAGTGGCAACGCTCTGCTGTGGTGGCCAAGATTTTCTGAAGAGTCGCATTGAAACGTTCGACTTGGCCATCGGACTGTGGCCTAAAAGGCGTTGTGCGTGTCTTTTCGATTCCAAGTGTCTCACACATCTTCTGAAAGACCGCTGACTCAAAGTTTGCCCCTTGGTCACTGTGCAGAGTATATGGTGCTCCATAACGACAGACCCACTCGGAGGTGAACACCGTGGCCACTGTCACAGCCTGCTGATCCGGTAAGGGGTAGGCTTCCACCCACTTACTGAAGTAGTCCTGCACTACTAAGACATATTGGTTGTGGCGCTCTGTCTCATTCCATGGCCCCATGATGTCCAGAGCAACCCGTTCCATAGGTGTCCCAACTCGGACAGTCCCCATTGGGGCTTGGGGTGTTTTGGCCGGCCTGGCCTTAGCAGCACAGCTCGTACAGGTGCGGCACCAGAGAGTGACATCTTCTCGCATCTGGTACCAGTAGTAGCGGTTTTGTATGCGGGTTAGGGTGCGTTCAACCCCAAAGTGGCCGCCAACAGGTCCATCGTGCATCTGTTTTAGCACATCCGACTTAAATGCACGGGGCAGCACAATCTGCGGGTAGAACACACTATCATCTGTGCAGTAGAAACGTCTCACCAGGATGCCATCCTTCAAGTACATTCGTTTCCATTGACTCCAGTAGGTCTTTGTAGCCGGGCTACATGGCGAAACTTCTTCCCAACCGGGGCGCTCTCCGCCTGACTCCAACCATCTCCTGATGGGAGCGATATCATGGTCAGCCAACTGAGCATCACGCAGCTGTTCGAGGGTCCAGCCAGAGAACAGGGCAGGTGCAGCAGCGTCAACGAGATAGATTTTCTCTGCCTGAGCCTCTTCTGTTTCGGGGAGTGGCGTTTCCACTACCCCCACTGGACTTCTCGGCAGGGGAATGCAGTCCAAATCGCACTGTACCCCCTGATTCTTGACATTTGCTTGACACTGAGGCAGTTCAGGAACAGTACAAGGGCACAACTCTCGACAAGGTCTCCTAGACATGCTATCAGCATTGCAGTGAAGACGGCCAGGACGGTGAATAATGGTGAACTCGTACTCACTTAACTTTTCCAGCCACCTGGCTAGCTGCCCCTCCGGTTCCTTGAACCTCGTAAGCCAGCGGAGGCTGTTGTGGTCGGTGCGCACAATGAAGTTTCGGCCCAGCAGGTACTGACGGAAGTGGCGAGTGAACTCTACCACCGCCAGAAGCTCCCTTCTTGTGGTGCAGTAATTCTGCTCTGTCTTAGACAGTTTCCGGCTTCCATAGGCGAGCACCCTTTCCTGGTCATGCTGGATTTGTGAAAGGACAGCTCCGATTCCTACGTCACTTGCATCGGTATCTAAGATAAGATCACCGCAGTCGAGGGGGTAACCAAGGATAGGTGAGCTGGTGAGCAATCGCTTGAGTTCTTTGAATGCCTCTTCACACTTCTCAGTCCAGTGGAAACGTGTATGTTTCTTAGTAAGGGCGTGAAGGGGCTCTGCCACTGTAGCAAAGTCCTTCACAAAACGTCTATAATAAGACGCGAGGCCTACAAATTGGCGGACCTCGGTGACCGTAGTTGGAGTTGGCCACTGTTGCACTTGTAAAACTTTCTGGGGATCTGTGGCCACGCCGTCCTCCGACACAATGTGCCCTAAGTAGGCGACTCGATGTTGGAAGAGGCAACACTTGCCTGGCTTCAGCTTCAGGTTGGCCTGGCGCATCCGGTTGAAAACTTCTCCAAGGCGCTGCAGCATCTCCGGAACGTCTTTGCCCAGGACTATGATGTCATCCAGGTACACCAGACAGGTCTCCCACTGCATGCCAGCCAGGACGCGGTCCATCAGTCGCTGGAATGTCGCCGGCGCATTGCAAAGGCCAAACGGCATGACATTCCACTCGAAAAGGCCCTTCCTGGTACAGAAAGCGGCTGCCCTGCGTGCCCTGGGAGTGAGTTCGACCTGCCAATACCCTGATGCAAGGTCCAGCGTGCTGAACCACTTCACTCCAGACAGGGTGTCGAGTGTGTCCTGGATGCGTGGCAGTGGGTAGGCATCCTGGACAGTGCGCTCATTCAGGGCACGATAGTCCACACAAAGGCGGTAGGCTCCATCCTTCCTGCGGACCATTATGATGGGAGATGCCCAGCTGCTATGACTGCGGCGGGCGAAGCCAGCATCGAGGCCCTGCTGTATCTGCTGGTCAGCATCTTGTTGTTTTTCCGAGGCCATCCGCCGTGGCTGTTGCTTCACTGGTGCACCAGGCCGGATTACAATGTCATGTTGGACCAGACTAGTACGGCCCAGGTCGGTGGGACCAGTGGAAAATACATCCCCATAAGCCTGCAGCAGCTGTTCTAGTTGATGCTGTTCCTCCATGTTGAGTTCTCTGGAACCCTGGGCATACAGGGCTTGGAGATGTTCTGGTACAGTGGCAACCTCTGTGATGGGCTTATGAGGTTCAGTGTCGGGGGCAGGGGGTTGTATTGCCTCGACCGCCTGAAGGAGACCAGCCACTGCGCCCTTCTTTATGGTGACAGCTGTGTTTCCGGGGTTGTACATTCGGATGGGGAAATACTTCATAGGCCTAGCCTCAACCAGTGCCCGTGCCACCAACACTTTGTGTTTCTCCACAAAGCCCTTGGTGGGGCTTATCATCATGCTGCCCTGTACAGGACTCCGGAAATGTACATTGCCTGGAACCATATACTCCTGTCCAGGCTCCAGAACAGTGGTGCGGGCTATTCTGGCCACATGCACAGCAGCCCTTTGGTTGGGGTCGAAGTAGGCCACCTGCTCACCATACAGTTCAATTTTGCGGCGGCCAAAATCCAGTCGCGCCCGCGCTTGCTCCAAGAATGGGCGACCCAGGATAGCTTCAGTGTCGGCTATGTTGGCTACAAGGAAATTGACACTCACAGTTCGACTGGCGACTTGGATGGGCAGGTCGGCTTCTCCAAGCACTGGCACCCTCTGTGGTCCAATGCCTTGTAACGACTTCACCACAGATGGCTGAAGTGGGGGTCTGACCTCAGGGTCAAGAGCATTGTAATGTGTTTCAGGGAGAACATTTCTCCGTGCCCCGCTATCTAAGAGAGCACAGATTTCAATGTCATGCATTAGCATATGAATGCTCATTTCTTTGTCCTGGGCCTTGAAATGCATTACATTGGTTGAATTTAGATCCTCTAGGGCTTGGGGCTCCGGGGCCGTTCTGACTGTGGTTGGCTTCCTTGGTGAGGGGCAGCTCCGTCGCATATGCCCTATGCCAGAGCAATTGTGGCAGCGGATTTCCTCCCAGTTTATGTTCTCTCTCTTTCTGTTTGGCCTAAAGCGAGGGTTGGAAGATTCAGGACCCTGATCAGGTGTGCCTCCGGCTGCCACTCTGCTCTCAGATTGTTCCTCTCCATACTCACGCACTGTAGCAGTTCTGGGTCTCCGCTCTGCAATGGTACGGGCCCCCGCTAGCATGAGCTGTGTTACATTCTCTGCTGCCCTTTTGGTGGCTGCAAACCTATGTGCAATTTGATATGCCTGGGCCAAAGTACGGGGACGCTCTTCTAATAATTTTTGAACGATGCCAGCGTCCCCCATAGCATTTGTGAACACTTCTACTGCAATGGCATCTTGTTCATGCTCTGTTCGGTTAGCATACACAATTGACACTTTTTCATATATGTCATCTCTCAAAGAATGTAGAGCCTCACCCGGTTTACGGACACGCTGCCTCAACTCGATGCCCACTGCAGCAGCATGCTCCGACGTAGGGCCGTAGGTGGCCTCGAGCTCCTCCACAATACGACTGTAATCCCATCCGGCAGACCTGGGGTTCCTGTGGACCACAGCACCTGCAGCACCTACTAGACAGAATTTGAGCTGAACAGCCATTGTATTTTCTGACCAATGGTTAGCTGCAGCACAGCTCTTAAAACGGTGTATGAACTCTCTCCATGATGTAGTGCCATCGTATTGTCCAGGCCGCAGAGTAGGGATGCGCTCACGTTGCTCAAAGTCGTCCTCGCTGTCTGGGGATGGGTCATAGCGCACATATCTGCTGTGTGTAACAGGCCTGTCCTGCCTCTGGGGAGACTGTTCAAATCCATACAGCTGTGTAACATCACCCCTACGTTGAGGTGGGTCCTGCCACGCACCTCCAATCATCATCTGAGGCTGCATATAATAGTGCTGCACACTGGGCACACCTGGGGTGAATGGGTTGGAGGGGGGGACAGGGTGGGGGGTGAATGGGTTGGGGGGGGGATCAAAGCGGGGGGTAAATGGATTACGATATATTGGCGTGCTCTCAGCATAACCCATGGGCCGTTCAGACATGAAGGGGTTAGTGTTGACCACCCTAGTTATGGCATGGGGAATATATGCATAATTATTGGGTTGGCCCACTGAGGGTGGTGTATTCCCCCCTGGGCAGATATAGCTGCCTGTATGATCATTCTGCATGTCAGTTTCACAGAAAGAGTCATTTCCCCCATATGATAGAAATGGGTTTGTGCATGAGGCAGTTGGCTGTGGGAATGGGTAATTTACAGCAGGCACATACAGTGTTGGGGTGCTGTTATAATTAGCTGGCACAAACGTTACATCTTCACCATCTGACATGAAAGGATTGGCGTTTCTGTAATGTTCATAATGGTCAGTATTTGCATAAATTCCCTGCTCCATCATCCGTGTCTTTGGGCGTGTGCTTTGTGGTAGATTAGCAGGCGTTATGTCCATGAATGGATTTGAATAGCTGGTCACGTTCACCTGATCATTGATCTCGCTTTGATCCACGTTGTCCCAGCCGCCGCTCGCCATGTCGTTTGTAGCGTGGCTTCCTCACAACGTCGTCAATAGAATTATTATTTCCCTCAGTCCACTCACTGTTGCAGACGGAAAGAATCCCGCGACGAGCCCCCAGTGTAACCTTTCCTGTCTTCGCCTCCGGACGTCTTCAAAACCGGCAGACACAGGGGAACTGAATTCCATTCAATTCCATGGCCGAAGTTAACGCTGTAACACTTAATCCGTAATCCGTTATTAACTTCGGGGTACAACCCAACGTGTAACCATTTCCCGTTGCACAGTGGTGAATTAACAGTCACTTTTAATCAGGCAAAGTTCGTTTATTATCACTTCTTCAGTATCGTGAACATCAAACACTGCTTCTTTTCCCACATCAAACACTACACAGGTCCGAGATCAACTACTTCCTCCTCCACTATTCACCCCTCCCACGTCTCCCAGCATTCCTCTTAAAGGGCATATACACTCATTTTACAACACCTATGTCCAAAGTATAAAATGCAGTTTTAACCCACCTGTTCTGTGTAGTTTGACGTGTGGCTGTAAAACGAGGTCCAGCAGTTTGTTTCGTCTGTCCAGCAGAGTTTCTAGTGTCTCTATCTCTCTCTGGAAGAGGCTGAACATGAATTATGCAGCCAAACCGAGACGCTCGCTGACAACACTCTGACAAGCTTCACACAACTAACACCACTTTGTTTTTTCCAAAACACACAATATCTCCTCTCCCAACGACGTCAGGTGTTCCTTTATCGACAGCTGTACGGACTCTATTTGACACGTTTTACCTTCTACCTTTAAGAGACATTTTCCAACTAGTTCTTTGTTTCTCATGCGCGCATTTGAAATCACGCACAGCTGACGCACACGCACTTATGTACTTCCGGGTCAATGTGTGTTGCGCATGCTCAGTACAGGATCTTCGTCTTCTTGTAGTTTTCCGGCAAACTAGATGCCTTGCGGCACATTGCTGCCTCCCACTGGTCGGGAGTAAACCTCATTTTGTGTCCATCACTTCTCAGTAGGACTGAGGAGACTCTTAAGTGTTATACTGACTGTGGGTTCGGTTACCACTGCTTCATACATCCTTTATCTTTCTTCAGTGTATTGACTGCACTCCACAGCACACCGTGTAAGGCGCTCTACAGATTTTGCCGCAGGGGCTCCCGCTTGGATCTGCGGCGACCGCGCCACGGTGAAACAAACACACTCGCTCTGCGAGTAAACGCTGCGCGGTATTTCACAAAGATGAACACAATCCAGCTCTCACCGCCCGCGTATGCATGCACAAAACATGTGTGTATGGGATACATGGCCTTTGACACAATCTAAATGTCTCAATAGAAGAGCAGGGAGACAAAATACAACCACATCAATCCTATAAATTATATCATCCATTATATTATTATTATTATTATTACATTCATATCCATTACAACACCCATTTTAATAATTAAAAACGGTTACATATTGTCGCTTTAACTTAACATACCCTGTTATTTCAGTTTGTTAATATTAGATATCTCTGCTGTCGGGCCGAAACCTAACTCCAAAATGTTCATTTTCTGGAAAATGATCTCAAGTGGACTTTTTTTTTCATTGGTTCAATATTAGTTTAACCAACACACAGACGTAAATGGTGTTCAATAGCACATATTTATGAAAAATAAAGGGCCAATCGGGTGGAGTTAGCTGGTTTGGCAGAAAATGTGGAGCACTCAGATGTAAAGGTGTTCAATAGCCCTGATTTATGCCAAAAAAACTCAAAACTCAAAAATAAAGTTAAAGTGACCCCTGACTAATACGACAAATATGCCTTAATACATTATAATTGTCCTCTATAACTACAATGTAAAATTAAAAACACCTACAGACTGGACACCTGTCCAGTCTGTGGGTGATAAAAAAATCACACCCGTGTGAAGTGGAGCTGTGTGTGTGTGTGTGTGTGTGTGTGTGTGTGTGTGTGTGTGTGTGTGTGTGTGTGTGTGTGTGTGTGTGTGTGTGTGTGTGTGTGTATTGCAGTTGATGCTCAGGGCAGGCTAGACTCAACAGCACCTCTCTGGTCACCCAGGATCATGTGTACCGATTTTTGTGACATTTGAAGAAAATATGTAGGAAAAGGAGCAAAAAGTGTGTTTTGGAGAAAATTCAAGATGGCGGAAAATCTATCCTGGCGCAAATGGGCGTGGCCTATATGGAATCTTGACCCAAGGAATCCAGGGAAAAAAGAATTTTAATTTTCCGATCTACGGTTCAAGAGTTACGGGGCAAAACGTAAAGTGGGCCGTTATAGCGCCACCATGAGGCCGAGTGATGTAATTATTTTTCGATTCATTCTTAAAATCATTATGAATCTCCTCTCCGAGGTTTGAAACTGTAGCTCAGGGGCGTTGTATTTTCAATATTAAGCTGGG
Source organism: Nannobrachium achirus (assembly GCF_963921795.1). Lineage (NCBI taxonomy): Eukaryota > Metazoa > Chordata > Actinopteri > Myctophiformes > Myctophidae > Nannobrachium > Nannobrachium achirus. The sequence continues at coordinate 52,569,578 of NC_137821.1, read as the reverse complement.
TGCTCCTTTTTGACCCCGCCCCTTTTTAAGTAGGTATTTGTACTTTACTTGAGTATTTCCAATACTTTTACTTCTACTCCACTACATCTCGGATCCAAATATTGTACTTTTACTCCACTACATTTATTTGAAAATGTTAGTTACTAGTTACTTTTCTGATATAAGTTATAATATTTTAAAACACACATTAACCACTTAACCCTTAAGTTCTGTTCAGATTCACTACACCTTCGTTCTGTTCGGGTCATTTTGACCCGGGGGATATTTGGTCTAAAAAAAACAACACTAATATAAATTTTAACTTAACAAATCATCATGATACATTGACTTTGACTCAATACCAAACAATTCATATGATATATATGGTAAATGTTTGCATTTCTGCTTTGCTATATCACATTAAACACTGATAGAGCTAGGCGTTTTTACTGATTTAGCTGGAATTCATGTAAAAAAACTACTTTATTTAATACTGCTCATGCTTATAGGAAACAATGAAAATCAGACAGGGGGGCTTCGGAAGGGGGGTGTTAGAAGGGGGGGGGGGGGGGTGTGTCTGTGTTTTGGCACAATACTGTGTATTTCTGTGCATAATTATGTGCTTCCGGGTCAAAATGACCCGAACAGCACTTAAGGTTCAAAAAATATGAGGGGGGTGTAGCATGGGTGTAGGGCAAAAATATTTTTTTTACATGTTCATCTCAGAAGAATCTTTAAGGCCAGTGAGTTTCAGGTGGAAAAAATTTTAACTTCTACCTTTTTTTTTCAAATGAAAATGTAAAACGGGTCAAAATGACCCGAACAGCACTTAAGGGTTAAGCCATTATACCTAGGTTGTTTGAAAATAGCCGATCTACAAGCTCCAAACGCATCATATCACGACGCCTTGTGAGCTTGTAGATCTGCTATTTTCCAAAAAAAATGTACTTTTACTTTTGGTACTTTAAGTACATTTTGATGCCAATACTTTCGTACTTTTACTCAAGTTCATTTTGAATTGAAGTACATCTACATTGCAGTATTGATACTTTTACTTAATAAGTAAAGAATGTGAGTCCACTGGTCTTTGCCATCTCCAGGCAAACGTCACAATGCAGTGTCAGCCTGGCTTCATCAAAGTCGTCTCCATAGAATTGCACCATGCGTTTGCGGGCGCTGTTTCCGACAACACAATCCTCCACATGTGTGTTGACCATTTCCACACGTGAGAAAAACTTTAGCATGATTCTCAAAGCAAAAAAACGTGCTAAAAGTGTCTAGCTGCATACGCAGGCCACGGGCTGAGTGCAATGTAGTTGGAAGCAATGGACTGCAGCGATGCCGTTTTAGTGGTCCAGCGTGTGGGGCACGGGGGTCGCAGAGACGGTGCGTCTTCGTTTTGGTAGGCTACAGTATAACAGAGCTACATCATACAGCCAGGATGTGGGGCGGTCTTTGACGCTGTGTTAGCCCTATAGTCTAATTGAAAGGGACAAAGCCAACGTGTGATATCGGCCGAGTGCCAGGAATGCAGTTTGGCCAGTTTGGGAAAACTTGTGAAAACGACTGAGTGCTAGGAATTGTCGGCGAAAAATCAATGGGCTCTCATAACTGTACGCTCAAGCTCCCAGGCGCCCCCTATGATTCCGCCCTTGCTGTAGCTCCTATGGTTTACGAGAGAAAAATACTTGAAAGTGATTTCTTGCATTGTCCCATTATAAGTCAATGGGGACAATTAAGCGTCGTTTTTTGCCGATTACGTCGGCATGGTAAGGCGGATCGGAACGAAAGGTAATAGAACACCATTCCCGGCCGAGCCGCACATTTTGATGTATATATTGCGCGAGTGGCGTAAATGGTGCGGCACTAGTTACGCGCCAAAGTCAGGCTACATACACACAGACACACACACACACAGACAGACAGACAGACCCACACAGCCACGTATAGGGAGCTGCACACAGCTCCAAAAATACCTTCACTGATGTTGGAGCAATGTGTGCGTCTACCGTCTACCACAAGGGTGGTTGCCAGACTTGCCGCATAACTCCTCACATTTTTGTATTGATCGACTGATTATTTTATTAGACAAAAATGGAGAACAATACAAGTAGTCAATACGATACAAATGTAGTATAGTACAGTACAGTTAAACACCCTGCCTAACAGCAACATCCCAAATAAGTCCTTTTACGGCCTTTTTTTACATTGGAAGTCCTTGGTATTAAATTCATGGACATAACAAATAGCAAGCAAAGAAAACATTCAATAATATCGCAGTTATAAAAACATTATAAAAAATGTACAGGATAGGGGAAACAAGGGGGTGGGGCTAAGGTAAGGGGGGGGGGGGGGGGTGCTCACTTCTCCCCTATATGGGAGAAGTTCTAACTACCTCCTTCTCTGGCCTTGAGTTTTCAGCGCAGTTTTGAAGGATGCCAGCGATTAAGGGAGGTAGTCGAGGAATTCCACACCTGTGTGGCAGTGTTGTAGAAGGAGAATTTACCCATATATGTGTCTTATGGGTTTGTGTTATCAGATTCATTGTGTGCGCTCCCTCTGGTGTTGTGGCCGTCGCTAACCTTTTGGTGAGGTTTGGTCAGATATGCGGGTACTGAGGGGATGGAGGGCAGATTTCCATTGACTTTTTTGAAAGTCATTCCCATTTTTAGTTGTTTAACCCTGTCTTCAACGCTGAGACAACTTAGGCTAGTAAAATGTGTGGGAGAGACATGGGTCATGGGCCCCAGGTCGAGAAGTAGCCAAATCAGTTTTGGGAGGTTTGGAGCTTAGTCTTCAGTGGCTTTATACATGGATGTAACAACAGAGTCCCAAATCTTTCTACCTCTTTTGAAACAAAACCTATAGATGTTTTAGATTGGGATCACATTTAGTATATTCCAATGTTTCTGGATGGTTTTCTTAATTTCATGGGCTGAGGTATTAAATTCTGTAACAAAGGTGACTTATTTTTTATCAGGCTCCAAAAAGGTTTGTCTTTGCACATCTCGTTTTATTTTCTGCTACATGTATAATGGAAACCTTATTACCACTCTGTCTGCACTTGTTATGCATTTCATTTGCTTTTACTTTAAAATCCACAGGATCGCTACAAATGCACTTGAGGCACAAACATTGTCCATATTGAATATTTTCCACTAAGAATTTGGATGATAGCTCTGTGCGTGTAGCACACTATCTGTGGGTTTGCGGTAAATGGTGGTGTTAAGATGTCCATCAAGGTCTACTGAAATGTGTAAATCTAAAAAGTCAATATAGTCTCTACTGTGTATCATAGTAAATGTTAACGTGGGATGTCTACAATTAATGTAATCCCTGAATTCTAGCAACTAATTTTCTTAACCAGTAAATACCATTAAAATATCATCAATATATCTCTTTTACAGTATATAACCTTTTTCCAGGAGAGTGGAAATGCTGGTGTCTATTCAGGTCACATGAATGACTATACTCTTATCACAATGTTTACAGCGGAAGGTTTTTTTCTCCAGTGTGGACACGCTGGTGTCTATTCAGGGCAGATGAGTGACTAAAACTCTTATCACAATGTTTACAGTGGAAAGGTTTTTCTCCAGTGTGGACACGCTGGTGGCTCTTCAGGGAAGATGAAAGACTAAAACTTTTATCACAATGTTTACAGTGGAAAGGTTTTTCTCCAGTGTGGACACTCTGGTGATTCTTCAAGTTAATTAACTGATTGAAACTCTTGTCACAATGTTCACAGTGAAAAGGTTTTTCTCCAGTGTGGACACGCTGGTGTGACTTTAGGTTAGCTGACACATTGAAACTCTTATCACAATGTTTACAGTGAAAAGGTTTTTCTCCTGTGTGGACACGCTGGTGGTTCCTCAGGTTAGATGACCCCATGAAACTCTTGTCACAATGTTTACAGGGAAAAGGTTTTTCTCCTGTGTGTACATGCTGGTGGCTCCTCAGGTTATATGACCTCATGAAACTCTTGTCACAATGTTTACAGTGGAAAGGTTTTTCTCCAGTGTGGACACGCTGGTGGCTCTTCAGGGAAGATGAAAGACTAAAACTTTTATCACAATGTTTACAGTGGAAAGGTTTTTCTCCAGTGTGGACACTCTGGTGATTCTTCAAGTTAATTAACTGATTGAAACTCTTGTCACAATGTTCACAGTGAAAAGGTTTTTCTCCAGTGTGGACACGCTGGTGTGACTTTAGGTTAGCTGACACATTGAAACTCTTGTCACAATGTTTACAGTGAAAAGGTTTTTCCCCAGTGTGGACACGCTGGTGTCTTTTCAGGTGAGATGAGTTACTAAATCTCTTATCACAATGGTTACAGTGAAAAGGCTTTTCTCCACTGTGGACACGCTGGTGTTTATTCAGGGCATATGAGTGACTAAAACGCTTGTCACAATGTTTACAGTGGAAAGATTTTTCTCCTGCGTGGACACGTTGGTGGCTCTTCAGGTGAGATGACTGAAGGAAACTCTTGTCACAATGTTCACAGTGGAAAGGTTTTTCTCCAGTGTGGACATAATGGTGTAAATTCAGGTCAGATGAATAACTAAAACTCTTGTCACAATGTTCACAGTGAAAAGTTTTTTCTTCAGTGTCTCCTGTGAGAAAGAGAGAGAGAGAGAGAGAGAGAGAGAGAGAGAGAGAGAGAGAGAGAGAGAGAGAGAGAGGAGGAGAGAAGGGGAAAGACAGGTTAAAACTGGTGAGTATAAAATGAGGAGCAATTACAGCTTCCCTATTAATTTACTGTAAGAGCTAAATTAGTCACAATGTTTATTGTTCAATGTTTGCATTGTATTATTGTCTTGTGTGTTGGTTTAATATACAGACAAGTAGGCTACCCATGTTTTAGACAGTATTGTATGTAATATTTCTTGTTAAAATGTGCCCTCTCTTGGTGATGCTAATACTACATAAGCTGAGCCATCCCACTGGTGAGTTTGATCTGTTAATTAATGAGTGAGAGAAGAAAGGAAATATGCTAGTTTGGTCAAAAGGAAGACAATAGTTTTTACCGTGTTCACTTTTCATTGCTGGTAATGTCGATGCTGACCCACCAGGCTCCTCTGGTCTTTGAAGTGGTTCCTCCTGTTCCTCTTTAATGTGTGGAAGCTCTGGTTCCTCCTGTTCCTCTTTAATGTGTGGAGGCTCTGGTTCCTCCTGTTCCTCTTTAATGTGTGGAGGCTCTGGTTCCTCCTCTTCCTCTTTAATGTGTGGAGGCTCTGGTTCCTCCTGTTCCTCTTTAATGTGTGGAGGCTCTGGTTCCTCCTGTTCCTCTTTAATGTGTGGAGGCTCTGGTTCCTCCTGTTCCTCTTTAATGTATGGAGGCTCCGGTTCCTCCTGTTCCTCTTTAATGTGTGGAGGCTCCGGTTCCTCCTGTTCCTCCTTAATGTGTGGAGACTCTGGTTCCTCCTGGAGCAGACTGGAGCTCCTCTCCCGTTCAAGAGAAACCTCCTCTTTACACACAACCATTTGCAGGATGTCTAGGAGAAGAAAGAACAACGTGATAGCTAACACTGGATTCTTTAAGTGTAAATAAACATTCCCATCCTCCTCCATGTACAAAATGAGGTATCATCTGCTTAAGTTGCAGTATTGGCACCTTAATCCCACCTAGAGCTTGAATCCTACCATTCTGGTCGCTGGGTGTTGCCATGGTGACCAAAGGGTTCATCTGTGTGTTTTACTAAGCTGTGACTCGCTACACACTATGTATGAAAACAGAGCATTCTAATCTAATTTTAATCTAGCAGCAAATAAAGATTCAGCAACTGCAAGCAACTGCAACTACATTCATCTCCCGTACCATCGATACCCCAAACAACAGTAATGACGAAGGATATTTCTGTGCTTCTGCAAAAAAAAAAAAAAGAAAGCTAGACATTTCGACCGGCGGTTCTTAAGTAATGTCGAACTGAAACAGTGTGTGTTGCTCTTACGTTGTAACAGTTAAGGCCGAATATCAAAATGTCTTGTGGTGCCAGCCCGGGAGTTAACCTGACAAAATGTTCAATTATGGCAAAACCATTACATAAGGCTGTTTATCTAGTTGAGTGAAATCACTCTCATAATACACAGTTTGTGTATTATGAGAGTTCATTCAATAGCACAAAATAACACAGTAAGTTGCAGGTAAAAAAAAAGGTATATATTAGGGCATTAACGACTTGTGATTTTTGCAAGTCGACTCGACTCAGTAAAAAGTTGAGTTGAAGTCGACTTTATTGTTTGATGAAGTTGAGTTGAGTCGACTTTATTGTTTGATGACGTCATCACATCACACACAACCCCCCCCCCCCAATTATTTTGGGGGGTCCCTAGATGATTAACTTAATGTGAAACATTGTTTTTCGCTCAATTGTAAACAAACCAATATAATGTTTAAGTGTATAGAGGGTATCTTCACATTTCTAAAGTTCCAATTTAAGGACTTTTTAATACCTCTAAAATGGCAAATTAAACATTGTCCAAATTGTCAAATATATAGAGGAAGAAATTGTGAAAATAGCAGATCAACATGCTCACAACGCCTCGTAGATTTGCTATTTTCACAGTAGAAAGTTTTTTTTTTTTTGTATTTCTTTTTCAACTTCGACTTTCTCTGGTGGGAGTCGACTTGTGTAATGTAGTCGACTTAGTGGGGGAGCCAATCGAGCAGATTCTGTTGGTCGTAATTTTGGAATGTTAATTTTTGGAGACATGGATATCTTGATTCTTGGGGTTCTCAGAATGTCAAAAAAAACATGTCTCCAATTTTTCTTTTTGGGTTTAGCTTGTGTAATTAGCATAATTAGCCAATTAATTGCCAAAAACAGTAAATGGCAATAACTTTGCTTCTAGGTAACTTATAAAGGTGATTTAAGAGTCTAAGTCCATGTTTGTGAGGTCCAGAAATTCATCTGTTACCATTGTGAAGTCATACAACATTTCCTAGTTAGCATAATTAGCATAAATGATGCAAAAACGAGGCGAAAATAAGCAAATTGCTTCATTTCTTTAGTTTTAGTCAACTTTGAAAGCTTCTCACAAACTCTAAGATGTATGTTTACAAGTCATCAATTATCATCATCCTAAAATAAATCATGCAACCCTTTTTCTGTGTAATAATTATGTAATAATCAAACCGAAACCAGAAATAGCTATATTTCTTTGCTTTAAGTTAATTAATAAAGATGATCTTACAGACAGTGTAAGTCTGTTTGCATGTCTAGAAAATATTCTCTTTCCATAACTAGGATATCTAACCTTTCCTTATTAGCTTAATTTGCATATATATTGTAACGACCCTGCAAGAGATCGGGCCGTAACTCGCCATGCCAAGCGAGCTGCTTGCCTTGTCTGCTGAGTGGGGGGCTGGGGTTCGCTTCCCGGTTTGGGAGCGAACTGCCTCACTCAGTCTGCAAAACGTTACATTAGTGTCAGACGGGCGGGCCCGTGGAGCATGCCTTTGCGTGAGGGACGTGAGGGACTCGGCCGTGGGCAGTGAAGTGATATAAAATAAAGAACAATACGAGAAATGGTCACAGAATTATCTGATTGTTTATTCTCAGAAAGTTCTGTAAACACATTTAAATAGAAGGGTCTCCATCTTCGTCGTTGTCATCATCAATCCCCAACAGATGTGCCTTGCTTACATTACAACACACCTATTCATCTGCCCCACATGCACATCTCAGAGCAGTTAAAATGTTGAGATCGACAAGAACAATGTGACATGCACTGGGATTTTTCGCAGACACATTTGATCAGTTGGGTAATGGTGGCTGGAGCTGGGGGATCATGTGTTGTGACTAGCACCAGTTGATCTCCACCCATATTCAGTTGCTGGTGGTATCTGTGGGTTATGTACGTGGTCCTCATACCATACCATTGCCTGGTAATGGGCACGGGCAATGGCTTGATGTAATGCTCCTTGTGTAGGTTGCAGCTTCTCGGCTTCTAATTGTTTCTTTGTGAATAACCTCCACCTGAGCTCACCAACATCCACAAGATTTGTACTGGGCTCATACAGCTGGTAAACAAATGCTTCAATCTTGTTTTCTGCGTCAGAACTGAGCTTTTTGTAGTACCTAGAGTAGCAAATGCAAATGGGAAAGCCATAATGGATCAAGAGATGTTCCCAGTGGGCTGACCACTTCATAGCCACACTGGACAGGAAGACCAAAGAACATAGTGAGACCCATGTAGTATTTGACCGCCATGACATTGCATCTTCACTGAGGGAGGCCACATGTAAGCGATGCCAGGGTGGCAAGCCCCCTACCACTTATCATGTGGAAGACAACACACTAATAGGGAAGGTGTCAGAAAAAATGTCAGGTATCCACACCAAAGATGAGCTGACTGTCTATCTGGCTAAGAAAGCCCTCCAACACTTCCAGGGGAAACCCAACATTTTCATAATCACGTCAAGGCAACATGTCCACTCAAACTCTATCAATGTAAAACATCTCCACAGCTCACAGGAAGAGGCTGACACAAGGATAATCCTGCACAGCCTGCTGTGTGTGGGTTACCATCAGCTGTACAAGGACCCCCATTTCATCACCGGTGTGGGGAACAAAAAACGTATCATCTCACTGTAGCCAGTAGTGCACTGGGTAAAACAAGGACTTCAGCCTAAAGGCTCATTCCCACCGGCAGCGATAACGATGACGATAGCCATAAAACATCACAGCGATAATTATGCCTTCACATTTATGTCCGATAAAATTATCGAACATCAATGTGAAGGAGGCGTCAATTAACAACAGCCGCTCGCTCAGTGCGCATCGCGAGCTGTTTGTCAGAGACCCAGTTCCATATCACTGTGATCTTAACCACATCGTTGTTGATCATAACGATGTAGTTGTCGGTTATCGTTGTCTTTATCGGTGTTGGGTGGATGCTGCCGATCCACTTCAATTGAAAACCCACTTTTTTAAATCGTTATCGTCATCGTTATCGCTGCCGGTGGAAATGAGCCTTTACCAGGGTTACATGCCATTTCTGGAGCTGACCAGCCAGGCCATTTTGCTGGCAAGGGAAAGTTAACCTGTTGGCAAGCCCTGTGGAGGTGGAATCTGCATTTGCTACTCTAGGTACTGCAAACAAGCTCAGTTCTGACACAGAAAAAAAGATTGAAGCATTTGTTTGCCAGCTACAAATACAATCCCGGTACAAATCTTGTGGAAGTTGGTGAGCTCAGGTGGAGGTTATTCACAAAGAAACAATTAGAAGCAGAGAAGCTGCAACCTACACAAGGAGCATTACATCAAGCCATTGCCCTTGCCCATTACCAGGCAATGGTATGGTATGAGGAGTCAGGACCACGTACACCCACAGATACCACCAGCAACTGAATATAGATGGGAGGCTGAGGGAAATCAACTGGTGCTAGTCCCAACACATGACCCCCAGCTCCAGCCACCATTACCCAACTGAAATCCCAGTGCATGTCACATTGTTCTTGTCGATCTCAAACGTGTAACTGCTCTCAGATATGCATGTGTGGGGCAGATGAATAGGTGCGTTGTAATGTAAGCAAGGCACATCTGTTGGGGATTTATGATGATGACAACAAAGATGGAGACCCTTCTATTTAAATGTGTTTACAAAACTTTCTGTAAATATTAGAACAAACAATCAATCTGTGACCATTTCTCATATTGTTCTTTATTTTATATGAGGGATATACAGTATATAGGCCTATATATATTGTAACGTTTTGCAGACTGAGTGAGGCAGTTCGCTCCCAAACCAGGAAGCGAACCCCAGCCCCCCACTCAGCAGACAAGGCAAGCAAGCCGCAACACCAAGATGGCGAGTTACGGCCCGATCTCTTGCAGGGTCGTTACACTACCCCCTCCTCACGCTTCACTGCCCACGGCCGAGTCCCTCACGTCCCTCACGCAAAGGCACGCTCCACGTGCCTGCCCGTCTGACTAATGTAGCGTTTTGCAGACTGAGTGAGGCGGTTCGCTCCCAAACCGGGAAGCGAACCCCAGCCCCCCACTCAGCAGACAAGGCAAGCAGCTCGCTTGGCATGGCGAGTTACGGCCCGATCTCTTGCAGGGTCGTTACAATATATATGTAAATTACGCTAATAATGAAAGGTTAGATATCCTAGTTATGGAAAGAGAATATTTTCTAGACATGCAAACAGACTTACACTGTCTGTAAGATCATCTTTATTAATTAACTTAAAGCAAAGAAATATAGCTATTTCTCGTTTGGGTGTGATTATTACATAATTATTACACAGACAAAGGGTTACATGATTTATTTATAGGATGATGATAATTGACTTGTAAACATACATCTTAGAGTTTGTGAGAAGCTTTCAAAGTTGACTAAAACTTAAAAAAATGCAGCAATTTACTTATTTTCACCCGTTTTTGAATAATGTATGCTAATTATGATAATTAGGAAAGGTTGTATGACTTCACAATGGTAACAGATGAATTTCTGGACCTCACAAACATGGACTTAGACTCTTAAATCACCTTTATAAGTTACCTAGAAGCAAAGTTATTGCCATTTCCTGTTTTGGGCAATGAATTGGCTAATTATGCTAATTACACATGCTAAACCCCAAAATAAAAATTGGAGACATGTTTTTTTGGCATTCTGAGAACCCCAAGAATCAAGATATACATGTCTCCAAAAATTAACATTCCAAAAGTACGGAAATTGATAGGCTCCTCTACTAACTTGTCGGCTTTTTCGTTAATGCCCTAGTATATATTGAAAGTTCAGGGCAGATGTTAATCACAATTCAGAAACCAGTTCAGTTCATAGTCAGTTCCAAAAACAGTGCTTGTGCAACCCAGTTCACCAGTTAACCTGACAGTTCACTTCCCCGATCCCCACTCCAATGTTACAGCCCGCACGGCACGCACACCGTTGTATAACAAACTCTGTCTCCTCGCTTATGTTCATTGTTCACACGGTCAGACCTGTACTCACAGCCAGGATTGGAAGTTTGTTGTTGTTGAGCAATCTGAGCATCCAAGCTCCTCCGATGGTTTACTGTAGGTCATTAAGGCGTCCTCTCTGCGCCTTATGCCATATGGAACATATTTGGCTATAGGGCCATCGCAGATTTGTCTTGGGAAACTTGTGGGAGCCAATCAAAGTTGGGCTCTCATAGACTTTACTATAGAGTGAAATAATACAAAAAATAAATATACTTTATTAAGTAGCATGTGAGGGGTCAAACTAGGTGTTTTTCAGGATTCTGAATCCAAGCATTTGTTTTGCACGAAAAACATTCCTTTCCGAGAAACGGACGCCACAAAACTGATGACGTCATTTCATGTGAGACTGTGATTACTGTGATTACATTTTCTTTACACCAGATGGGTACAAAAAAGAAGAAAAAAAAGAAAAAACAAGAAGGGTGACAGGAGTGAGAGCGAATAGTACCGAAGAAACATAACGCTTAGTTGGCACCACTTGAATCAACGTCACAGCCTGTTTTAGGATGTTTTTTTTTACCAAATACACCTAAGGGTGACGTCTTGGCTATCTGGCCGGTGATGTATATCGGACCAGTCACCCATATATGGAGATCCACGTATATGGAGATATCTGTAAGACCCCAAACATGCTTACTCAGTTATTCGTTAAGTGAAAGTCTTATGACGTCTATGACATCTGACATCATACATACAATCCCTTTTATGCCCATATATGGAGGTCCCTGTCTGTAGGACCAGCCACACAGATACAGGCTGCCTTGGCCATCTGTCTTGGCCATAAATGGATTATATTAGTGTGGTATGTGGCCGATGTGGACTCCATACATGGGCATTCCCATATCATAGATATGGGCTTAGTTAATACTGATGACATCAGGGATCTCCATATAAGGGCATAAAAGGGATTCTGTTAGTGTGGTTCCCCTGACATCTTCGTGTTGACAGATTGTCAAACCGAGCGGCACGCGGATCCGTGACACAGAGACAAGATGTGATGGTTTTCATAGTTAACTGTGACCTACGGTCGCAATAATACTTGACAAGTTGTGAGTTTGACAAGTTGTGATGTGAGCTTGTATGTAGATGGTCTACTCCCCCTGCATAGCGATGCTAGGGTTCAAGTGGTTAAACTTACTGAAGTGTGGGTGATCTTCAGGTTCCTCCTGTTTAATAGAAATGGCCCTGGCTGAGTCTGGAGAGTTCATCTTCTTCACCTGCAGTCTGGACTCCACACACTGGTCTGAAATGAAGCAATTCAACAAGGACGTTAATAACCTCAGAACTACTGGTGTCAGGAATATGAAAATAATGGTCTCAAGTGAAAGTAGCCAATCTGCTTTGAATGTTTCCGCAACCATGCTTCCTTCTATGCCCAAGCCCACCAACAATTATACTCTCCAGTCCACCCTTTACTGTTATGTGTCATGGGTTTTAGAAATGGTTTAATGTAAAACAGGGGAAGCATAGGATACAAATAATTGTAGTTTAAAAAAAGAAAATCACACCTAGTGCAAATCGAGAGGTGCTATTTATGAGTTAATTTCATTAAGCGCCATGCAAAGCATGGCCAATATGACCCTGGGCGGCGACGTCCAAAGAGGTAAATGGCCCCAGACACAAAAAGGGATTGACACTAAGGCTTGCCCACCTGCCCCCGGCAGGTAAATAAAACTTTCGGGCCGGTGAAGTTTGCTTTCAGGTTTCCCCGACTGGGCAAGTGCTCATTTGAGAGGGTACCAGTGTTTCCCCTAGCCAGAAGCTGAAGGAGTGGGGGAGAATTGTGTGTGTGGGGGGGGGGGGGGGGGGGGGGGCTTCTGAGCTACAGACCCATAAGGTTCTATTTGGTTCATAACTATCTATCATTTGGCTGGGGCCTGGGGACCCCCTGGAACTCCCTCAAGGACCCCTCGGGGTCCCCGGACCCCACTTTGAGAACCAATCCTACTCACCAGTGGTGGAAAAAGTACAGTATCAACATTCTAATGTAGACATACTGGGTTACAACTTACAAGTAGATGTAGAATAAAACATGTAGTGGAATGAGTAAAGGTACAAAAGTATTGGTGTCAAAATAAACTTAAAGATCCACTGTCACGCCCCGAAATTATAATAGTATGATACAGTAGGATACAGCAGGTCACGTGGTCTTTTTTAAAACGGTCTGAAATCTCTGAATCAAATGATCCCATCCCCCGTAGCGCAGCCCCCTCCACTCGGAGGAGTAGAGAGACCAGACAGGAGACAGCCTGGCCAGCAGATATGGGATTTATGGCTATTTGAAGTGAGCTGGATCTCTGAAATTGAGTACTTTTCCCACCACTGTTCCCTACTGTGAACCGAGTCATATCGTTCATTTCAAAGAGCCGTTCAAAAGACTTGATTCGTTCGCGAACGTCACATCTAATACTGGCCAGCCGGCAGCCGCACGGCACGCAGTTCGAGGATACTTGAGTTCGAGCGCAGTTGCCCAACTCAGTGAAAACATCGTGTTTTTCATTTCAATGAATAAACATAAACAAGCATATTCCCATGAACAATGGGGAAGTAACAACCAGTAACCACCGGAAATATAATTTCTATAGCCACAGATTTATATATAAATGTGTGTCTTTAGCTGGTTAGCTTTAGTGCTAGCCCAGCTAGCTAGCCCTGGGGGAGCAGAGAAGTTGTGAGGGCTGACTGAGAGCGAGCCTGCGGGCGATGGGAAGAAAATGTACATTGTGCAGACATACAGTAAGTAACAGTCAATTAATTAATTTGATTGGCTTATCGTGCATTCCCACAATGACATCAAACAAATATTAAGTTGTTTTTAATATAATTTCTTAAGGTGACAGTAACTCTTAAGGTGGCATAACCCCTTTAAGTACTAAAAGTAAAAGTTCTCAGTAATCATAACAGTTTCCAAATGTATAAAAAATGAAAACTTAAGTACTAAAAGTAAAAGTTCTCAGTAATTATAACAGTTTCCAAATGTATAAATTTTTTAAAATCCTTTAAAAATAGCAGATCTATAGCCATCATGTCATAAATGTAGTGGAGTAGAAGTAAAAGTATTGAGAATTTGAAATACTCCTATAGTACTTAAGTACAGTACTTGTAAAGTAAATGTAGACTACTAGTTTGTCTACTAGTTACTTTACACCACTGCTACACACTCTGTGTGTGCATGTATGAAAGAACAACAGCAAAGTTTATTTCTGACTAGTCAACAATGTTTGTTGCCTAATGACAGTGTTGGTGATGCATCCCTCGTTTCTATTCCACATCTAACCAGTGAGAGAATGACAACCGTGTTAGCACTTAGCTCTCTTTAGCATGCGACAAGTAAGCCTACTATTGCCCAACAGCGGTAAACTACATGATTCAGACCCGTCGCTGAGGCACTGCTTTTATCCACAGCCCAAATCTTCTAATTGTACACACCAGTAGCAAATATGCTAACGAGGGGCAAAGACGTAGTCAGCTCAGAATCAGAGGTGCTCAGCGCCACGTAGTATATGTCATTGTGTATTTTTAGGAATTTTTCATATAGATTCTTGTAAACCATGTTTTTTCTGTTCTATAGACCCAGTTGGATACATAAAAAACGGTTTACATTTTTTTCCCCCACTCTGGCCATGTTTTGACACCATGGCAATATAATGCTGTGTGTGCCTATATTTTGTGTCTGTCTGTATCTCTGTTGACATAATTTCTCCAAATCTGCCAAGCTGATCTTCACCAAATTTGGTGCATGAGTGTATGATGTGCCCCAGAAGACCCCATAACATTTTGGCAATGATTCTCCTATAGGTGGCGCTACAGCAACCAATTCAAAAAGCAAATTCATGATTACTTACAAGCTACCTGTCCAATTTTAATCAAACTTGCTGGGTTGTTGCACCATAGACTAGGGCTGTGAAAATGTGCCAAAAATAGCATTCGAATATTCGGCCGAAAATCCACCGTTGATTCGAATATTCGAAAATATCGAATAATTCGAAGCATTCGCAATTCGAAGCTGTTTATTCTAATCTTTTTTTCTTCTTTTTTTTTAAGAAACCTTTTTCTTTAATTATTTATTTTATTTGCATTGTTATATTGCTGTTGGTGTACTGACATATTAACGTGTTTATTATTGTGATGTGTTATCTGCTTATTGTAAATCGCTTTGGATTAAAAGCATCTGCTAAGATGCCTAAACTGTAAACTGTAGAGACAGTCGCGGTCGTGCAGCCAGGTCCGCGTTGGTCAGGGACGTGCCGTGCAAAGAATGTTAAGAGAGGCAGGGGCTGACATTTCTAAAAGGGCATTTTGGCGGACAATTCTCTCTTAAAAGGGCAGGGGCTCAAGCCCCGTTTGATGTCTGTGTGCACGCAGCTGCCAGCATAGCATCGTCGTTGCGAAGCGTCACACTCACAGCAGCAGCCTGTGATGGAGTTGGAACAACCACGACATGAAACGAGCAATTATAATCACACCAATGGAGTATGTTTTGGTTTGAACCAAATTAGGTAGTCTACAACTTCTACAAGAGTGTGACGGAGGGAGTTTTACCGTGGCTGCGTGCGGGGAGAATAACTCGTGAGAGAAGAAATCCATGCTTTGTGTTTTTCGGTGGAGAAGTCTCGTTGTCCGGCTTCCCGTCACTACCAAATGCGTCGCCCGTTTCAGATAGACTCGTTAATCATTCTGAATCAAGTTTAAAAGCACTGCAAGGCGAGTGCATCTCTCCACCGTCGGAATGGAGAGAGCTCCCCTCCCCTGCGCGGAGCGGACGACGGCCATGCAGTGACAGTATGAATGGAAAGTTAAGCAGCTGGAGGTTTATTCTTCGCCGTATGACGGTGTTGCTAAATAGGCACCCTTAATGTACAAGCCCACAGCGTATTGGATCAGCGACGCATTGTGGACTTGTAGATCAGCCCACTTTTGCAGCAGCTAATGGAGACTTCTGCCTTGCGAGACCAGGGACCTTTTAACGTTCCATGCGCCCAGAATCTCGCGAGAAGTGCGGTAGATTTTTTTTAATTAAATATAAATTAATTCGAAGCTCAAGATTTTACTTTCGAATATTCTTTTATTGTTAACATTCGAACGAATATTCGAATAAAGAATATTCTTTCACACCCCTACCATAGACTGAGGCACATGCCCAGCAAATTTGACCACAATCTACCTGTAGGTGGCGCTACAGCCACAGATTCAATATGCAAACACACAATGGTGCAAAAGCTACCAAACGATTTTTAACAAATAACTTATTTAATCAGAAACAGAAATTGTTTAATTTCAATTCAAAGGGTTTATTTGTCTCGAACCTTTGATAAAATGTGATAAAATGAATCCTTGATAATAAGAGAACTAAAATAATAATAATACCCAAAAGGAACGCTCAACAGTACCCATTCTCAACTTAACAAAGAATCAATCACTGTAGGCATCATCATCATCATCATCATCACTCTCAGCGTCGTCATTTGGAAGATTATTACATGAATCTTCTGCAGCTTCACATTTGCAGAGCTCTGTGCATGGAAGATTATTGACTTTGCAAGAACAGCGGCCGGTGCATTTGCTGGCAACACATGCACACTTGACTAGTTCTACGACGGCCTCTGGTGCAGGTGGAAACTTTGAGACTACAGGGACACAACTTCCATCCGTTTGCTGCCATAGTGGATCTAAAACCTTTGGCTGAGCTGCAATGTCTTGTGCTCATACATTGGCTTGCCAATGTGCTCGCAGGATATGTTCTATGATGGACCCTTGCATTGGACATATCTTTTCCACACCTTGATTGGCCTTGAGCTGTTTAGACATACATCTGCTCCAATGAGGCTAGGTGCAAGAGCCAATTCTGATCACGAGTACTTCGTATGAACTGGAGAAGATTGTTGACCTGCTTCATATATATATATACGAGCCCATTTGTACATCGGGTACTTCTCATTCTCACTGTCAAATTGGTCAAGTTCCATCAGCTGCAGATCAGATATCATGTTGACCAGTGTGCCATGGGCTTCAGAAACACCTAGTCCATTTTCACACGCTTTTCTCTGATCTTCGAGTGCAGACGTCAGTTTCTGGTGTAGCACTGGGTGCTGTTCGAAGAATGCTTCAATCCACAAGTCAAATAGAACTTGCAGTGTGATCTGGTGAGCTTCCAAGGCTCTGTTGTGGTGCTTGCCATTCAGTATTTGTACAACTGTAACACTGCTATATAGACCGGATTCAACCCAAGCTTCATCCAGACCACTCCCTTCAAGGGTTGCTCCGAGACATCGTACAGCACACAGCACGACACGGAAGGCAGTAAGGCACCTGAACTTGCTATGATGATGGATTGGAACTGTTGGTCAAGGAAGCTCAGTTTTCTAACTCTTTCGTACAAGTCCATGTCTAACCAAACAAGTATAGGCTCAACATCCTGAGTGTCTTCCATCATCAACTTGTTGAGCTTGTAGAGCTGAGTCAATGCTGTAGTAAGGGTTGTCCATTCATGGGCTGGTGCATTTATGAGAGGCAGTGAATGCACTCGGACAAGTGTCATAGATTCAGTTTTGGTTGCTGACACACGCATAAGTGAATTGTATGCCGTCCAGACAAGCACAGGCTGTTGTTGAACATGACTGTCATCATGCGACTCGGCTGGGTCACTTGTTGGTTTGGCATCAGTGCGATCGATCGGAATGGCGAACCAACAGCTAGAACATCAGTTGCAGGTATTTTGATCTCCTTCTCATTCATTCCCAATTTGAAGTGTGGATATTGTGGACTGTTGTGAGGCTTAGGAGCCCCTTTTATCCAGCTTGATATCAATGGGATGACAGTCTTGGGTACATCCTCCAATGGCCCTGTTCCATTGCTCTGTGTGGGGATTGCATACTCTGTTACTTCCGCATTTTCCTCCCTTCTGGGTTCCTGTTGATACACAGCCATAGCTGTTGCATGGAATGAATTTCTTTCATTGTATGTATCAACATCTGCATCCAGGTTGTCGATGGAGAAACGCAGCCACTTCTTATTTTGTAGTCCAGGTGGTAGATAGCTTCCATTATTACTCTCCATATTCCTCTGTACTCCTTCTGAGATTTGAGCAACACACTGCTTGACTCGTCTGTATGGAACTCCTATACCGGCATGAGAAAGTAAATTGGACAGTTTCTGGCTTCTATATTTGTGTTCACAATACAGTGAAATGCCGAGTGTGATAGGAGTTTCAATTGTCGATCGAAATGTTGCATCTGGGGTCTTTGGGTCATGCAACATTTGACTATTAGATTTGTGGGCTTGAACAATCTGCTGAGATATGATTGATGCAGATCATCGTCCTGAAAGT
Source organism: Nannobrachium achirus (assembly GCF_963921795.1). Classification (NCBI taxonomy): domain Eukaryota; kingdom Metazoa; phylum Chordata; class Actinopteri; order Myctophiformes; family Myctophidae; genus Nannobrachium; species Nannobrachium achirus. The sequence goes on along the minus strand of NC_137821.1, from coordinate 52,551,305 downwards.
CCTGTGTTTGATTCTTGAATCTGTTGCTGTAGCGCCACCTATAGGTGGATTGTGGTCACATTTTCGTAGGTTGTGCCTCAGCTCATGATGCAACAACACATCAAATTTGATAAAAATTGGAAGAGTAGTTTGTAAGTAACCATGAATTTGCTTTTTTAATTGGTTGCTGTAGCGCCACCTATGGGCCGATCATGGTGGAAATTTTAAGGGGTCTTCTGGGACATACCATACACTTGTGCACCACATTTGGTGAAAATCTGCCAGGCAGATTTGAAGAAATGATGTCGACATAAATACAGACAGACATAAAATATTGCCTCACACTGCCATATGTTGCCATGGTGCCAAAATAGTGCCAGGGTGGGGGAAAAAAATGTAAACCATCTTTTTTGTGTCCTACTGGGTCCATAGAACAGAAAAAACATGGTTTACAAGAATCTATATGAAAAATTCCAATAACTTCTTTTTGCTACATAACTACATACACTAACGAGGCAGCTGCCTGACTGACTGACTGACTGACTGGACTTAATGAGAGAGGGGAGGGGGAGAAACTAGACATATACATCTCCTTCCAACCGTATGTAAGCGAGAGAAGTTAGAACGATATGCTTCACATGAGCGCTACATTGTCGTGGGGGGAAAAACATCTTAAAAAAAAAAAAAAAAAATCTAAAAAAAAAAAAAAAAAAAAGTGAAAGTGAAAATCATACAGTGGCGGCCCTATTTGAAGCAGCGGCGGCCCACCACTGCTTAATGCATGTAGGGGAAACACTGGGGTACGCAACCGTCTACACACAACCTGAGATATCTCTCTAAATACCTGAATGTGGCCAGCGTGCTCTGTCTTCTGGACTGTGGAATGTAAAATAAGAGCACTGTTTACCTGTAATGTTCTGTTTTTACTGTTGCTACACTTAAAAATGTAAAATAACAAGTGTGAAACCATAGCCATTTTAAATCATAGCTATGTAGGTATCAGTTATTTGGATTTGTAAGTATTGAGGTACAGTATGACATTTTTTATCGCACAGACCCAGAAAGTTAAGAAATACATGTAAGTGTTAAATTGAGCGGTAATTAAAATATAATGGATGATTTACTTTATGGGCAAGTGGGCATAACCTTTGGGCAAGTAGAACATGACCTGTACTTGCCCGACGGGTAAGTGCCTCTGAGACCTGCACATATTATTATATATTTTTTTGATTGGTTCAGGCTACGTCGCAACGCAATGGCTGATGCTCCAAATGCGGACATCAAGCGGTCCATCGTTATTTTGACCTCATGGTGGCGCTAGAAGATCAAGGTCAATGGAAAACTTGGTTAGGGTTAATCTTCCATGAAGCATGAATGCTGATCATGCAAGTTTCATGACAATCTGCCCATTACAGATTGTCATGAAGTGGAGAGTTTGGCCAAAAGATGGCGCCAGAGGAAAGGCCATTTAATCTAGGATTAATCTCTGCAGCACCAAAGTATTTATTTTTATTTTTTATTAATAGATCTCTATTCGGATAGGAATTGCCTTCATAAACACATTAGCACTACTGTAACACTCCCCCTTCCCTCAATGACCATACATGAAGCTAGATAGCATTTTTAGGTTTTACCTAAAACTGCTAGTGTTCTACCTGACATACTGTAATATCATGCTTATTTTGACGTGTATTACCTGCTTATTGTCGCTTTGGATTAAACTCTAAACTGTTAACATCGCTGCAGAAAGACAAGATTTAGGTTTTAACTGTTATAATTCATAACCTTTAAGGTACTTTTTCACCACAATACGTTTTGCATTTTGTCTTTATGTGGGAAATATAATTAATATCATAATGTTATTATCGCTCTGGATTAAGAGTGTTTGCTAAATGCAACACTAGAGTTTTATTTTTATTTTTTAATCTAGGGTTGCAATACCTCCCATAGGCAGCCAATGCATCAAAACAGTTTTTTGCTATCTGATTGTATTAAACGACTTCAAACTCACCAATATTGGGGCTGTAATATGGAAAGCTTTGAGTATCGTCTTTCTATCTGCAAAGTGTTTGTTTCATAAAAACCCAACGTAGACATGTTATGAGTTATATCTGACTGACAATAACAATAAATCCGAGCAGACATGTTTTTTTTCCCTACGTTTTGAACTTCGGAAGCGCCGCTGCCTCCTACTTACAATAACATGAATAATACAATGTCATCCATGGTGATGACTGCATTCAAACACGCACTGACATTTGGGGCCTCAACTGCTATGTGCGAGAATGCTTTTTCCACGCTGAAGAATGTATTTTCTGAGCACCGACGCAGCATGCTGCACACACGAAAAGCCAATCTGATCCAACTGGCATTCGAGAATGACCTCAGTTCTCAAACAGGAGAATGCAGCTCTACTGAGTAAAGCCTGACAAGGGCGACATCAGATTTTGTATTTATTTTTTGCTTAAAAGCCTATTTGATTTTTTCATAGGCATGTCGCATATGTATATATTTGTATTATTACTATTATACATTTTTACAATTTTTACTTTTTTACTATTGAGAAGCAGACTTTAACTGTTTTTATTTTGACTCTTGCTTGGCAATGTAAAAAGATGTTTTCTCATGTCAATAAGCCAATAAATCACCTTTGAATTGTAATGTAATTGTATGCCATTACTTTTTGCATAGCTTTTCGGCGTCAAGCCTTTCTCAGCGTGGGAGGAACTTATCAAGATAATATCAAATATAACTAGAAGCAGTGCTCTTCCGAGCACAGGTCTCCACCAGGCCGTGCGTCCTGGTGGTGCAATCCTGCAAACTTTGGAAGCTAATATTAGCCAATCAGGATGGCATATGAAATATCAGACGGATCGGACTTGATCACATGACTATAGAGATACTGTGTACCGATTTGCGTGATTTTTGGATAAAATCTCAAGGAGTAATATCCAAAAATGTGTTTTACATAAGTCGGCCCAAAGGTGGCGCTATAAAAGGCTTATGTGAAAAATGCAGGGCAAATGTTTATCCTTAGCTTCTAGGGAGTGCGCTTGCAAAGTTTGAAACTGATCGGTGGAGTTATAGGTAAAACCACAAATCGGCCTGTTATAGCGCCACCATGAGGCTGATTTAAAAAAAATAAGTTGCGTTTCTTCCTCGGCCTAGTGGGAACGTGTGTGCGCGATTTCATGATAATCGCACTTTGCGTTTGTGATTTGAGGCATTTTGTTCAAAACGGCTCAATCCTACAAACTTTGGAAGCCAATCTTAGCCAATCAGGATGGAATATGCAAAATCGGATAGATCCGTGTCGATCACATGACTGTCGAGAGACTGCCTACCGATTTGTATGATTTTTGGACAAAATCTGTAAGAGTAGTGCACAGAAATGTGTTTTGCGAACATCGGCCACTAGGTGGCGCTAGAAAAGGCCCATTTGAAAAATCTAGGGCAGAGGTTCTAGATTGGCATCCAGGGAATGTGTGTGCTCACTTTGGCAGCGATCGGGCCAACGGCAACTGAGATTAGGTGCTCACAAACTGCGAGGACGCACGGACGGCCACAAACTTTGGAAGCCAATCTTAGCCAATCAGGATGGAATATGCAAAATCGGACAGATCCGTGTCGATCACATGACTGTCGAGATACTGCCTACCGATTTGTATGATTTTTGGACAAAATCTGTAAGAGTAGTGCACAGAAATGTGTTTTGCGAACATCGGCCACTAGGTGGCGCTAGAAAAGGCCCATTTGAAAAATTTAGGGCAGAGGTTCTAGATTGGCATCCAGGGAATGTGTGTGCTCACTTTGGCAGCGATCAGGCCAACGGTGACTGAGATTAGGTGCTCACAAACTGCGAGGACGCACGTTTTGCGAACATCGGCCACTAGGTGGCGCTAGAAAAGGCCTATTTGAAAAATTGAAGGCAGAGGTTCTAGATTGGCATCCAGGGAATGTGTGTGCTCACTTTGGCAGCGACCGGGCCAACGGCGACTGAGATTTGGTGCTCACAAACTGCGAGGACGCACGGACGCACGGACGCACGGACACACGGACGGACACACGGACGGACGGAGGGGAAAACATACTCCCCCCCAAGCCTTCGGCTGGTGGAGACAATAATAAAACAAAGCTTCCGATTGTTTTGCTAATGCTGATTGTTGGTTTAATTGTCTGGCTGTCGTTGCCGTTCACAACTGGTAAAAACCTAGCCCAACCCTACCCTCCCTGCCCCTTCCTTGTATATACTGTACATACTGATTGTTTAGACTTACTGTTACCTGCCCCTTCCCTGTATATATTGTATATACTGTACTTACTGATTGTATAGACCTACTGTTTTCTTTTTTTTCTTTACATATCTACTGCATAGTACTGTGTTCTATTTGTCTGTCATTCAATGTTATATGAGATACTTTAATGGTTTCCTGTTGAAATAAGCTTAGTCTTTTCATGGATCTCCTTTTAGTAGACCTTGTACCAGTGAACTGTACCGTCATGAATCTGTACATTTTCCTATGCAAACTTCTAATAAAGCCTTCAATCAATCAATCAATCAAAAGCCTGCACAGTGGGCACAGTCTATATATAGACAGGCTACAGGGGGCGCTGCTGCAGCTGCCACGCTTTATTGGACATACATTTTCTTTTTAAATATAATGGCCATCCTTCACTTAAAAGGGGGGCACCCTCAGCCATTGTGGGCACCAGCCGGCCTGCCTCCTAGTTACATTTAGAACCATGAGCTGGTACACAGGACCGCTCAGTGACTTCCCACGAGAAAAAAAATAATCATAACATGTAGCCTGGCTCCAGCCAATAGACCCGCCCACACTCTGAGTGAACTGGCGTCGAGTCGGAAATCAGGCTACATAACATGTCTACGGTGGGTTATGACTCCAAGCTTTCCATACAGCCCTTAATATTAAATAATTTCGACCACACGGTCACTGGGACACCTACACTACACGAGAACAACAACAACAATAAAACAACAACGTACCTTCTCCCAGAATTATCCTGGTAGAAAACACACTTTAACGCCTCTAAAGTAGGGATTCCAGTCTCCACTGCTTTAGTAGCTTCTTTGAACTTGGTGTGTAAAATAAATTGCGACTGCGAGCCAGCCTGTCACATCACATTGCTTTGTATGCTGGCTGACAGTGGTTGAGGCTCTGGTAGCCCTGAATACAGGACTCTCATATACATGAGAGTCCTGGTGCCGCCTCAACATGAGGAGTAGTGGGCAATCGAGCCCTCAACGGTTTGAGCTAGGAACGTCAGATTTCAAAAATAAACTGCTTACCCAAGCCAACTTTGCTAACGATTTGACGCCGCACAACGTTCATTACACGCCGCTCCCCGGTTGTTGAATAAAACGCATTTTTGTCCGAAATTATTTTGCTTAACATAGGACGTCCGCCTCTAGTGGACAGTCGCGTCATCGCATCATCTCCGTTCACTACAATGATCAACCGGAGATGACGCGACTGTCCACTAGAGGCGGACGTCCTATGTTAAGCAAAATAATTTCGGACAAAAATGCTTTTTATTCAACAATCCGGTAGCGGCGTGTAATGAACGTTGTGCGGCGTCAAATTGTTATCAAAGTTGGCTTAGGTAAGCACTTTATTTTTGAAATCTGACGTTCCTAGCTCAAACCGTTAAGGGCTCGATTGCCCACTACTCCTCATGTTGAGGCGGCACCAGGACTCTCATGTATATGAGAGTCCTGTATTCAGGGCTAAGGCTCTGGCTGCTAATGATGCTAATGCTCATATCATATGTTGTTGGAAGAGACTAACTAACACAGTCTTACTAGTTTACATAGAAAGGAGACATTAGTGGATTGGATTCACTCACTGTGACGCAGACGCGTGAATTGGGAACTAAGCGGAGGTTTTGGCCAAACACGCCGTCCTGAGTGTTTGTTAAATTTAAACCATGCTTTAAACCCGGACGAGAGAAGGTGACGGAAACGGTCCCCGTCCAGTGGCGTCAGTTCGTAAAAGGCTAAGGTATGGCAACATATTTGGTGTCTTGCACGCGCGCGAAGACACCATAGTACCTAGCAACAGACACAATGCAGTTATTTAAAAAATGCTCCCTCTGTAACCAAGGTATAGCAGCTGTCATAGCTTGCCATACCCAATTGACGCCTCTGTCCCCGTCCTTCCCTCTATCTTGTCCGGGTTGAAACACGGTACACCCATTCAATTCCCCCCCAGAAGTAGGCTACCAAAATTGCTGGTTTTGATTGATTGATTGATTGATTGATTGATTGATTGATTGATTGAATATTTTATTTGCAGTTCGCATAGGGAAAGTGCAGGACAGTTGGCCTACAGTTCAGATACAAGGTCTAGTATTACTGTATTAGGATTTAAAGTTAAACCCAAGAAAGCATGGGGCTTGTTTGATAACTGGTCTACTCACTGTGTACTTTTATCCCACTACATTTATTTGAACATTTTAGTTAGGCTACTAGTTACTTTTCAGATATAAGTTATAATATTTTAAAACATACATTAACCACTTTAGCCATGTTTTATACCTAGCCAATCTACAAGCTCACAACGCGTCGCATCGCAGCACGTTGTGAGCTGTTGTAGATCGGCTATTTTCAAACATTTTGTACTTTTACTTTTGGTACTTTAAAGGAGGACATCACCACTTTTTAACCTATCTTCATATATAATTGAAGATAGGTTTTCTTTTTGATTGATTGATTGAAGACTTTATTAGAAGTTTGCATAGGAAAAGGTACAGTTTCATGACGGTACAGTTCACTGGTACAAGGTCTACTAAAAGGAGATCCATGAAAAGACTAAGCTTATTTCCACTGGAAACCATTGAAGTATCTCATATAACATTGAATGACAGACAAATAGAACACAGTACTATGCAGTAGTTAAAGAAAAACAAAAAAAGAAAACAGTAAGTCTGAACAAACAGTATATACAAAGAAGGGGCAGGGGAGGGTAGGGTTGGGCTAGGTTAATTTTTTTACCAGTTGCGAACGGCTGCTGCCTGTAAGTGGTTTTTCAGGGCAATTTTAAAGGATGCTAGTGATCCACACTCCTTTATGGCCTTCGGTAAGGCTTTCCACATTTTGGTGGTATAGCAGAAAAACGAGTTTGACCCTTTGTTGGTTTTTACTCTGGGTTGGAAGTGATCTGTGGCGCTGCCTCTGGTGTTATAATTATGGACATCCTTAATGTTTATAAAGTATTTTGACAGGTACTTGGGTATCATAGTGGTGTAGTGTATCTTGTACACCAGGCCTAACCTCGCCTACCAGGCTTTCTCCCGGGAGAGAGCCTGGTGTTCGTTCACAACAGACCGTTTGGGTTCCGCCTAAAGCGCGGAAACCACTAGAAGAAGCGGCGTCGCTTTGATTTGGTTCCCTCCGTTTGTTTCCCCAATCCCTTTTAAAATGCTGGAATAGCCTACGTAGTCTTGCCAGTCGCTACGAGTTGGATTAAAAGATGCACATACCAAACGAATTTTTCGAAAGCAAAACTACGCCCCATCAAGGTGTTTATTAGGTCGGCCCTAAAAGTATGTCCTTGGGTGCAGGGGAATATTTTGGGTTAAAACTGAATCCGGTTGATAGTTCCGGCCAAAGTGTAGTCCGTCTAGGACTACAACATTACGTAAAGTGGTTTCCGCTACCGACCGGATCAAACCCTGTAAAGTGAAGGGATCCCAGACTACACCAGGCCCATTGCAAGTTGCTGTACTCTGTCATCTACTCTGAGCCACCCCACTCTTAACTGGTGAGTAGCAGTGAGGTGAGTCTGATAGGGAAGGTTAAGCAGAACCCTAATTAGTTTATTCTTTTTCTTTTTCTCTCATTGGAGGGTTGTGGCTTGTGGGCAGGTCAGAAACCCATCGTCTTGTGACATCATCGATTGGGAATCCAAGCTAATAGAACATTTCTACTCCTGAAAAGTTCCAATGTTAAAGTGGAAGCCATTGTTCTCACGATACTAAAAATCAAAATATTTTTTTCAAAAATATTGATACATTTTTTTGGGGGGAAATTGATGATGTCACAAGACGATGGATTTCTGAACTTCCCACAGCTCTCCTAAGAGAGCTTGAAGTGGCAAAAAAACAAAGTGGCATAGCAGATGGTTTTAGGATCCTATAGGCTACGCTTTCCTAAATCTGTGTTGCCAAAATACCAATTATAGGGAAATAGCAACAACACGGCCACGGCCACACCTCCATGCGCAAAGAACGGAGTCGGCATAATGGGCAGAGACTTTCACGGTGTAGATTGGGGTCCCAAAGAGAAATAATTGTTCCATTTGTACACTCTCTGAGTTACAGACCCCTAAGGAATCATTTTGACCCCTGGTGGGCCCCAGGCCAGACATTGAGAAGCACTGATTTATACTCTCCATTGTTGTTGTTGTTTTTACCCAATCAAACATATTATGGGCAGAAAATACGGGGAAAATAGCTGATCTACAAGCTCATAACACATCGTGATATGGCAAATTGTCAGCTTGTAGATCAGTTATTTTAGCAGGTGGGGTGGGGCAGGGAGGGCGATATGTTTATGCTGTGAAGTTTCTTTATTATTTATGATATAAATAATAAATACAAATATTAACACAAAAAAAATAAATGTAATGATCAATCAAATTAATAAAGTGATACGTAAAGGGATATATGGAGAGTGATGCAGCTACAGTAACATGTATATGGGATTGTTTGGGGTTGAGGGCAGGGGTGTCACAAGGGGGGGAAAGGTGGGGCTGAGTTACCAGGGCCCAAGGTGGAGGGGCCTTCATTATTTTATACTTTAGCTATTGAAAAGTAGCAGATATACAAGCTCGCAGCACGGCTGTGAGCTTGTAAATCTGCTATTTTTCAATAGTTTAAGCACAAAATAATGCGTAATAATGTGTTCCCAGTCTAATGAAATAACATTCATGGGGGGCCCGCAGTGAATCCTTGTACCCAGGGCCCAGGATTTGGTGCGACACCCCTGGTTGAGGGTGAATAGTTCACCTCCAAAATGACTTTTTATTATCGATTACTTTCCCGAAGGAGACTTGAGTTCAATAATATTATTGTTTCAATAATAAAACTTTTCCTTTAAATACAAAAATAAACGTGATACATAAAAGTGAAAATACCCAATTTTGTAGATCGGCTATTTAAGATCAGCGCTGGTTGTGGGTTTTTACCTCTGATATACTTACTGTACAATATAATCTCAAACCCCTGTCTTCTATGAACCAAGATATTATGAGAGATGTGATCAAAGGTTATTTATACTTGTTGAGGGAATTTATTGTTGCAGCAGCATAGATAGACCAGAAAAAAAGGAGTAGAGGCACTGTGTAACTGTAAGTATTACAGTAAACAGAAAAATCTCAATATAAAGCATGTAACATAAATACATGCTTATACACAGGGACCGCTAAGGTTCAAAAGTGCAACATATTCCAGTGGGATTAGGCATTAAAACGCCTGTGTAAGTACATTAAAGTGCTGAAACATGGAATACCGCACAGAGGGAAATTAATGATCTCAGAGACCTGCTCTTGAAGACGTACTGTCACTTCATTACGTTTTAGTTAGTGCCAGAGGAGGCTATTATTGTCGGTAGGAAGACCAGAAATACCTGTTAAATGCTGTTCCAAAGACAAGCACACCCAAAAGACAGGGAGGAGCTACGCACTGAACACACAAGCGTCATTGTATCAGATTAGCATTAACCTAATGTCAACACTTCAGCTCACTGGGGTTCTGATCAACTTCTTACACAGACCTCTGAGTCGCTTTAGGGAGGCTTCGACCATCAGAAACCTTTGCTCCTATACAGTAACTGACCTGTCCTCCCCCTCAGGTGAGTGACTATATGGCTAATTAGGCCAAATATAGCAACAAAGAATGGCTTTAGGAATGTTATTGTGCCTCTTGCACAAAGTTAAACCTGCTTGTTGAACTAGACAAGGAGCTGTTGAGCTTTAAATCAAGTGATTCGTCATATATACAGAGACATTGGTTGCGTAAATGGTAGTGTGTAAACTTGAAGTAAACCCCCCAGACAGGCATCAAAGCTGGTTGTAGGTGGCGGTTATACAGAATATTTATTTCGTACTGTGAAAGTATAATGGCGGACAGATTGTGACATGTTCCACTTTTACCATGGAATAAGGGCTATGTAAGCTCCGTGCTACTATAGCAGGGGTGGGCAGCATTTATTTCCACAGGGCCACAATGACTTTGACAAAGTCTGTGAAGGGCCACTTATTTTACAATTGAAACTTGAAATACATAACACACAAGAATTATGTTAAAACTGCTTGAATTTGGTAGACATATGCCATGCATATTGCTTTACAATGAGGTCCTTTCAAGAGAGCTGTACTGTACTGTATCACTCTGTACTCTGCCCTACAATAAAAAATATTAATAGTCACATAAAATAATCTGCGTCAATGCCGTATCAACTTTGAAATGAGGCCTATATATTTTATACTGTATCTTATCTTTTCTGATATGCACCACTTCATAGGTCACTGATAAAACACATGGCATGTTATAAATATGGACTCAAGGTTGACTGTTTTACTGTTAAATTAAAAAGGAAATGCAGTACTAAAATGGTAAATATGAATTACTATTAACTGGAGACAACTTAAATCAATTTGTTACAAAACTGTTAACATATGGCAACCTTTTAGAATGTAGATTTAGTTTTAAATTTTCATTTCTTTTTTGGGGGCAGGTCATTTTTGATTGAGATGGTCAAAGGGCCGGGCCGGGTCTTGCCCCCAGGCCGTATGTTGCCCATGTGTGTACTTAATAGGCTACAGATGAGGCTCTGCAACTTCCTTCATACAGACTGATGGGAGCTCTGCTCAATAACATTTTCAATCTAAAGCCAGACACTAATAGAACAATAGAGGGTATGCACATGCATAAAGTGAGTGGCAAATCGAGTGGCAAAGTCATTTAACATTGTTTAATGCAGTGTTTCTCAAACTTTCAAATTTCAAGGTCTCTCCTTATCTCTGACAGTGTACAAATGAGAAATGAGAAATGACTGAGAAACTAAATGAAGCCGTTAGGGTTCATTCGGTTCCATTAGTACACTAGCTGTCAGAGTTACAGACGTGTATGGGTCAATTTAGACCCCCCTAAAGGAACCCACAGAGTCCCTGGAATCCACTTTGAGAAACACTGGTTTAATGCAATCAGATAGGACTTGTCTGTTTGGATGTATCGGCTGTCATGGCCAGAAAGCAGCTTTTTGCCACTCAGTAGGCGTTCCCACATAACTTCTGGGTATGTATGATGGTGATGTTACACGCATACCCTCTAAATGGTAAATGGTGCATTTATATAGCACTTTTATCCAAGGCGCTTTACATAGATTGTGCATTACATTCACCCATTCACGCACACATTCATACACGGGTGGCGGAGGAAACCATGCTACCAACCATGGCACCAACCTACTCACCGCACCGGGAGCAACTAGGGGTTCAGAGTCTTGCTCAAGGACTCTTCGACATTAACTCAGGGGGAGCCAGGATTCAAACTGGGAACCCCTCGTGTTCTAATAGCGGTTTCTCTACCCCTGAGCTATGCCGCCCCTCTATATCTGTCGATCTCTACAGTGTGTGTGTGTGTGTGTGTGTGTGTGTGTGTGTGTGTGTGTGTGTGTGTGTGTGTGCGTGTGCGTGTGTGTGTGTGTGTGTGTGTGTGTGTGTGTGTGTGTGTGTGTGTGTGTGTTCACCAAAGGTGAAAGAGAAAATATGAGGCTAGTCTTTCAGGGAAGTGCAACAAATGTCATTCTTCCAGGAAAGTGCATCATAAGTATGAATGACGTATTAGCCAAGGTGTAAACTCTAAAATCGACCTGTATTTCCCCAACCACCCACCGGGCCCCAGTGGTGGGAAAAGTACAGCAATGTACTGTAGAAGTACTCTGTTACAAGTAAAAGTCCTTTTGTACAAAAGTATTGGTATCAAAATTTACCAAAAGCACAAAGTACTCATTATGCAGAAAGACCCATTTCACATGTCGTAAAATCTTTTGAAAATAGCAGATCTACAAGCTCACCATGTGTCCCATTGCGATGCATTATGAACTTGTTGATCGTCTTTTTTCAAACGTCTGAAATGTTTATTAATATGTGTTTTGCAATAGCTGATAATCTAAATCTGCAAAGTAACTAGTAACTAATGTTTTCATATTTTTTGTAATGGAGTAAAAAGTACAATATTTGCCTCTGTAGTGGAGTAGAAGTAAAAGTATTGAAAATTGGAAACATTCCAGTAAAGTAACAATTCCTCAAAGGTGTAGCCTACTTACTGTAAGTGTTGTACTTGAGTAAACATACTCAGTTATTTTACACCACTGCCAGGCCCTAAGGTGCTCCTCTTTGTCTTGGGCTGTCGTTGCTGTTAGGATTTATTGTCGTTGTATTTTTTGTTAGGCTGGGGCAGTGTTTCGGTGGTGGTGCCACAGACCTTTGGTGTGCCCTTTGAGATGCTTTGGTGTTCCCTTTGAAATTTGACAGTGAAATCAAAACCTTTTTAATACCTCAAGAAAGGAAAGAGTAATCAACAAACTATATAAAAACTGGTGAAACATTGGCCAAATTGTAAAATAATATAAGAAAGAGGTGAACATTTTTAAAATAGCCACACACCGTATATCTAGGTGTGCCCGGGGATCTTTTGGCTAAGAATAGTAGATGACCTTTGCCGCCTATCACTCCCCATCTCTTCCCCCATTTCTTGTCAGTCTACTGTCCTATCAATAAAGACATAAAAGCCCACAAACAAATCTTAAAAAACTAAAAAAATTGTGACCTGGCAGAAAAAAAGGTTTGGAAACACTGGGCTAAGTGTTAAAATGAAGACTTGAGGAGGAGTAATGAAATGTGTATTTGCGAAGTTAGGGTGCCGGAACAATGGTCATTCTGTCTCTCACTTTATTTACTGAACCATTTTGATCTCTTATCACAACTCCAGCTCCGGTGTAGCAGCATTCATTGTGTCATTTCACTGCCAGTGTTTATTTAGCACGCACACACTCACACAGGCAGCATGCACGCACACACTATAAATAAGACTAATTCCTAAATATGTACCACTTAGTCGAGTCGCTTGTATAGTTTGACTCATAAATAATTAAGCATGATCGTAGACATGTATTTGTGTTCATATAGAATTATTCTTCTCTTCTATCACAGTTATTAATATCGTCTCTGTCGGGTGGAAACCTCATTATTTTTGATGATATTTTCTGCATAGCACTGTGTTTTATTTGTCTGTCATTCAATGTTATAGTAGTTAAAAAAGGAACCCCAATTGAAACAAGCCAAAGGCTTTCCTGTGGTACTGTCATGTACCTTTTCCTATGCATCTAAAGTCTTCAATCAGTCTATCTATCAATCAAACCAAAACTGTTACTTTTCAGGATTCAAATGAAAACATTAATAAAAAAATAAATAAAACACACACAAAAAGTTAGAAGATGGTGATAAGAGGTTTCTCCCCGACAACAACGATATGTTTAAGAAAAAATTAAATGTTTGTTAAAATGTCCTCCAAAGCATGGCCTCGGCGCTGAGCGAGGAGCAGTTCCAGTGCTGCATCTGTCTGGACATCTTCACCAAGCCCGTGTCCATCCCGTGTGGTCACAACTTCTGCCTGGACTGCATTCAAGGCTACTGGGACACCAAGGACACCTTCGAATGCCCGCTGTGCAAGGAGAGCTTCCGCCGCCGCCCCGAGCTCCGGGTCAACACAGGCTTCGCCGATATCACAGACAACTTCAAAAGGTCCACCTACCATTATTTCTTTTTTCTTTTGTTTAAGGTCTTTTGTTTGGGGCTTTTATGCCTTTCTTGATAGGGGGACTGCCCATAAGACCTACATCTCATTAGTCCTACATCTCATCTATCTATAAATGCGAGAAGTCTCTGCGTGTGTGTGTGTCTGTAATCCGCGTATCTCGAGAACCGTTCGTCCCACCGGCTTCAGATTCGGCACGCGCGTTCCCCGCCGCGGCACGGAGTGCAGTGCCGGGTCTCGACCCGACCCGACGCGCGGTTTTCCCGAACCGGCGCGAAACGTTCGGAATCTCCTTATGCGGGGTTGATTGTTGACATCAGGCTGTTTCTGAGGAAATCGGCGAAAGCTCTGACTCATTGTGACATCACTTCATAAAAGGCTCTGACATCACGTACGCCACATGAGTCAACAAAAAATCTCTGTGAGTGTGTATGTATGTAGGTAATCCGCGTATCTCGAGAACCGTTCGTCCCACGGGCACGCGCGTTCTCCATATATGGGCATAAAATGAATGCCCCCATATATGGGCATAAAATGGATAAAGGGACACAGACAGACAGATTCAGAGATCTCCATATATGGGCGTGAAATGGACGCAAATAGACAGATATCTCCATATATGGGCATAAAATGGACCCAGAACTATATGGACGCAAATGGCATATATGGGCATAAAATTTACGCAGAATCACAAAGATCTCCATATACGGGCATAAAGGGACACAGACAGACACACAGACAGACGGATACAGAGATCTCCATAAATGGGCATAAAATGGACGCAAATGGCATATATGGGCATAAAATTTACGCAGAATCACAAAGATCTCCATATACGGGCATAAAGGGACACAGACAGACAGATTCAGAGATCTCCATATATGGGCGTGAAATGGACGCAAATAGACAGATATCTCCATATATGGGCATATATGGGCATAAAATGGACCCAGAACTATATCTGCAGTGATCTCCATATATGGACATAAAATGGACGCTGACAGACAGACAGATAACAGATATCTCCATATATGGGCATAAATGGACACAGGCAAACAGATGGTCAAAACGGGTCCTATGACAACAGGTATAATGGGGTTTGCATTAAAGGGCGGGGCATTCATTCCCTATTTACATTGTTCCGAGTTGGCCAGGTCGCCGACTAGACGCTGGGCCGCCCGAAAGTTAGTCCTAATTTGGTTAGGGTTAGGTTTTAAGTTTAGGTTTAGGCATCGTATTTTCACCAGGTTAACATTCACCAGATTCAGACTAATGGGATGTAGGAACAATGAGATGTCGGACCAATTCCATGGCACCTCTTGATAGGACAGTAGACTGACAGGAAATGGGGAGAGAGATGGGGAGTGACACGCAGCAAATCTGGTCGGGATTGGGACTCGAACCAGCGACACACTGTCATTCTACACTGAGCCCATATGCGCCTGGACCGGTAGGCCAGCGGGCACCCCCTTGTTATTGTTGTGAGTCTCCCCTTAACTTTGTCAGTGTACAAATGGAACCAAATGGACCCTAACACTGTCAACGTTACAGACTTGTATGGGTCAATTTAGACCCCCCCTAAAGGAACCCACAATGTCCCTGGAATCCACTTTGAGAACCACTGGTATAAAGTAACCAAGTACATTTGCTCAAGTATCGTAGGACTACTTAAGTACTTATAGGTACTTTTACTTGGAGTTATTTCCAATTTTCAATACTTTTACTTCTACTCCACTACATCTCAGAGACTTTACTCCACTACAATGACTGTATTAGAAAACTTTGGTAACTAGTTACTTTGTGGATTTTGATTATTATTACAGACATTAACCACTTCAGCCCTATTTAAACTTTCTCAAAATATATATATATTTTTTTAAATATATTTTCTGTCATAGCATCTGGAATGGGGCATTGTGCACAATGAGTACTTTTACTTTTGGTACTGTACTATATTTTGTCTGTACTATATTTTGAAACCAATACTTTTGAACTTTTACTGAAGTACATTTTTAATTCTGCACTTTTACTTGTAACATTATTTAATTACATTATTACTTAAAAACTAAATGTTAGTACTTTTAACACTGTTTCGACACATTGCAGATTGTCTATTTAAAAAAAGAAAAAAGTGATATGAATCAGGTTAGATTTAACACAATCCTTGGGCCCAATCTTGCAGGATTTCTTCTTTTTACTATTTTAATATGTATGTTAAATCTAACCTGATTCATTATCACTTTACTTGAAATTAATTAAAACTGGGCCTGGACCGCTATAGTATAGCGGTCCAGGCACCTAAGCTGCTAACAGCGTGTCGTGAGTTCGACTCCCGTCAATCCCCATCTCTCTGTCTCTCCATTTCCTGTCCGACTAGACTACTGTTCACTATCAGTAAAGACAGAGAAATTAACTGAAACTGAATTGAACTTGAATCAAAAGGTCACTGAAGCTCAAGCTGCGGCAGACTGAAGACGGCGACGCCATCCCGCCGGTACCCCAGAGGACGTGCTCCTCGAGGCCCCGCGCCTCGCCTCCCGACGAGGTGTCCTGCGACGTCTGCTGCGGGAGCAACAAGCTGAAGGCCAGTGGTGTAAAGCAGTGGTTCTCAACCTGTGGGTCGGGAGTCCCCAAATTATTTTGATGATTAACTTAATGTGCAACATTGTTTTCTCACTCAACAGGAAACAAACCAACATAAAGTTTAAGTGTATAGAGGGTATATGCATGTTTCTAAAGTGACAATTTAAGGACTTTTTAATGCCTCTAAAATGACAAATTAAACATTGGCCAAATTGTCAAATATTAGAGCCAGAAATTGTGAAAATAGCCGATCTACGTGCTCACAAAGCGCTGTGAGCATGTAGATCGGCTATTTTCACAATAGAACCGTGTTATACAAAATGTAATGCCTCAAGTTTCTTAGTGCTCGTCAGGGTGGGGGGTCCCCAGTACATTGAATTAAGTACTGTACTTAAGTAGAATTTTGAGGTATTTGTACTTTACTTAAGCATTTCCAATTTCCAATGCTGTTACTCTTCTCCACTACATCTCAGAGGCAAACATTGTACTTTTACTCCACACTAGTAACTTTAGTTACTTTGTAGATTTTTGCCAGCCAAATTTAAATATGAATGTGCGCTTATAACGCCAGGAAATAGCTATATTTAATCATCATAATCACATCAATTTACCAAGCCACTGGTATACCATACCACAAAATGACCACTAGAGCGAGCCATAGACCATAGACTGTGGAAGCCCCCATGTTAACCCATGTTAAAACCAAGGTTCACAACATTCAAGGATGGGACGATGACGTCGATCCCCATTGACATGAATGGGAGACCCGCGGGCCGCCATCTGAGCTCAATACTGTTCAATTCGTGCTTGATCGTCTAAAACCACCATCGGTATGGGCACCGGAACGTATATAGATGCCACACAGAAAGTTTCCGATTCAAAATCCGACCTAGTGAAGCTGCGTGAGGGTCGGATGGTTTGCATTGAGCCTAGCGGCTAGCAGAGGCCTACGTAAACAGGAAGCTATAGCTTAAAGGTGACGTCATAATCGTATCCTTTTTTTTTCACGGTTTACGCCTTTATACTAGCCGAAGGTAAGCTAACCGTTCCGCTCCGTCTATTAACCCAAATTAAAAGCTTAAACAATGCTTTTATATAAAAGTCGATTAAAGTCGCTTGGCAGGGAACTCCATAGTGAGATAGTTGATCTAAAAGTCGACCGGCCCTGACTGAGTTAACTACTTCAGCTCCGTATACATTTCGGCCTTTTGAAAATAGCTCACAATTTGTCGCATTGTGAGTTTGTAGATCTGCTATTTTCAAAAGATTTGAAAACTTGAAATGGGACATTCTGCATAACGAGTACTTTTAAGTACATTTTGATGCCAATACCTTTGTACTTTTACTCAATTAAAATGTGGAATTCCGGACTTTCACTTGCAACAGAGTATCATTGCATTAGTGATACTTTTACTTAAAGGAGTAGTTCACCCCAAAAAATGGCTTGTTTTCTATTGATTTCTCACGGCATGAGTTCAATATAGGCCTTTATATTTTTATGTTGTATTTGTCGCATTCCTAAGCCAATAATTTGATTACAATAAATGTACCCCCATTGATTCTGGATCCGGAATCAATGGGACTAAATTTACTATGATATTCTGGTTTTTTTCTTCGTCTTAAGAATGTGACAAATACAAAAGAATATGTCATGAGTAATCAATAGAAAAAAAGTCATTTTGGGGGTGAACTACTCCTTTAGAGGACAACTTTGTTTTTTTACAACAAGGGTTCATATTTTAGATTGTAATTAGAGAAAAGAAAAAGTGAATGTTAAAATGTTTTCATTTCCTTCATTCTATTGTTTTATCACGTTTACCTTGCTAAAATGTGGGGCATGCGTACGCATGGGGGCATGCGTACAAGTGGCTAAATATGTCTTTTTAGACACAATAAGCCATCAGTTTCTTTATTGCTATTTACAGTAACACTTCTAGCCCCCCTAAGTCACATCCAACCATGAAAGGTTGCGTTGTATCTTGGGAATGGGCTTATTCTGTGTAAAATACATATTTAGCCACTTGTACGCATGCCCCCAACCACTGAAATAAGAATCTCTAAAACAATAGAAAGAAGTAAATGAAATCAATTTAACATTCATCTTTTACATTCTTTAATTACAATCTAAAATATGAACCCTTGTTGTAAAAAACTAAAGTTGTCCTTTAGGAATGTGACAAAGACAAAACAATGAATTGAATTGAATTGAATTGAATTGAAACAATAGAAAAAAAGGTCATTTTGGGGGTAACACGTACTTTTCTCCACCCCTGCTGAAGGCGGTGCGGTCGTGCCTGGTGTGCCAGGCGTCCTACTGCCCGGCCCACCTGACGCCCCACCAACGCGAGGCCGCCCTCCAGCAGCACCGGCTGACGGAGCCCGCCACCTTCCCCGCCCAGGGCCTGTGCAGGAAGCACCGGAGGCCCCTGGAGATGTTCTGCCGGGACGACCTGTCCCCGCTGTGCCTCACGTGCACGGAGACGGACCACAGGGGCCACAGCGTCGTGCCCATGCACGCGGAGAGCGGGAAGATGAAGGTGAAGCACTGACTGACTGACCACCCTGTAGACAATATGCCTTCCGTTTGGTTCCAAGATTTCTAGCGGAAGTCTGCGTTTAACGGACGTTACGTCATGCGGTGCGGGTCTGTTTATATTCCCCAGCGAAAAAACTAAAATAGATTGTAGCTCTTAACTCGCTCTTAATAGGTGTAACATTGCTTGAATCAATGTTTTTGTTTGTATATTGTTTATTGCGAGCGCAACCGACGGAGCAGGAGACGTAGACCAGAGTTTTTCGTGCAGGGAATACGTTTGCAGGAACACCGCACTGTGAAAAAAATATAGCTTCCGGGAAAATTCAGCCCCACCTCCTAGAACGGTTTCTGCCTTATATTGTCACCAGGCTTTTCTCTTCGCAGATGAGTAAGCCTGGCTACGCGAGGCTACTGACTGACTGACTGACTAACTGAATTCACCCTTTGTCAAGTCCTGCCCATTGTCCTGCCCCTCTCCACACCCATTGGTTGCTGTGTCTTGGTGGGACATTCAGTGGGACATTCCATCCACTGCCATGTTAATTCAGTTGCTTCATATTGTTATTCTGTGTGCTCAATTCTAATTTCAACCTTTGTTTCAGTCAATTGGAGCTGCTCAGTGGCAGCATAGTGAGTCAGCATGTTTTTAAATGTTTTTATTCCTCCAAAAATTATGTTTTAGCTAATTCAACATAAATTGACTGCGGAACCAGGGCGGGACAAGGCAGATAGAGCCTGCTGGTTGGTCAGTCAGGGACCAACCAGGAGGCTAACAAAGGGTGAATTAGGTCAGGGGTTCCCAAACTTTTTTGTCTCAGGGCATCCCATAAATATTTTTTTAATCCGAGACACCCCTACATTATAATTTTCACTCACAGCACCTTATATTTATAGCATATCGTCGTTGTCGGGTGGAAACCTTTTATGTCCAAAACCGTTCGTTTTGTATTTATCATCTATAAAATGTACTAACAACGCCTCGCATCGCGAGGCGTTGTGTGCTTGTAGATCGGCTGTTTTCACCAGTTTTGTGCGACGGACCGACGGTCTTGTATGATGAAGCAGGGCAAAAGACGTACACATTTGAAACTTGGAGATACAAGGTTTCTGCCCGACAGTGACGATATCTTAGTGATTATGTTGCGAGGAAAATATTGAGATAATAGCCATTTTGGTTAGACTGACTGAGAAAATAACTTTGTACTTCAAGTTTAAAACTATACTAAATATTTTTTCAAGTGTCCAAATAAATTCCAAATATATCAAATTATCTCGCTTAAGGGACTTAAGGGCTGTCCATACTGTCTTCGACCACCGCACTTTTCGTCGGAAAGGCCCTAATTCTTTTCAGATGTACAGCTTCCCTAACTCAAATTCGGGGTAATGCTTTTCAGAAGTTGCGAGTCACTTTGTAGTTGAACCGGACCTTTCCGACGAAAAGTTTGGTGGTCGGAGGCAGTATGGACAGCCCTTGACTGACTGACTGACTTTTTTGTATTTGTATTTTGCTTATTGTTTAGTTTTGGTTTGTTTTTTTCTCTCCGTTTTGACAGTTTTCCACCTTTTCTTTGTTTCATAAAAGTGTAGGCGAAAGAAACATGGCTTCACCTTTTTGGTCAGAAATGTGTCTATTTTCTTTTGTATTTAAACTATGATACCACGACATTGACTAAATAAAAAGAAAGTCTCTTGCACACCAACAAAAGCGACAGGTGCGTCGAGGAGGAGACCAAACAATGGTCTGGCAAACTGCATAAGAAAAATCTCCACGCACACCATCTTCAAATGCAAAAAAAAGTTTTAATGGGGAATCACAACGTTTGTCTATTTTAGATTCATCTTATCCACAAAATTGACTGAAATAAACTAAACTAACTAACTGACTGACTGACTGACTGACTGACTGACTGACTGACTGACCGAGCAGCTGGCTTGTTGATTAATCAATGGTCAGATTTATTCATTTCATTTATTTGGTCTGCATTTAAACGACTTATGACTTTTCCAAGTGTCCGCTACTGTACACGCGTCAATTGTAATATTGTCAATAGAATTTTACAAGAATGAGATCAACAGTAATATAATGGTGGAACTCCTGTCTCAACCAACCATCTGCAGGCTCAGCTGAAGAAGACGGAGGCAGAGATCAAGCGAATGGTCCAGGCCAGACTGAGGAAGAAGGAGGAGGTGCAACGCTCCCTGGAGCTGAGCAGGGTACGTTTAACACGGTGCATTCACAATAGCTGAACCGTTTGTAATCTGTTTGTGAAACATTTGAACCCATTAAGACCGGGCGGGATTGAACGTATCTTTGTTACGTTAGATTTTCACCAGTTTAACCATTATTTTATGTTTTATCTATAAAAAAAAATAGCAGATATAGAAGCTCACTGCGAGTTTGTAGAGCTGCTATTTTTGAACCTTTTTGCAAATCTTTAAAGCAAACTTTTGTAAATCTTGGCTTCTGGGGGGGTCCCTGGAACAAAATATTTTGTATATATATATATATGGGGGTCGACGGTCAATACCATTGTACTTCTTGACATTAAAGTTTGAGCATAACTGATCATAGAAACATACTTTTTTCTGAAAATCGTTTTAGAGGACATTTTTAGGTTAATTTGTCTTGCCTTACTTCAGAACAGCGTGGAGTCGGAGATAGCGGGCAGCGTCCAGGTCTTCAGCGAGCTGATGGGCGCCATAGAGCGGAGGCAGGCCGAGGTCATCCAGGAGATGGAGGAGAAGCAGAGGGAGGCTGAGAGGAGGGCAGAGGGCCTCCTGGCGGAGCTGGAGGAGGAAATCACTGAGCTCCAGAGGAGGAGCGGAGAGCTGGAGCTGCTGCAGCACACGGAGGACCACCTCCACCTGCTGCAGGTATGAACGATAGGCCTACGTGCTTCTGAATTAACCGAGGACCTAGATGTGATACTAGATTAACTACGGATGTGTCTCTAGATTGACTGTAGATCTAGATCAAGGGTGGGCAACATTGATGATGGAAAGGGCCACTATATTTCCACACTCACTGCAGAGGGCCACATTGCATATTGCTACGTGTCTATGTCTAAAATAGCCGATCTACAAGCTCAAGACGCGTTTGTAGATCTGCTCGTTTTTGCTTCTTTTGAATTGGAATCCTGAATTATTGTTTGTTATTTTTGAATTGGAATCCTAAAATGTAACATTATGATTTAATTTCAAATGCATTTAGTTATACTCATGTTAACTTTATGAACGTAATACAAATACGTTGGACATTAAAAAATACATTTTAATAATACTACTATACTAGTCATTAAGCTACTAATTTAAGCGGGTCGTGTTTACATGTTTGTAATTGTAACAGCTGAAATCAATAATATATCAGTATTCCAATATCAACCAGCGGGCCGCATTAAGTGAAGGTGGGGCCCCCAGGACGCCAGTTGCCCACGTATGATCTAGATGGCTCAAGACTGATGAGACATGTCATAATTTAGACAGTGGTTCGTTCTCAACCTCTGGGTCGAGACCCCCAGGGGGATCCTCACATGATTTTGGGAGGGGTCCCCCGATGACAGTGAGGTGACGATTTAAAGGACAACTCCGCCCTAAATAACATCTATATGCAAATGTTCCTACTTGTATTGATCCAAAATGAATGTCCATGGGGTCTTACTGATTTCCCCCTAATAATCTTTCTATCTGTCTGTTGGGCAGAACCCAGCAGCTCTCATCGCATAGAGTGGAGCCTATAAGCCTATCGCTTTTACACTATTTGTTGTTGTGGTCAGAAGTGTTTATTTTTTTCATGAATGTGTTACTAGTTGTCATTACAAACACATACATGCCTTGGTTGTTTGGACAACACTTTTAACACCCCTGATTTAAGGACTTTTAATACCTAAAGAATTGCCAAATTGTCAAATAATATAAGAAAGAGGCAAGAATTGTGGTGTTGATAGATTGGCTTTTTTCACAATGTTTATCTGTCAAACCTAGCCAAACTAAATGTAGTGGCTCATCTCCAACACCCCAAGTGCTTGTTAGGGTGGGGCACTGGGGGATCCCCAGTTCAAACAGGGGTCGCAGCCTGAAAAGGTTGAGAAATATTGGTATATATAATATTGGAAATATTAATAATAATGACCAAACTAGACAAACGTCCAGAGAAAATACGCAGAAAATTCAGCAAAAAATGCTCTTAATGTGAAAAAATTAAAGAAGAAATTTCTTAATGTGTCACCACAAGGTTGTACATTAGTAGCTATTGAATTACAACAAAGTATCTAGGGGTTTATGTGGTTAACATTTTACACTCATCATGGGAAATGTTGTCTCCTGGTTTAGAGTTTACCGTCTCTCAGCACGCCTCCGTCCAACAAGGACTGGTCTGAGATCAGTGTCCACGCATGCCTCTGTGTGGGAACAGCCAGGAGAGCCATCTCTAAGATGGTGGACATCTGCAAAGAAATGGAGAAGAAGTTGTCTGTTGAGGGTCAGTATCTTCAATATATATATATATATATATATATATCGTCACTGTATCTCCAAGTTTCAAATGTGTTTGTTTTATTTTTTCGTAAATTAAAGCTCTACATCATACAAAAGTGTCTCACAAAAGTAGTGAAAATAGCACATCTACAAGCGGTGTGAGGCGTTGTGTGCTTGTAGATCGGCTATTTTCACTATTTTAAATGGTTTTTAAAATAATAATAATTAAAAAAAAGACAACGACGATATATTTATTTGTACGCGACTTTTCTAAATGTACAAAATCCTGGCATACGGTAATATTAAAATAAATATTACATAATTAACTATAACATACACAACAGTTCACGGTGGTCGTTTTCATGTATTGTCAGTCACTAGCTGTTATTCTTGTTGTACGATCAACTAACTGATTGATACATTAGCCAGGAAGCAGCTGCCAGGAAACTATCAATAAGCTAAGGATCATATTTTATCCTAATAGATAGCCTAGATAAAACATTTTTGTGAGAAAATCCATTAAAACACAAATGTCTTTCCTTCCTCTTGTAGAACTAAAGAGGATCGAACAATATGCAGGTACAGTATGCATGCATGTGTGCACTGCACACAGACACACACACTCTGTCTACAGTGCAGACATAAACACGTCACTCTTCATGGCTGCTTGCTCAAATCAAGTTTGTGCTTCCCTTTAATTATGCTTTTCTTTCGACACGCTTGGACTACTGTAATGCACTTTTATGTTGGCTTAAAACCAAGTCTCCATTGCACGGCTACAGTTAGTCCAAAATGCTGCGGCACATTTCCTAACAGGTACAAGAGTGACCACATACATGCTGGCTACTCTTCACTGGCTACCGTAGGGAGCAGTTAGTATCAAAACCTCCGCCTCATGTCAGTCAGTCAGTCCGTCAGGCCTCATGTCACGCTCCATATATGGCCCTTAGGATGGCGAGAAGTGACCTCACCCTAAGGCTTAGGGTGAGGTCACTTCTCGCCATTAGGGCGTCTTACTAGTTTTAAGATTGTATTGTTTGTTTTTAAATCATAAAACATGAAACACCAGTAAGACTCCCTAATCGGGAGATAAGCAACCGTCAGGTCGTATACACAAACTTTAGAAGGCAATCGTAGCTAATCAGGAGGGAATATGGGAAATGGGACAGATCCATGTTGATGACATGACTTTAGAGATACTGTGTACCGCTTTGCATGATTCTAGGGCAAAATCTGTAGGAGCAGTGTCCAAAAATGTGTTTTGCAAGAATCGGCCTCATGGTGGCGCTAGAAGAGGGCCATGAGAGAAATCAGGGCTGTAGGTTGTGGTTTGCCAGCCAAGGAGTGTGTGTGTGCAAAGTCTGGCATGGATAAGGCAACGGTGGCGGAGATAAGAGTAGGGCGAAGAGTGTGACGTGACGTGACGGACAGAGAGACAGCCGGTGGAGCTTTTCATAGTAACTTGCAACCTGACGGTCGCAACTATCCGCCTCTGCAGTTCATTGGACCGATCTGTAACAACTGCAGAACGGACGTCCGGGAAAAACCGAGGGAACGCTGCCAGTCAAAGTGACTTCTGGCCAATCACAGCTCGTCTTTTCTACAGAGCTTTATTGACGTATGTGTGACGCATGCGGAAGCGATGCAGATTCCGTCAGTTCCTTGATGCACATTCACCAGAGCCGATGGAGGCGTACCTTTCTATGTCTATGGGTTAAATCACTGAATGGGTGGGCACCCCAGTATCTCTCAGAACATTTAGAGGTTTACGATCCCCCTAGGTCATGATTTTGGTCTACGGGCCGGTTGAAACTGGAGACCCCAAAGGGCCAAAAAAAGTCGTGGTGACCAAGCCATCTCTGTCATAGGTCCCACTTTATGGAGTGCGCTCCCTTCCCATATCAGACTGGCCCCCACCGTCGAGGTTTTTAAATCTCGTCTTAAGACACACTTTTTACGCCCTGCATGGCTTTTAATTCCATTTGAGAGTTTTCTGTCGTCTTTGTTTTGTTTATTGTTTCACTGTCTGTTGACACGGCTGTGTCCTATATTTTCCGTGAATATGTGTGTTTTTTTTTCTTATTTCACTGCATGTTTTGCTGTATTTTAGCCTTGATTCTTCTTCTTCTTTTCATCCTTCAATCCTTATTCTGTTTGATCTGTCTTACCAGTTGATGTGACTCTGGACCCAGTTACAGCTGCGTCCTGGCTGGTTCTGTCTCCTGACGGGAAGCAGGTACATCCTAAACTTGAGTTATTCTCACATTTCTTAGCAGTGTTGATTTGTGACATCAAATTTTGGATAAGTTATTTTAGTTTTAGTAATATTTTAGTCATCTGAAATGTTTGTTTGTTTGATTGATTGATTGATTGATTGATTGATTGATTGATTGATTGATTGAAGACTTCATTAGAAGTTTGCATAGAAAAAGGTACAGTTTCATGACGGTACAGTTCACTGGTACAAGGTCAACCAAAAGAGATCCTAGGGAAGCACTTGGCTTATTTACACAGGAAACCATTGAGTATCTCATATAACATTGAATGACAGACAGATAGAACACAGTACTATGCAGTAGATATATCAGGAGAAAATAAAATAAAAAAGAGACTAATAAAAAAAACAGTGCAAAAAAATATACAGTAGGTAAATACAAAGAAGGGTCAGGGGAGGGTAGGGCTGGGCTAGGTTTGTTATTGCCAGTTGCGAACGGCTGCTGCCTGTAAGTGTTTTTTTTTTCAGGGTGATTTTAAAGGATGCTAGGGAACCACACTTGAAAAATCGGTGAAAATGTTGTGAACTTCTCCTTTGGTCCAGCCATTCCTGGGGTGTGTGAAAATGGTCCAGTGAAGGCACAGTCTACTGCCAACTGTGGGAAAACGGGATTATTATTTTTTCTCTTAAAGAGTTCCCTGACAGAGTTGTTATTGCATCATCTACTTGTATACTGTTGTCTAGTGCAGTGGTTCTCAACCGCAGGTTATTTTGGGGGGTCCCCAGATTATTAACTTAATATACAACATTGTTTTCTCACTCAGCAGTAAACAAACCACCATAACGTTTAAGTGTAGAGGCTATCTGCACATTTCTAAAGTGACAATTTAAGGATGATTTAATACCTCTAAAATTACAAATTAAACACTGGCCAAATTGTCAAATATTAGAGGCAGAAATTGTGAAAATAGCCAACGCACGTTGTGAGCATGTAGATCGGCTATTTTCATAATAAAACCGTGTCATAAAAATGTAATGCCTCAACTCTTAGTGCTCGTCAGGGTGGGGGTCCCTGATCGGAGTTCCCAGATGTCCTTCTTTTTTTGGGGGTCCCCAGTTAAAATATGATTATTTTGGGGGTCGCGGCCTGAAAAGGTTGAGAACCACTGGTCTAGTGGTTCAACAGCTGATGATGATGATGATGATGATGACGATGATGATGACGATGACAGTGATGATGATGATGATGATGATGATGAATGACAGGTGAACCTCGGCTACAAGCAGACCCGGATCGCAGCCCCTGACGATCCACGGAGGTTTGACTCGTGCGTCTGTGTTCTGGGGAAACAAGGCTACAGCAGTGGACGCCGCTACTTTGTGGTACAGGTAAGAAGACCACAGACCTCATGGCCCAGGTTTGGAATAATAAGAAAAAAACGTAGGTCCAACTATCTGATTCAGATCCATGTTCAGCTCCTCTTCATCGTGTTCCAGAATGTGATATTCCGGGGTTTCCACTATAGTGCAGTGTGGTTTACACGCTTTTTTTTACTTGAAATTCCCCCTTCTTACATGTGACCCCCTCTGGATGTCACCATAGACACTTAAACTCTAGTGCTGGCCATAAGCCCTATTCACGGCCCGCCCACTCAGCATCCCCCGGGTGCTGAAGTCCCGTTTTGAAGGGGAAAATCCTACTATAAGCCTATATAGTTAACACAAAAATCGCAAATTTAATGCAATTTCCGAATAGTAAATACGGCTAGCATGATCAAGAACACAAGATAGTAAAAGGCACAAAGCATTATAATTTACTTTACCGTTAGAAATAATGATTTGTTGGCTTTAAGTCCAGCTATTTCTGTTATAGTTTCCCCTTCTAAATTGAAGTCAGCACACGGGGGATGCTGAGAAATTTGCTGAGTGGGCGGGCCGTGAATAGGGCTAATCGGGAAAAGCGGGACAACTCTCTAAATTGCCGGCCCACAAAGTAAATATAACTCATGTAATCGGCCCACTGGCTTGTCTCGTATGATCTGAAATGGCCAATCTTTGAGTAGCAGCAGCTATAGAGAGACATCTATCTCTATAGCGCTGTGTAGCAGCAGCCCACAGAGCCATCACATTGGCCCCACTGGCTTGTCTATCATCTGAATACTGGCCCACTACTCCCTAGCTTCCTTGACTACTCCTGCATGGTTTACATACAACATCATTAAACTCTCTTTATACCAGAAAAAAGATGACACCTAAAATCACAACCCTAACCGTTCATCGGTTAGTATTTGAGGCCTCGCGGCACGTCCGAAAGGCAAAAAAATCCATGCCATGCAATGCCTCTCCAACTCCTTTTCCTGGGCTGAATCAAGGGCCCAACCCGTCCCAATATGTCGCATGACAAATAAAATATAATCAAAAACATACAATCTACAAGCTCACAACGTGTCACATCGCAACGTGTTGTGAGTTTTCTTTTTCTTATATTTTGAAATATATATTTTTGATGATGTTAACTTCATAATGATGTTACATGTGGGAGTTTGCTGTGATTTTGTGCTGCTTAGGCCTTACGTCCCACCACCTACAGTACATGATCTCAGAGGCAAATATTATACTTTAACTCAACTACAAGTATTTGTAGATTTAGATTATTATGACAAAACATACATTATCCACCCTATACATTTCGGCCTTTTGAAAATATACAATCTAATGTACAAGCTCACAATGCGTCCCATCGCGAATCATTGTGCGCATACATTTGTGTATAGATTTGAAAACGTGTGAAACAGGACATTCTGCCAATGAGTATAGCCTACTTTCTACTTTTGGTGTACTTGAAGTATATTTTGATACCGACATCTTTGTACTTTTACACAAGTACATTTTGAAACAGGGACTTTTACTTGTAACAAGAGCGTTTCTACATTGCAGCATTGGTACATTTGCTTAAGTAAAGAACGTGAATTCTTTTTTTCCCCCCAACCACTGACTCCAGGTTGGCGATAAGACGGACTGGGACGTGGGCGTGGCCAGGGAGTCCGTCAACAGGAAGGGCAGCATCACGGTGAACCCCGACAGCGGCTTCTGGGCCATCTGCCGCCGCAAGGCCGGCTGCCTGAACGCCTGCGCCGGACCCTCCGTGCCCCTCCCCCTGAGAGACGCTCCCCAGAAGGTTTATTGTTGCTTATTGTTTATAACAGGGGCGGGCAACTCTGATGATGGAGAGGGCCACTGTATTTCCACTCACACAGTGGCGTCAGTTCAGAAAGTTCATCAATTAATGCCCTACTGTACTTCGTCATTCTATTTCACACAAAAGTAGCAAAAATAGCCGAAACACATTGGAGCTTGAAAATCTGCTATTTTTGCAATTTATTTTTTTATTGGAATTCTGAATAATCTTATGCATTTTTTTAATTGGAACCCCGGAAATGTAATTATTTATTTAATTTCAAATGCTTTTAGTTATACTTATGTGAACTTAAATACAAATACATTGGACATTAAAAAAAGACAACAAAATACTAGTCGTTGAGCTACCAATATAGAGTGAAGTAAATAAAGCGGGTCATGTTTGCATGTTTGCAATTGAAACACAGCTGAAATCAATAATATATCAGTATTCCGATATTAACCTGCGGGGCCCCGGGCCGCCAGTTGCCCATGTATATTAGGATCCCCATTAGCTTTTGCCATGACAAAAGCTAGTCTTCCTGGGTCCGATGCAGACACTTGTATGCATGTTCTTTTAACTTGCTCTTAAAGGTGAATTTTGTGTCTGTCTTAGTTATGCAATTAGGCAATGCGTTCCATCCTATCACAGCTCTATGTAAGAAAAGTAGATTTGAGAGGATTTGTTCTTGATTTAAGTGTTACCAGATCACCTGAACTAGCTTGTCCAGCAGGCACGTGCACACATAGACATCAAGGGGGCTTGAGCACCTGCCCTTTTATCCGTCTGTAAAAAGTGCCCTCTCCAGACCATGAATGCAGTTTTTTCTATGGTGAAAGAAATGCAAATGCCCTCTTTCCATGCCATACCTGAAGGCAGCATTCAAGAGAATTGCCTTGTCCAAACTCTCCTGAACTTGAACGCAGCATCTTATGTTGAAATAATTGACCTCTCTCTGTAGAAATCCATGCCATACGCCATGTTGCCTTTTTTTTATGCTTAGTTTAGTGTGGTATCAAGTACCGAAAATAGCCGACCTCCAAGCTCAAGCACAACGCGTCGCAGCGCCTGCTATTTTCGATAATTTCACTAAAAGGCACTTTTAGAAATGTCAGCACCTGCCTCTCTAACATTCTCTGCACGTCCCTGTTGTCCAGTCATTATGTTCTTCTCTTATGTACCTGAAGGTGGGCGTCTTCCTGGACTACGAGGGCGGGACGGTGGCGTTCTACGACGCCGAGGCGAAGTCGCACATCTACGCCTACCGGGGGTGCGCCTTCACCGAGGCCCTCTACCCGTACTTCAACCCGTGCCTGCACGACAACGGGAAGAACGTCACGCCTCTGATCATCTGTCCCGTCGAGACGGGAGGAGGAGGAGGAGCCGGGGCGGCGGCGGCGACGGGACATTTCGGGCGGGGAGTCGAGGCCCACGTCCCGCCCGCCGCGCCACTGCGGGCGGTGCCGCCGGTGCCCCCTCGGACTCGCCAGGCGTCCGTCCGCTCTCTGTCGCGTCACACCCTGTTCTGAAGGAATCTCTGGGGCTAAAGCAGTAGACTGGGGCAGGATACTGTGCAGAACGGCAGGGGTGTCGCACCAAAATTCTGGGCCCTGGGTACAAGGATTCACTGCGGGCCCCCCATGGATGTTCTTCATAGGGGGAGGGGGTTTAACCCATTTGGACTGGGAACGCATTATTACGCATTATTTTGTGCTTTTCTAAGGTTTTTTGAAAAGCCTATGTTTCTATGTCAGTGGTGCACCTATTCACGTGAAGGACCCCCAAAATGATATGTATTTGGCCACGGACCCCCATCTCAAAATATTTAGTTCCAGGGACCCCCCCAGAAGCAAAATTTGAGTTACAAATGTTCGCTTAAAAAATACATATATTCAAAGATTTGCACACATTTTCAAGAGTTTTCAAGAATAGCAGATCTACAAGCTCGCAGAGCAGCACTCGGTGCTGCTTCTTATTAAAGAATACTGAGGATACGGGTAATTCTAGTTGGACGTACCATATTTTGACATGTGTGAGCCTTCATTAAGCACTTTAGTTTTGAAATCTGAATGTTTGTGTATAGGCGTATGTGGCAAATTGGCTCATCCGCTCCAAACCAGGTCATGTGTCAGGGCTAATCTGATGGTAGTGTTGTGTTGGGTTGAAATGAACAAACTCAGAGCATTTTTTATTGGACCTCCATACGGTATACTGTAGCACCAAACTGCTTATGTAGTTAAGACCCCTATCTCTGGACCCATATGTTCATAACTTCATATGGATCATCATCATCATCATCATCATCATCATCATCATAACCATCTGTTTAACCACAGCAATCCTTTCCCCATGTAGTCTTCCTCTCAGCCTTCCAACTCTCTAGAAAAAGAAACCATTCCCTGCTTCCTCATACACGTCAAGGAAGGTAGATTAAGGAGAGGACACTGGCAGGCCCAGCTGGCAGATTCGTCGCGCTGAGAGGCAAACTGGAGCCAGGAGTTGGATGGAATGCATTGCAGACAATCAGAGCCAGATGGACCAGCTTATAAACAATCACTATTTCTTACTTACTTACTTATCTTTGTAAAATACTCCGGGGAAAAATACAAGACATATCACACGTTGTTTTCTGCTGTGTTGCTTTTTGTTGTGTACACTCGGGAGTCACAAGGGGGGGAAAAGTGGGACTGAGTTACTAGGGCCCAAGGGGCCTTAATTATTTTATACTTTAGCTATTGAAAACTAGACCAGGTCACCTGGTCGTGCCAGACCCGCAATGAAAACTAGTATGGCACTGAACTAACACATGAACACACAGGATTTTATAGTCTCAGCAACAAAGCGTAGTGAGCTTGTAGATCGGCTGTTTTCACTAGTATGGCACTGAACTAACACATGAACACACAGGATTGTATAGGCTGAGCAGCTGGAAATGTTTGTGAGCTTGTAGATGGGCTGAGGAATTTATAGTGTCAGCAGCTCGTCAGCCAACTCAACTCAGCTGGTCCTGTACAGGTGACGGCACTCAAGGCAATCAGCCCAGCAAGGGAAGGGAGGGGCAGATGAGCAGGCACACTCAAGGAATATCTACCAGGAACAGACAACACCACACCATGGGACGCCGGGTGGCCACTTTTGGGTGGCGGAAGTGACGAAGTGCTCATAGACGCTAATGTTAATTTTGGGTGGCCAAAGTGTCATGGCGGCGTCCCATGGAGCCTGAAATGACGAAAATGACGTTGTTGACTGTTCCTGGTAGATATTCCTTGGGCACACTGAGGAAAAAAGGGACAGGCACACTGAGGAAAAGAGGGACCGACAGACCGACCGACAGACCGACCGACAAAGCCTTATGTAGGCCGACCCCCTGGGTCTGGCAAATAGCAGATATACAAGCTCACAGTGCGGCAGGCTCTGAGTGCCGCGCTGCGAGCTTGTAGGTCTACTATTTCTGAAAAGTCGTGAAAATGCATGCAAATCTTTGAATATATGTATTTTTTAAGCGAACATTTGTAACTCAAATTTTGCTTCTGGGGGGTCCCTGGAACTAAATATTTTGAGATGGCGGTCCGTGGCCAAATACATGTCATTTTGGGGTTGCTTCATGAAAAGGTTTGAGAACCACTGACATAGAAACATAGGTTTTTCAAAGACCATTTCATGATTTTTCAAAAATAACAGATCTAATAATGCGTAATAATGAGTTCCCAGTCTAAATGGGTTAAACCCCCTCCCCCTATGAAGAACATTCATGGGGGGCCCGCAGTGAATCCTTGTACCCAGGGCCCAGAATTTGGTGTGACACCCCTGGGCCCAGCATGGCAGATTCGTCGCACTGAGAGGCAAACTGCAGCCAGGAGCTGGATGGAATGCATTGCAGACAATCAGAGCCAGATGGACCAGCTTATGAATTACCACTTTTTCTAAACGATTGACTTACTTACTTACTTACTTACTTACTGACTTACTTACTTTGTAAAATATTCAGTCCGGGGAAAATAAAACAAGACATATCACACGTTGTTTTCTGCTGTGTTGCTTTTTGTTGTGTACACTGTACAATTTTATAGAGTTATCTAAAGAGCACAAAGTGTGTTTATGAACGTGCCAAAGTATTGCGAGACTGTCCACCATTGTTCAGATTTGATTTATTTTGTTAATAAGCGGTGCCCACACCCTCTCATTCACTGCCATGTATTTAATTGAGTGTGCCCCATACTTGTTATGTAAGTTCCTGACTGTAGTTGCAAATAATTACACAGCATACCCAAAGTAAATTGATTGTTGTTTTTAAACCATTTAGAGTAATGCATCATGTGCATGGTCTCATTTTGAAGGAAACATTTTTAAGTTTTCCCCAGAAATAAACAATAACTCTGTGTGCAACTGACATTGAGTCTGGAATAGCAGGTTTTTAATCCTCGCCTAAATATTCTCAATAAATAGATGCCTGCATGACACTGTTATTATCATATAGGAGCTGAAAAACAGAACGTGGCCACATTTTGAAGCCTTACCTAGCCCAATTTCAAAGGACATGATAAAACTACAGCATATGAATATTTTACGCATGTTTTGCTAAGTGTATGTCTAGGTGTTTTCATTTGGAGACATTTGGATATAAAAAGGTCTAACGTGATTGTTTGTCAAAATACGGGGACCACACCTGTTACAACAATGGCAAAAAAGGGTGTATTTAAACTGAATTTGAGTGTGGTGTATTCCACACTGCATGTTTGGTGAAATATTATCGTATAGCAGCTAAACTATATCCATTAGATCATTTCATTAGTACTAAAAGAACATGCAATCACAAGCATCCAGCATAAATGATGTCCATGCAGCAGGCAAGCTGTATACACTTATTAGCATTCAATAGTGAACAAGCTTATGTAACCCTCACCTGGAGCCCTGTGTTCATGACCTCCCTTGTTTGTTATACAAGCAGCTGTTCTATTAGGTTTATGTAGATGGCAACACACTGTCATATCGTTTTGTTTTGTTTGTTGGTCCCCTAGCAACAATTACCACTAGAATATAAGCTTTGAAAACCATCATAACCTTTCAAGGACGGACCCATGTTTAAAATGATATACTGTATGTGTGTATGACTTATAGTAAATAAACTAGAAGGGTGCAATTCTGGGAAATTGCAAGTGTGGACCAGGCACGTGCACACATAAATATCAAAGGTGGCTCGAGCCCCTGCCCTTTTATCCATCTGTAGAAAAGTGCCCTCTCCAGACCACAAATGCAGTTTTTACTATGGTGAAAGAAATGCAAATGTCCTTCTTTCCATGCCATACCTGAAGGCAGCATTCAAGATAATTGCCTTGTCCAAACTCTCCTGAACTTGAATGCAGCATCTTAGGTTGAAATCAAGATGTGTAGAGAGCTTGGAGGTCGGCTATTTTCATGTTTTCACCAAAAGGCCCTTTTAGAAATGTCAGCCCCTGCCTCTCTAAGATTCTCTGCACGTTCCTGGTATGGACATTGTGATATGTTGTTGAATTATTTACCATGTTAATACAGAGGTGCAATTTAGGTTTAGGAGCATACTGTCCCTATCAAAGTATTGACCCAGTGTCCATCAAAATCGCTTATGTGGATGCCACTCTCAACTGTACATAGCCCACTTACCGAATAATTATAGACCCATAGATGTGCTGCATCAATGCATTGTACAAATCAAGTGTCAGAAATTTGAATAGCTATATCAAGTCAATAATGGCAGCCTAATG
Organism: Nannobrachium achirus; assembly: GCF_963921795.1. NCBI lineage: Eukaryota > Metazoa > Chordata > Actinopteri > Myctophiformes > Myctophidae > Nannobrachium > Nannobrachium achirus. Next base: position 52,516,761 of record NC_137821.1, on the reverse strand, counting down.
TCATCTTAAAAAATATAGCAAGGATTAAAGGATTGGACTGTAATAACGTATCAATGGGTTTGGTTAGACTACTGTACTAATACTTCTCTCATATTCAGAATGCAACTGCTAGAGTTCTATCTAGAACCAAGAACCAATTCTCAGATCTCTGGACTGGCTTCCAGTGTATCACGTAAATGTTTTTAAGAGACTGCCTTTCAATTAATCTTTATATCAGACTTTAATAGGTCCATATAAAAGACAATACAGGGGACAGCACAAAGATTAAAACACCAACGACAAAAAAAGTATAAAAAGGAATAGGTGCATAAACCATATACAGACACCGTCTCCAATATCTCCAAGAGTACATGCCGCCTAATGCTGCTCTTCTTAGGCATGGTTAAAGCCATTATAATGTTTTTAAGTCCTTCAACCTCATCATAAAACTGTACATCAGATTCCTGAGAACAGCATGAGTGGGAACACCACTGTTTACAAACACTTGGCTGCACTTGTCCACCTCGGGACCCTCAGCAGGATTCTGAGAGCATCATTATATGCCACCCGCAACTTATTATATTTGCCTTTACTGTAGCTGCACCACAAGTGGGCAGTATACAGTGGTGTACTGTAAGCTTTAAAGGGTGAGCTTGACATAATCATGTACACGTGTTCATGATATTTTGTCAACTAAAACTAGACTAACAGTTACCAAAAGATTTCAGAAGACTAAAATTAAACTAAAACGAAATGGGATTTTATTCAAAAGACTATGGCTAAAACGAAATAAAACATTTCTGTCAAAATCAACACTGCCTGTCTAACACCGTTTGTCACTTGGAAGGGCTCCAAAGTAGTATCACCCCATCTACAGTAACTATACGTATGTAAAACACCTATTAAGTAGGAAGGAGCCCCTCGCTCTCGTAGTTTAGCAAATGGTTTATAGTTACTGTAGTGCGTTCTAGAAGGATCCAGGAATCCACATGGTGGAATTATGTGTACTACTGACAGCCTCTTTTAGAGTATAGACCAGTGTTAATTTTGACAGCATTTTGACTGATTTAGTCTTAGTCATGGTCTTTTGAATAGCACACATTTAGTTTTAGTCTTAGTCTTAGGACTGGACTGTATAGCTGGCAGGTCCTCCAATGATCCGTGGGTCAGCGGTTGGAATCCCAACTTGGGCAAGACACTGAACCCCACATTGCCTCCAATGAGTCGGTCAGTGTCAGGTTGCCTTCATTGGTGTGTGAATGTGGGAAGTGAGGACGCTGGCGTCGACTGTTCGCCGCTTCACCTCCCAATGTATGAATGAAAGAACCATTGTAGTGTGTTTTGAGCACTTGGAAAAGCGCTATAAAAATGCAATTCATTATTACTATTAAATATAAACTATAACACTGGCACACATGCATGTCAGTGCCATGTTTACTTTTGAATCCAAATCTGCTCATCAGTGGTGACCGGGGACCAGGGGTGTCGCACCAGATATACAAGCTCACAGCGCGGCACCGAGTGCTGCGCTGCGAGCTTGTAGATCTGCTTTTTTTTTTTTTTATCTTGAACATTTGAGTCTGAATATTTAAAATCCTTCTAAGGTTTTTTGAAAAACCTACATTTCTATGTGAGTGGTGCTCAAATATTTTCATGTGAAGGACCCCCAAAATTATATGTATTTGGCCACGGACCCCCATCTCAAAATATTTAGTTCCAGGGACCCCCCAGAAGCAAGATTTGAGTTACAAATGTTTGCATAAAAAATACATATATTCAAAGATTTGTACACATTTTCACGACTTTTCAAAAATAGCAGATATACAACGCAGCACTATTTTTCAATAGCTAAAGACAGGCCCCTCCACCTTGGGCCCTATAGTAACTCAGTCCCACTTTCCCTCCCCCCCCCCCCCCCCCCCGCCAGGGACATGCTGGGCCCCTGATTCAGCCCGGGAAAAAGAGTTGGAGAGGCCCTCATTGCGTGCTATAGAGAGATCTCTCTCTGTAGCGCTGCTGCTACTCAAAGATTTGCCATTTCAGATCATGACAAGTGACAAGCCAGTGGGCCAATTACATGAGTTATATTTCGTCGTTGTCGGGTGGAAACCTTGTATGTCCAAAACCGTTTGTTTTGTAATTATCATTTTAAAAATGATTTAAACTAGTGAAAACAGCCGATCTACAAGCACACAACGCCTCGCACCGTGAGGCGTTGTGTGCTTTTAGATCTGCTGTTTTCACTACTTGTGTGCGATGGCCTTGAATGATGAAGCAGGGCTTTGCTTTGCGAAAAAAATGTACAAAATGGAACGAAGGCCGACATTTTATTTTTTATTTTTTTCCTAATGGGAATGAGCCGGCCGTTCGGGAGTTGTCCCGCTTTTCCCAATGGCCAGACACGTCCCTCCCCCCCTGCCTTATGACGCCCCTGCCGGGGACTATTCTTTGCAGCCTTTCAAGACCTGTATTCTCTGGGAGGAGAGACACGGGGGGAGGGGAGAGGGAGCCGCGTGGAACAGGTAGGAGGCGGAGGAGGAGCCGCGAGAACAGACGGTGGCGCGGTTCTGGTGATGTGATTAAACGTCTGCTCTAACAGAGGGGTTCCCTGGAATACAGGCAGGCAGAGAGAGAGAGAGAGAGAGAGAGAGAGAGAGAGAGAGAGAGAAGGGGGATGGAGAGGGAGGGAGAGGAAAAGAGAGAAAGGGGAGAGGGGGTGCACACAGTGGTGTAAAGTAACTAAGTGCTTTTACTTAAGTATTAATGTACTTAAAGCTATACTGTGTAAGTTGCTCAACTAGTGGTCAGTAGCGGTATTGCTTTTTTCGGACGTTTTTCGGCCGGAGTCGTCGCGGACCACCGCCGCGGACCACCGGAGCGGCGCCAGCAAACCACCGCGACCGATAGTAATCCGTGGAGGGGTAGAACGCATGGTAGAACGTAATTTTCTGGCCAGGATTTGTGGATTAAGAGGTTAAAATCCTTCACCATGGTAAACACTGTAGCCAAGCGGAGGCGCTTCCTGGAGACCAGAGCAGATAAGCTGTGATTGGCCGGTAGTGTACCATGTGTGCATGATCGGCGATGTGATTGGGCAACGTATAGGCCTACAGATGATGCAGATTACGTCATTTTGGCGCGAAATCCCGCCCCTGTCACTGCTAAGAAGAAAACATATAAAGAGAAGGCTTCAGAAGCTGAAAATAACGGAGTGGGTGTTCTAAAACTTTAGCGATTTAACAGTTAGGACAATTTTAAGATTTGTTTTATAAAAAAAGTTACATGGTACAACTTTAAGTACAATTGTGAGGTATTTGTACTTTACTTGTGTATTTACAATTTCCAATACTTTTAAGCTTCTACTCCACTGTATCTCGGATCAAAAAACTACTTTTTCCTCCTTTTTTTAAAAACTAAGTTTTTTGTAATACTAGTTAGGGAGGGGTCGTTTTTTATTGAGGGGTGTTACTGGAGGAAAATAGGGGAGGGTCATGCTATTTTAATTTCAGTCCTAGGGAGGGTCTGCTGATTTCACTTTGAATTCAAGGGAGGGTCATGCAATTTTTCAAAAGCAAACAATGGCTCCAGAGGTACAGGCACTTATGCAACCATTGTCAACAGCCTTCTGCTTCATTTAATGACAAACCCTGGGTGCCATCCCTGGAAATGCCCCACAGTCACTGCAGTTAGTGTGAATGAACTGAAGTGGCTGTGTTTATACTACAATGTATTTTCCTAAAACAATGGAGAGCTGTGTAAGGCAGAAACAATGGTTGTCAGAACTGTATCCCCCCTCCCTAAAGTAAAAAGTGAAAAGGTGCTAAAAAGAATTAACGACCGCTCGTTGAAAATGCGCATTTGACCCAGATTTGACGACAGGCAATCAACAGCACAAAATGAATGGCAGCAGTTACAACCCTTCTCTGTGTTGTGCATGTGTGTCAACTGTTTAATCTGTAACCTAGATGTCAAATAACCTGTTCTCAACCTGTGAGAACTTCTCACCTTTTATGTGATGTCCACGTTGACTTTTACACTAGCAGCACTATAGGCTACTCACTGTGTGTTACTTTAGTTTGGAGGGTGTGTTAGTTTATATTTGGAAATGTGTTTTTGGGATGAAGTGCAGCTGGGATCTCAATGCATTATATTAGCCTATTCATTATTGCCGCCCGCACCCGTTTTTAACCATTAAAAAAATCCTAATTATTTACAGTAAAAAAAAAGAAAGAAAGAAAAAAATCTCTGTTCTGTTCTCGCCACTGGTTAGGAATATAATAATATAGGTTTTATAGGCATAATTTTACTGTGGTAAACGCCATGTTGTAGGGTCAATCTTTTTTATTTTAATGCTTGGGGAGGGTCACTGATTTTTTCCCCAATTGAGAGGGAGGGTCATGGCATTTTATAAAAGGGCTTATACATTTTCTCCAGTAACACCCCTCAATAAAAAACGACCCCTCCCTTACCAGATATAAATTATAATATTACAAAACACACATTAAGCACTTTATAGATCTGTTATTTTCAAACATTCTGTAGGCCTACAGTAATTTTACTTTTGGTACTCTAAGCACACTTTGATACCCATACTGTCACGCGTTTACTCAAGTACATTTTGAATTCCAGACTTTTACTTGTAACAGAGTATTTCCTACATTGCGGTATTTGTACTTTTTACTTACTGTAAGCAAGACATTTGAGTACTTTTCCCACCGTTGGGTGTACAGGGCAGGAGGGAGGGAAAGGGAAGGGAGGAAAAGTGAGCGAGGGAGCAGGGACGTGCAGAGAATGTTAGAGAGGCAGGGGCTGACATTTCTAAAAGGGCTCTTTTGGTGAAAATATCGAAAATAGCAGACCTCTAAGCTCACAACGCGTCGCGGCGCGTTGTGAGCTTGGAGGTCGTCTATTTTCGGTGTGTGATATCACACTGAACTAAGGATTATCAAGTCAAGTCAATACGGGAGATGTGGCATACAAACGGCATGCATGGTTTTCTACACAGAGAGGGCAATTATTTCAACATAAGATGTGCATTCAAGTTCAGGAGAGTTAAACAAAGCGATTCTCTTGAATGCTGCCTTCAGGTATGGCATGGAAAGAGGGCATTTGCATTTCTTTCACCATAAGTAAAAACTGCATTCATGGTCTGCAGAGGGCATTTATTACAGACAAAGAAAAGGGCAGGGGCTGAAGCCCCCTTTGATGTCTATGTGTGCACATGCCTGCGAGGGAGTGATGATGGGAGAGGGACAGCAGGAGAGGAGGACAACAAGACAGATAGAGAGAAAAACTGGCACGGGGAGAGAGAGAGAGAGAGAGAGAGAGAGAGAGAGAGAGAGAGAGAGAAAGGAAAGGAGCAATAACGATGAGGCGTTAGCGGAAAGGGAACTTGGATTTTTTGGGATGCGTTTACTATCACCGAGGCCAGCTAAACACTGATGTCAGCGAGCTTATATACACACCTACTGTTAGGTAAGATTTATTTCACTTGTCTGTAGCATACTGTATTTCTAGAATATAGTATATTTTGTGTGAAATTAATTTTTTATTGTGTTGCAAGTTTAGTTATATAATTAGACTCCACAATGTGCCATAATGAGGATGTTAATCAACAGTGTAAAGTGCTTTGAAATATTTTGCACCTTTCATTAGTTCCAGAGTGTCTTCAGTGCTGTAAAGTGACATATTTGACATAATTGCCAGCTGTGTGTTTTTTCTTTTTTCATCTGAAATCACCTAGAAACTTTTGTATGTTAAAATGTGACCATTGTTGAATGAAGATCCACCCCTTTATAATGAGAGAGAGAGAGAGAGTTGGTTTATTGATTGATTGATTGAGTGATTAATTGATTGACTGACTGACTGACTGACTGACTGACTGACTGACTGATTTAAGATTTTATTGATAGAAAAAGCATATACATGACCATATATTCTACATACAGTATCTCGCAAAAAAGATAAAACACAAAAAAATGCTTATGGAGCTTATTGTCTCCACCAGCCGAAGGCTGAGGGGAGAGTATGTTTTCCCCTCCGTCCGTGTGTCCGTGCGTCCGTCCGTCCGTCCGTGCGTCCGTCCGTGCGTCCTCGCAGTTTGTGAGCGCCTAATCTCAGTCGCCGTTGGCCCGGATGCTGCCAAAGTGAGCACACACACTCCCTGGATGCCAATCTAGAACCTCTGCCCTAAATTTTTCAAATGGGCCTTTTCTAGCGCCACCTAGTGGCCGATGTTTCGCGTTCGTGCGTCCTTGCAGTTTGTGAGCAGCTAATCTCAGTCGCCGTTGGCCCGGTCGCTGCCAAAGTGAGCACACACATTCCCTGGATGCCAATCTAGAACCTCTGCCCTAAATTTTTCAAATGAGCCTTTTCTAGCGCCACCTAGTGGCCGATGTTTGCAAAACACATTTCTGTGCCCTATTCTTACAGATTTTGTCCAAAAATCCTACAAATCGGTAGGCAGTATCTCGACAGTCATGTAATCGACACGGATCTGTCCGATTTTGCATATTCCATCCTGATTGGCTAAGATTGGCTTCCAAAGTTTGTAGGATTGCGTGCGTCCTCGCAGTTTGTGAGCAGCTAATCTCAGTCGCCGTTGGCCCGGTCGCTGCCAAAGTGAGCACACACATTCCCTGGATGCCAATCTAGAACCTCTGCCCTAAATTTTTCAAATGGGCCTTTTCTAGCGCCACCTAGTGGCCGATGTTTGCAAAACACATTTCTGTGCACTATTCTTACAGATTTTGTCCAAAAATCCTACAAATCGGTAGGCAGTATCTCGACAGTCATGTGATCGACACGGATCTGTCCGATTTGGCATATTCCATCCTGATTGGCTAAGATTGGCTTCCAAAGTTTGTAGGATTGAGCCGTTTTGAACAAAATGCCTCAAATCACAAACGCAAAGTGCAATTATCATGAAATCGCGCACACACGTTCCCACTAGGCCGAGGAAGAAATGCCACGTATTTTTTTTTTAAATCAGCCTCATGGTGGCGCTATAACAGGCTGATTTGTGGTTTTACCTATAACTCCACCGATCAGTTCACCAGGACGCACGGTCTGGTGGAGACCTGTGCTCGGAAGAGCACTGCTTCTAGTTTCCATTGTGGTCCTTTGAGAGAGAGAGAGAGAGAGAGAGAGAGAGAGAGAGAGCATTCAAATGTTTGTAATCCATGTGAATGTCTGCTTTTGCATGCATGCATCAAATCGTGCAAAATGTGAAGGCATGTAAAATCAGGCAGTCACCTTCATGCGCATGGCAATACTGTGTGCGTGCATGTGTGTGTGTGTGTGTGTGTGTGCGTGCGTGCGTGCGTGCGTGTGTGCGTGCGTGCCTGCGTGCGTGTGTGTGTGTGTGTGCGTGTGAAGGAATGCTAGCCTAGCAGGGACTCAGGTATAAGCCTGGAAAGGAGAGGAGGGGGAGGGTGGGGGAGTGTTGGGAGAGTGTTTACCCACAGATGGTGTCTCAGTGGTGGGACCGCCACAGTCCTCTGTCCCCCTCCTGAGTCCAGCTGGCAGCCTCTTCCTGGCCAAGGCATTAGCTCACACCGTTCCTTCATCGCCATCATCATCATCATCTTCATCTTCTACTTCTTTGTCTTTGAACTCGTAACCAGCGGCGTCAGTTGAGCAAAAGATAAGGTATGGCAACATGACTGGTGTCTTGCGCGCGCGCCTTCGCGCGCGTGCAAGACACCAGTCATGTTGCCATACCTTAGCAACAGGCATGATGAATTTATTTTTAAGAAGTACATTTTATTAGGTATGGCAGCTGCCATACCTTACCATACCCAATTGACGTCTCTGCTCGTCACTACCTCCTCTTCGTCATTCATTTATGCTCAAGCATCGTGATTATTTCAAACTCTTGCCTCGATTACGATTAGTGAAACTAGCAGATCTATACAGGCTCACAACCCATCTCAATGTGACGTGTTTGTAAATTTGGTTTAGATTCATATTTGGGTAATTGCCCAGCCCAGTCGCCTGGTCATTTTTGTTCTCTTTTTTTTTCTTTTTTTTCGTTTCTTTTTTGTTTCATCTTCTGTCCAAATCCCATCTTGGCGTTCTCCTTCCGCTTTCTCCTTTTGTTCCCTTTACTTCCTCTCTATATTCTGTGTCTTCTCCGTGTGTGCGTGTGTGCGTGCGTGCGTGCGTGCGTGCGTGTTGTCCATTTTTGGAGGGCACAAAGGCCAAATGCCAGGGCAGGAAGGCCATCAAATAAAACAAGGTTTTAGTCCATTAAAATAATGTGTTGAATTTAAGGGTTAGGGATTATAATCTGCAGTGAAATAGATAAATGATGGTATTTACAATCTGATCCATGCTCAGCCCTGCACCAATCAAAGTCACTGGATTGGTTTACTCGGGGGGTTAAGATTTCAGAATCTCAACAAAAGACACTGGCGTCTACATGACAAGAAAGAGACACTGCTGTCTACTGTCTACATATTGACAAGAAAGAGACAGAGGAGAAAGTGATACAGTCAGCTGGGGCATTAAGGCCACTGTGGCCTCAGGTCATGCCATTGGTTTGAGGCGCACAAGGCCAAACTAAGGGGCAACGGCGGCCATGGCCTTCATGGCCTCCCTGAAATTCCTACCCTGGTGATATGCATCAGGCCACATGCCTCAGTGTTAATTTAACTCTGAGAGAGTACAAATGGTTCCATTCTCTATGCTCTCAGAGTTACTGACCTGTAATGGTCCCCTAGTGTTTATGTCTGTTGCTCTGTTATGGACACAAAAACACTATTACAGTGTATGTGTGTTAATGAATGAATGAATGAATGAATGAATGAATGAATGAATGAATGAATGAATGAGTGAGTGAGTGAGTGAGTGAGTGAGTGAGTGAGTGAATACATGAACAAACAAATAAACAAACAAACCAACACACTATTGTCCAAAATGACGTTCAATCCTCAATGACCATATATAAGTGCCTTTACATGTACACCTCCCTCATTGGCTGCTCTGCTCCTGTCTGTCTCCACATGTGTTGATACAGGTCAGGAGTCTTTGCCAAAGGTGTAGGCGAGACAGCTCTTAAGCCTTTGCCACGGCGCAGTGAGACGGCTCTGGCTCGGTGCCGGAACCGCTGCATCCTGATGGGATAGCGTGGACCGCTGCCCCCTGCTGGTCTGAAGAATTGGACGGCCTCTCCAAACCCCCAAGGTGTCCACATAAGAACTCCATATAAGGACGGCCTTCGTGTGTCCTCATAGATAGACGTTTCGCCCCGTGTCCACTTGAGGACGTCCTGTCGGTGTAATCTATGGCCGGCGGCCATCTTGCTGCAATCCCCTTCCAGGACAACACGTTGTCAACCCTGCGTCTTGGCACGATCGACACCCAAGGATTACTGACGTCATTTCCTGTCTTCAATTAGCGTGAGTTACTCACCATCATCGTCACCCAAGGAGATTATTGATATAGTTTCTCCCGCGGGGAGGACTTGAGGAGGCCATACAGTCACTGCAGGGTTTCTCGTCGTCAAGCGCTGCACGTTTTCTGCTCGAGGAATCAAGTCAAGTTTTACCTGAGTCCAGTGGTGTAAAGTAACATCTACTTAAGTACTGTACTTAAGTATAATTTTGAGGTATTTGTGCTTTACTTGAGTATTTCCAATTTCCAGTACTTTAACTTCTGCTCCACTACATCTCGGATCCAAATATTGTACTTTTACTCCACTACATTTATTTGAAAGCTTTAGTTACTAGTTACTGTACTTTTGTATTATTATAAAACATACATTGATCTACTTTAGCCATATTGCATACCATGGCTATTTGAAAATAGCCGATCTACAAGCTCACAGCGCGTCACAGCGTGGCACTTTGTGAGCTTGTATCTGCTATTTTCAAACATTTTGTACTTTTACTTTTGGTACTTAAAACACCTTGCAAGCCACGGCAGAACCCTCTGAACAGAGGTAGCGCCGAAGAAATAAGCCATTTATTTACAAACATGTTTTAAAAAAACAAAGCCCACATGATAACAACACGTAATGGAGTGCTCGATACAGCGTACATATTCATCCTGCAGAGGTCGGCGATCTTACTTTGGCGAGGCGGAGGGGAGATCAATTCCATTTGTTTACGTGCGGCGAAGCAGGGAAAGGAGCGATAGAGAAGCGGCGCCCGAACATGATTGAGACCGCGATCCACGAACAGAGACAAAGAGCAGCCATGTTGTGTGCCCTTCTTGTCGAGTTTCAACAACGTGGAGAGTAGGAGGCCACTCCTAGCCACCCATCCATCCAGAATGTGAGTCAACGGCGCGGCCTGCTGGATACTACGAGCATCACACCCAGTCCCAGAAAATGACTGAGAGAGGATATTAACCGTTTCAGATGGCTCCAAAATGACACAGAGAAGAATGGCCGATGTTTTTTTTTTGGATTATTATCATTTATATCAAAAGTCCGGGAATAGACGTGTGGCTGATTGGACCAAGTAGGAAGTCCGAGGGAGTACGACCAGGCTTAGAAGGTGTTAAAGGGGAAGACCACCCATTTTCAATATTGAACTATGTCATTAATATACCTTATAGGAGTTGTGTGTAAATGAATAAAAAGTCCCTCCCCCCCCCCCCCCCCCCTTCTGTGTTGCCTAACTAGATAATTGATTTTGGGTTTGTATTGTAAATCACATATTGAATTCCAGACTTATTCCAGAAGTATTTCTACATTGCAGTATTGCTGCTTTTACGTAGTAAAACATATGTGAGTACTTTTTTTCCACCACTGCCCTAATCCCTCTATCTTTCGTCTTCCACCAAAAGTGCATCTGGGAGAGAAGGCACCAGCTGACGCCGCACACTAATAAACCATGTCGTTAAGAAGAAGTACGTCCACCTGCCGTCCGCCCTGCCCGGGCCTCGGCTCCGGCCTGCTCCTGGGAACACTCCTCCTCTTCCTCCTCCATTCGGGGCCCAAATCGGGGGTCCGGGGCCAGAACAACGAGACGGAGCCCATCGTGCTGGAGGGCAAGTGTCTGGTGGTGTGCGACTCCACGCCCTCGGCCGAGCCCTCGGGCAACGCCCTGGGTATGTCGGTGAGGTCGGGCACGGGCCGCGTGGCCTTCTCCGCCGTCCGCAACACCAACCACGAGCCGTCGGAGATGAGCAACCGCACCATGACCATCTACTTTGACCAGGTCAGTCTTGTTCATGGGCACGTGCACACAGGGGCGTCACAAGGGGGGGACTGAGTTACTAGGGCCCAAGGTGGAGGAGGCCTTAAGCCCTTATCAGAGTCTGCGTTGAAGAGCCTATCACCGCTAATTTTAGGTGTAAAGCTATCCACCTAAAGTGAGAAAACAAGTGGAGGCCATCATAGTCAGTCACGGTGAAGTCCTGTCACTGTGACTGACTGGTCTAGATCGACCAATCAGTGAACGGGGTGATGGGCCGATCTGTCTGAAAGTAAAAACAGAGAGATGTGTCGGGGTTCGCGGTGGATAGCTCTTCACCGTGAGTAATGACGTAATGTTGTAGTTGTATGTCTTAAAAAGACTTAAAAAGACTACACCGCGGTGGATAGCTTACCACCACGGTGCCACTTTAGCTGTTGAAAAATAGCAGATATACAAGCTCACAGCGCGGCACCGAGGTGCCGTTTTTTCCAAAAAACCTTTAGAAGGATTTGATATATTCAAAGAATTGCATTTTCATATATCATATATATTTTCAGATATATTCAAAGAATAACATTTTCAAGATGTTTTCAAAAATAGCAGATCTACAAGCTCGCAGCATGGCACTCGGTGCTGCGCTGTGAGCTTGTATCTGCTATTTTTCAATAGTTAAAGCACAAAATAATTGTGCGGAGGCCCGCAGTGAATCCTTGTACCCAGAGCTGAGAATTTTGGTGCGACACCCCTGGACGCGCACACTATAGCCCCTTTTCCACTAAGAGGCGGAACCAGAACTTTCCAGAACCTGAACCAATTTTTTTGGTTCTGGTTTTGTTTCCATAGCGCACGGCCTGGTTTCAGACAAAGTTCTAGGAACCTCCTTTAGGCCCTGCTCTTGATGTAGTACTAAACTTGATGTAGTACTAAACTTGATGTAGTACTAAACTTGATGTAGTACTAAACTTGGGTTCTGGGAACCTATGGGCGGGGCCAGCAGCGCTGCTGCTCTTTTTTGGGACCTTCCTGGTTAGTTCTGCAGGTTATATGGAAACGTAAGCAGAACTTGGTCCCGGAACTTCACAGGTTCTTGAAAGTTCTTGGTTCTGGAAAGTTCTGGTTCTAGTTCTGGTTCGGCCCTGTTTTGGAAAGGGGGCTATAGACATCAAAAGGGGCTTGAGCCCCTGCCCTTTTATCCGTCTGTAAAAAGTGCCCTCTCCAGACCATGAGTGCAGTTTTTACTATGGTGAAAGAAATGCAAATGCCCCCCTTTCCATGCCATATGCGTGAAGGCAGCATTCAAGAGAATTAATTGCCTTGTCCAAACTCTCCTGAACTTGACTGCAGCATCTTATGTTGAAAGAATTATGCCCTCTCTGTGTAGAAATCAAGCATTGAAAATAGCCGAGCTCCAAGCTCACAACGCGATGCAGCGAGATGCGTTGTGACCTTGGAGGTTGGCTATTTTTTATATTTTCACCAAAAGGCCCTTTTAGAAATTTCAGCTAACATTCTCTGCCTGCAAATCAAGGCAGGGACGTGCTGGCCATTAGGAAAAGCGGGACAACTCCCGAACGGCCGGTTCATTCCTGGCCGGTCCAGGCTGGCCGGTCCAGGCTGGCCATTAGGAAAAAATTAAAAATAAAATGTCGGCCTTCGTTCCATTTTGGGGGCTGGGCAGCCAACAAATTAAATCATCACTGTCGGGCAGAAACCTTGTATCTCCAAGTTTCAAATTTGTAATTTTTTTTGCAAAGCAAAGCCCTGCTTCATCATACAAGGCCGCCGCACAAAAGTAGTGAAAACAGCAGATCTACAAGCACACAACGCCTTGCGGTTTTGAGCAGCAGCGCTATAGAGAGAGATCTCTCTCTCTCGCAATGAGGGCCTCTCCAACTCATTTTCCCGGGCTGAATCAGGGGCCCAGCATGTCCCTGTTTGCAGGAATGCAGCATCAGTGTTCACTTAACTCCAAAGGCCACAGGTCCATTTGGTGCCATTTCTACAGTCTTTCGAGAGCTAAACAAACACTAAGGAATGACTTTGTTTTCTAATACTCTCACTCACCCTATGCACCTGTCTCATTCTCTCCCTTTGCCATTAGATTCTAGTAAATGTTGGTGGCCATTTTGACCCAGCCAGAAGCATCTTTGTGGCTCCAAGAAAAGGGGTGTACAGTTTCAGCTTCCATGTGGTCAAAGTTTACAACAGGCAAACAATACAGGTAAGATAACCTAGTAAGTACCAGTAAAACTCCCTAATCGGGAGATAAGCGACCGTCAGGTCGCATACACAAACTTTAGAAGGCAATGGTAGGCAATCAGGAGGGAATATGGGAAATGGGACAGATCCATGTTGATGTGATTTCGGGGCAAAATCTGTAGGAGCAGTGTCCAAAAATGTGTTTCGCAAGAATCGGCCTCATGGTGGCGCTAGAAGAGGCCATGTGAGAAATGAGGGGTGGAGGTTGTGGTTTGGCATGGATACGGGCAACGGTGGCGGAGATATGAGTGGGGCAAAAGTTTGACGTGTGACTGACAGACTGACAGCCGGTGGAGGTTTTGATAGTAACTGCGACCTGATGGTCGCAATTAAATGGGTAACACATTTTATGAAGCACATGGCTAATGCATTATTGCAACCGTACGTCGCAGTTTAGTGTGCGAACGGTCACATCTTGTCCGTATCTCTGTCTATAACCGCTGACACTGTGGTACCCCTGACACATCACTGTGACATCATCATGCTCTGACATCACTGTGATGTCAGCGGAACGGAATGGGGTTTCTGCTCTGACATCACGCTCTGGATTCACTGTGATGTCACACTAACAGAATCCCTTTTATGCCCAGTTCCCTGATGTCATCAACATTAAGCCCACATATCTAACAGGACTTCATATGGGAATGCCCATATATGGAGGCCACATCGGCCACATACCACATCTCCATGTATCGGCATAAAAGGGTATGATGTCAGATGTCATAGACATCATAGGACTTCATATATCGAATAACTGAGTAAGCTCTTGGGCTCTTACAGCTTATCTCCATATAAGTACATGGATCTGGGTACCAGGGGTCTCCATATATGGGTAACTGGTCCGACATAGATCACTGGCCAGATGGCCAAGAATTGGCGTGACCTGTCGCATGTCGCCCTGAGGCGTCTTACTAGTAAGCTTAGTTATAATGCATTATAATCTGCTAATAACACACTTATAAGCACTCATGAATATTTATAATGCTTTATAACAATAATTGCGTCCGTCAGGGAGCATTTAGTTTCGAAACGTCCAACTCATGTCCGTCAGTGCGTCCGTCAGTGAGTCACGCTAACATCACAACATTTTGAGCGACGCGTTGAGAACTTGTAGATCAACTATTTTCACTATTTGTGTGGTGGGGCGAAAAGAGAAAACGTTTGAAAGTGTTCACCTATAATGATGACATTCCCCAAATAGGGATGCCCCGTTGAAAACGGTAAATAAATTAATGGTAAAAAATAACAAAACTCTTATCTAAATTGTGACACGTGTCACATGTAGATGGACGGGCATAGATTGCGATGAAATCAGATTGACGAGTTTTGTGTTTTGATACTGGATGGCGCTCTTTGATAGCCTATGGCTCACCAAATCATTTCCAATTCTACTAGACGTCACCTGACCGGAACAAAAAAAAAGGTTTCCCTTTTTTAGGAATTAAAAGGAAAAAAATGCCATAATGAATGGGCAGGGCCCAAGGTTGACACGGAAGCCTACAGTATATCTTTGGATATGGATCGGCGCGAGTGGATAGGGATTATTTTCTGATTCTAGAAGACCCATGGCCATGGGCGTCTTTTGAATGCTCCTGTGCGCAAGCGATTTTTCAAAGATACGTGAAAAGGCCGTAAAAGGTCTTATTTGGGATGTTCCTTTTAGGCAGGACTATACTTGAACTGTACTACATTTTTGTCTAAATAATATAAAATAATCAATCAATCATTCAATCAAAGTAGTTCACCCCCAAAATGATCTTTTTTCTATTGATTAGTCACACCATGGAGACTTGTGTTCAATAATATGTTTTGTATTTGTCGCATTCCTAAGACAAAAATCACACCCGTGTGAACTGAGCGGTGGTCGTGGAGGCTGCGCAACAGCAAAACAAATATATATATATTGTGTGTGTGTGTGTGTGTGTGTGTGTGTGTGTGTGTGTGTGTGTGTGGGTGGGTGGGTGTCTGGCCTGGCCTGGCCTGAACAACAGCGCCCCTCCCTTAACATGTGTGGTCACAAAAGGTACTACATACAGGCTACATACACCATACAGACAGACACGCATACAGACAGACAGACAGACAGACAGACCCACACACACGGCCACGTATAGGAGCGTTGTGACCACCGCTCAAAAATGTATTATAGTAAATTTCCCCCCATTGATTCTGGATGGGGACCCAAATGCATTTGTGTGAGAATCAATGGGGGTACATTTACTTGACTCTTGACCCTAAATTTACCCCCATTGATTCTGACCCAAATTTATTTGGGTCCCCATCCAGGCCCATGCATTTGGGTCCCCATCCAGAATCAATGGGGGTAAATTTACTATGATCATTTATTTATTTTTTTGTCTTAGGAATGCGACAAATACAAAAATAATAATAATATTATTTAACTCAAGTCTCCATGGTGTGGCTAATCAATAGAAGATTTTGGGTGTGAACTACCCCTTTAAAGGGGGCATGTCACCTAAAGGGTTACTGTCACTTTAGGAATCATCTTAAAAAACAAGTTAATATTTTTATGATGTCATTGTGGGGATGCGCAATTATAAGCCAATCAAATTAATTGTCTGTATAGCCTGACTGTATGACTACTTACTGTACCGGTCAGCTGTTGTTGGGCAGATTACACTGAGACAGTTTCAGACTGTTTGAGGATCCACACGGGAGAGAGACCACATGACCTACTGTATCATACTATTATAATTTCGGGGCGTCACAGCGGGCCTTTAAGGTTAAATGTGAACACTAAAATTGCCACCCCTTAGTGTTGCCCCAAATAACTCCCCTGTGTCATCCACCGCCAGGTGAGCTTGGTCCTTAACGGCTGGCCGGTGATCTCGGCCTTCGCCGGGGACCAGGACGTGACCCGCGAGGCGGCCACCAACGCCGGGCTGATCAGCATGGAGCGGGGCGACAAGGCCTACCTCAAGCTGGAGAGAGGCAACCTGATGGGGGGCTGGAAGTACTCCACCTTCTCTGGCTTCTTGGTGTTCCCCTTGTAAAGGGCGGAGGCAGGGGCGTCACAAGGGGGGGAAAAGTGGGACTGAGTTACTAGGGCCCAAGGTGGAGGGGCAGATCTACAAGCAGATCTACAAGCTCAGATCTACAAGCTCGCTGCGCGGCACTCGGAGCTTGTATATCTGCTATTTTTCAAGAGTTAAAGCACAAAATAATGTGTTCCCAGTCTAAATGGGTTAAACCCCCTCCCCCTATGAAGAACATCCATGGGGGGCCCGCAGTGAATCCTTGTACCCAGGGCCCAGAATGTGGTGCGACGCCCCAGGGTGGAGGGTTCAGGTTAATGACCAAAGTGGTGGTGGGCTGGGGGGAGGCTATTGAAATAGCCTCGCGTATTATAGCCAGACAACTGTTCCACGATTTCTGAATGCTGTAGAGCAGTGGTCCCCAAACTTTTCAGGTCGAGGCGCGAAAGAGAGATTTATTAGACGTTTGGTCCCGGGACCCAAACTAGTGAAAATAGCAGCACGCAACGCAATGGGCCGCTTCGCGCCGCGTTGCTAGCTTGTAGTTGGCTATTTTCACTACTTCTTAATTATTATAATTTTTTTATGTATGGCATTTCTTAGATTTTTTTTGTTTTTTTTTGTTTTTAAATGTATACAATTATTTAAAAGAACAATTATATATAAAAGAAATGAAATGTATACGTAATATTTCTTTAAATGTAGGAAAAGAAAATGTGATTTTTACTCGAGGTGGCCCATAAAAATGTGTCCGTAACCCACAAATGTGTCCCGACCCATTGTTTGGGAAACAGTGCTGTATAGAGTCTGGAATGACACGTTCCCGAAAGCCGAGAACGGAAGCTGTCATCTGTCGCTCCGTTCCCGAAAATATGATATTAAATGTCTTCAAAACATCTTTTTGAATTCCCATTTCTGCTAAGCAGCAAGCCATATATATATATATATATATATATATATATGGGGTGCATTGGGCAACATATCGAACCGAATATCGAAAATCTAATCGAACCGAGAAATATTGAACCGAATGACCCTGTACCGAACAATACAATACAATACCACTCCACATCCACATTCCCCTGGAACCCCCTCAAGGACCCCTAGGGGTCCGCAGAGCCCACTTAGAGAACCACTACCCTATAGGTTGGGTACTGTATTGTTCAAAGTTAAAACTTAAAAAAGACATAGTTATAAAAATACATTTATAAATCAAGGACATTTCTGTTTATTTTTTGTATCGAAAAAGTATCGAACCGTGACACCAAAATATCGAACCGAACCGAGATATATATATATATATATATATATATATATATATATATATATATTGACTAATTTGATTTATAGTAAAACAATTGTACGTAGACAAAAGACTATATGATGGAAGCATTCCAAAATCCTGGGAGGAAACATTCTGGCTCGCGAGGCTAGACTCTCGAAATGGAGGTCGATGGGGATTGAAGGATGAGACTGAGGGATGGGCGTGGGCATTCAAGTACAGTACTTCACCCTTCGTGGATTTCGAGTCTTCCAGGTGTGGCACGTTGAGGGTGTTTGGGATGGTGTTAGGGTGGGGGTGCAAGTCGGCGAGATGAGGTATGGAGGGACAGGAGAAGTCATAGCAGGAAAGAAAGTAAGTGAAAATCTGTCCGGGAGAGGATATTGCATAAATACATTTCCTCTTGGTTCATTGTTTTCTCTCCGTATAATGAAGGGGACGGACAGATGGAGATGCATTTTTTTTTAAAGATGGGGTGCCATGATTTATTTTTCCCCTATAAAGATGATTATCAGCTATTATGATTATACTTGGAGGAAGATTTCTTCCAAAAAAAGTGTACAGAAGAGTTAAAATTGGGTTTTTATGTGGGCACACCCACCAGTTCATTATTATGCCTGGTTGTCATGGTGGGTGGTGACCCAGCTGAAGTTATCCACACCCACAGTGTTGGGTGAATGGTAATTAATTGATTCTATGATGTAATTGTATCTGTGTTTTTGGACCGGCACTTTTGCAGCCTCCAGGTAGAAACCTCAAATACAGAGAGAATACATAATTGCTCATAACAACCACACCAGGGGGTCTAATGAAGTACTGTCAACCTCATAGACACATGAAAAAGTACAAAACTATGGCACTGCCTCTTTAAGAGAAATAAAAGATGGAATGGAAGGGAAAGGAAAAATTAAGTGATGAGGGAGCAATAGAATGGAACATCGTGGTTGTCTGTAGGTTTCTGAATGATAAAGGTCTTTCACACGACTTGGGGACAAAGAGAACAATTCTAATGTCGGTTACAACGAAGCCTACTCATTTCGACACAAAGAGTACAAGGGACAACCGGGACGCTTGACCCCAAAACACACTCGGCCCCATTCTTTTCACGGGACTCGTATTTGTTTAACCGAGGTTAGGAATACGTTTAGTGTTAGGCATTTTTTACGGGGGTTACGTTAAGGAATACCTGTAATGTTTGGGGCGAGCGTTCTTGGATTCAAGGGACATGGTGCAGAGCATTGGTGAACCACACACAAGAAATATGACTGTCTTTGTATGTATATCCGATAGATGGGTAGGGATGGTACGATATGAAAATGTCATATCACGATTATTGTGAGAAAAGAAATTGCGATTTACGATATTAGATCTACAAGCTCACAACGCGTCGCGTTGCTACGTGTTGTGAGCTTGTAGATCGGCTATTTTTTGGCAAAGACATTTGATAGAGAGTGAAAAAAAGACTATTAAGTACATATAAGTACCTTTTACCAATTATAGAGGGTATAAATGGTACAGGATATGCAGCTCGGCAAATAAACGGTGAATTGATCCCAGTAAATGACGGAGGATGATGATATCACGATAAATTAAATGTCCACAATATGATTATCGATTATCGCTTTTATCACGATAAACGATGATATCACTTATCATCCCATCCCTATAGATAGGTGACTTTAAAATGTTTATTTACAACCAATAATCTTGAATGTATTTCCGGAAGCACTTTAGTTCATAAAGTCCTCAACCACTTACACCCTACATTATAGGCCTATTTAGTTGAGCTTGTAGATTGGCTTATTTGGTTAATTCAGCGATTATGTTGTGTAATAACTTTTGGAAATTGCAAGCGCATAATAATAGTAGCTTTTAAGCACATCCCTATTCTCAGGCAAAATCCTGTGAAAATAGCCGATCTACATGCTTACACCTCGTCGCAATGTGACGTGTTGTGAGATTACAGATCGGTTATTTTCGGTAATGAGATAGGTGAAAAAGGAGCTGGCTTAGTACAAAGCCTTGAGGGACTCCGGTCACCTACGTACAATCGCACATAGGGTTTAAGTGGTTAATAGTAGCTACATAATGGTTATCTCCCTAAAGGGCCTTTTCCACCGGCAAAGAACCGGTTCCAGAACCAGTGCCGGTTCAACTTCCTTGGAATCTTGGTTCGTTCTTGTGAACCGGCTTGCGTTTCCACCAGATTGAACCATGATTGAACCAGAGGAACCAAGGATTTGGTTCCCGGTGGAAAAGCTCACCTCTGGTTCATCCCATAGCTGGGAGAAAGAACCAGAACCGGTTCTTTGCCGGTGGAAAAGGCCCTGAGTATTTAAGAGTCTAAAGCAGGGTTCCCCAATAGGCGGCCCGCAGAGGATTCTGTCCGGCCCCCACCAACCCCAGTGAAGGTGTGTGTGTCTGTGTCCAGCTGATGCCAGCAAGTAGTTGACGGCCCCTCGTTAATGGATCAAAGGAAGACAATTATGTCTGCACCGTCAACTAGCTGCTGTCATACAGATGCATACTTTTCAAGCAGACTGGTTAATTGGTTCTTAACTTATTTTGTTTCAACTTTAAGGAGTGCATTTCTCATAATAATTAATAATAATGGTGGTATAAAAGCAGCCAGACATTAGTATATCTGAACTGTCACTGGAGAAGCGGGAACACCGCCGTTGCCCCCCGCAATGTTGTGGCCCTGGCTTGGTACCCTAGACATAATTCGGCCCTTGGGGAAAACTAATTGGGGAACCCTGGTCTAAAGTATGAAATGTAAATTCAAAGTGAGCATTAATTACATTATGGAGAAGTACTAAGTCATTTGAATACTTGCATGGTGGTTGTATGCATCCACCATGGATTATAATAAGGCTTAAGTGTTAGCATTTCAACTGCACTTTTATGGCCCACTGTCTATGACTCCAAGTAGACTGTAATGTGTTTTGTGTGCTTGCTTGCACCATGTGTTGGTCTGTCCAACGTGTATGTTTTATTTTTCTTGTTTTGATGCATGAACCGCTAAATAGGAAATTATATTATATCATGGAAATAAAGAGTATGATGTCTATCACCCAGCTGACTCTTGATATGCCAAGAAGGGCTCCACGAATCAGGAATGAAGCAGCTCTTCTAAACAGGCTAGAGTAGGCCTATACATGATCCTGTTATTGCACATTTGTAATTGATGCCTAATAGACAGTGCGGTTTATTTGCCATTTAAAACCATTAAGACCTGGAATTATTTTATGCTCAAGCTCACAGTGCTGCACTGAGTGCCCGCGCTGCGAGCTTGTAGATCTGCTATTTGAATATATATATTTTTTAAAGCGAACATTTGTAGCTCAAATATTTGCTTTTGGGGGTCCCTGATAACATTATTTCGAGATGGGGGTCGGCGGCCAATTACATATAATTCTAGAAGTCCTTGACATGAAAATGTTTGAGAATCACTGACATAAAAACTTGTTTTTCTAAGACCTTTAGAAGATCTTCAAGGTTGAATATCTGCTATTTTTTAAGGGTTAACGCAAACCACATTCTGGGCTCTATTTTGATTGTCTTAAGTACCAGCTCTTATGCCTTAAAGGGGTTATGCCACCTTAAGGGTTACTGTCACCTTAAGAAATTATATTAAAAACAAGTTAATATTAGTTTGATGTCATTGTGGGAATGCACGATAAGCCAATCAAATTAATTAATTGACTGTTACTTACTGTATGTCTGCACAATGTACATTTTCTTCCCATCGCCCGCAGGCTCGCTCTCACAGTCACAGCCCTCACAACTTCTCTGCTCCCACAGGGCTAGCTAGCTGGGCTAGCACTAAAGCTAACCAGCTAAAGACACACATTTATATATGAATCTGTGGCTATACAAATTATATTTCCGGTGGTTACTGGTTGTTACTTCCCCATTGTTCATGGGAATATGCTTGTTTATGTTTATTCATTGAAATGGAAAACACGATGTTTTCTCTGAGTTGGGCAGCTGCGCTCGAACTCATCCTCGAACTGCGTGCGGCTGGCCAGTATAGATGTGACGTTCGCGAACGAATCAAGTCTTTTGAACGGCTCTTTGAAATGAACGATATGATTCGGTTCACAGTAGGGAGCCGTTCCTTTCTAATGAACAGTGGTGGGAAAAGTACTCAATTTCAGAGATCCAGCTCACTTCAAATAGCCATAAATCCCATATCTGCTGGCCAGGCTGTCTGTCTGTCTCTCTACTCCTCCGAGTGGAGGGGGCTGCGCTACGGGGGATGGGATCATTTGATTCAGAGATTTCAGACCGTTTTAAAAAAGACCACGTGACCTACTGTATCCTACTGTATCATACTATTATAATTTCGGGGCGTGGCAGGACCCCTTTAACTTAAAGTCCTGTCCATACACCAAACTTTTCGTCTGAAAGGTCCGGTTCAACTACAAAATGACCTCACTCAAATCTTCCGAAAAGCATTACCCCGAATTAGAGTTCGGAAAGCACGTCGGAAAGTCGGAACTCTCTGACGAAATGTTTGGTGGTCGGAGACAGTATGGACTAGTGATGCGCGGATAGGCTTTTGAAGTCATCCGAATCCATCCGCGCAAATTAATTATCCGCCCATTATCCAACCGCATTAATTATATCATCCAATTTATAAATCCGCATCCATCCTCATCCGCAACTTAAAAAGTATTATTATTATTATTACCCTTATTATTAGGCTAATATTATTTTCTGGTAGGCTATTCCCTGTTAGTTTTCTTAGTTGTGCGATCACAGAAATGCATTGATCTAGCCTACGGAATGTCTCCGTTCGTCTTTTTTCTTTCTGCGTCGATGCAGACAGACATGCAGGCAGACAGAGTCAGACACACGAGAGAGAGAGAGAGTGAGGGAGAGAGCGAAAGAGAGAGGAACAAATACAACTTAGTGGGAAGTTTAACTTACCTACTGTACAGTACTTTACAATATGGACTTGGAGCTGAGAGAGATTCACTTTTTAGCGCAGCGCGACCAGAGGTAATGAGTGCGACGATGCATGCCGTGATGCCGTTGCCTTTAAGTGGACACAGCTGTTTAGTTTTATCGTGGACTGCACATTGCCTCATGAAAAATGATGGTTACTTTACAAATTATACAAAATAACACACACTAACACAGACACAAGCATACCTAGATTTAGCTTTTTATTGATAGATATATTAGGCCATAATTTATTTCCTGCATTATTTCATCCGCGGATATCCGAAATTAATTAATAATTATATTTGATTGATCCAAATCCGACTGCACCGCGGATCACCGCGGTCCACCGCGGCTAAAACCGCTATCCGCGCATCTCTAGTATGGACAGTCCTTTAAGTTAAGGCATAAGAGCTGGTACTTAAGAAAATCAAAATACAGCCCTCTAACTGTCTTTCAGACTGACAAATAGACACACGCCAGAGGAAAGTATAAATAGGAACAACAGCACGACCCATATTGAAAATGCCAGCCCACTGGTGTTTGCCAGCCACGCTTCCTGGAGCCGGTTCATTGAGGCAGATGCTCTGGGAAACTGGGGGTCAAATCTGTGACCTTCTGGTTTTCCAGGAGGACTGTCCCTTTTTACCTGACGACGCCACCTTGCCTCCTACCCCGCTGCTTTACTTGTGGGCACCGTGCCCGGGCCATTGCTTCTGATAAGTGACCATTGGAGAGGAGCATACGCCGCTAGGCACGGGTCCCAGAGAGCTAGCGCACGCCCTCGCGTCATGCTGGCATTTAATGTGGCCTCCAAACCACCTCTACTACGGCGTACTATATATAAACCTGGGAGAGCGGCCTAACGTCGACGTCAGTCCCCGCCCCGCTCTTTGAGGACAGCTGTTTGTTCTGTAATATTGTGGAGGGAAACCCTGCGGTGCGTCCCCGCGGAGTTGCTTTATGAAGAATCGTGGCCGTGCATTTTCATTTAGCCTCACCATACGCTCACACAGACACAGACACAAGTTGCATTTCCATAAAGCTTATTCGGAAATAGGAAGCGAATTATCAGAAATTCGCAAAAAGACAAAGCAAATTTAGCCTGTTTCCATCCGCGGGTGTCATTTGAATTAGTGTAGTTAGTTTGTCTAGAAAAGCAGTAGGTGGCGCACCATTTCAGCCCTATGACATTATATAATTGCAGAAGAAGAACGTGCAATTAAGTGAGGAAAAAACTGGAGGAATTTACATACAGAGTTCATAGGCGGTTTGTTTTGTGGGCTAACACTAATACAATGGACGTTAGGGGAAAGTGTTAACTTAGAGGACAATGGACAAGAACATCATCATTTCTTCGCTTTTATTGGCTGACCCGTTTCCATTGCACTGATGCGCATGCATTTAGTTTTTTCGATAAAGCCTCAAAATCCACCTCCTCCAAGCGCATAAATGTTTTTGCGAATAATGAGAGTTTATTCGAATTTTGAAGTGTTTCCATTAAAAGATTTATGCGCAAAAGCCTTAATGCGCAAAAAACGGCTTAATGGAAATGCAACAACAGACACACACACACACACACACACACACACACACACACACACACACACACACACACACACACACACACACACACAGGCCTACTGTACATACACACACATTTAGGAAATCAGAAATCATTCTCCATCCAAACCCAAAGTTTGAATGCTTTTTGTGTCCTGCTATCTCTCCCATGCCAATGTCAGTATGTTGTGAATGTGAATAAACAAGAAAGGTCCAGTGCTTTTTATGAGATTAGCCACACAGACAGCCATCTACTAGATCAGTGGTTCTCAGTTTAGTTGGCCTATGCATCAATAACTCTGAGTGTACAGCAGGAACGTGCAGAGAATTTTAGAGAGGTAGGGGATTTCTAAAATGGCCTTTTGGTGAAAACATTGAAAATAGCAGACCTCAGCTCACCAGAGCTTGGAGGTCTGCTATTTTCAGTGCTTGATACCACACTGAACTAAGCATAAACAAGTCAATACTGGAGATGTGGCGTAACGGCATTTCAACATTTCAACATTGGCAATTATTTCAAAATAAAATGCTGCATTCAAGTTCACAAGAGTTTGGACAAGGCAATTCTCTTGAATGCTGCCTTCAGGTATGGCATAGAAAGAGGGCATCTGCAGTGAAAACTGCATTCATGGTCTGGAGAGGGCACTTTTTACAGACAGATTAAAGGGCAGGGGCTCAAGCCCCCTTTGATGTCTATGTGTGCACGTGCCTGGTGTACAGATGGAACCAAATGAGCCCTTACCGGTCCATTTGGTTCCATCTGTTCAGGTTTGTCTCAAAACATTTGGATATTTGATCTATCATCCTAAATCATCACTGACAGGGGAAATTTCACACTGGACCTCAAGCAACTCAGAAGGTCTATTAGGCCTTGTTTTGAGTGTAATATTGTAACATTTAGAGATATGGATTTTAGATTTTCCTGAGTAGGCCATAAACATCTAAATTAAAACAAAAAAAGTCTTGAATATTTCACTGCATGCGCAATGTATGTAGGATATATGAAAGTAAAGAAAATATATATGGAAAATCATCTTTTTTTAAGACAAACCTATACACTCTCACAGACAAGGATCTGTAAGGGCCCATTTGGCTCCTACTGTAACTACCAGTTTGTGCTAGTATTCAATTCATCAACACAGCATACAAAAAATAAAGTAGCCAGTAACTCAGCTGGGGACCCCCTGGTACCCCCTTCGAGGACTCCTGGTGTCCCCGCGGTCCCTGCCATCTTTGAGAACCACCGTTCTAGACGGCTCTATCGCGCCACCAGGCTGTAATTCAGTCAACAAAGCACAGAGTCACATGAAGTGTCCCCCCCCCCTAAAGTGTACCTCGGGTGACGCGAACCAGCGTTGAGTCTCTGGGCGCCGCGGTGGATTCCGGTGACAGATGGAGGCGTTGGCGACGGCAGCGGGGGACCCGGTGCCAGGACCCCGCCGCGATCACACCGGACTGTCACATCCGATTAGTCTCAACGGCCCAGTGCACAGCAGAGGACCGTGTTAGCACTTTGTAGAGACTTCATAAACAAGAGGTAGGGGGGAGGGGGAAAAAAACAGTCAACCTGTTTCATTCTAAAATGTTAGGTATCGGGGTGGTGACCTGTTGTTTTAGCTATGGCGTCATGCCTTAATTAGTACGGACGAACAGGGGAATATCGTGGCACACTCGCGTTCAAACAAAGGTGCCTCTTACATGGATTTGTCTCCTTTTTGTGGCTCGAGAGCATGAAAAACCTACATTTTCTGTCTTTATTGAGCGGTCCTCAGAGGGACTATTTATCCATGTTACTTTGTAGCCTGAGCAGCAATACCGCTGGTGATCATGTGGCAATGTTGAGTCACACACACACGCACACGCATGCGTGCACAGAGCACTGCTGTACAGTATGTGAGTCTCAAACAATAAGGTGAGGGACATCAGGTAAACCCAAATCAAAGAGATATCCAAAATATTTCAAAATTAAAGCAATTGGCATGCTTTGGAAAATGGTCAGGAATGTAAAGTGTCCCCGAGTTATGTGTACCAGACTAAACTTGTAAACACATCAGTATGATATGATAGTGATGGTTACAAAAAGTTAACAAAGCTCAGAATGTAGTTTTGGGTTTATTTATTTATTTATTTCTAAACAACAAAAGTCCTGTGCAGTATTCATAGTGCAGGCCTAGGCAAAATTCATACTGGCAGGTTAATACAAAAAATTAAATAAAAAATCACATCCAGTGTGAAGTGAGTGGTGCTATTTAGCATCCCGCTGTGAAGCTTGGCAAAGACAAACAGACAAAGCCGGATGAAGGAGCGGCTAGCACCGCTCAAAAACAAAATTGAAGGCTTGACAAAATGTATAACTGCAGACAAAAAGACAACTCAACAACAAAACAACTTCTAACTAAGGCCCTGCAGCTCTCTCCCTGGCTGGTGTCTGTTGCCAGCCGAACACCAACTAAACTTGGCACTTCCCAAACCTGCCCTTTATACCAGGTGGATCCTACCAAGACAATGACCTGTAATTGGTATATCAGTGAACTCAAACAGAGCTACATTATGGCTCACGAGTTACAGCTAGTCAAATACATTTCTCAGGTGCCCATCAATTCACAAACTTAAATCAGAGACTACAGTGGTTCTCAACCTGTGGGTCAGGCCCCCCAGGTTGATAAACCTAAAGTGCACCTTTTAGGCTAAGTGTGTAGAGGGTATATGGCTATAGGCCTATAGTATGCAAATTTCTAAAGTGACAATTTAAGGACTTTTTAATACCTCTAAAAGGACAAATTAAACATTAGCCAAATTGTCAAATATTAGAGACAGAAATTGTGCGAGGCGTTGTGAGCATGTAGATTGGCTATTTTCACAATAGAACCATGTTATACAAAATGTAATGCCTCAACTCTTAGTGCTCGTAGGGTGTCAGTTAAAATATGATTATTTTGGGGGTCGCGGCCTGAAAAGGTTGAGAACCACTGCTCTATAGGGCATAGGTCGCCCTGTAACAACGATCCTGTATTTACTTAAATTGTATATAATGACTTTGATCGGTGTCTCTCTGGGCCAATTTACAAGCCCAATGTGTTGCGTCGCGACACGTTGAGCTTGCAGATTGGCTCATTTTAGCTGAATGTTGGTCTGTTATGGAAGGCCCAGAATAGGGATCCTATGTGGTCATGCCCAAAGTGCACAAAAGGTCACATGCACACCTTCAGCTAGCCTTGAAAAACATCAAACTCATTTTGAATTTATTGGAAGCTTTTTTCTCATGATGACAATAAAACAATAAGTTGCAAAAAAGAAAAAACACCAAACTACACATCATGCCAAGGCACATTTATTGATTGATTTATATCTAAATAAATGTATATTAATTAGATTTTCACAAGTTATGTATAAAAATAAAATAAAAAAATCAAACCTCTGTTCGAAGTGGAGCTGTGTGTGTGTGTGTGTGTGTGTGTGTGTGTGTGTGTGTGTGTATTGCAGTTGATGCTCAGGGCAGGCTAGACTCAACAGCACCTCTCTGGTCACCCAGGATCATGTGTACCGATTTTTGTGACATTTGAAGAAAATATGTAGGAAAAGGAGCAAAAAGTGTGTTTTGGAGAAAATTCAAGATGGCGGAAAATCTATCCTGGCGCAAATGGGCGTGGCCTATATGGGGAGATGCGTCTTGACCCAAGGAATCCAGGGAAAAAAGAATTTTAATTTTCCGATCTACGGTTCAAGAGTTACGGGGCAAAACGTAAAGTGGGCCGTTATAGCGCCACCATGAGGCCGAGTGATGTAATTATTTTTCGATTCATTCTTAAAATCATTATGAATCTCCTCTCCGAGGTTTGAAACTGTAGCTCCTATGGTTTACGAGAGAAAAATACTTGAAAGTGATTTCTTGCATTGTCCCATTATAAGTCAATGGGGACAATTAAGCGTCGTTTTTTGCCGATTACGTCGGCATGGTAAGGCGGATCGGAACGAAAGGTAATAGAACACCATTCCCGGCCGAGCCGCACATTTTGATGTAAATTTTGCACGAGTGGCGTAAATGGTGCGGCACTAGTTACGCGCCGAAGTTTAGGCTACATACAGACACGGACGGAGACAGACAGAGAGACAGACAGACCCACACACACGGCCACGTATAGGGAGCTTGTGTTCCACACAGCTCCAAAAACACTCTCCCTTTCAAAACAACTAGCCTACATATATTTAGGCATATTCTTGCTAAGCACTGTTGGCAACAATTATATTTAGAATACAATTTGGCCACTTAAAACAATATTTCCTCCAACTGTTATGTCTCCATGAACCTTTTCACATCAACCGTTGTTTTATTCAGACAGGATAGTGAGGGACTTCCCAAACCTTTCCTTGGCAAGGACCCAATGCGACCCGACGCGATGGGACACATTGTGAGCTTGTAGATCTGTTATTTTCAAACATTTTGTACCTTTACTTTTGGTACTTAAAGTACATCTTGGTGCCAATACTTTAGTACTTTTACTCAAGTACATTTTGAATTCCAGATTTCCGCAGACCGTGCGCTCATGCTCGAAGAGGATGCTTTTCCCACTCTGTCCAATCGGGAGAGTCGAAGGCAGACCATCCCAAGACTCAGGAAGTAGCAAATGGTTGCAGCTGTGTGTTGTTGGTATGATATACATTATTGTGTGATTAACACGCTGACATGCATGGTCCTGTTGGTGCTATATGCATAATCACTAGAGGGCGATGCAAGCAAAGGCATCTGAGTTGTGTAACTTGGTTACAGACCAACACACACATGCTCCCATGAGGAGGGTCCTGATAGAGAGTGACAGGTCCCACTGCTTATTGGGACAGAATGCACTCTCTGCGTCTTTAGTCAGCTGCTCACAAAAAGAGTTTATCAGCTGGCAGCATTACTTTGGAGTGACTGTACCCTAACACAGTGGTTATCAACCTTTTCAGGCCGCGACCCCCAAAATAATCATATTTTTTAACTGGGACCCCCCACCCTGCAGATCAGCTATTCTCATAATTTCTCCAATATTTGACAATTTGGCCAATATGTTTAATTTGTCACTTTAGAGGTATTAAAAAGTACCTAAATTGTCACTTTAGAAATGTGCAGATACCCTCCATACACTTAAACTTTATGTTGGCTACGGTTTTACTGTTGAGTGAGAAAACAATGTTGCACATTAAGTTAATCATGTGGGGGCCCCCCGAAAATAATTTGGGGACCTCTTTTGGGGTCCCCAAATTGGTTGAGACACAGGTTGAGAACCACTGCCCTAACAGACTCAGAGTATTTCTATATTGCAGACAGTATTGATACTTTTACTACATTTGGGTGCTTTTTTCCACCACTGTGGCATTCAACCAGTTGCAAACTTCACAACAGTGTCATTCATTCGGTTTCCTGTGGTTATGAGTTCTGGTATGTCTACTCGTGTGTTCTGCTCTCGCCTTTGCATAAAGGGCTCGAGGTTTCTCACCAAATATCATGTTAGGACATGCCCAGAATAGGGATGCTAGAGCTCATGTGGATAATCCTCGAATTAGCATTATTTGTGGCCAAATATGAGCTGGCACTACGGCTTTGAATGTGTTTCAACCGCAGATGGTGAAGAGGGAAAAAACCTACACGGCAACATTGGTGTCATGCCAGAGTGAAACAGAAACTGACTTTATGTTGCAAGGCTTGGGCAATGCCAAATGCAATGCGTTATTGAATTAACCCATGTTTATAGGTGAAACGCATTATTACTTTAACTTAACTATTATTTTATATAAAAAATAGCATATAGCATATATATATGACACTGAGGAAGACTAAACGTTGAAACGTCAGTCACCCTGTCGCTCTACAATAAATGAACGTGCAGACCAGTTGAGTGCTCCATCTTTTATTTGGGTAGTCATTTTTGAAGTGCCCAGGTAATATGTCTTTTTGATATAGTTTGTCCTTGTTGAACACCAACGAGTCCTTCTACCAATAACTGCTGGCTGAAGCGCGTAGACATCTCCTACTAGCATATATACAAGCTCAGCTTTGAATAAGTATTTGAATATTTTTGACACGATTCTATAAAGGTTTTCGAAAAACGCATGTTTTTATGTCAATGGTTCTCAAACTTTTTCATGTCAAGGACCCCTAGAATTATATGTATTTGACCACACAGACCCCCATCTCAAAAATATATTGTTCCAGGGACCCCCAGAAGCAGAGATTTGAGTTGCAAATGTTTGCTTTGAAAAATATATATTCAAAGATTTGCACAAATGTTCATGATTTTTCTAAAATAGCAGATCTACAAGCTCATATTTAGCTATGAGCTTGAAACAGATACAAAAATAAGATGGTTGAGGAAAATTAAAATAATGCCATAAAAAAGATTATGCCAACATCTGGCAAATCATGACTTCATGAAAAAGAGGAACACGGTCAAAGAAAAAAACAATCATGAGAAACATGGCAAGTCTCTGTGAATCGTTCACACACGCGTCCTGATTTCTTAAGTCTTTTTAGGTTTAGGTTTTTGCGTGGGACTTGCTGGCTGCGGCGGCGTTGGGACGTTGGCGCTAGGTGGCGCTGTGGGGTGCCGCCGCCTCTCGCTGACGTACATGTGGTTGTTGTTGCCGATCTGCAGGCCCATCACGCTGCTCATCACGATGGACATTCCACCGGCGGAGTGGGAGCGATGGCCGGACGTCTCCGGGTTCGAGAACTGACGCTGCAATTTAGGAGCACAGCGGATCATGAGACTTTTAACGCATTAGACTTTAATCGCTTTAACCATATGCTTTAGCTATTGAAAAATAGCAAAGCTCACAGCGCTGCGAGCGTGTAGATCTGCTATTTTAGAAAAATCGTGGAAGTTTGTGCAAGTCTTTGAATACTTCTGACCTGATTCTATAATGTCTTCCTTCTTCTAAATCCGTGGTACTCAAACGTTTTCATGTCAAGCAGCCCCGGAATTACATGTAATTGGCCGCGGGCCCCCATCTAAAAATAGCTTGTTCCAGGGACCACCTGGAGATTTGAGTATGCTTTGAAAAATATACATTCAAAGATTTGCACAAACTTTCAAAACTTTAAAAAAATAGCAGATCTATAAGCTCGCAGCCTGACACTCCGCACTGTGTATTATATGCTATTTTTGAATATCTAAAGTATATAATAATTCCATGTTTTAATGGGTTAAGAATGGCCCTGACAGCACGACATGTTGTGAGCTTATCTCTCTGCTATTTTCACTGTTCTCTTATTTTTCCCTTTATTTTTGAAAAAATGGAAAAGATATTGAAAATGAAAGTCCCAAAACAGGGAGATGCCTAACAATATAAGTATTTTATTTGAATTGTATGGTATGGTATGGTATGGTATGGTATGGTATGGTATGGTATGGTATGGTATGGGTTTATTGCTTAGTCCCCGAAGGGAAACATGTTTTGCCACCAGAGCGAATACAAATACACAAAATCAATGACAACATATAACAAACATACAAATACACAACAAGTAACAATAACAGACTCTACAAATGACATGACACCCTCTCAAAAAAAAATTGGTCCTCATTCGCTTGGCTATAGTGATATCCAAAGTATCCTGAGGGAGGCCAATCACTGAGCCAGCCTTTTTAATCAATTTATTGATTCGGTTTTTATCATCAGCCGTGATGCTGCCCCCCCAGCAGAGCACAGCATAAAAGAGGACACTAGCAAGGATACCTTGGTAGAATACATGAAGGAGTGGCCTACTGATCTCAAAGGATCTGAGCTTTCTCAAGTGGAAAGGTCTAGACTGAGCTTTCTTGAACACAGAATCTGTGTTCATCTTCCAGTCCAGCTTCCTGTCCAAGTGGACACCAAGATACTTGTAGGACTGAACTATTTCTACCTCCTGCCCTTTGATGATGACTGTGAGATAGGTACCTTCTTTTTACAAAAGTTAACAACAAGCTCTTTGGTCTTTTCTACATTAAGCAGTAGAAAGTTATCATCGCACCAGCGAACAAATAGGTCGATTTCCTTTTTATAGGCCCGATCGTCATCCTTGTTGATGAGACCGATTAGAACAGTGTCATCAGAGAATTTCTGCATGTGACACTTTGCCTCACTATGCCTACAATCTGCAGTATAGAGGACAAATAAAAAAGGAGCTAAAACGGTTCCCTGAGGGACTCCAGTTTTGGTCCAGATGACATCTGATACAGCATCATCTAGCTTAACAAACTGAGGTCAAGGCACTAGATATTTCATGCACCAGGTAATGGTTGAATTATGCCGTTTATACTGCCTCAATTTATTAGCTAGGATATGTGGCTGTATAGTGTTGAAGGCACTAGAAAAATCAAAAAACATGACCCTAACAGAACTGGCAGTTGATTGAAGGTGAGTGTACATGTAAGTAAGTAAGTAAGTAAGTAAATGTTATTTATATAGCACCTTTTACAGAGAGATCTCACAAAGTGCTGTACAGGCATTGAGAGAAAAAACACAATAAAAAACAAAATAAAAACAAGGCAAGTAGGAAACAGGCTATACAGTTAGTTACTAAGACATATACATTAGAATCAAATCCCATTTACAAATGCCTGTTCAAATAATAATGTTTTGAGGTTCTTTTTAAAAATATCGACAGAGGCTGCAAATCTCAAGGCTTGTGGAAGAGCGTTCCAAAGTTTGGGGGCAACAGCTTGAAAAGCCTTATCACCTTTTGTTTTTAAATGAGTCCTTGGAATTATTAATAGACCCTGCTCAGCAGACCTTAGGGCCCTTTCAGGCTCATAGCGATTGACCAGATCTTTTAGGTAGCTCGGAGCCTGATCATGCAGAGCTCTGTAAGCGAGCACTAGGACTTTGAACTGGACCCTGAAATTAATGGGGAGCCAGTGCAGGGAGGCCAGGACAGGGGTGATGTGGCACCTTCTACTGGACCTGGTGAGAAGTCTGGCGGCAGTATTTTGGATTAGTTGTAGGCGGTCCATGGAGGCTTTGCTGAGGCAGGTGAAAAGTGAGTTACAGTAGTCAAGCCGAGATGAAACAAAAGCATGAATGATCATTTCCAGTTCGGGGTACGTGACAATTGATCTAAGTTTAGCAATGTTCCTAAGGTGGAAAAAACATGACCGGGTTATTGAACAGATATGGGTATCGAGGTGCATGGATTGATTAAAATTGACACCAAGGTTTCTGAGGTTAGGGCGGACATTGTCTTTTAGGGGGCCGATACAGTCAATTACCTTTGGAATAATGCTTTCTGGAGCAACAATAAGCACCTCTGTCTTGGCCTCATTTAACTGGAGGAAGTTTTCCGATAACCAGGCCTTTATGGCTGACAAGCATTCATGTAAGATATTAAAATTAAAATCATCCGGGCTCTTAGAATTAAAAGAATAATAAAGTTGTATGTCGTCTGCATAAAAGTGATAAGACATTCCGTTAAAAGTGCTGATAAGGTGACCTAGCGGTAACATATAAAGTGCAAATAGGGTTGGGCCTAGGACTGAGCCCTGGGGGACCCCAAATGAAAGGGGAGAGGAGGTTGACACATGTGTGCCTACAGCCACTGAAAAACTCCTATCTTCGAGATAAGAAGAAAACCAATCTAGGGCCCTCCCTGTGATTCCCACCTGGTTTCTAAGCCTATTTATTAAAACATTGTGGTCCAGCGTGTCAAAAGCGGCACTCATATCCAGAAGCACCAGAATTGTGCCTTTACCTACATCCGAGGCCATCATTAAATCACTAGATACTCTTAAAAGGGCTGTCTCAGTTGAGTGCATTTGTCTAAAACCTGACTGGAATTTATCTAAAATGCTGTGGTCATTTAAAACTGTTAAAAGTTGATTGGCAACGATTTTCTCTAAAATTTTTGAAATAAAAGGGAGCTTAGAAATCGGCCGATAATTGCTGGGAGATTCAGGATCTAAGCCAGGTTTTTTTAAAAGTGGATGTACAGTGGCGGTTTTAAAATAGGAGGGGACCTGTCCAGAGACTAAAGAGAGGTTTAAAATGTTGAGCAGAGATGGGCCTATGGTGGTAAAAACATCCTTTAAAAAAGTCTTTGGAATGACATCTAGTGGACTAGAGGAGGTTTTCATGCTAGTCACAAGCTCTGTTAATTGACTGATTGAAACCGGAACAAAGGAGTCCAGAATGGACTGATGGTCAGGAACTAGATGAGGAGTGGGAGGGGAGGGGATGATGCTTGCCCTGATGCTGACAACTTTGTTCACAAAGAACATGAGAAAGTTATTACAATCATTTACTGAAAAAACAGGGGGGTCAGGTGTTTGTGGACATACAATGTTATTGATTGTGTCAAATAGTACTTTAGGGTTTCGCCTGCTGGAGGTGATTAATTTGGCGAAATAAGCAGCTCTAGCCTCCTTGACCATGGAGTTAAAATCATTAAAAAGAGTTTTGAGATGTAAACGGTGGACCTCAAGATTAGAGGACTTCCACCGGCGCTCAACGCTTCTACACTTCCTGCGTAGACAGCGAATGTCGTCATTTAACCACGGAGCTTTATTTAAAGTGCGGACAGTGCAAGATTTAAAAGGAGCGACTACATCTAAAATATCTAAGCAGTGGGAGTTAAAACTATGGACTAAAATATCAATATCTCTGTTGTCGTTGGGAGGCAGTGTCAGACTGTTAAAAGCAGCTGAGAATTTTTGGGCTGACCGTTCATTTATCAGGCGTGAGTTTTTAACTCGCGTCCCGGCCATACAGTCCGGATTAAAAGATATATTAAAAACTAGGGATTTATGGTCAGTCGTGGTCATGTCGTTTGCAACAATGTTGTCCACATCTAAACCAAAGCTAAAAACAAGATCCAGAGTGTTGCCCTTATTGTGTGTGGGACCTGAGACATGTTGTACAAGATTAAAAGATTCTGTAAGACTGATAAAATTCACTGCAGCGATATCTGTGCTCTTATTAATATGAAAATTAAAATCACCAAGTAAAATAAATCTCTCAAACTTAATAATGGTGGTTAAAAGGTCGCTAAAATCAGATAAAAAAGAGCTGCTAAAACCAGGGGGCCGGTAAATTAAAATACAATAAAATGGATTTTTGCGCCCTACCTTAGTGATTAAAAGTTCAAAGGAGCTATAAGAACCAGCATTTACCAACCTAGAAGGGAAACAGTCTCTGTATACAAGTGCCAGGCCGCCCCCTGTATTTGACCCGGCTGGCCTGGAGACACAAGTGAAAGAACATTTCGGTGGGCATAATTCTATTAGTGACATGTATTCGTCTGACATTTGCCATGTTTCAGTGATACAGAATATGTCCAGGTTATTAGCAGTAAAAAAGTCATTTAGGAGGAATGTTGATTGGGTGATAGAGCGTGCATTTAACAAGGCCATTTTGATGGTTTTGGGACTCAGGGGGTCTGGGAGAGAGTGTGGCTGGTGGGATGGATTGAGCGGAGTGATATTTCCAAGATTTGCTCTTCTGGTGTTGGGCGGGGGTCCAGTAGTGGCTGATGGTCTATGAGAAATGAGTACAGGAATTTGTGAGTAATCTTGGTAACTAGCTAAAGGGGGATTACGTATTGGCTGGCGTCATTCCGTTGCAAGATAGTGGGAAATGTTGCTTGCCAGGACTTTTTTGCCACTCTGGTTGGGGTGTACTAGGTCACGGTAGAGTGATGGAGTTTTCCAAAAATTGTCAAAATTGCTAATATAACCATAGCCGCAGGCTTGGCAGAAAATTTGCAGCCAGTTGTCAGCGCAATAAATGCGACTGAAAATTTCAGGGCCACGGTGGAGGGAGGGGATTAGGCCCAGAAAAATAACAGATTTATTTAAATTTTCAATTGTATTTGCCAGGACCTCATAGTCTGACCTCATTTTTGATGCTTGTTTGCACCTAATGTCATTGAAGCCTACATTTAAAATCATTGTGTGGGCAGAGGGGTGACTTTGGAGAATGATTGGAATGTGGGGAATTAGGTCAACAATTTTGGCACCAGAAAATGAATAGGTGATACTGTTAGGAATTGTAACTTCGCGGATTATAGAATCTCCTAAAATGATGTAATCTGGTGAAGAAGTGAAGGGGAGGTCCGTGTTGATTGAGATCGATGCAGCCGATCTCGTGTGGAGTGACAGGGTGTTGGACACAGCTGGAACTGATGAGGGAGGGGGAGGGTCAGCCCGACCAGGAGCAGTGGACACAATACCTGGCGTTGTTGGGTGGATGACCGAGAGGGAGACGTTTGGCGTGGGCAGACTTGGTGGGAGAAGACGGGGCCGTTTTCCTTCGCGGCCGCCGCGTCCAGGTATGGGGGTCGTTGTGAGGGAGCGAGTTGAGGAGCCAGAAGAGGAGTCGGGACCGGAACGTTTCCCTGGACGGGACAGCAAGCTGGGGTGCGTTGGTGGATTCCCTGGAGAGTTGGCCGTAGCCGCTGAATCCTGGAGCGGAGCGTAGAAATTCGAGCACGGGAATATATCGGCCATGCTGCAAGCCTCTGATCCAGACGGATCGAAGAAGGACAACCTCCGATGCTGACTCTTTACCACAGAGACCCAGGAGGCAGCACGTACGGGCCCCGGTTTGAGCTTGCCGGTACCCGAGGCACTACCTCCCGGCCTGTGGACAGCCGCGGCGGGCACCCGGTGTACAGCGCTGGCACTCGGGGCTTCTAGAGTCTTAAGGCGGTCCTGGAGGAGCGATTTTCGGGTGAGTAGGTCTGTGACCAGGCTCGTGATGGAACGGAGCTCATTTCTGATGTCACCCATTTCCTTCGTCCTTGGAGGCATGTTGAAGATGTAGTAGCTAGCTTCTAGGCTAAAAACAAACCACAGCTAGCACGCCCCTAGCTAAACTGGCGTCTAGGCTAAAAACGAGCCACAGCCAGCCAGCCAGGGTGGGTACAGTCCATAGATAAAATAAAATCTATAGTCCTGATCACTGAGATCGCATAGGAGGTAGGAGAGAATATTCCACCAAGTTAGGATCCAGGAGTTGGTAAAAAGGCTGATAGCATAAAACTGGTTTAAATGCTGTTAAAATGTTACTGTTAGACGGAGCGTCTGGCGAAGCGACCGTCTGTCTTTGGCACAGATTTTGTGTGATGTAACATAACAATCAGTGCATCATCAACACCTACCCGCTTCCTGTATGCAAATTGCAAGGGATCTAAATAAGGAGCCACCTGCTCTCTAAGGTGGCCCAACACAACCCTTTCAAAACACTTCATGATGTGGCATGTTATAGCAATAGGTCTCATGTTAGTGAGGCTATTACGTACATTGTTCTTTTTAGGAATAGGAACAAGACATGGCGTTAACCACATAGCAGGAAGAGCTGGTAAAGACAGTGAACAGTGAATGAAAAGACCTGACACAACTGATCAGCACAGACCTTAAAGGTACGAGGGTCGATACCATCAGGCCCAGGTCCCTTGTTCACCTTAATGCTCTTAAACACCTTGCGAACTTCATCGATAGTTATAACAATAGGGGGACAGCTGTCCTCAGAACTAGGCTGAGCTAGGGAGGAGAGGATATTCGCCTGCTCAGAAGAGAAATCAAATGTATCAAACCCTCCATTCCAACTGACCTCATGGCCCCCACAATCACTGGCCTTCCAATAGAATGCACCCACCTGGTAGTGTCCAGAAGCGGGGCTTGGCCTAAGCCGGAACGGTGGATGAGGAGTCCTGTTCTCGGCCACGGGAGAAGATGCTGACCTCTGCTTTTGATCGGCGGTGGTCACTTTGGGATTGGGCGATGAGTGTGCGGGAACGGCATGAAGGCCTCTGATTGGCTGACATGAGGTCTGGCCTGCCAACGACAAAAGCAGAACCATTTGATCTCTAGGCGCCGTACAGACATTTGCGTGAAACATCTTCTCAGTATCGTCTGAGAATGGCCACTGGGGGCGCCGTACTAATGCATTGTCTATATATGCCTTAATGGTCCACGTCACATTGATATAAACCAGTATGCGCACGCCGGTCGGCACCAAATGAACCCCACCGTTCATAGGATGCAATGGATGGCACTCGTGTTTAAAAATGCATTCCATCAAACTTTCAGATGCCGTTTTTCTCCCAGTGTGGAGGAAGAATGCTTAGGATTTTTACTGTAAATTCTCACTCTTGAAATATATAATCCTTAGTTTCTGTTGATTGTAAACAATAATAGCGATTCAAAACAGTTGTCCTTCAAACCCCACCTCTATTCACCGTCATCAGAACAGAGGGAGCGCTCCTCTTGATCACCCACCCGATCCACTGGATCACCAGAGCGTCTACTGCTCGCCCAGCTGCAGTCCATGAAGCCTAATTATGCTCCGTCCTGCGACGGTGTCGCGCGCAGAGCCGCAGACCTCCAAGCTCAGAAGGGTTGCATTGGTGACGCTATGTGAGTTTGTATATCAGCTACTCGGTTGACGTGGAACACTGTTGCACAATGAAGTATGTCTCGATAAGGGCGCACCCATGGGAGCACCTCACTAGCACACAAGAGGAGGTTGAATAACCAGTGCTCCCCAAAACAACAGGTCTGGGGATCTGTTGGGAATTGATTACATGATACAGTCAGCTGTGCATTCAGTCTCAATGTTTGTAAACAAATAATTGGCCTATGGAAGGTTGTTTGGTGTTTTGTCGTTGCCGTGTCTCTTGGCCAAAAGACAGGCTGTGGTTGAGCTAGAGACAAAAAACCAAACAACCTTCCATTGACAATGCATTAGTACGGCGCCCCCAGTGGCCATTCTCAGACGATACGGAGAAGATGTTTCACGCATATGTGTAAGTCCAGCCTGAAAAGTCAATGGACGACATCATCTAAAACCAGAACCAAACACCAAAATATCGTCGTTGTCGGGTGGAAACCTTGTATGTCCAAAACCGTTTGTTTTGTATTTATCATTTTAAAAATGATTTGAACT
Organism: Nannobrachium achirus; assembly: GCF_963921795.1. NCBI lineage: Eukaryota > Metazoa > Chordata > Actinopteri > Myctophiformes > Myctophidae > Nannobrachium > Nannobrachium achirus. The sequence continues at coordinate 52,477,684 of NC_137821.1, read as the reverse complement.
AGTGAAAACAGACGATCTACAAGCACATTGTGTGCTTGTAGATCTGCCGTTTTCACTACTTTTGTGCGACGGCCTTGTATGGTGAAGCAGGGCTTTACTTTGCGAAAAAATGCACAAATTTGAAACTTGGAGATACGAGGTTTCGGCCCGACAGTGACGATATACATTGTAACAACCTCACTACCTTTTAATGGGTGAAATGGATGAAACGTGTCGTCTCTGTCGGGTGGAAACCACCAAAACTGTCCAAAACTGTTCAGGATTCATCAAAAACATGAAAAGTAGCCGATCGACAAATCGCACCGCATTTCGAGCTTGCAGATGTGTTGCTTTTAATGCGTTTGTGTGACGCTGTGCATGGGGTGTCCAAACTATTTTCAAAGGGGGCCACATTAGAAAATATTAAAAACACCGACTACAAGTACCGACTACATCTCCTGACATAATTACGTTGGGACCATTACAAAGTCACAACATATGCATCGCATTTGAACACTTTTATTTAACAATCATCATCAATATTTAATATCAATGGTCTTTTGTCAGGTGTGTGCTTTGAACAAAACACAAACAACTTAGCAAGGTTACATTTGACAAGGTAAAAATACAATAAAATAGCCTTTCAGAATGAGACAACAGGGAACAGGGAATCCTGACAAATTATACTCCGGGAAAATATTCTTGTTTGACAGAGCTGACGGGCCATTTCTAATCCAATTTAGGAATTAATCCGCGGGCCCTATAAAACACCCCTGCTGTAGTACGATCAAGTGAGGTATTAATTTACGAAAAAAACAAAACAATAACAAAACATAAGATAAGAGGTTTTTGCCCGACAGCAAAGATATGAGACAAGGGTGACAACATTTCTCATACACTTTAATTTGGTCCAAGAATCTTGAAATTGGGATATTTATTTAACGATTTAACAGTATTTCAACACTCAGTACAAAATTGAGTGTGAACGAATAGTGTTTTTCTTGCAGAGTATGAGAACTTTCCCCTTTCTACCGTAGAATTTGGTGGTTTCGACTCGTGGTTTGACAGTAAAGCAAGCCCTACTTCGACTTCCTTTTCACCTTTTATGATGTGTTTGTCTCGTTGAGTCACGGTCGAACCAGCAGCCGTTTCCTGCAACGAAAAAGGAAGTGGAGATGTAACGTTGCATGGCAACGCCTTTTGAGTGCATTTTGCACAGTGCTTTTGTCATAATGTGCTCTATTGTGTATTGTCACATTGTGGTCAGAGGCGTCAATTGGGTATGGCAGGGGTATGCAGCTGCCATACCCTGGGTCCAGGGGGGGAAAATAAAAGCTTTGAATGCATTTTACAGAGGGTCACTACTACGATTGTTGGTCATTAGTAGTTAATACATGCATCAATTTACAATATGTATAGCACACCGACATGTATGTAGTACTAGTTACATCAATATATCTTAAAAAGAAATGCAACATTTGCTCATATTTAAGTGTGAACAACTAATGTTGTATTGTGTCCTATACACTGTATATTTAACATTTTAAGCCAAAGTTACTGTGCTATCTTTATTAAGGTAACACTTAATTATTTAAATGTTTCGCCTTTTAAAAGTGCACCACGTGATCTGTTCTACTGTCTGCAACATAGTGCTATTTTTAGCACTAACTTAGGGGAACTGAAAATAAGCAACATGATTCAGAAATTGAGTGGTCAGTGTCACAGTCACCACTCTCTCTGTACTGGTGTAAAGAGAAGAGAGTGGCACCTATGGGTGTTCCTGTGAACCTGTACTGCAGGGACGTGCAGAGAATGTTAGAGAGGCAGAGGCTGAAATTCCTAAAATGGCCTTTTGGTGAAAATACAGAAAATAGCAGACCTCCGGCTCCAAGCTCACAACGCGTCGCGGGAGAGTGTTTTTTGCAGGTTGTTCAGTCCGAGTGTATCAAAAAGGCAACTGGGTTAAGGCAGACCGAAGCTTGTGATTGGCTGCGCAGAGGTGACGAAAGTCTGGGGGACGGAGATACACCTAAACCTAACCTTAACCCTAACCGTAACCTCAGTAAAACTAACGCTGGTGAATGCTAACCTGGTGAAATGCTAACCTGCCAACGCTGGTAAATGCTAACCTGGTGAAATGCTAACCTGCCAACGCTGGTAAATGCTAACCTGGTGAAATGCTAACCTGCCGACGCTGGTGAATGCTAATCTGGTGAATGTTATACTGGTCGGACCAACAGGTGCTTAACCCAGTTGCTTTTTTGATACACTCAGACTCAAAGACCTGCAAAAACACTCTCCCAACGTGTCGCACTGCGACGCGTTGTGAGCTTGGAGGTCGGCTATTTTCGGAATTATTACCACACTGAACTAAGCATAATGAATCAAGTCAATGCTGGAGATGTGTTGTAATGTCATGAATTTCTACACAGAGAGGACAATTCTGTCAACATAAGATGCTGCATTCAAGTTAAGTTGAGTTTACTTTTGACTAGGGCATTTGCATTACTTCCACCACAGTAAAAACTGCATTCAAGGTCTGGAAAGGGCACTTTTTACAGACAGATAAAAGGGCAGGGGCTCAAGCCCCCTTTCATGTCTATGTGTGCACGTGCCTGCTGTAGTGTGTACCTCTCCGACCACACCAGACTGGGATGTTCCACTGTGGAAAATAACTCTTACCTGCTTTGGTGGAGGTCCTGTCAACACATGGTTGGACATGTTCATGCCATTGGGACTCGCTAAAAAGATGAAGTATAAGAAAAGGCAAATTAATGTAAGTATGAAGACAGGACAAACGCAACAATTAAATGAGAAATGGGAGAATAAATAAACCTATACTGTGACAACAAAACAATCAATAGGTTAAGCATTCCTACTGTACCTAAACCATAGATATTCAGGGAGAGCGGAATAGAATTTAGAAGGGACATCACGTTACTTCTAGAAAGTATTTTCAAAGACGCACAAACCTAATGCTTGAGTGGTGTGACTTGTTGTAGTGCGCTCTGTAATTCTTTCTTCCCGCTTTTGGTCCTGGGAAAGAAAGAAAGAAAGAAAGAAAGAAAGAAAGAAAGAAATAACGTTTTTGTACGGTGTGGTATGTATGGTGTACGTGCACTCAGTGGTGTAAAGTAACTAAGTACATTTACTTTAAGTACACTTTTGAAGTATTTTGTACTTTTCCAATTTCCAATACTTTAACTTATACGTCTCGGATCCAAATATTGTACTTTTACTCCACTATAATTATTTGAAAACTTTAGTTACTAGTTACTTTGCAGACATAAATTATAGTAATATAAAACATACATAAACCACTTTATAGCCCTATTTCATATAGGCTGTAACAACATCAATTTAAAAGTGAACAAGGGAGTGTTGTCAGTGTGTACTTATGTATTACCAGTTTCACCAGCACTTGGTGTACGGCGTCGTTAATCGCAGGCCTGTGCCTCTCATACAGGCCTTCTGTCGCAGCAGTGCATTCTGGGAACAACATATAGACAGAAGGTTGATACAGCTCGTCAGACAGACTGAGACTGCAGTCGATTCCTCAGACCAGTGTTTCCCAAATGTTTTATGGGTCGCGATTCAATACCCCTTCATTTTCCCCACAATTTGTTTTTAATTATCATTTCAAAAGATGTTCAAATAAATCCACAAAAAATCACCATTTTGTCATAATTCCGTAAAAATCGAAATCCATTATATAGAGGGAATAACATTGTAGATTGGCTATTTTCACTAGTTTGGGCCCTGGGGGAGACATAGAATTTCTCGTTTCGAGCTCTGCTATACCTAAATTATTCTATTCTATTCTAATCTCTCAAGACAGATTCTCTGACGCTACGGAATAAAATAGAGAGGGCGCTGTTCTTCATTTGACGATGGGTTCCCAGATTGATTCTACCGTAACATTCTATAGTGCAGTGCTTCTTAACTTGTGGGTCGGGATCCCCAGGGGGGTCCCCAAATTATTTTGGAGGGTCCCCAGATGATTTACTTAATGTACAATATTGTTTTCTCACTCAACAGTAAAGAAACCAACATAAAGTGTATAGAGGGTATCTGCACATTTCTAAAGGTCTTTTTAATACCTCTAAAATGACAAATTAAACATAGTCAAATACTAGAGGCATTTGTGAAAATAGACGATCTACATGCTCACAACACCTCGCAAGGCGAACCGTGTTATACAAAATGTAATGGCTCAACTCTTATTGCTCGTCAGGGTGGGGGTCCCCAGTTAAAATATGATTTTTTTGGGGGGTCGCGGCCGGAAAAGGTTGAGAACCACTGCTATAGCCTACTGTTTAGTGCTATTTCCCACTTTATAGGTCAGAGGTCTATAACTATGAATGAAAGGACAAACTCAACAATTAAATGAGAAATGGAAGAATAAATAAACCTATACTGCGACAACAAAACAATCAATAGGAGGACTTTGCCACTTTTCAACCCATCTTCATATAATAGGTCCTCACTAATGTTCATAATAAAATAGCAAAAAAAAATCTACTCTGTCCAAGTCTCTTAGGAGAGCTGTGGGAAGTTCAGAAATCCATCGATTTTTATTATCGCGAGAACAATGGCTTCCACTTTAACATTGCAACTTTTCTGGAGTAGAAAGCCTGCATTTTCTATTAGCTTGGATTCCCAATCGATGATGTCACAAGACGATCGGTTTCTGACCTGCCCACAACCATCAAATGAGGGAAAAAAAAGAAAGAAAAGAAAAGCTATTTTTTAGTGAGGACCAAGTATATGAAGATAGGTTGAAAAGTGGTTGGGTGGCTCTTGCAGGGTGGAATTCTCACCTCCGAACGGGGGTCTCTGGGCGGGTTCAGGGAGCCAGCACCTCTCCATGAGTTTCACCAGGTCCTCCATTCCTGCATGGGCCTGCGCTCGGTTGATCTCTATCGGGGAAGGCCTGTCTCCCTTGGGGATACGTAGCCTTACGATGCTGGGGATGGCATCTGAGAGAGGGGAGGGGAAAGGTTGTTGATAGGGCTGTCACGATTATGACGATTACAAATTGTCACTCAAACAATTGCGATTAACGATTTAATTGTGTTTTTGTTGTTGACAATTACATTTCTGTTTGGCTTGTAGGCTTTGAAGTTGCACATGGCAGACATGACACATAACCTAAATATACCAAGAAATGACACGTTTGACAACTTTATACTTAGAAAATAGCATTGATAGTGGAAATAGCCGATAAACAAGCTCACAATGCGTCGCATTGTGATGCATTGTGATCTTGTAGTCTGCTATTTCACTGTTTTTGAAAACGGAAACAATTATGATGATTATGACAAAACAATTGCCGTTATGTCAAATAATTGTCATTAGACGATTATGTAATAATTGTGACAGGCCTAGTTGTTGTCGAGAGAAGAGAAGAGAAGAGAAGAGAAGAGAAGAGGAGAGGAGAGGAGAGAAGAGGAGAGGAGAGGAGAGGAGAGGAGAGGAGAGAAGAGAAGAGAAGAGAAGAGAAGAGAAGAGAAGAGAAGAGAAACATTAGTAGCGGAAAACGTACTTGCAAATAATGCTGTTTCTATTTTATTTATAGGTAACATTAGTCACATAATAGTGGCACCTGTGAGGCTGAGACAGTTATGATGATTTGAGGAGGGGGAGATGGGAGGAGAGAGTACATTAAGACAAGAAATGAGAGAGCATGAAAAAAGAAAGGAGACATAGACGGACGGACGGACGGACGGACGGACGGACGGATGTGAGAGAATCACTCACTGGCGTATGGTTGTTCCCCCGTCGCGATGGACCACAAAAGAATGCCATAACTAACGTGAAAAAAGAGAGACATCCAACAATTACCTTACATACAAACAAAACCCTGTCATCGTCACACACTTTCTGTGGGTGGTGGGTGGTGCATAATTATTTATGTCAACAGGAACGCAATAAGAACACACAAGCAGGGGTGTCACAAGGGGGGGGGGGGGGGAGTGGGACTGGGTTACTAGGGCCCAAGGTGGAGGGGCCTTCATTATTTTATACTTTAGCTATTGAACTAGACCAGGTCAACCTGGTTGTGCCAGACCCCCTGTCTGTCATCATCATTTATGACATCATGCCTTTTATAGGTATGTCATCATCATGTCATCATCATATATACCCTTTATATAGAAAACCCGGACAGACATTTGCTTATGTAGGCCTACCCATTTCATGGGTCTGGCAAAAATAGCAGATATACAAGCTCACAGCGCAGCACTCGGTGCCGCGCTGCAAGCTTGTAGATCTGCTATTTTTGAAAAGTCATGAAAATGTGTGCATGCAAATCTTTGAATATATGTCTTTTTTAAGTGAACATTTGTAACTCAAATTTTGCTTCTGGGAGGTCCCTGGAACTAAATATTTTGAGAAGGTGGTCCGTGGCCAAATACATATCATTTTGGGGGTCCTTCACATGAAAAAGTTTGAGCACCACTCACATAGAAACATGGGTTTTTCAAAGATCTTTTCACGATTTTCAAAAAATAGCAGATCTACAAGCTTGCAGCGCGGCACTTGTCTATCTGCTATTTTTCAATAGTTAAAGCACAAAATGTGAGTGAATCCTTGTACCCGGGGCCCAGAATTTGATGCGACGCCCCTGCACACAAGGAATATGTGAATACCTATAGACGTCAGAGGCGCGGGTGGGTCTGTATGATAAGTCGAAGGCCTCCGGAGGCATGTAGTTGATGGTCCCCCCCTCCTCACCACCATCCCTATTGGACGCCCGCGTCACGCTGCTGTAAAACTTGGCCAGGCCAAAGTCTGTGAGCTGGAGGAATAAAGAGAGGGGAATAGAGAGATAATAATAAATAATAATAATAAAAAGAAAGAGAGTAAAAGCCAATATCGTCACTGCATGACAGAAACCTTGTTTCTACCACTTTTTGTGGTCACATGTTTAGATACTGGATTCTGATTGGCTTAAAACAGTGGTAAATCAGTCAACAATCTTGTGTTGGCTCATGTACCCCGCCCACTGTTGTATTGCAGCTGATTGTAACTAAATAACCTTGCAAGTTACAACTGTGTTTTCTTTCATTTATATGGTAGAAGTGGTAGAAAAGCAATATACCATTTGAGGGTCGTGGGTTGTTGGCTGATTTACCACTGTTTCAGGGAAATCAGCCAACAACCCACTCCCTCTCATGGTAAATTGCTTTTCTACCACTTACATCTCCAAGTTTCAAATGTGTACTTTTTTTTTCGTAAAGTAACTCCCTGCTTCATCATTCAAGACCGTCGCACAAAACTAGTGAAAATAGACGATCTACAAGCACACAACGCTTGTAGATCAGCTATTTTCACTGTCGTTTTTAGAATAATAACGAAAAAGGAAGGTTTTGGAAATTGAATGCCACTGTTTTAGGAGTCGATAGGTGTCATTCATGCGTGTTGCTGTTTTCACAAGTTCAGGTAACAACAACTCAAAAGGCATATATAGGTAGGTGACCTATATAGCTGCTTAGCAGCAGATGGAAATTCAAAAATATATTTGAACAATGTCCAAAAGTACATTTTCATGAACGGAAAGGACGAACAGGTGACAGATTCCTGTGTGGGGCCTGTAATGATAGCCAGTCAGCAGGCATGTGCACACATAGACATCAAATGGGGCTTGAGCCCTTGCCCTTTACCTGTCTGTAAAAAGTGCCCTCTCCAGACCATGAATGCAGTTTTTACTATGGTGAAATAAATGCAAATGCCCTCTTTCCAAGCCATACCTGAAAGAAGCATTCGAGAGAATTGCCTTGCCTTGTCAAAACTCTCCAGAATTTAAATACAGCATCTTATGTTGAAATAATTGCCCTCACTGTGTCTCCAGTATTGCATTTTTTATCCTTAGTTTAGTGTGGTATCAAGTACGGAAAATAGCCGACCTCCAACCTCCAACGCGTCGCGCTATTTTCAATATATTCACCAAAAGGCCCTTTTAGAAATGTCAACCCCTGCCTCTCTAAAATTCTCTGCACACCCCTGCCAGTCAGACACGGATTGGGAAGAAGTTGCCAGGCTTGAGAGACCTGAGCAGCTGGCATCGCATCACAGGTCTAGCAAGTCCCTGATTAGATGGCTTGGATTGACAGCATGAGGGGAATCAGCTAGGTGGCCTCGTGCCTGCTTCAGTGAAAGGGTGGAGAGACCAGGGGCGTCAATTGGGTATGGCAGGGGTATGCAGCTGCCATACCCTGGGTCCAGGGGGGAACATAAAAGTTACTTTTAAATATAAATCCATGAATGTCTCTTTGTCTATCTGTTCTGGTTATTATGTTGTTAAATTACAGTAAAATAACTACTTAATGCAACATTTTACTAAATGGTCACTTTAACAAGGTATTATAATGATATTCTCCACACTTGTATTCTCCCCATCTTGACAAAATGGTACAGGGTACAGGTGCAATTCGTTATTGTTAATTGTGGCACGTTTACTATAGCCTATGCTATGCCAAGTTTAGCTGCACTTGAACAACCGTTCCAGGCTGCCATATTCAGCCCAAGAAACCGTAGAAACGGGGGGAAAAAATGTAATGTATTCTTAAAATAAATGTATCATGCCTGTTGCTACGGTGTGGCAACATGACTGGTGTCTTGCACGCGCGCGAAGGCACCAGTCATGTTGCCACACCTTAGCTTTTTCTGAACTGACGCCACTGGGAGAGACACCAATTCCAGGCCAGCAGGTGTGCAGGTAGATGAGGCTTCAGAGCATCTTAACCACATGAATCCTAGGGGGTCTTTATACCAGGACGATTGGAAACGCTGCCGGTCTCGTTTTGGATTTATTACCCAAAAAACGTCGCGTTTACACCTTGTTGTTGGTTCGTTTTTCTGTGTTTATAGACTACTACAAGTTGACAACGCATGAATTCAAGCAAAATGTGTCATGTTCCCAGCCTACATAGGCCTATACTGTGTATTTACCCTTCAACTATAAAATATATATTGTTTTTAATGAGACATGCTTTGTAATTAGGCTATGCTCCCAAATCCATATTATTATCGTCTGTTCGCATATTCAATGAGTCCCGCAAAAGGAGGTTTTTAGCGAGGTGAAGTGAAACACCAACAAAAGTCACCTGGAAGATGAAGGTCGGAACATTTATAGCCTATGGAGCATATTTCTGGACATTATCTATGGGGATGGGCTATATTAAGTGAGTTCTGTCTTCTATCTGCAACAAAGTATAACGCACCAGCTAACGGAGTAGCCTACAGAGGCACATATGGGTATGGTAGTCTACCATACCTTGATTACAAGGGAAAATAATAAAATGTACTTCTTAAAATAAATTCATCATGCCTGTTGCTAAGTATTGGCAACATGACTGTCTTGCATGCGTGCCTTGCACGTGCAAGACCAGACAACAGTCATGTTGCCATACCTTAGCTCTTACTGAACTGACGCACTGCACTGGGATGCGGCGCAATGGAGGATGATGTGCCGTCTCCGTCGCAAAATAAACTAACGGAATAAATTAATGAACTGACGCCATACGCCACTGGCAGTCTGTTATTTCACTGGAAGTCACAATCATAGCCTTCCGTTATGGCTTTAAGTAAATTGCCTACTTTGGAAGCAACATGCGTGCCTTAAGAGGAGGCTAGAAGCACTGGAGAGAAAAAGCGACATGATTTCTTTGACTGGAGGAGAGGGAGCGAGGATATGGAGGAAGTTTTTGTGATGGTCTCTGACTGACTGGACAGTTATGTTTATTCTGTCTGTCTGTCTGTCTGTCTGTCTGTCTGTCTGTCTGTCTGTCTGTCTGTCTGTCTGTCTGTCTGCAAGACTCAGCATATTACAATAACTCACTAATTACCTGAAGTCCGCTGCGTCTGTGATGTGGCGCGGTGCATGAAGAATTAATCCAGTATTTTTTGGTGAGAAGTTGAAAAAGGGGAACGCAAAATAGTCATTAATCATTGGTTTGCTTTGCTTAGAATGGAATACCATAGCCTAATGGTTTAATTTAACTTTGCGGAGAGGAGAGCTGTTGCAACTCCGACAGGCCAGCTAGGGTACCAGCCCAGGTGCGACGACTTGTGCGTAATTAGAAATTTTTAAAAGGCTTTCATATAGACTACTCCTGACATTTTTCAAATGAGGTTTGTGCTTATAGATCACTGGGCTATTTTCTGGGTTTTAATTAGGCCTAGAACAACACAAATAATAATAATACATTTTCGGTTAGTCTGACAGACTGACACTTATATGCAGCAGGGGAAGGGGAGCAGAGGAGGGGGTGCTATGACATCATCGCACTCTCCCTCACGGCCGAATTCCGATATTACACCGTTGCGAAACTGATGCGAAACCGCAGAAATGCACTTTCAGAGCCGAATTCCGAAAAGTATCGGTTAGGGTCATGAAACCGCGTCTCCGTGTGTCAAAATGGCCGAATCAATAGTAAAAACTATCGTCTACAAAAAAATCGACCTCATGTAATGACCCCCCTAGTGTCACTATTTTGGGGGCCAACATTCAGCAAAAAATAGCACATCCAGGGACGGACTGGTACTACAATTTTAATACCACAACTTTTTACAGACAACATAAAGGATAACTACACAACTATCCATAAATTGTTAGCGTACAGTTTTCACCACCAACAAGCGGAGTATGAACATGATTAGTGCCAAAATGTGTCAGAACTTTGGCTAATTCTGACCGATATTTTTTTACAGATATTTTTACAGTTTTTTTATTCTATTTTTTTTGGGACACCAGCCCCCCCGGCCCCCTAGCCTAGCGGCCCACCGGGCAAATGCCCTGTATGCCAGAAGGCCAGCCCCCCACTGAGCACATCTACAAGCTCCACCAAGCTACACGCACAATGAGCTTGTAGATTGGCTATTTTTGCCCAATCGTTTTGGGAATTTCAGGCCACGTTTACTCGACAACGGTCTGTAGAGAAAATGGTAACATTTTGTTGCGTTCCCACATTTTATCCTGCGTTTAGGCGGACACGCAACAATGATTAAAACGATGTAGTGTGCATGCCATGTTGCTAGGTGGCAAAATGTCACTATTTTACTCCAATGGACTCCAATGCATGAGGGACGAGAGTAGCTGATATACAAGCTCACGTCACGGTCGCGGATGCAACCGATATGTGAGCTTGGAGGTCTGCTATTCTTGGCCGTTCTCTGTGCGCGACACCGTCATGGGACGGAGCATAAATTAGGCTTCATGGACTGCAGCTGAGCGAGCAATATAGCAGCACCTTGATCATGAGCAATGCTCCCTCTATTCTCATGACAGCGAATGGAGGTGGGGTTGAGTGACTGGGTCTCACCTTGACATTGATGTATGTGTCCAGCAGCACGTTGCTGGGCTTCAGGTCCAGGTGGAGGATGGGAGGGGTGAGGCTGTGGAGGTAGTTCATGCCCATGGCCACTTGGTGAGCCAGTCGAAACACCAGGGCACATGGCAGGGGGCTGTGTAGAGTGTCCTGGCGAGGGAGAGGGCACAACGGGATTTTTTAAGGCCTGTCCACACTGTGTCCGACCACCAAACTTGTCCGGTCCGGTTCAACTACAACATGACGTCACTTGCAACTTCTGAAAAACGTTTGGAAAACTGCACTTCGGAAAGTCGGAACTTTTTCAGACGAAAGGTTCGTAGCCGGGGAGCCACTGTGCCAAAATGAGAGAAGACCTGTGATGTCATGACATACTCCAAATTTTAGTTTTTCCTATTAATTTGGTCAATAAGGTGCATAGAATGAGAGGCCTGCTCTGCCGGAAACATTGCGAAAAAAAAGTTTCCCATTGACTTCACTATACTGGAAAAAACACACCAAAAAATATGCTTGAAGTAGCATGTGAGGGGTCAAACTAAGGGTTCTTCATGATTCTGAATCCATTGCAAGCATTTGTTTTGCATGAAAAACATTCCTTGGGCTAGATTTCAGCCTCTCAAACCTGTGAAAAGTGATGAGTCATCACTTTTCACCGTTATTTTGGTCCGTTTTCTAGCCCAAGGAATGTTTTTCATGCAAAACAAATGCTTGCAATGGATTCAGAATCATCAAGAACCCCTAGTTTGACCCCTCACATGCTACTTAAAGCATATTTATGTTGGTGTGTTTCTTTCCTGTATAGTGAAGTCGATGGGACAGTGATACAAATGGACATAACTTTTTTTTCGCAATGTTTCCGACAGAGCAGGCCTCTCATTCTGTGTACCTTAATGACCAAATTAATAGAAAAAACAAAAATAAAAAGTATGTCATGACGTCACAGGTAAAACCCTATTCTTTGAGCTTTTGGGCCTGTGGCTCCCCGTCTATCGGTGGTCGGAGACAGTATGGACAGGCCTTAAGTCAAGTCAATTTAAACTCAATTTAAAGAAGCCCATGCATGGCCAAAAGCTTTCTTGTGGTGTTTATCCTTTTGACCTTGTACCAGTGAACTGCACTGTCCTGTACCTATGCAAACTTCTAAATAAAGTCTTCTTCTTCATTTTCAATCAGTCACTACTCAACTCACTGTACTGCATGTGTGATGTCCACATAAAAATGAATGAATAACAATGAAATAATGGAGGGACAAAATGACCTGCAAGTAGTCACAATTATTACATAATAACCATCTAATCGCAATTATTTGACATAATCTCAATTATTTTGTCATAATCGTCATAATCATTTACATGTTGGAAAATGTTCATATATTTTCAAACATTTTCAAAAATAGTGGAAATAACAGATCTACAAGCTCACAGTGCATTGCGATGCGCAGATCTGCGATTTCCACTATCTTCTTTTTAAGTATAAAGTTGTCAATTATGTCAGTCATTTCTTTGTATATTCAGGTTATGTGTCATATCTGCCATGTGCAACTTCAAAGCTTACAATCCAAACATAAACGCAATTATTTGAGTGACAATTAATCGTCATGTAAAATGCTATAATGGTGACAGCCCTCTACCTGCAAGGAGGAGAGGGATCCTCTCTCCATGAACTCCATGACCAGGCCCAGCTGGATGGAGGAGACGGAGAAGGGCAGGCGGCCGCGGAACACCCCCAGCACCCGGATGACGTAGGGGCTCCCTCCCTGCCGCATCAGTTCAGCCTCATGGAGCAGGAGCTGGTCTGACCTGCATCTGAATGGCAGAAAGGCAAAATATCTCCTTCAGGACATGTGTGTGTGTGTGTGCGTGTGTGCGTGCGTGCGTGCGTGCGTGCGTGCGTGCATGTGCATGTGCATGTGCAGTAGGCTACATGTGGAGGAAATAAAGGCATATATTTTGTGCAGCTAAAATATAGAAACAAACTAGAACTGCACACTGTCGAGGTGCCAACTTGCGCCTTGTGCACAGCTGGTCCCTGATTGGCTACGGGCTTAAACACACACAGTTACCTACCTACACAGCCGAACGCAGTACTTGCACGCTCTGCTGGTGCAAGTAATAATGCATTGTGGAATCAAAACATTTATGAAAGAATCAAGATTCAAGAATCAATATGTTTCATTTTCAGTTAACTTATACAAGTAAGAAGCAATGTTTTGGGACTAATTCCACAAATAAAAATGAAGTGAATTGTGAAGTGAAGCTCACTTCACACTAGAACATACTTTTCCTGAAACAGTGTGGGTTCAAGGGGATGTTTCTAAGTGGGGGTATTTCTGAATGGAGGTCTGCCCCCAGGTGGGAGAGTGTTTTCAGTGTTTCAGTCTGAGTGTATCAAAGGGTGCGTTCAGAAATGCGCACCGGGTGTGGTTAGGGTTAGGGGTTTGGGTTAGGTTTAGGCATAGTTTTACTGAGGTTAAGGTTAGGGTTAGGGTTGAGTTTAGGCATAGTTTTACTGAGGTTAGGGTTAGGATTAGGGTTGGGTTTAGGCACTCACTACACTGAGCACACACCCGGTGCGCATTTCCGAACGCACCGTTTGATACACTCGGACTGAAACACCAGCAGAAAACACTCTCCCGCCCCCAGGTAGCACGCAACAGTACAATACAGTATGATGATGATGTATAGACACATGATGTCACAGGGGGCATATTGTCCAATCAGAAAAGGGACATATGGGTTGGGACATACAACCATACACACAAAGTCATGTATTGGAGCTGCTAGCACGGCTCAGAAACATTGAAACGGTCCAAATATAAGTCAGGTATTTCACTTTTCACTACAGACACTCAAATGAGCATTAACACACAATTGTTATGAGTGTGTGTATGTGCAAGAAGTGTCCAAGAACAAAGGCAGTGATATGATTTGAAGTACATGTGTCCTTTTAAATCCTCATCATGGACTTACCCGTCATCATGGTGTAATAATTTAATGGCCACGTCCCATCCCCACTGAAGATGTCTGGCCTTAAAGATTTGACCAAATCCGCCCGAGCCGATCACCCTCCAGTTCTGCAGACTGGACTCACCAATCAGCCCTGGATCTGCTGGGGAGCTGGACAGCAACGACATTGCCATATTGATCACTGAAGAGAGTGGAAAGAGATACAATCAATCAATCAATCAATCAATCAATCAATCAATCATTCAATACTGTGGACTGTGCTTTAATTTCCAATTGCATATTAATTCCATATTGTGGAGATAAATAATTATAGGCTTATAATCATAACACTGATTATAATGTTGATTTTTAATAGAATGTGAAAATGTGCCTTTGGCTTCACTGTGGGGCGAATTATAAAAAGACAGGATATCCTACCATAAATAGTAGCCTACACAATCCAGGCCTACATCATCAGACACACAGACAGATCCAGTAGGCCTACTACTAGGCTAGACTGTTTATTTATTTATTTGTTCATTTATATATTGTAATTTTTGTAGGGGGTTATAGGCCTACATGCACATGGTGATTTGTTATAGGCCTACGTATCCTACAGTGAATAAAAACACACACGCACTTTGTCATTTCATCATCTCTGATTACATGTTGTCTTTCCCCATAACTTATTCCAAATGTCCACATGTGATCAGGCCTAAATCTTATTTCTCAACCACAGACAGGCTACTGGGTGAAATACATACACTTATAGTGCAAAAGATTACTCACCCGCAGAAATATATGCATCGTCTTCCTCAAGAACATTATAAGAAAATCCCGTCAGCTCATCTTTTCAGAAGTTTCCACACAGAATAGGACAGAAAATCCATTCCAATAAAGTTCAGATAAGGAAGCAGAAGTGAAATTGATGGATCCGTTTTTGTTGTGTTAGGAGCCTGTACCAGCCTACTTCTGCTTCTCTCCTCTGCAAGCGACACGGAAATAAAATGTCCCTGTCAGATTTACTACACCAAGTACCACCCATGTCTTCAACAGGGAGTCCCCTTTCTATCAAAACTTCTACTTGACAGAACAGTGATTCAACTCAAGAGCATGCCAAAAAACATGACCACAAGGGAAGTAGGCCTAGAATGTAAATTCCCACCGCAATGAGGTGTCATTCACTGCCAGTTTTTCAAATTTTTCCCTTGAATTCGTTGATGACATGTATTATTGTGTTTTTATGTTGTTGATTAATATAGGACCACCAAGTCCCCAGGACTTTTTGTTATCCTTTTTGCCTAAATGTCTGACTGTAACACATGCTGTTTACATTTCTGACTAATACATTATTGAAACAATCAATACATCAATCAATCAAAATTGCAGCTTTTAAAGCAAACTCTTGTGTACAGTACAGGCTGATCATAGTATTTGAACCTTGAACAAGGCATTCTAGACTAGTAAATTGATCCACAGTACCCTCTGGTGGACAAATCAGGGAGCGACATATACATACATTCAGTTGTCACTCTACTAGAGTATAGGCAATCAAGTTTTTGATTTAATGACCATTGAAATATTAAATGTGTAGAATAATAATCACCCAGACCTCTTTTTACTTGTACCGTTGACTCAACGCACCCCAAACTGTGTTGTAAACAACAGCTGTAAACAAAATCTAAATAATAATACTAGGCCTACTAATTGTCGTCTATTAGTCAGGGATTATTATCAGAATAATGTCAAATCTGGGAATACATTCCTTACCAATACATTTCTTCACCAATGTGTTTGTAAAGGGCTAATACATCTCACAATGATTGAAATTCAGTTTTCCAAGGGGTATCATTAACTTTACTAGGCCTACAGGAAAAGAAGAATGTGCTTTGGCATGTTAGGGGTCAAACTAGGTATTTTTCATGATCCATTGCAAACATTTGTTTTGCTCGAAAATACTCCTTGAGCTAAAAACGGACTACAAAAAATGGTTTGTGATGACATGGAAAAGTGGCTATGGCGTTTTTAGCCCAAGGAATTTTCTTTTTCTTTTTACCCCAACTTTCAGCAGCTGTCACAGATTTCTCTGTAGGGAAACTAAATTTCAATTTTCGTGAGATGTGCTTCCAGACACACACACACACACACACACACACACACACACACACACACACACACACACACACACACACACACACACACACACACACACACACACACACACACACACACACAATGGGCCTGGTGTACAAGATACACTACTCCACTATGATACCCATGTACCTGTCAAAATACTTTATAAACGTATAAGGACGTCTACAATTACAACACCAGAGGCTATATTGCCACAGATCACGTTTAACCCAGAGTCAACTCAAACAAAGGGTCAAACTTGTTCTTCTGCTATACCACCAAAATGTGGAACGCCTTACCGAAGGCCTTAAAGGAGTATGGTTCCCTAGCATCCTTTAAAATCGCCCTTAAAAAACACTTACAGGCAGCAGCCGTTTGCAACTGGCAATAACAAAACCTAGCCCAGCCTTACCCTCCTGACCCTTCTTTGTATTTACCTACTGTATATATTTTTTGCACAGTTTTTTTTTTTTTGGTCTCTTGTTTACTTTATTTTCTCCTGACTATATCTACTGCATAGTACTGTGTTCTATCCGTCTACGGTCTGTTATATGAGATACTTCAGTGGTTTCCTGTGTAAATAAGCCAAGTGCTTTTCTAGGATCTCCTTTTAGTTGACCTTGTACCAGTGAACTGTGCCATCATGAAACTGTACTTTTTTCTATGCAAACTTATAATAAAGTCTTCAATCAATCAATCACACACACACACACACACACACACATTACTACGATTTTACGACCATTTTTTTATACCGTAAGCCTAAAACTGAAAAAAAAGCTCACTATACATTTTGTCCTCATCCCCTACTACTGTCATCATATGCATCATTGAGATCTGTATACTAGTAACAACTTCCGTGTAGGCCACCAAAGATAATGATAATGATAATGATAATGATAATGATAAATCCCGCGGGGGAAATTCAGATATCGCAGCCCAACCCAGCTGCTTTTTTTTAGAGCTGTGAGAGCTGTGCGAGACATTGCGGGACACTTCCGGTTAACAGCAGACATACAAGCTCACGTCGCGTCGCAGATGCAACCGTTGTGAGCTTGTAGATCACTCTCGGCTGCGGCGCCGGAAGCTGCCTGCACATTCTGCGCAATGCACGATGGGATGTTGGAAAGTTGTGGATAGTGCAGTGCGATATGTGGGAACAAAAAAACATTTGTTCGTAAACCTTTTTGTCACTCAGTTAGTCCACATTAGTCCTTAGGTTTTTAGTATGGCTTCTCCCACTTGCCTGGTTGAATAAGTGAATTTGAATTAGAACGAAGATCTGGTCTGGATCTATGGATCCAGATACAGATCTGAAACTAGTTGAATCAACAGGAAGTCGAACAGGAAATGTTATACATAGGAAGAATCTGTTTGCGTTTGTGTATGTGCTAAAAGAGCAACTTGGATTGATTACTGATTACTAGTATTGATTACAAAGTGAGAGTACATACTTTCATGGGAATCATCAAATGGATTGAATTTGTGATGGCACACTTTGGATTCAGAAACTTTTGTGCTGTGTGTTTGATAATGTACATTTGTATGAATTTTCTCTTTATCTCCTTTGTGTAAAATGTAATCCTTAATAAACGCTGAGTCATAAAAAATGGACATTTGTATGCATGATACCGGTGCCACTTTAAAGATTTCAGGGTCATCTAGTCCAGTGCTTCTCAAATGGGGGTATGTGTACCCAGAGGTACTACAGGGGGTGCTTGAAAGAAAATGGAAAATGGAAACATTTATTTTACGGTTATGTTTAATGATAAAACATTGACAAATGTATGTGATCGTGCTGCTCGGTAAAGCTTTAAACCAAATTAAGCAAGAACTTTACTGTTACTGAATACATATTGACGTAAAAACAGACTTTTGACAGCGCCATTGTTGGCGTTGGCACTCCACATCAACCCCTGTGCAGTCGCACACAGTAGCCTGCAGGGTGCTGTCCTGCATCTTGCCCTCGGTGTCTGAAACGGTCAGCACCACACTATATTCTCCTGGGCTCAGCTCCTGGGCTAGCGTGAGGATGATGCCTGTCTCTGAAGGAGGGAGAAGGAAGAGGAGACCACTCACTTATTAGATACATCTTTTACATAAAATGGTTATGAGTGTGATTTTGTGGGGGTTTAACTTAAATCACAAAAGGTAACCAATATATTTTTTTCAGAGACAGAAGACGTAGGACTTAAATAATCATTGCTATAGTAGTCTCCCCCATCATCTCTCCAGCTCTTAATAAACAGAAAATGTTCAGATTGCGATAACAATTTTATGAAATCAGAAGAGAACCCCCGAAGATTATTTATCAAAAGTGTTCCAATTTTGTCTTGTAATTTTTGTTTCACCACATTTAATTTCACTTCATTCTTAATATCTTTATCCTGTTTGGATAAGAATTGATATCCTACCTGAACATATATTTAATATATACCAAACGAGCTGGTGAGACAGAGAGACCCTGTTACTGAACAAGCACTGTGTAACCATGATTATTATTGGAATTGTATTATTTTTTATAAGTTAATAGCATTTAGACCACCTTTTCCAGCACCTTGGCAAAAGCCAGGTAGCCTCTTTCCATCAAAATCCATCAAAAACTAAAAAAACAAACATTTAGATAGAACATACTGGTGTCATTCATCCGTGCAGTCCAGTATAGTCTGGACAGTCCTATCAGTGCAACACTGAATGGTGCAGCATGACCCTCTCCATCTTTGTCCGTCACTGACAGCATTTGGGGAACTGACTCTCTGTTGCACATCTGAAGAAACACAGTTGTTTTTTGATAAAAATCTAAGAAATACCATCATTTCTAAAACAAATGTTTAAACAAGAATTGACACAGTCAATATAAAATCTGTGTGCTCGTTTTAGTGTTAAAAAAGTTTGAAAAAAAATGTTTTTGAAAAAAAAAAAAGTTTGAAAAAAAAAATTTAGAAAAAAAAAGTTTAGGTCCAAAAATGTGTTAAAAAATCGACCTGATGGTGGCGCTATATGGGACAGATCCATGTCGATGAGATAAGTGTAGACATACTGTGTAGCGATTTGTGTGATTTTAGGGCAAAAACTGCAGGAGCAGTATTCAAAAATGTGTTTTAAAAAATTTGGCGGGGGTCCCTGGAGCTACGGGGGTCCCTGGAAGGGTGGAGGTTGTGGATTGGCAGACAAGGATTGTGTGTGGAAAATTTCACATGGATAGGGGCAAAAAAGTGTGATGTGACGTGACAGACAGACTGACGGACAGACAGGCGGTGGAGGTTTGCATAGTAACTGCGACCTGACGGTCGCAATTATAATCATTAGTATTGTTTATTTTAATTATTATTATTAAGGGTTAGGGTTAGGGTTAGGGTTAGGGTTATCTAGAAATCTCAGTTGGAACTGTTACCCCAGTGACCCGATGCTGGATAAGCGGTTGAAGATGGATGGATGGATGGATGGATTATTTTAGAGTAAGCTACTTTATTTACCATTATTGTGTACTCCGCCACATGGGGAGCAATCTTCAATTCAATCTTCAATTCAAAGAAGCTTTATTGGCATGAGAACACAAACGTTTACACAGTGGTGGAAAAAGTACCTACATTTTTATAATTAAGTAAAAGTATCAATTCTGCAATGTAGAATCACTCTGTTACAAGTAAAAGTCCAGAATTACAAATGTACTTGAGTAAAAGTACAAAAGTATTGGTATCCAAATGTACTTAAAGTACCAAAAGTAAAAGTACAAAATGTTTGAAAATAGCAGATCTACAAGCTCACAACGTGTCGCACTGCAATGCGTTGTGAGCTTGTAGATCGGCTATTTTCAAATAGCCTTGGTATAATTTGGGTCCCCATTTTATTTATTTTTTGCATTGTGAGCTTTTAGATTGGCTATTTATAAAATGTTTGCCTCTATCTTATATTATTTTACAATTAGGCTAATGTTTGGACATTTTCGATAGTATAGTTTTAGCTTTTTGATTACTTTGGTGCAATAATGGTATTTTTTTTTTCTTTTCTTGGGGTAATAAAAAGGTAATTTTCTCAAGTACTGTACTTATAAGTACAATTTAAGGTACTTTTACTTTACTGGAGTATTTCCAATTTTCATTACTTTTACTTCTACTCCACTACATCTCAGAGGCAAATATTGTACTTATTCCACTACAATTATTTGAAAACTTTACTAGTTACTTTGAAAAGTATAGCCTACATAACCACTTCAGCCATGGCTATTTTCAAAGGATATTATTTGGTAACATGTGATACAGAATAATTGTGCATAATGAGTACTTTTACTTTTAGTCCTAAGTGTAGCCTATACTTTTACTCAAGTACATTTTGAATTCCGGACTTTTACTTGCAGTATAGATACTTTTACTTAAGTAAAACATTTGAGTATACTTTTCTCACCACTGTGTAATGTGTATGGAGAGACCACTCTGTGGGAGAGACGTAATACTATGAGAACGTGGAGCGCTCGGGAAAACGGCTGTTGTAAATCACAGATAATTAGTTTCTCCGCTTTGAAAATCAGACGTCTTTTTATGACTTAATGAGTTTATGACCCTCTGCCAGCCTCACTCTGCCTCAGAAGAGCAGCCAGAAACGGCAGTAGCTTTAGCATGTAGCTAAACGTAGCAGCTGCAGTGTAAAGACGTCACTATTCTGCGCCTGTGGGGGAACACGTTCTGTGGGGGAACCCTTTTTGGTGTATCACCTGACACGCTGTGCCACTATGGTCAGAGAGCGGCCCGGTGCTACGCTAAAACTCAGGCACCCATTGAATTCTGTGACCATGTACGGTCGCACAAAATGGATTCAAAACACACACTGTTAGTTCTATCGTCTGTTTTAAGACTTTCTACGCGGATTTCATTTGTGTTAACGCAGGGTAAAGTAGCATGCCTTCACCCATGAACAATGGTGGCGTCTGTGGACTTTTTAAAATATATATTTTTTCGAGACGTGGTAAATTATTTTAACGTGGACTCCAGGACAATGACGTGAATGCGTCTCTAGGCCAGGCCCGGATTGACAGTAGGGAGTAGGGGGACGATTCCCCCTGGCCTGGTGCCTCCTGAAAAAAATAAAAAGATCCCCTTTGCGCAGGCCACATATCCAGCAGCAGCAGGGCTTCATACAGCAGCCCTGCCTGTGTAACTTGACACCACAGCTGGCCTGTGCTGACAGCTACTCGCCCCCTCCCCTCTCTAAACAGAAGAGCAACGTGTGTTTTCTCCCCAAGGGATTGGTCAAAAAGGACAGCAATCAACTTTTTTTTTGGAAGAATCAATGCGTGATTGGTTAGTTTGGCTTTCTGGCCAGGCCCTACCACAAGCGTGCTCACAGACAGACCGACCGGCTAAGGAAGGCAGCACACAAACACACGTCTGACTGAGGATAGTGGCCAGACAGCAGAGAGAAGAAGGCGACAAAATAAATAAATAAATGGTTAAATTATGGACCCCAACCCCAGCCGCATAGCCCCACAAAGAAAAAGAGAAAACATGGCGCTGAAGGGTGAGAAGGATGGGGGGAAATGTTATACTGACTGAAATGTTCAAAGCTTCAGCATGCAGTCTTCTAGTAAGAATGATGCAGCAACAAGTAAGTTGTTTCAATATAAACACTGATTCTTCTCAAGTTTCTCAACATGCATGTGGATCCCTAGGGGAGCATTAGGCCAGATAAATTCATTGACGTTATTAGGATTATTAAGAACACAATTTGTTCCATTTTGTACCCTAACAAAGTTAGACCATTTTAATAGCATGAACACAAATTGCTGTCTGTAATGACTCTCAAGTTACACTTGAGGGTTTGGAGGAAACATTTGGTGGATACTAGTATGCACAACTCTAAAATAACTGGTGCAATTTTGTGTTGGAGCGCCTCTGTGCGGCTGCAGAGTTAAGGTGCTATCTATCCCTGAGACCATAGCTGGGCAGGTAAATGCATTTTTGCACTAAAATACTTCACAAGTGGAAAGAAACCTAAAACTTTTCACAAGTACTCCTTAGGGGTTGTTCCTATGATAAAACACGTTAGACACTGAAAAATCAAAATGGCTGCCATGTTTCCAAGATGGCTGCCTCTGAACAGTACGCCAGCCAGTTAATGTCCGATTTTCATAATATTAGAGTTGTTTTGTAGGTTTTAAAACATCGTGAGTTCATTTATTACTCTTTTAAAGCAGCCAGAATAACTTTTCTGACTTTTGGTTGGGGTCTTTCCTCACCTGGGACCCCCCAAACAGACCCCTGAGCTTATCTGAGTAGTCGCTTTGCTCCTGCTCCAGAGCAATGTTAAATTAGATCATAACTGAAGCATTAAAATTGTTGTAACTGGGCTCTGAAAGCAAAAATGAGTAGTAGCAAATACCCAGGGGTCTTCCACAGGGGTCCCGGACCCCTAGGGGGTCCTCAGAGTTACTACAGGAGGCCTGCCGAATCTTGATGGGGAAGTTCCTTTTTTTTATATGTATATATATTTTTACATTTGAAACTGTTTTTATTAGTATTCTCAGTATTATTTATAACATGTGTGTGTTAGACAGACAGGTTCACAGGTATTGCAAGAATTAAGGTATTGCAACTTCTCACTTTGGGCGCACAGTCTAACATGTCCATTTATTGCATTGCACTAACACTGACAACACAACACACACACCTCTTTGTTATCGTCACCCCAAAACCCGCACCCTATCCTCTTAAAGAGCTCACGGTCAATTGTACCCAAAGAAATTCACTACTATACATGTCCTCCCTAATAATGTTGACAGTTTCCACTATATCATTTGCAGGGAGGAGAGTGCAAGGCAGGTTATTGTTTGAGCAGCTGCACCGTCCCTTGTAACCTGCTTTGCAAACACATTTGATGAGCTTTGCCTTTGCAGCAGGGATGGCAAGAAACCTGACTGGAACATACCCTCCACTCTCTGAATTCCATCTATTTTTTCAATTGATGGAAGCTCAGGGCAATTTGTCAGGTATGACGAAGTAGGCATCATAATACGATACCTTCATCAAGGGACATGATTTTGAGGAAGTGCAAACACATGAAGAGGCTGATACCCCGATTCCTTATCAAGTCCTTGCCTCCGGTACAAAAAAAGGAAATTGATATATTCGAGTGAGTTCAAGTTGATGTTACAAATGTCAAGGGTTCCTTTGCGTTTTTCAGGTGTTGACTGGGGAAGAACATTTGTTGGAATCACCAAAAAGACATGGGTCAATGCCTACTTGATGATGATGATGATGATGATGACCAAGCCACTAACCGCTTCAAGGACCTTGGCAAGGTCATTGGCCATTCCTCCTGAGCTTATAAATTGTGAGCTTCCATCAACATTGCAGTCCGAACATTTTGCATGCCATGTTTACAGTTCAAAAGGTCCAACAACCCTGGGATTACTCAGATGGGAACTATTTCTGTCAAATAACTTGGAGGGTGAGATGCTACCTCCAACTCGTGCTGCACTGCTACCACATTACCTCCGTGCCAACTCCGTCACAATGCAGGATAAATCATACCTGACAAATTTCCCTGTGCTTCCACCAATCGAAGAAAATAGATGGAATTCAGAGAGTGGAGGGTATATTCCAGGTTTCAGTTTTCTTGCTCTCCCTGCTCCAAAGGCAGTACTTGAGCCCATCAAATGTGTCTGCAAAGCAGGTTGTAAGGGACGGTGCAGCTGCTCAAATAACCTGCCTTTCACTCTATGCTATGGTGGAGACTGTGTCAACACTATTAGGTTGGACATTGAAGATGATGATGATGATGAAGACGAATATATCCTGCATGTCTGAAATTACTGTAGTGTAGTGAATCTCTTTGGGCGTAATTAACCATGGGCTCTATAAGAGGATAAGGTGAGGGTTTTGGGGTGACAATAACAAAGAGGTGTGTGTGTGTGTGTGTGTGTGTGTGTGTGTGTGTGTGTGTGTGTGTGTGTGTGTGTGTGTGTGTGTGTGTGTGTGTGTGTGTGTGTGTGTGTGTACAAACATTCCCGTGTCATTCCATCCATGTTTCATCTCTGTGATAACTTGGAAATGTTTGCATCTTTGACAGCTAATACACCAGATGTTGTTGTGGTTGATGAAGAGTCCAGGGAAGTGTCTGTATTGGAGATGGCCTGCACCTTTGACCCTAGCCTAGAGGAAGCTTTCATGACCAAGGTCATTAAATACCAACCTCTCCTAAATACGATCTCAGAGCTGGGGTACAGGTGCAGACTATTTGTTTTCATATTTGGCAGCCTAGGACATACCCACAGGCTGGTTGTTAGAGGGTTTCAACAACTTGGAGTGCCTAAAAAAGAGGCAAAAAGGCTGGCAAAGTATTGTTCCGTCTCCGCTATAATCGGCAGCCGCCACATATGGCGGAGACGCTGTTACTTATACCCGTAGAGTACCAAGTGCCTTGCTATTGTATCATGAAGACATAATGCCATGATTTTGTAAATGTTACTCTACTGCACCTATACTATTTGTGTCCTTGTATGCATCTCCTTTGTGTGGACATAAATAAATGGTTAAAATGTGTGTGTGTGTGTGTGTGTGTGTGTGTGTGTGTGTGTGTGTGTGTGTGTGTGTGTGTGTGTGTGTGTGTGTGTGTGTGTGTGTATGTGTGTATGTGTTGTCAGTGTGAGTGCAGTGCAATAAATGGAAATGTTGTTCTGCACCCAAAGTGAAAAGTTGCAATACCTTCATTATTGCAATCCCTGCAGTAACAGCTGTCAACCATAACTGTTTTAACACAAAAAACATTATAAATAATACTGAGAATACTAATAAACCATCAAAGTACAATACATAAAACCAGGATACATAAAAACATTCAAAGTTTCAAATGTAAAAAAAAAAAGAAAAAAAAAAGATCTCATCGAGATTTGGCAGGCCCCCTGTAATAGCTCTGAGGACCCCCCCAGGGGTCCCGGACCCCCCGTGGAAGACCTCTGTTATTTGCTACTAGTCATTTTTTATTTCAGAGCATATTTCAGATCTAATTTAACATTGTTCTGGTGCAGGAGCAGAGCGATTACTGAAATAGGCTCAGGGGTCTGTCTGGGGGGTCCCAGGTGAGGAAAGACCCCAACCAAAAGTCAGAAAGGTTATTCTGGCTGCTTTAAAAGTGTAATAAATGAACTCAGGATGTTTTAAAACCTACAAAACAACTCTAATATTATGAAAATTCGATATTAACTGGCTGGCGTACTGTAAAACATATCCGAAAAGGCGGCCATCTTTAAAACTGGCGGACATTTTGAAAATTAAGTGTCTAATGTGATTTTTCTAAAGAATGACCCAAGAGGTACACTCTGTAAAATTGTGGTGCTTCTTTCCAGAACTGAAGTATTGTTCTCCTTAACAGCCCCGCTACACTACTAAGTGATTATGCTAATGTATGGACAGAAGTTAAGAAATGGGAAACATTGTACTGAGTTGGAGTTTCATACACCATCTTCAGGCATATTCTACACTATTGTTGTCATTTTATATATAATTTGAGCTTGACTGTGATACATGTGGCTACCTGATTGATTGATGTTTTTGTGGGATAGAGAAACATGTGAAGCTGCTGTGCTGTTGAAACAGACAATCTGTAAGCTAGCTATGTGGTATGTTGTTTGTAGGGTGGAGGCCAGTGCTTGTTAGTTCCAGTAATTATTCCACAATGTCTTCCTAACTGAATAGGAGGTTCCATAGCACTACTAGCAGAATGGAACTACTAGCAGGTAGTGATGATTCTAACTGAATATAAGATTATTCCGGGGGAGAGGTGCATGCAGAGCTCTACTCAGTGATAATACAGTACAGTACTAGATTGTACAGTTTTACATTGAACATTGGCGTTTGCATATAATATTGATATAGTAAGCTGACATCTAAATGCTTTGCTGACAAAATAATACTATATTTTTATTTAATTGCATACCATATAAATAATATGGACTGGATATAGAACACTTTCTAGTGTGACTGTTGGTATATATGGAATAATGATTTTCAGTGATTACTTAGCCCATGTGGAAAGGAAAAATACTGTAACTGTTGTCTTCATATGATTGCTCCTATGACATACTGCACTGTCTGCACAGAAGCGAGTGTTGTAGTGACTACTTCTGTAGGCCTATACAGTGGGTGGTATGTATTAGTATATTAGTTTTTTAAGTGTTTTGTTTTACAAGAAACATCTCAGCCAAACAGAACTGAAACTGTAAGGCTGTCACATGTGTGTGAGTGCGGGTGGCAGGCGCGTTCATGTATTTTCATGTTGCCTAGTGTTTGGGTAGAGTGGCCTGGAAGGGTGTATGGGTCCCTATGGCCCAGACAGGCCCACTCCGGCCCTGCTCTAGGCAACGTGAACGCGTCTAAGACGTGGGATGCGCACGTAATGACGTCACTGACCATGTGACACCGAGACAGCCAATGGGCAAAAAGTCGTGTAAAGGTAGTGCACTCACACACAGGAAAGTAAGTAATCTGTTTCACAGATTTAAAAATAGTGAAAATAGACAATGTACAAGCTCACAACGTGGCACGAAGCGATGCATTGTGAGCTTGTAGATCTGCAGTTTTCACTAGTTTGGGTCGAGGGCAAACGTCTAATTTATCTTTTGGGTCTCGAGTTAAAAGGTTCGGGAACCACTGTTGTATACCATGTGGGTACAACTAAAAGTACAGATTCAATCAGATCAAATTTACACGTCAAGCATGGCAACCTCAACAAGAATCTGTCTTGAAATGTTTGCAGGATTGCCGAATGAGTCGTTCTCTGTCCATCAGGTAAAACACAATGGGTAATGTACAGTAATGGATTTAATTCTTCACCCACCGTGATGAAACGTTCATCGATGGTGGGGTAGTTGTCATTGATATCTTGTAGCTGAATGATCAGGGTGCCAGTTCCTGTGGCTGGGATCTCATCTGGAACACACACACACACACACACACACACACACACACACACACACACACACACACACACACACACACACACACACACACACACACACACACACAGGCCGTGTTTCCACACAGTAATGAATGATTCAGTCATACTCCGATTGTGCAATATGCTGACTGATAATAAAAATCTTTTTTAATGTATACACAGCTCATTTTAACACCTACCATCTTCACTAACAAGATCAGCGTATGTAACACCTAACGTCGTCATATGTTTTAATAAAATCTGTGTATGTAACACCTTACGCCATCGTGTTCTAATGAGATGTGTGTATGTGTAAGGCATGTTTATTTAAATAGCACACTTAAGAACAACAGACCCAAAGTGCTTTCCAATCACTGCAACACCTACCATCATCATATGCACCAATGAGAGCTGTGTATTTGTCACCCTTGACGAAACTGGACTCCCTGTCCATTTCAGACTTCACTGTGATCCTACCTGACTGTTTGTTTACATTCAACCAGCCAGCCCTGTCCTGCAGTTTTCTATACCTGCACACAGAAACACAGACATTTAAAACTATTTTGCTTTTCCTTTATAAACCACAACTTAAGTAGGCTAATTTGTGACAGTTGTCTTGAATTATTATTATTTAAGTTAAGGGAGAATAAAAGCACACATAACTGGGGAAGATACAGTTTCAATGGAGGCAACCATTTGTTAGCCCACTACTACTGGATGAAAAGTGCTTTGTTGTGGAAATACTATACGTATCGTATAAAGTTGAGGGACATTCCTTTTTTAAACAACTAATGAAAGGTGAACTTACTTGACTTTCTGTTTCTTTGCAGTGTCAGGGTCAGTAGCAGTGTACGCCACAACTACCGAGCCAACGGCCAAGTCCTCTCGCTTCACCACCAACTTCTTCACTGGGTTGAAGAAGGGAGCCTCGTTGACGTCCCCCACATTCACTGTCACCGTGGCAGTGGCCGTTGGCAGCCTTGTGGTGAAGGGTACCTCATTCTCAACAGCAACCATCAGTGTGTACTTGCCATTCAACTCAAAGTCCAAGGCCTTAATGGATATGTGGAGAAAAGCACAACAATGCCACAGACATGTTTATTACCAGCAACCAAACGCTAACCCACTGGTTAACACCCTAGATATTATCTAGGAGTTCAAATCCACTGTGGTGCATCCGGTTTGCCTAACCCTAACCCTAACCCTTTGGCTGAATCTATTTTATACGAACACAACTGTGTGTTCGTGGGAACAAAAGCCGATATTTGTCGCTGCGCATATTCCATTGATCCATTATGGTAAAACAGCAGTCACAACAATGAAATGTGTGGGGAGGCATTTAATAGGCATAATGACAAAATTGGGGAGAAATAAAAAATTGTGTAAAAAATAATTGGCAACTCTAAATTAAAGAAAATAAATTACAGAAATGCGAGTTAAGGCTTTAACCAAATTATCCCTGCAGTCTTGATCATAACAAAAGGACATAGGCTACCACAAAACTGAAATGTCTGTAGTGTACCATCAATGTTATGCCAAAAATAACGCTGCAAACATCACAAGCCGAGTTTCGTTCAGTTCCTCGCGGCCACAGTGAGAGATAGGAATATGTGCTACAGTATAAATGTGCATGAATGTTAATTAACTCTTTATTCAGGTAGGCCTAAGTGTTGAATTTTTTTAACAACTAGGACTTCAAAGTAAAACATCTGAACTAAGTGGTTAGCTTTCTACCTTAGCCGTCCTAATGATTCCTTCTTGTTTATTAACGGGGGATGTTTCCACAGAGAACAGTCCAGTGGGGTCACCGTCAACAATCGTGAACTTTGCGTTCCCGGCTGGGGTATGGGGCTCGTCGGCATCTGTCACAGTCATATTAACAACCACAGCTCCCACTTGGTTTTCTGGGACAGTCGCCTCATACTAGGAGAGAACACAGGCACATGTCGAGTGAGAGTGTGAGTGAGTGTACATACAAATAGTCATCACTTCCATACAGTAGGCAATACACATGTCAAGCAATGTTATCAAACAGTTGCTATTTCATCAACCACTTTTCTGTTGATAGTGTGCTTGTGTGTTGCTGAATGGTGTTCCTAGACAGATTGAAATGACATCAGGTATCTTCTCATGTCAGCCTATCTTGTCCATTTGCGGCATTTCATATTTGATGTCCTTATTACACACCAAGTAAATGTTGTGTTTGGTTTGAGAATAAAGTGAAGTTGTACAGATTTAGCTAGAAAACGTCCAACAGCAAGTATACATGTACAGTTACCTTTACCACATGGGTTAGGGTATGTAACTTTGTAACAGATCGTCGTGGACTCACTCTTGTGCACAAACACAAAACTGGAGCAGGGGTGGAGTGTCATAGGCGTGCGTCTGGAGGTTTAGTGGTGTCTAAGTGCTGGGCGATGCCTACCTTCCTACAGAGGAGGTGACTGTTTGTCTGTGTTAGTATACAGTATACATGCTTTCTTTTATTTCTGTGCATCTGGGGTGGCGGGGGGAGGGGGGGTGGGAGGGAGGTGAGGGGGGGTTGGGTTGGGGGGTTTGGAGGGGAGGGGGTAAGGGTGAGGTGAGGGGGGTTGGAGGGTGGAGGGGTGGAAGGGGTTAGGGGGTGATTGTGTATTTGTGTTTGTACACATGATTCCTTGCATTTCTGTGCATCAGGGGGGGGGGGTTTAAGTGTGGGGAGGGGGGGGTGCGGAAGGGGGGGAGGGTACGGAATGGGGCTTCGGAAGGGCGGTGTTAGAAGTGGGGGTGACTGTGTGTCTGTGTTTTGGCATAATACTGTGTATTTCTGTGCATCTGTGCTTCTGGGTCAAAATGACCCGAACAGCACTTAAGGTTCAAAAAATATGAGGGGGGTGTAGCATGGGTGTAGTGCAAAAATATTTTTTTTTGCATGTTCATCTCAGAAAAATCTTTAAGGCCAGTGAGTTTCAGGTGGAAACGATTTAAACTTCTACCTTTTTTTTCCAAATGAAAATGTAAAACGGGTCAAAATGACCCGAACAGCACTTAAGGGTTAATCAGGATAATGTGGCTCCCTACAGAAATCCTATACCTCAAAGCATGTACAGCAGGGGTCTTCAACGTTTTGAGGCCAGGGACCCCCAAACTGATGGGGAGATGGAGCAGGGACCCCCTACCTTGTAGGGTGGGGGTGGGGCTACAACATATAGTGTATCTTTATGCATACAATTGTGTTTCATATGTATAAACAATAGATTAATATATTCATGCTTTTATGTACAAGTGGCCTGCCACTGCCATTTACAAACACACCTTATTAACTGAGAACCAATATCAATACTATCAATCTATTACTAACAATCTGTCAATTGCACAATAATCATGTATACAAGATATTCAAAAGAGACAGAATCATGTATGTTTTTATTTTCGGGGACCCCCTGCAGTATCCCTGCAGACCCCATAGGGGTCGCGGACCCCCTGTTGAAGACCCCTGATGTACAGTATTTATGCCTCCTTTACATCAACCATATTTGCATTATACTTACTGTTGCTTTCTGAAAAGCGGGAGCATTGTTGTTGCTGTCTGTGACTGTAAGGATAACTTTCGTGTTTCCGCTCAACCCATGTCCCCTCAAATCTGCTGCTCGTATGTCCAGAGTGTACTTTGGGAATTGCTGTTGGCGCACGCACGCACGCACGCACACACACACACACACACACACACACACGCACACGCACACGCACACGCACACGCACACACACACACACACACACACACACACACACACACACACACACACATCTAGACATTTTGCAGAAGTAGGCCTACACATTTCTTCTTGAAACATATGTATATACACAGTTCAAGAGTTGAAGGTATTATTACAACACACAACTGTGACGGCTCTCCCCCTATGCCTGTTCGCCAATCTCTTCCCTCACCTATTGATTGAGAGGAAGTCTTCAGGAAGTCTCACACACTCAGTCTCTGACTAACCTGATTTCATACTCTCTCTACTGCTCAACAGAGTAGAGGGTCTCAGGGTTCCTACCTTTACATTTTATTTATGCATTCACTCAATCAACCACACACTCCACTTCAGTCATCCATACACTGCTGACATGACTGATACCTACATTTATAGGGTACATCTGATTGTTCTTTTGGTTCACTGGTTTATTTTGTGCTGTGTACATTTTAATACATTTACTTATTTACTTAGAGAAATGGACAATAGGCATCCATTTTTCATCTCGCCTGCTTACCAATTTTAATATTAAGAGATGGAGAAAACTATCAATATTGTTTGGGGCATTTATTTAACTGAAGGACTGATGGCCCAAATGTTCAATCAATGGAATCATGGCTTATTACCTCCTGGTCCAAACCACCTGCATTGACTATGATGGCTCCACTGTATGGGTTGATCGCAAACAGGTTATCAGCAGGAGCCTTTGGCTCCTGATTCAGAATGCTGTAGCGGACATCTGAATTGTCATTGCCTGGCGCATCTGCATCTGTAGCATTGACTGTACATACCACAGTGCCTGAAGAAATAGACAAGGAGAGACAGATTTTACAATGACCCTCACACTACAGCGTCAGCGTGACAGACACACTAATGAAGCAAAGAGCTTACTAGTAAGACGCCTCAGGGCGCCTCAGGGCGACTGAATTGGCCATCTGGCCAGTGATGTATATCGGACCAGTTACCCATATATGGAGACCCCTGGTACCCATATATGGAGATCCATATGGAGATATGCTGTGAGAGCCCACACATGATTACTTATTCATTATGTGAAAGTCGCATGATGTCTATGACATCTGACATCACACCCTTTTATGCCCATACATGGAGATCCCTGTCTTGTAGAACCAGCTAGCTGTCAGTGTGGTATGTGGCCGATGTGGCCTCCATATATGGGCATTCCCTTATGAAGTCCTGTTAGATATGGGCTTAATATTGATGACATCAGGGAACTCCACATAAGGGCATGAAAGGGATTCTGTTAGTGTGACATCACAGTGAAGCCAGAGCATGATGTCAGAGCGGCAAACACATTCAGTGGTTCCCCTGACATCATAGTGACGTCAGAGCATGATGTCAGAGCGACAAACCCATAGAACCACAGTGTCAGGCGATATAGACAGACAGAGATACGGAAGGATGTGCTGGTTTTCATAGTTAACTGCGACCTACGGTCGCAATGAATTGCATTTGATCTTACCAAGAGGTGAGGCCTCAGGGACCTCTCCCAGATAGGTGTCTTGGGTGAAAAGTGGTTTGTTATCATTCTGGTCGATGACAATCACATTGATGTCCATTGGTTCCTCACTAAGCTTTCCTGATTGTGCATACACCGCATGAACTTGGAGCTGTATAAACAAACATATTTGGAATATTAAGACTTAAGTTAACTTATAAATATATTATATCCTAATTGTAATCAGACAGCAAAGTGGGAAATTAACCTTTATCATGAACCCTTATCGCTCTAAGAAATAAGTTAGACCATAATGATGCATGTAGTCCATGTACACACAAATCCAAATTGGCACAGCATTTAAAAACACTTAATCCCATGATGAGATTAGAGAGTGTGTGATCCTCATCAGTCATCATGCACACAGTGCCTACCGTGTAAAAGGGCTTTTTCTCTCTGTCCAAGGACTGAGTAACAAACAACCAGCCAGTATTTCTATCTATAGTGAAAAGGCCAACAGGGGGCATGTCTGCTCCTGGTCCAGTAATGCTGTACAACACTGGCATCTCGTCACCCAAATCTGAACGAATCTGCAAAGAACAAAATAGAATATAAACTTTAACATGTACCAGTACACACAGGCTATTTTGTTTAATGGATGAACATTCCATGCTTATGTTATGTCCAGGTTTGCACCATCTGATTTCATTTCACAGTATTTTACAGCTGTATGGCACCGTGCCTCAGCTATGTGAGCTCAACAGTGGAAGAATTGACAGGGATGTCATCTTCATCCCTGATTGACTGAGTGAATGATTGACTGAAATAGCAAATAACCATGTTCATCCAGTAATTACAAAGGAAACAATGTAGTTCTTACAATTTACAAGTTTAGGCATTTACACTAAGTCCTCACTCAACCTGGATCATAGGTTTGGGGAAGGGTCCACGGTCGTTCTCAGGATAATTGATAGTAGGGATAACCCAAGCTCTTTTCTGTCTCCTCAACCCTCTAGTGGACTTTGGAGCCTGGGGAAATGACAGTGTAAAGTGCTGCTGTTTTAGAGGCATATCGTTCTTAAAAAAAAGCAACTCTCATCCGTTGTCAATCTGGTCACAAAATTAATAAATAACTAATAATTAACGAATAATTACAGTTCATAGTGATAAATAATATTGACAAATTCGGCTTTTAATGTTTATAAACGTAATTAATGTGGGGACTGAGCATTGGTTAGTCCTTCCGTTGGTCTGACCAGCAGGCACACATAGACATCAAAGGGGGCTTGAGCCCCTGCCCTTTTATCTGTCTGTAAAAAGTGCCCTCTCCAGTCCAGGAATGTAGTTTTTACAATGGGTAAAGAAATGGAAATGCCCTCTTTCCATGCCGTACCTGAAGGCAGCATTCAAGAGAATTGCCTTGTCCAAACTCTCCTGAACTTGAATGCGGTGTCTTATGTTGAAAGAATTGTCCTCTCTCTTGATTATGCTTATAGTTCATCAGTGTGGTATCACACACCGAAAATAGCCGACCTCCAAGCTCACAACGCGTGTTGCGACGTGTTGTGAGCTTGGAGGTCTGCTATTTTCGATATTTCCACCAAAAGGCCCTTTTAGAAATGTCAGCCCCTGCCTCTCTAACATCCTCTGCACGTCCCTGTCGACCAGGTTAACATTCACCAGGTTAGCATTCACCACCGTTGGCTAATTGGAAAAAGGCGCTCTGTTGAACTCATGTCTCTGCCAGCTGCATGGGTTGTCTAGCCAGGGTTGGTGTGCCCCAGCTGCCAGAACGGGAGTGGGGCCTATAGCTCTTCTTTCTACTCACACTCACCCTGTTGTCATAGTCATCATTTTCCAGGTTGCCGTGGGCCCATCCTGTTAACGTGCACACACACAAGCACAGCAGTAATAGCACCCTCATCTTCCACTGTTGAACGATAATCCTCTTTTCACAAACGTATCAATGCTCCCTCAGTTGGATCACAGAACAGAGAGATGTTATTTATGGCTGTAATAGGATCCTCCCTCTCTGGGGTTTCTTCTATGTGGCAATTAAAGATCAATAGGTTTGTTGGTGTAAACCGCATTACATTTCGTAATCCCTGAATTTAGTTTTTTTGTATCTGTGGACTTTGTATCTATGGACTTTTTGTATATCTGTGTGTGTGTGTGTGTGTGTGTGTGTGTGTGTGTGTGTGTGTGTGTGTGTGTGTGTGTGTGTGTGTGTGTGTGTGTGTGTGTGTGTGTGTGTGTGTGTGTCAGGGTGCCAACCTTCCTGGATCCAGCTGGCAGTCTCCTGGATTTCTCCTTACCTGGACTTATCAAACTCTAAAGATTCACCAGGACACAGACAACTAGAAAGAATGCAATTCTGGGGAAATTGCAAGTGTGGTTGCCTATTTATTGTCTGGATAGCCAAATTGTCATGTGACGCTTGACCAACCAATCCTCAGGCCAGCGCCACTCCCCCATTGAACTCAATGGGGGAAGTTTATCTAGAAATAAATAAATACATAAATAAAGTAGCACTATTACTATAGTGTTGCCCTGGTGGGCAACCGCACTAATTACATCTACTGTGTTAACATTTTTGGGGGACCCCACTAGGGGAGTTCCAGCCAACTCTATTTTAACCCTGATAGATTCATCATTAACACCCATTATTTTTTCTGGTGACTCATAATACACTCCTAATATATGAGCAGGCCGTGTTCTTTTGATAACTTTTTTCATTCTTTTTTTATAATTCTTTGTGGAAATGGAAAGCATTAATAAAATAAATGATTATTAAAAATAAATGAAAAGCACAGCCTGCTCACATATTAGGAGGGTATTATGAGTCACCAGAAAAAATAATGGATGTTTTTTGATGAATTTATCATGGTTAAATAAAAAGTTACAATGGGTGTGTATGGGGAAGCGTCCTGCAGGAGGAGGGCCTGATAACATTTACTGTATTTCATCAAATATCTAAATATTTAATCAATCAAATTAAAATCTGTCCAGGGTGTTCTTAAAAGCCTGATTAGATGATAAAACAATTTTTTGAAAGTGAAATATTCCCTTTAAGTACATTTGGAAAACTGCTACTTGCTATATACTTCCTTATAGGTCCTTACCAGCTCAGTGGCCTTGTGGTTAGAGTGTCCGCCCTGAGACTGGGAGGTCGGGGGTTCGATTCCCCGGCCGGGTCATACCAAAGACTGTAAAAATGGGACCCAATGCCTACCTGCTTGGCACTCAGCATCAAGGGTTGGATTGGGGCGGCTGATCACCATTACTGATTCCCGAGCGTGGCACGGCTGCAGCTCACCGCTCCAAGAGATGGGTCAAAGGCGGAGAACAAATTTCAAAATCACAGCATGTGTCTGACTAATAAATACATTATTATATTTCATTATTACCCGTTCCTTGCGGTCCTTTCCCGGTCCTTACTCGTGCAACCCACTCATCCATCCTTCCCCCTATAGTGTGGGGGCCAAAGCTGATATTGAGACATAATTATGCAGCTATCTCTGGGTAGAAGCTGCCAACCAGTACTAATCTTTAACCCCTCGTCATGTTTTCTATCCTGGATGGCATTTCTGAAAATGATTTTAGGTATTTTTATCACTCTATAGGCCTACTTAAAAATTGTAAAATCGTATTTTGCTGCTATAATGTTGAGCAAATTTCCAAATTACTGCTAATGTGGTAATGTAATGAACATGCAAGTAGCAAAGCTAATATTTCCATATTGTTATTTTAACTAGCCTATTTCCATTAATATATTGTAACGCGGGAACAAAATGCCAGCCTATTACCTGTCCCTGTATTACAACAGCCTATTGTGTGGGGGGTTACTCAGAGTAATGCGTCCTCATTGGCTCTCAGGTAGAGCGGGCTGTATTGTGTGTGTGTTCTCCCTCCATGAGTTCAGTTGTCTTCCGGATCCCAAAGTGTATGGACGTTTGAGTGAGTCTTCCTCCGTTTGTGCCAGGGACCACGGACTGACAGCCACCAAGTGCCTACAGACAGTTTGTGCGTTGTTGAAAGCCTACCTGCAAGCTGTATGTTATTGCTGCCTGTGTTATTGCCGCCTGTTGAACTGTAATCCTGACGTTGTTGCAAGTAAACAGAGTTCTTCACTTCCTTGTTGTGGCATCATTGACCCGCCGTGCCTCCACCATAAACACTACAGAACGTAAGTCCACGAAGTCCACAACATATATCATACAAAAAATATGCATTTAAAAGTAAAGAATTAAGCAAATGCATGATGTTTAATTGGATTATTTGACTATATGGGCATTCAAATATTGAAGGGCTTCTAAAAGTCACCAGGAAATACATTCAAAATGCCAACCACCTTAAAACTTCTTAGAGGTAAAAACAAAAAAAAGGGAAAAAAAGAAGAAAAAAAAAGTTGTGAAACATAGCCGCAATTCTGCAAAAGTCATTTCTGAAGCACTTTTCAGTTTTGGCCCCCTAATCTCCAATAGGAACGAGGGTATAAATAAGTCATTTATACGTTTTTTGAAATATCCCCTATTTGGGGATAGGCTACTCAAAATGTGCACAGTCACACAACCATGTGACAGTCTGTACAGTCACAACAATAAAACATTTCGTGGTGTGACTCTTTGGCAGTGGTGTTGGTGGTAACGGCTCATGACGTCATTGGAATTCCCCTTATCGTAGTGTTTGCTCTCAGTTGAACCAGCGGTGTTTTTAGACTGTTATACAGAGGCGTCAATTGGGTATGGCAAGCTATGGCAGCTGCCATACCTTAAGCTACAGGGGGAAATAATAAAATGTACTTTTCATCGTGCCTGTTGCTAAGGTATGGTAACATGACTGGTGTCTTGCCCGCGCGCGCGCGCGTGCAAGACACCAGTCATGTTGCCATACCTTAGCTTTTTCTGAACTGACGCCACTGCTGTTATAGGTTTATAACCCGGGTTATAACCCTGTCCATAGGGGCTGTTAGACCATATAGGTATATTATAGCGGGGTTTGTCCCATAGCTCTGCCTGTCGCAGGTAGGCAGTGGTGTAAAGTAAATAAGTACATTTACTCAAGTATAGGCTACTGTACACCCCAGACAGCACAGCGACGTTGCGCCTATTTAGCTTCGAGGCACAATTCGTTCTAGCGCGATTTGAACGCAATGGACCTCGCGACGTCCGCGATCTAACCGCGGTGCAGCATTGAGAGCGTTTGCACATTGGGAAGATGCATTTGCGACGTCGTTGGCGATGCGGCGCCGACATATCTACGCTCTCTGCGCGATATTAATCCCTACGGTTCGACGCTTATTCTCCCTCCCCCTCTCTTCTCCCTCCCGTCACCCCTTCTCCCCTCCCCTCACACTCCCCTCATCCTCTTCTCACCCCATCCATTCTACACTTGCAAATGATGTTACTATGGTTTGTATTCTTACCTGCTAACTGCTGTCCTTACTGGCTGCTGCACCTGGTAATGGAAGACTTTCCTATGTTCAGTTAAAACGCAACCATAAAAACCCTAATAAAAAGGGGCATTGTTGTGTTTGTGAAAAATCAGACCATCACGTACTTCCTAATAAACTTTACTTAACTCCAAGTGCAGAGCAGCACCAACAACAGCAGTGTGAAAACGTACATCAATCAATCCCAGAGCATCACAACAGGGCAGGCAAAGCTAGTCAACAGATGCACACATCGAACTGAGGATCTAAACATAACAGTGAGACATGATGCAGTATTAAATATTTCATATTTATTTAACTGTTATTGTATATGCAGCAATAAACCTTCAAGCAATTAATAGAAAACACATAGGCCTACATTTAAAATTGCCCTATTAAAGTTCCTATCACACAAAAATTTGAAGGACCCCCGGTAGTAAATCTGAGGACCCCCTGTTGAAGACCCCTGATACAAATTAAAAACTCAGTATTCAAACATTTATGTACCAGAACAAATGTAGGCTAGGCCTATATACCATAATTATATATAATGCACTTGACCATTTACAACCAAATTTGAATGGACCAAGAACTCTTCACTGAGAGTAAAAACATTCACTGAAAAAGTAGGCCTTATGTTGGTGAAATGATCAGGCCATCACAGTTTCCCAATGAACTTTACTTAGCAAGCAGCAGCAACATGAGAACGATATGACTGACTAATCGATCCCCCAAAAAACCCACAGAGCAGAATAGAACATCAGTCAGTAAGACATAACAGGCCTAGTAGTTGTAACATTATTAAATTAACTGAAAAATTATGCATATATTGTGTAGCAGTAGCTCATTAGGTGTTTAAAATGTTTGTTTAAACAGTTCCTCATTTTGCTGTGGGCCGCTTGACAACCCCTCCAGGACCACTGCATGTCACCGGACCACCAGCCACATTTTGAGAACCACCTCCTTACGATATTCACACAAAGAATACAGCCTGTTCTAAATGAAATGATCAAATATATATAATGTCTATAATAGACACACAAATTACCTTCGGTATTCTGTCCTCCCTTATTTAAATTATTTATTTACCCAAGCACTGCCTGGGTTCAGTTGCTGGTTAATTACAACATATAGCCTTCTGTGAGCCCATCATTATGAGGGTCAATTCTTGACTGTCATTTGTGGATTTAAATAATGTTCCTGGGTCAGTAGCTACGATGGTGGGGCCATCAGAGATCTTGAAAAGGCACCAGCCTTAATGTCTACCCCTGATGTATTATCCTCATATCTCCATATTTCAAGAAAATATTTCAGTAAAAGAATGACCTGCTAAATCATATACAACTATATACGGTATACACAAAGCCAGCACAGTCTGTGTCTCCGGTCATACACAGCTTGAGCTCGGCCCTGGAAGACTGCAGGGGGGCTTGCAGCACTGCATGCTGCGGTAGTCGTCCATGTGTTGATGGGGCGCACAAGCTGGATCTTACCGAGAACGCGAGCCGTCACAGAACCAGGGGCTGAGGGCCAGCTGCACACGTGTGCAGACCGTGTGCAGGCTGATGAAGGTCTGGGGGAACGCACACGCCACACACGCACACACACACACTCACTCACCCACAGATGCACACACACAGAGAGAACAGCGATATTTAATTATCTGGATAAAATAAAGAGTTAAATGGCTCTATATTGTGATAGTGATAGGCATTAATACAGAGAGCATTGATGGTCTTAGCAGCATGTATTGATCATTACTCCAAAGGACAAAGAGATAGAGATGGAGTATTTCTTTAAGGTTTGTAGCACAGTATTCAAGATCAAGTGTGTGTGTGTGTGTGTGTGTGTGTGTGTGTGTGTGTGTGTGTGTGTGTGTGTGTGTGTGTGTGTGTGTGTGTGTGTGTGTGTGTGTGTGTGTGTGTGTGTGTGTGTGTACCTGATAGATGTGGTTGAGTTTGAAGTATTTGAGAAGCAGCAGCAGGATGGCAGAGATGGCCTTCACGATGATCTCTTTGTGGCGATTGACATCAACACAGAGTTTCATGCTCTGCAACATTGTGGTTCTGCAGCCACAAATACATGTTCCCATAAGTTCTACAGTTTCACTGGGATTGTGAGTGCATCACATTATCAACAGACACATTAACAACCATTTAGGCTTGAGGCTGATTCTAAAACACCTTCTAAAGCCTGACCTAAGTTCAAATAGTATTAAAAATTACAAAAACAAATGTTGGTACATACTGGACAGTACATGTACTACACAACAATGTGTTGCCATCCATGGGTTAAATCCATAAAAGACTGTGTCACCACTTTAACCATTATTTTTTGGCTACTGGTATTCAAAAATAGCAGATCTACAAGCTCATATCTGGGGGTCCCTGGAACAACATATTTTGAGATGGGGGTCAGCGGCAAAATACATATAATTTTGGGGATCCTTGACATGAAAAGGTTAAAACTACATTAGGCATTTAGCAGAAATTAAAAGAACGGTCCAGCCAAGTTTGTGTTTACATATTCAGATCTTTGAGCAATGGAGGATTTAAGTTATAACAATAATTTGTTGAATTACTACTAACCCTAGGATGCATGAGTGGGGTCAAAAACGACCCCAGGGGTTGTTATTCTTCAATATCTTTAAAATTAAAAGTTTAAATATTTTCATATTCCAGGTATTCCTCATAAAACATGTTTGTGACATGAGGCCATTTGCATTTTTATTATTCCTTTCATTAATTTTAAGAAATTGCAGTTTTTGTATCACTACCCCACTCTTCCATGAGTGGGGTCAAAAATGACCCCAATTAAAATCAATGCATTTTTGCAATAAACGACTTTGCTCTCACACATAACTCTGCCATACTTTTGCCTAGCAACGTGATTTCAACTTTAAAACGCTCACACGACTTGGGTCTTTTATCCGTCAAAAGGGAGGAGCTGTAATTGCTGAAGCCCCGCCCCCTCTGTCTACTAAACGTGTGCAGCAGCTGTCACACTTTGCTCTCACACTTAACTCTGGCATACTTTTGCGTAGCAACATGATTTCAACTTTAAAACGCTCGCATGACTTGGCACTTTTTCCGGCCAATAGGGACGAGCTGTAATTGTTGAAGCCCCGCCCCCTGTCTTCCTATTGGCTGGGCTTTAAATATCCATAACTCCAGTTCGCAGCATGGTACCTTCTCGAAATTTGGTGTCTGGACTTAGACCGCCATAGGGATGAGTTGCAATTGTTGAAGCCACACCCCCTCTTCCCTCCTATTGGCTGGGCTTTAAACAGCCATAACTCCAGTTTGCAGCATTGTACAGTCTCGGAACTTGGTGTCTGGACTTAGACGGCCAATATGGACGAGTAGTAATTGTTGAAGCCCCGCCCCTCTTACAAGTCTGTTGTTTCCACCCGCCCTGACGGTCGCTTCTCGCCCTTAGGGTGTCTTACTGTTAATAGTAGTAGTAATAGTAGTAATACAAGTAGTAATAGTAGTAGTAATAGTGTAATAGTAGTAGTAATAGTAGTAATAATAGTTGCGACCGTAGATCGCAAGTTTAGTACTGTATGTGAACGGTCACAGCTTGTATGTATGTATGTATGTATGTATGTATCTCTGTCACACCTGACACTGTGGGTCTATGGGTTTGTCGCTCTGACATCATGCTCTGATGTCACTGTGATGTCAGGGGAACCACGAACAGAATGGGTTTGCCGCTCTGGCTTCACGCTCTGGCTTCACTATGATGTCACACTAACAGAATCCCTTTTATGCCCATACATGGAGTTCCTTGATGTAATTAATATTAAGCCCATATCTAACAGGACTTCATATGGGAATACCCATATATGGAGACCACATCGGCCACATACCACACAGTGACATCAGAG
The DNA here is from genome assembly GCF_963921795.1 of Nannobrachium achirus. Lineage (NCBI taxonomy): Eukaryota > Metazoa > Chordata > Actinopteri > Myctophiformes > Myctophidae > Nannobrachium > Nannobrachium achirus. Next base: position 52,435,855 of record NC_137821.1, on the reverse strand, counting down.
CATGATGTCAGAGCGACAAACCCATAGAATCACAGTGTCAGGTGTGACAGAGATACATACATACCTACAAGCTGTGAACGTTCACATACTAAACTTGCGACCTACGGTCGCAACTATTATTACTAATATTACTACTACTACTCCTATTACTACTATTACTACTACTATTAATACTATATTACTACTACTATTACCAGTAAGACACCCTAAGGGAGAGAAGCGACTGTCAGGGCGGGTGGAAACAACAGACTTGTAAGAGGGGACTGGGCTTCAACAATTACAGCTCGTCCATATTAGCTGTCTAAGTCCAGACACCAAGTTTTGAGACGGTACCATGCTGCAAAATGGAGTTATGGATGTTTAAAGCCCGGCCAATAGGAGGAAAGAGGGGGCGGGGCTTCAACAATTGCAACTCATCCCTATGGTGGTCTAAGTCCAGACACCAAGTTTCAAGACGGTACCATGCTGTGATCTGGAGTTATGGCTGTTTAAAGCCCAGCCAATAGGAAGACAGGGGGGCGGGGCTTCAACAATTACAGCTCGTCCCTATTGGCCGGAAAAAGTGCCAAGTCGTGTGAGCGTTTTAAAGTTGAAATCACGTTGCTACGCAAAAGTATGCCAGAGTTACGTGTGAGAGAAAAGTGTGATAGCAAAGTGTGACAGCTGCTGCATGCGTTTAGTAGACAGAGGGGGCGGGGCTTCAACAATTACAGCTTGTCCCTATTGGCAGAAAAAAAGGCCCAAGTCGTGTGAGTGTTTTAAAGTTGAAATCACTTTGCTAGGCAAAAGTATGGCAGAGTTACGTGTGAGAGCAAGTCGTTTATTGCAAAAACACATTGATTTTAATTGGGGTCATTTTTGACCCCACTCATGGAAGAGTGTAGGTATTGGTTGGTCATGCATCCAAGGGCTAAGGAGTACTTTGCTCGTGTCGTTTCAATCACACCCAAAACTATGTCTTGAATGCCATGGCCTCTTATATATTATTATTGCTTTAATTATTAAATTGCAAGGAGCTCTCTGCTGAAACAGCCTAGGTGCCCAGACGGCTACGCCAGCTGTCTGTGAATTTCCGTTTTCTTCCAGGACCTAATCACCTGACTTTAGGAGCCCAGGGCAGCCCCTTGGGGAAGGACACCCTCTCTGACAGACCTCGTCCCTCTCCAGGGGGAATGGCTCTGCCTCTATGGAGTTGTCATTGTTGTCATCTTCATCCTCGCGGGGGGGTCGTCGGCCTTGTAAGGGTCTTTCTCGTTGAACGCGTCCAGGTTGTCTTGCTTTATCAGGGACTGTAATTCCAGAGGACAAGGTGGCGATGAGCACTGAAAACAGCCTGACGACATGTCATCAAAGCATGCGAGGCAGGTGCACAAATTAACAGAGCAGTTCACCCCAAAACATGACTTGTTTTTTATCAATTACAACCCCATGAAGCCTTGAATTCATAGAGATTTTTGGCGCAATAATTTAATGACAGGATATTGGTCAAAAGGGAACTCAACTCCGTCAGTCATCAATTCTTCCAGTGAACCACTGCTTTAAGGATAAATCAAGCCTTAGTGAGTGGGAGATTTGGCTTTACCCTGAGCCATGTAGAGGATGGCCCTGGCCACCTTTAGCCTCCTCTCCCTGGCGATCACCTCCAGACCATCCAACAGCCGCATGGCATGGGCTCTGTGCTGCGCTGCATCCAGCTCCGTCCATTTCTTATCAGACACTGTGAGAGACAGCAGTGAAATAAAACAAGAGCGCCTTGAGTGGAACATGTCTTTGTGTATAATGATAATGATAATATAATTGTTTTTTGTTGCATACCATGGGTTCTGAAGTCCTCCTCAAAACACTTTCTGTTCAAAGCAAACTCTGGTCCTTCTGTATAACTGTATAGCTCTAGAAAACATAGGTAGAAAAGATATTTGATTGGAATGAACGAACAGCCTCTTAAAGAATGAATGCAAAAAGGAAGGGACTACATACAACAGGAGATGCACCCACCTGACAGTTCTGCTGTCCACTTGTCTGTATCTGAATATGCAAACTCATGGTCTGGACATTCAGAAAATCCCTGTGTAAAAATACATGGTTGTTTACATGCCATCATCAGCTTCTAGTCAAAGAGCAAATGTTCACGTATCAGCATGTGCTGCATTTGTCATAACCACTAGTGACCGATCTCTAAACATTCTGTGACAAGCCTTTGTTAATTTAGTCATACCAATTCATTCCTTCCCACGGTTGGCACTGCCGTTGTACTCTACTGGCTCACCTGCCAGTGAGGAGCCCAAATCAGAAGGACGTATTGTAACTGCCTCTGTGGTATTCTTCCAATTCAACAACCCCCCACAGACAGGTGTCACTGTAGCCCGTAAGAGTATTTGCAGTGACAAAGATCACCCTCCACACCCAGTTTTCCTCCCCTGAACACAGGCCAATTATGCTCAGCCGAGCCGGATTCTATTCCACACTTGCTAATGATTTTCTTACACACAAATTGCTTGTTTTACAAAGTAAATGCTTATCATATCCACCTAAGATATATATAAAATAATAATGGCAGGCATTGACACTATGGCCATGGCTACACAGAGCTGGATATTTCTGAATCTAGACATTTTTTTGTGCTGTTGGGGCTTGCAGCAACATGAAGCTGGATATTTTTGACGCGAAGCTGGATATTTTTTAAACCGGAAAAATAAGTGGAGAGATTGAAAAATATCCGATTCACTGGATCTGTGTGGACAGGGAACCCGGATATCTCTGAAGACTTTACTGTGTGTGTGCTTGTTAGTCCTAGATATCTTTGTCATGTGGACCTAGATATCTTTCTATGTGGATAACTGAAAAACCGGGATATATGAAATATCCAGCTCCGTGTGGACCTAGATATTTTTCTATGTGGATATCTGAAAAACCGGGATATATGAAATATCCAGCTCCGTGTAGCCATGGTATAAGGCTTGCCCATCTGCCCCCGGCAGGTAAATAAAACTTTCGGGCAGGTGAAGTTTGCTTTCAGGTTGCCCAACCGGGCAAGTGCTCGTTTTAGAGGGGACACAACTGTCTATAAACAAAAGAGGAGCTATCTGTCTAAACACCTGAACGTGGCCAGAGCACTATGTTTTCTGGCCCGTGGAATGTAAAATAAAAGCATTTTATTTTTTTCTTCTTCTTCACATTAGCCCCAAATAGTAAAAACAAAAGAAGTGTTAAATTGAACGGTAATTCAAATCTTACCTATCATTTTATAAAGGACGTTTTACTTTCCGGGCAGGTGGGCATGGGATATACAAGCTTCACGTTGTTGTCAGCCCTTGTAGACCTTAAAACAGTTGTGTGCATTAGCGGAAGATGACGATATAGGAAATCATTAAATGGAAAATATTAAATGAACTTCTGAAAAGCCTACACGGCTTTAAAAACATGGCAAAAACAGTTGCGTGCATTAGCGCAAGATTAGATGAGGATAAAGGAAATCATTAAATGGAGAACATTAAATTAACTTCTGAAAAGGCTTCTAAGCCTAGTGGAACCGCGATCTTGCCACACGTGAATAATTGGTTGTAAACAAGAACACAGACCATGTAAATCCTTAGTCTAGTTGTGGGAAGAAAGGGTTATCATCATGGCCCCAAATAACTTTTAAATATCTTGCAATTGGCGACGAGTCTCTTACTAAATCGGCAAGAGTGCCTCTCATCCTCAAATACATAAAGGCTAAGCTATATAACTTCTCCTTCAGCAGTCAGTGGTGCGTGTTCCCCACACTCCCAAGTCCCAAGCCCCCACCGTTGCGCACAGATTCACCGGGAAATACCCGGTCGCAGCTTGTGGACAGAATTTATGGTTTACAGTCAAACACCTGAGAAGGATTTATATCAATATAGACTGCACATATTACTGGAGAATTGTTATCTTTAAACGGCTTCACCGACCACTTGTATGATAGACCGTAAGCCACTGGGGTTGGTCGGTACCAACTGAGGGGAATAATGCTCATAGTGATTTTTGTCATGGTATACATGTCTAGAGTTAGAAAATATGTGATAGCCTTGCACCAGAGGTAGCTTTATGGGTGCTATCATGCATTTTATTTTATAACACTAGGCGAAAATTACTTGGGTCAATTTATGAAAACATACTACTTAACCCCCCTATATAAAAGGTTTTTCAACTAGTTATGTTACCTCTAGGCATGCTTAAGAACACACTAAAGATGTAGGAATTTATATGTCTTATAAAGCCATCATTTTCAAGATGGCGTCCAAAATGGCTGCCTGGAGCTTAAATAGCGTTATGATACTGTTCAACCTATAGAAAGGTGGTATTGGTTATCTAACCCAAGGTTTTAGGGTTCAATGAATGTGGCTGAATCAGTGAAATTACCATCAGTTAATAATTATGTATTGCAATGATCCAATGATTGTGATCATTTTGTTAAAAATAACAAATTGTATTTCAGTTGTGTGAGGGAATCTGTGAACTTATGGTGATTCATATGGGTACCTGGGGGGCATAGGTGTAGGGTTACAGTTATATATTCAATTGCCATTCAGTCTTAGGCCTATGTGCTAAAGGTCAGGTTAAGGTCTCTCACATCTTATCACTCCTTATCCAGGTATCCAAGCAGGCAGCAGCTATGGTCACTGGTTGACGTGTAGAGTGTTCACCTCACAATTGACATGTTATACAGTCATTCCTCAGCTGCATTGCAATACTGTTGCAAAGTTCAGCTCTGGAAATGCATATGGAGGGCTGACAGGCAAGTTCAGTGGTAATAGTCTTGAGTGTATCAGCTGCACTCTGAAGACATTTGAACAGATACAGCAGCAGTCTACTTGGACACTGTGCATCCGACTGGCTGACATTGGGTAGACAACTTAATTCTTCCTACTGTATACTTCCCATTCACCAGTTTGAACATGCAGGGAGACACCTTGTCAATAGGTTGTCACCTTTTCTCTCATGACACATGATGAAGTGTTTCTTCCGTGCTGGCCATGTGCAATATGCTTGATATATCACCCAGTGCCTGCTGAGATGCATGGTCTCCATGCCATAGAGGCTAAGCTAGAACTTGTCTGTCAGCACCATAATGGATTCTGGATCACTGTCTCTGCTCACCAGTCTGGGGAGCAGACTGAGAGAGCAGGAATGATGCTGTCATGACGCATGTGGGTAGAGTTGACTGACGCCTACCCAAAATGTGCAGTAACAGTAGTAGGGAGTCTAAGCACTGGTGTGTCTTGGTTGTAAAATATCGGGTGTATCCACACACAGAAAGATCACTGCCCTCATCTCTTCAATCCCATTATTGGTAAATGTCCCCAACAATGTGCATGGTAATATCCTTTAACCACATAAGATGTCATCCTGAAGAGCAAGAACAGAGCAGAAGCTGTTGAGCATGGTGGGCACCTTCAGTGCTGGTGATAGATAGGCTACTGCATTTAGTCATGATGAGGCAGACATCACAAAGACTTCCTAAATTCCTATGACCCTGCAGCCACCTCTGGAACCTCATCCTTACATCCTTACTGTGAGCCAGTCAGGAGGTTGAAGGCCAGGAGGATGCAGTGGGTGGACTTTCTGATCCTGATTATGAGTTGGAGAATACAGATGTAGTTGCAAAAGATACATATTGCCATGTTATTATATAATGTTATAATTATTATTATTATTATTATTATTACTACCCTTATTAATGCCAGTTCTGTGTCATACCAATGACAGTTTTCACAAACACTTTATTAAGTGAAAGATGAATATTCATCAAGTTGTTTCTATTTGTTGTTCTCCCAGAGGTCAAATGCTACCTTGACCTGACCTTTAACGTGTGAGGTATGGATTCTACACATATGAAAACCAAGAAATTAGAGTACCCAGGTTTTCTATACTAGGACAAGTGGATCAAATAGTGGGCATTTTGGATATTTTCTTACACACTTGCACTATATTTTGTTTAATGAATTTCACAATACATTTCCTTAGAATGGTTTAAGGAACTCTTTGTGTTACATCTTTCATGAAAACAAAAGTACATCTTATGTAATGTAGTCAATACACTACAGTACAGTATGTTGTCACTGCCTTTTCTAGAGATGCTACTTTTAACAACTTTTATGAAAAACATATAGTCTGAGCTTTATCCTTGCCATTTTTCAAAGACAGAGCATCAATAATAAGGGAGAATCATCGGTTTGAAGTAGAATGCTTAATTTGGATTTTGAAAACTGTGTTTTGGCATGTGATTATAGATGAAGTGATAGCACACAGAAAGCTACCCCAGATCCAAGGCTCTCACATATGTCCTAGTCCTAGGGATGTATACCGGTACCTTCCCAAAAGTCAATATGAGAATCATTCCCTCCCAGATGGTACCGATGGACCCCAAATATGGGGCCCTGGCGTATTATGTCATAATTAGTCACTATATGTCACTGCCTGTAATAAAGAACAATTCTAGATATGCTCATTTTAACCACCTTACTGGACAATATATATAGTCTGAACTTTATCCCAACCATTTTTCAAAGAGATGGGATGAATAATAAGAGAGAACCAACCATCAGTTTGAAGTAGAATGTTCCATTCGGATTTTGAAACGTTTTTTTTTTTTTGCATGTTATTATAAATGGAGTGATAACACACAGAAAGCTACCACAGATGCAAGGCTATCAAATTTTTCCTAATACTAGGGATGTATACCTTCCCAAAAATCACTATGAGAATCGTTCCCCCAGATGGTACCGATGACCAAATAATGTGGAGCCATGGTTCACAGAGGATTATGTCATAACTAGAAATACTGTTCCTTCGAAACAGTGTGGGCTCGATTCCAACCCAACAAATAGGATACTTTAAGGTACTGTAAGGTACAGTACCCTACAGTATTGTACTGTACCTTACTATACTGTACTGCACCTTACTGTACTGTACTGTACTGTACTGTAACTTACTGTACTTTACTGTACTCTACTGTAACTTACTGTACTTTACTGTACTCTACTGTACCTTACTGTACTGTACTTTACTGTACTCTACTGTACCTTACTGTACTGTACTGTACCTTACTGTACTGTACCTTACTGTACTGTACCTTACTGTACTCTACTGTACCTTACTGTACTATACTGTACTGTACTCTACTATGCCGTACTATAACTTACTGTACTGTACTCTACTGTACCTTACTATACTGTACTTTACTGTACTCTACTGTACCTTACTGTACTCTACTGTACTTTACTGTACTCTACTGTACCTTACTGTACTGTACTGTATTGTACTTTACTGTACTGTACTTTACTGTACACTACTGTATCTTGCTGTACCGTACTGTGCTGTACGTTACTGTACTTTACTGTACTTTACTGTACACTACTGTACTGTACTGTACCTTACAGTACTGTACTTTACTGTACTCTGCTGTACCTTACTGTACTTTACTGTACTCTACTGTAACTTACTGTACCTTACTGTACTGTACTTTACTCTACTCTACTGTACTGTACCTTACTGTACTTTACTGTACTCTACTGTACCTTACTGTACTGTACCTTACTGTACTGTACTTTACTGTACTCTACTGTACCTTACTGTACTATACTGTACTGTACTCTACTGTGCCGTACTGTACCTTACTGTACTGTACTCTACTGTACCTTACTATACTGTACTTTACTGTACTCTACTGTACCTTACTGTACTCTACTGTACTTTACTGTACTCTACTGTACCTTACTGTACTGTATTGTACTTTACTGTACCTTACTGTACTGTACTCTACTGTACCTTTCTGTACTGTACCTTTCTGTACCTTACTGTACTTTACTGTACTCTACTGAACCTTACTGTACTTTTACTGTACTCTACTGAACCTTACTGTACTGTACATATTCTATGTGTTCTAGATCTACATTTTTGATTCTGTGTTTGGGAACCAGCAACTGTCAAATGGACTCCAACTGTAGTGGAGTATATTGAGTGCATATACTGTAGGCTAACAATCCCAGATCACATCTGTCCTCCACTATGTCTATAACCAAGGCGTTCTTCTATGTGGCCACTCCAGACTGAGGAGTGGAGCATGGCTTTTATTGTGTTTGTGGATCTGACTTGGAAATGCATTGGTTTTGATATCTCCCTGACAACCAACAACAACCACTAATATGGCTGACTGTCCCTGCGGGCTCTAGGATATATGGCTATGGGATTTACATCCCATCGCCCGGACTTGATTCTTGATCACAGCTGTGTAATCAGTAGAGTGGAGAGGGACATTTATTTATAGTTTTAACTATAACTATAGTTTTATACATCACACAGCTTAGACATTTGGATCAAATCAGAGAGCAGACCTGTGTGAACGCAATGATATAGATAGCATATCTGAAGTGTGAACACTGCAGCCACAGCGCCTTAACATAAACATGGGTCTATTATCCTTCTCTCCACTCTACTAAACCCATTGGAAATGCATTGGGTGCTTAAAGTTAAACATTTTTATTTTTTTATATTTATACTACAAAACATTTCAAAAAGAAAAATACACGCACACTTGTCCTCAGTAAGCTGAACACATAAAAATTTGAATGGTGTTGAAAGGTGTAAGCGTTTAAGAGATGAAGCGCGCCAAAGTTTTAGGATACTGACTAGTATAGAAATAAATAATGAAGATAACATACGTGTGCTCGCCTTTAGGCGAGCCCACAATTATAGTCACTATGTTGTCACTGCCTGTAATAAAAAACTATTATAGATATGCAAATGTTAACAACATTAGTGAAGAATATATAGTCTGAGCTTTATCCCAACCATTTTTCAAAGAGATAGGGTCAATATTAAGAGAGAACCATCAGTTTGAAGTAGAATGTTCCATTCGGATTTTGAAAACTGTGTTTTGGCATGTGGTTATAAAAGGAGTGATAACACACAATAAGCTACCTCCACTGCAAGGCTATCACATTTTTCCTAGTACTAGGGGTGTATACCTTCCCAAAAATCACTATGAGAATTATTCCCCCCAGTTGGTACCGATGACCCCATATGACCCCATATAGCTCACCGGCTATGACACAGACACTACACGAATAAAGACGGAACCTATCCAACTGTCTCTTTACCCGTAGGGGCATAAGCCTGCTTCCTGGGAAGGTACAAGCCAAAATATCACCCTCCGCGTCTCTTTATCAAGCTTGCTTTACTAGCATTGGAATGATACAGTACAATTTCAGCCATTAAAATGCTAAAAGTAGGCGCAATGTCAGACCCATCTATATTTAATAATAACCATCCATTACTTGTATTACAATTATAAGTGAATATCTCTGTATGATTGCATGCACTGACCACACCACCTAAGCGGGGGTCTGGAGGTCCCAGGAGGGTTGGCAAGAGAAATGCAGTCACTTTGAATATAACACCTTTACACATACTTTTTCAACCTGGATCCCTCATGCCCTGAAGTCACCTGTTGCTGACCGTGGTCTTGTCTGGTCTGGTCATGACTCTTGTTTGTAGTTCATGGGTCACAGAATCAGTCCACAGCCATCAGCCAAAAATCTAAGGCACAATGCATGACACCCAATAACAGTTTTAACAGATTAAATGAACAGGGAGTACTACAGCAACAATCTCCAATATGTCATGTTAGTACACACACACACACACACACACACACACACACACACACACACACACACACACACACACACACACACACACACACACACACACACACACCCCTCTGTTCAATTAACAGGAAAATATTATGTGTACAGTACACTCTCTCATTAACTAAAGGGTGAAAAACATGTGTGGCCATAAAGCAGTTACCTCTCTGTTTACATGTTTTCATTTACTGATGCTGCTAGACCAGGGGTTTTCAAAGTGGGTGACGGGGCACCCGCGACGGCAGTCAAGGGGTGCCGTGAGATGATTTGATAATATTTGGAATTTATTTGGACACTTGAAAAAAGATTTAGTATCATTTTAAACTTGAAGTACAAAGTTATTTTTGTTCTAACCAAAATGGCTATTATATCAACGTTTTCCTCGCAACATAATCATCATAATTCATATACAAGACTGTCGCACAAAACTAGTGAAAACAGCCGATCTACAAGCAAGGCGTTGTGTGCTTGTAGATCTGCTTTTTTCACTAGTTTAGTACATTTTATAGATAAAATGGATCTCCTTTTAGTAGACCTTTTAGTAGACCTTTAGTAGAATGGAGGTCTGCCCCCGGGTAGCACGCAACAGTACAATACAGTATGATGATGATGTATGATGATGTATAGACCCACATGATGTCACAGGGGGCATATTGTCCAATCAGAAAAGGGACATACGGATTGGGACACATATACACACATGGACATACACACAAAGTCATGTATTGGAGCGGCTACCACGGCTCAAACACATTGAAATGGTCCGAATATATTTCCAAATATAAAGTCAGGTATTTCACTTTTCACTAAATGAGGCTTAACACACAATTGTTATGAGTGTGTGTATGTGCAAGAAGTGTCCAAGAACAAAGGCAGTGATATCATTTGAAGTACTTGTATCCTATAAATTAAATCCTCATCATGGACTTACCCGTCATCATGGTGCAATAATTTAACGGCCACGTCCCATTAGCCGGTGAGCTATATGGGGTCATATGGGGTCATCGGTACCAACTGGGGGGAATAATTCTCATAGTGATTTTTGGGAAGGTATACACCCCTAGTACTAGGAAAAATGTGATAGCCTTGCAGTGGAGGTAGCTTATTGTGTGTTATCACTCCTTTTATAACCACATGCCAAAACACAGTTTTCAAAATCCGAATGGAACATTCTACTTCAAACTGATGGTTCTCTCTTAATATTGACCCTATCTCTTTGAAAAATGGTTGGGATAAAGCTCAGACTATATATTCTTCACTAATGTTGTTAACATTTGCATATCTATAATAGTTTTTTATTACAGGCAGTGACAACATAGTGACTATAATTATGACATAATCCTCTGTGAACCATGGCTCCACATTATTTGGTCATCGGTACCATCTGGGGGAACGATTCTCATAGTGATTTTTGGGAAGGTATACATCCCTAGTATTAGGAAAAATTTGATAGCCTTGCATCTGTGGTAGCTTTCTGTGTGTTATCACTCCATTTATAATAACATGCAAAAAAAAAAAAAACGTTTCAAAATCCGAATGGAACATTCTACTTCAAACTGATGGTTGGTTCTCTCTTATTATTCATCCCATCTCTTTGAAAAATGGTTGGGATAAAGTTCAGACTATATATATTGTCCAGTAAGGTGGTTAAAATGAGCATATCTAGAATTGTTCTTTATTACAGGCAGTGACATATAGTGACTAATTATGACATAATACGCCAGGGCCCCATATTTGGGGTCCATCGGTACCATCTGGGAGGGAATGATTCTCATATTGACTTTTGGGAAGGTACCGGTATACATCCCTAGGACTAGGACATATGTGAGAGCCTTGGATCTGGGGTAGCTTTCTGTGTGCTATCACTTCATCTATAATCACATGCCAAAACACAGTTTTCAAAATCCAAATTAAGCATTCTACTTCAAACCGATGATTCTCCCTTATTATTGATGCTCTGTCTTTGAAAAATGGCAAGGATAAAGCTCAGACTATATGTTTTTCATAAAAGTTGTTAAAAGTAGCATCTCTAGAAAAGGCAGTGACAACATACTGTACTGTAGTGTATTGACTACATTACATAAGATGTACTTTTGTTTTCATGAAAGATGTAACACAAAGAGTTCCTTAAACCATTCTAAGGAAATGTATTGTGAAATTCATTAAACAAAATATAGTGCAAGTGTGTAAGAAAATATCCAAAATGCCCACTATTTGATCCACTTGTCCTAGTATAGAAAACCTGGGTACTCTAATTTCTTGGTTTTCATATGTGTAGAATCCATACCTCACACGTTAAAGGTCAGGTCAAGGTAGCATTTGACCTCTGGGAGAACAACAAATAGAAACAACTTGATGAATATTCATCTTTCACTTAATAAAGTGTTTGTGAAAACTGTCATTGGTATGACACAGAACTGGCATTAATAAGGGTAGTAATAATAATAATAATAATAATAATTATAACATTATATAATAACATGGCAATATGTATCTTTTGCAACTACATCTGTATTCTCCAACTCATAATCAGGATCAGAAAGTCCACCCACTGCATCCTCCTGGCCTTCAACCTCCTGACTGGCTCACAGTAAGGATGTAAGGATGAGGTTCCAGAGGTGGCTGCAGGGTCATAGGAATTTAGGAAGTCTTTGTGATGTCTGCCTCATCATGACTAAATGCAGTAGCCTATCTATCACCAGCACTGAAGGTGCCCACCATGCTCAACAGCTTCTGCTCTGTTCTTGCTCTTCAGGATGACATCTTATGTGGTTAAAGGATATTACCATGCACATTGTTGGGGACATTTACCAATAATGGGATTGAAGAGATGAGGGCAGTGATCTTTCTGTGTGTGGATACACCCGATATTTTACAACCAAGACACACCAGTGCTTAGACTCCCTACTACTGTTACTGCACATTTTGGGTAGGCGTCAGTCAACTCTACCCACATGCGTCATGACAGCATCATTCCTGCTCTCTCAGTCTGCTCCCCAGACTGGTGAGCAGAGACAGTGATCCAGAATCCATTATGGTGCTGACAGACAAGTTCTAGCTTAGCCTCTATGGCATGGAGACCATGCATCTCAGCAGGCACTGGGTGATATATCAAGCATATTGCACATGGCCAGCACGGAAGAAACACTTCATCATGTGTCATGAGAGAAAAGGTGACAACCTATTGACAAGGTGTCTCCCTGCATGTTCAAACTGGTGAATGGGAAGTATACAGTAGGAAGAATTAAGTTGTCTACCCAATGTCAGCCAGTCGGATGCACAGTGTCCAAGTAGACTGCTGCTGTATCTGTTCAAATGTCTTCAGAGTGCAGCTGATACACTCAAGACTATTACCACTGAACTTGCCTGTCAGCCCTCCATATGCATTTCCAGAGCTGAACTTTGCAACAGTATTGCAATGCAGCTGAGGAATGACTGTATAACATGTCAATTGTGAGGTGAACACTCTACACGTCAACCAGTGACCATAGCTGCTGCCTGCTTGGATACCTGGATAAGGAGTGATAAGATGTGAGAGACCTTAACCTGACCTTTAGCACATAGGCCTAAGACTGAATGGCAATTGAATATATAACTGTAACCCTACACCTATGCCCCCCAGGTACCCATATGAATCATCATAAGTTCACAGATTCCCTCACACAACTGAAATACAATTTGTTATTTTTAACAAAATGATCACAATCATTGGATCATTGCAATACATAATTATTAACTGATGGTAATTTCACTGATTCAGCCACATTCATTGAACCCTAAAACCTTGGGTTAGATAACCAATACCACCTTTCTATAGGTTGAACAGTATCATAACGCTATTTAAGCTCCAGGCAGCCATTTTGGACGCCATCTTGAAAATGATGGCTTTATAAGACATATAAATTCCTACATCTTTAGTGTGTTCTTAAGCATGCCTAGAGGTAACATAACTAGTTGAAAAACCTTTTATATAGGGGGGTTAAGTAGTATGTTTTCATAAATTGACCCAAGTAATTTTCGCCTAGTGTTATAAAATAAAATGCATGATAGCACCCATAAAGCTACCTCTGGTGCAAGGCTATCACATATTTTCTAACTCTAGACATGTATACCATGACAAAAATCACTATGAGCATTATTCCCCTCAGTTGGTACCGACCAACCCCAGTGGCTTACGGTCTACATCCCCACTGAAGATGTCTGGCCTTAAAGATTTGACCACCTAACCCTGCCATATTGATCACTGAAGAGAGTGGAAAGGGATACAAACAATCAATCAATCAATCAATCAATCAATCAATCAATTAATCCTGTAGACTGTGCTTTAATTTCCAATTGCATATTAATTCCATATTTTGGAGATAAATAAGTATAGGCTTATAATCATAACACTGATTATGATGTTGATATTGAATAGAATGTGAAAATGTGCCTTTGGCTTCACTGAGGGGCAAATTATAAAAAGACAGGATAGCCTACCATAAATAGTAGCTTATCCAGGCCTACATCATCTGACACACACACACAGACAGATCCAGTAGGCTTGGTAGGCCTACTACTAGGCTACACTCAAACCTAGCTGTTCTGTTTATGTATTCGTTCGTTTATTTATTGTCATTTTTGTAGGGGGTTATAGGCCTACAGTACATGGACTTAGTGATTCTTTATAGGCCTACATATCCTACAGTGTATAAAAACACACACACACACACACTTTGTCGCGTCATCATCTCTGATTATGTAAAAGGGCAGACATGTTGTCTTTCCCCATAACTTATTCCAAATGTCCACATGTGATCAGGCCCAAATCTTATTTCTCTACCACAGATACTGGGTGGAATACATAATAATGCAAAGATTACTCACCCGCAAAAATATATGCATCGTCTTCCTCAAGAACATTGTAAGAAAATCCCGTCAGCTCATCTTTTCAGAAGTTTCCACACAGAATAAGACAGAATATCCATTCCAATAAAGTTCAGATAAGGAAGCAGAAGTGAAATAGATGGATCCGTTTTTGTTGTGTTAGGAGCCTGTACCAGCCTACTTCTGCTTCTCTCCTCTGCAAGCGACACGTGGGAAATAAAATGTCCCTGTCAAATTTACTACACCAAGTACCACCCATGTCTTCAACAGGGAGTCCCCCTTCTATCAACACTTCTACTTGACAGAACACTGATTCAACTCAAGAGCATGCCAAAAAACATGACCACAAGGGAAGTGGGCCTAGAATGTAAATTCCCACCGAAATGAGGTGTCATTCACCGCCAGTTTTTCATAGTTTTCCCTTGAATTTGTTGATGACATGTATTATTGTGTTTTTATGTTGTTGATTAATATAGGACCACCAAGTCCCCAGGACTTTTTGTTATCCTTTTAGCCTAATTGTCTGACTGTAACACATGCTGTTTACATTTCTGACTAATACATTATTGAAACAATCAATAAACCAATCAATCAATCAATCAAAATTGCAGCTTTTAAAGCAAACTCTTATGTACAGTACAGGCTGATCATGGTATTTGAACCTTGAACAAGGCATTCTAGACTAGTAAATTGATCCACAGTACCCTCTGGTGGACAAATCAGGGAGCGACATATACATACATTCAGTTGTCACTATAGTAGAGTATAGTCAATCAAGTTTTTGATTTAATGGATGACCATTGGAATATTAAATGTGTAGAATAATAAGCACACAGACCTCTTTTTACTTGTATCGTTGACTCAACGCACAAACTGTGTTGTGCGCTAACAACAACAGCTGTAAACAAAATCTAAATAATAATACTAGGCCTACTAATTGTCGTCTATTAGTCAGGGATTATTATCATAATAATGTCAAATCTGGGAATACATTTGTTACCAATACATGTATTCACCAATGTGTTTGTAAAGGGCTAATACATCTCACAAAGATTGAAATTCAGTTTTCCAAGAGATATCTGTGACAGCTGCTGAAAGTTGGGGTACCATTAACTTTACTAGGCCTACAGGAAGAAGAAGGGAAAAAAAGAATGTGCTTTAGCATGTTAGGGGTCAAACTATGGATTTTTCATGATCCATTGTAAGCATTTGTTTTGCACGAAAATACTCCTTGACAAAAAAATGGTTTGTGATGACATGGAAAAGTGACTATGGCATTTTTAGCCTTCTTTTTACCCCAACTTTCAGCAGCTGTCACAGATTTCCTATAGGGAAACTGAATTTCAATCTTTGGGAGATGTGCTTCCAGACACATTTTTTTATACGGTAGGCCTAAAACTGAAAAAATAAGCCCGCTATGCATGTGGGGGACATTTTGTCCTCCATCACTTCTACTGTCATCATATGCATCATTGAGAGCTATATAATAGTAACAGCTTTCGTGTAGGCCACAAATGAGAGCTGTGTGTTTGGAATTGTCATGCAAGACGATTACTTTCTCTCCATGCCATGGAGAACACTATAGTGCAGTGTGATACTATATGGGAACAAAAACATTTGTTTGTATACTTTTTTATGTCATTCTGTTGGTTCACATTCATTTTTAGGTTTTTAGCATGGCTTCTCCCACTTGCTTGGTTGAATAAGTGAATTTGAATTAGAAAGAAGATCTGGACTGGATCTATGGATCCAGATACAGATCTGAAACTAGTTAAATCAACAAGTCGAACAGGAAATGTTATACATATACTGTAGGAAGAATCTGCTTTGTTTGCTTTGTGTATGTGCTAAAAGATCAACTTGGATTGATTACTGATTTCTCAATGGAGCAAGTATTGATTACAAAGTGAGAGTACATACTTTCATGGGAATCATCAAATGGATTGAATTTGTGATGGCACACTTTGGATTCAGAAACTTTTTTTTGCTGTTATCTCCTACTTTGTGTAAAATTTAAACCCTAATAAACCCTGAGTCATAAAAAAAGGACATTTGTTTGCATGATCCCGGTGCAACTTTAAACAAGATTTCATGGTCTTCTAGTCCAGTGGTTCTCAAATGGGGGTACGTGTACCCCTAGGGGTACACAGAGGTACTACAGGGGATACTTGAAAGAAAATGGAAAATGGAAACATTTATTTTACGGTTATGCTTAATGATAAAACATTGACAAATGTGTGTGAACATGCTGCTCGGTAAAGCTTTAAACCAAATTAAACAAGAACTTTACTGTTATTGAATAGAAAACAGGCTACTCACCTTTATTTTCAACATATTGACATAAAAACGGGACTTTTGACAGTATTTTCTAGTCAATATGTTGTTGTCGATTAAAGGGGGTACTTGGATTCAGCAATCAGGAAAAGGGGGTACTGAAGCCCAAAAGGTTTGAGAACCACTGATCTATAGTCCAGTTGTTCTCAAAGTGGGGTCTGGGGACCTCCCGGGTTCTTTGAGGGGAGGATGGCTCTCAGGATTCCCAGGATGACGGGCAGGCCCATGCCAGCCGCTCTGGTCAGCGGCTAGCACACCACATCAACCCCTGTGCAGTCGCACACAGTAGCCTGCAGGGTGCTGTCCTCCATCAAGCCCTCGGTGTCTGAAACCCTCAGCACCACCCTGTAGTCTCCTGGGCGCAGCTCCTGGGCTAGAGTGAGGATGATGCCCGTCTCTGAAGGAGAAGAAGAGGAGACCACTCACTTATTAGATATTAGATAACATGGTTACGAGTGCAATTTTCAACAAGCTGAATTGAAACAGCCAAAATGGGAAACTGAAAACTGTTTTGTGGGGGCACAATAGTTAACCAATATATTTTTTCAGAGACATATGACTTAAAGGTGATGTGATATTTTAAAAAGTGAAATAATCATTGCTATAGTAGTCTCCCCCATCATCTCTCCAGCTCTTAATAAACAGAAAATAAATGTTCAGATTACGATAACAATTTTATGAAATCAGAAGAGAACGCCCCGAAGATTATTTATCAGACGTTTGTTAAAGTGTTCCAATGTTGTCTTGTCATTTTCGTTTCACCACATTTAATTTCACTTTCTATTTCTATAATATCTTTATCCTGTTTGGATAAGAATTGCTATCCTACCTGAACGTTTATGTAATATTTACCAAATGAGCTGGTGAGACAGAGAGACCCACTGAACAAGCACAATGTAACAATGATTATTATTGGAATATTTGTAATTGTATTATTTGTATAAATTAATAGCATTTAGACCACCTTTCCAGCACCTTAGCAAAAACCAGGTAGTCTCTTTCCATCAAATTGCACATTATCAAAAAACATTTAGATAGAACATACTGGTGTTATTCATCCGTGCAGTCCTGGACAGTCCTTGGACAACCCTGAATGATGCCACCGACAGTATTTGGGGAGCTGACTCTTTGTTGCACACCTGAAGAGAAGAAACACAGTTGCTTTTTGATAATAGTCTCACTGTATACCACTGGTTCCTGGGTCAAACAATAAATAAAATAGAAATCTAAGAAATTTCGAAAAACAAATGTTTAAAGATGGGGTGCCATGATTTTTTCCCCCTCTAAAACATGATTATCAGGTATTATGATTATACTAGGAGGAAGATTTTTCCCAAAAAAGTGTACAGAAAGAGTTAAAATTAGGTTTTTATGTGGCCACACCCACCGGTTCATTAATGCCTGGTTGTCATGGTGGGTGGTGACCCAGCTGAAGTTAGCCACACCCATGTGTGTTGGGTGAATGGTAATTAGGGAAGGGGTTGATTCTATGATGTAATTGTATCTGTGTTTTTGGACCGGCAATTTTGACCCACAAGGTGGCAGCCTCCAGGGAAAAACCCAAATAGAAAGGGAATACATAATTGCTCATAACAACCACACCAGGGGGTCTAATGAAGTACCGTCAATCTCCTTGACACTTGAAAAACAGAAAAAGTACAAAACTATGGCACCACCTCTTTAACCCTTAAGTTCCACCTTAAACTCACTGGCCTTAAAGATTCTTCTAAGATGAACATGTAAAAAAAAAATGTTTGCACTACACCCATGCTACACCCCCCTCATATTTTTTGAACCTTAAGTGCTGTTCGGGTCATTTTGACCCGGAAGCACAGATATACACAGTATTAATCCAAAACACAGACACACAGTCACCCCCACGTCTAACACCCCCCTTCCGAAGCCCCATTCTGATTTTAATTTTTTCCTATAAGCATGAGCAATATTGCCCAGTATTAAATTAAGTAGTTGGTTTTTTTTTTTACATGAATTTTAGCTAAATCAGTAAAAAACGCCTAGCTCTTTCAGTGTTTAATGTGATATAGCAAAGCAGAAATGCAAACATTTACCATATATATCATATGAATTGTTTGGTATTGAGTCAAAGTCAATGTATCATGATGATTTGTTAAGTTAAAATTTATATTAGTGTTGTTTTTTTTAAACCAAATATCCCCCGGGTCAAAATGACCCGAACAGAACGAAGGTGTAGTGAATCTGAACAGAACTTAAGGGTTAAGAAGTAGTGAAAATAGACAAGCTCACAACGTGGCACGAAGCGATGCATTGTGAGCTTGTAGATCTGCGTTTTTCACTAGTTTGGGTCGAGGGCAAACGTCCAATTTCTCTTTTGGGTCTCGAGTTAAAAGGTTTGGGAACCGCTGCTGTATACCATGTGGGTACAACTAAAAGTAAAGATTCAATCAGATCAAATTTACACATCAAGCATGGCAACCTCAACAAGAATCTGTCTTGACATTTTTGCAGGATTGCCGAATGAGTCTTTCTCTGTCCATCAGGTAAAAGACAATGGGTAATGTACAGCAATGGATTTAATTCTACACCCACCATGATGACACGTTCATCGATGGTGGGGTAGTTGTCGACATCTATTAGCTGAATGATCAGGGTGCCTGTTCCTGTGGCTGGGATCTCATCTGGAACACACACACGCACGCACGCACGCACGCACGCACGCACGCACGCACGCACACACGCACACACAACAATCACTGACTGAATGATTCAGTCATACAATTTTTTTATGTATACATAGCTCATGTTAATGCCTACCATCTTCACTAACAAGATCAGCGTATGTAAAAGTGCGGGTGCCATGATTTTTTCCCCCTCTAAAACATGATTATCTACTATGATTATACTAGGAGGAAGATTTTTTCCAAAAAAGTGTACAGAAAGAGTTAAAATTATGTTTTTATCTGGCCACACCCACCAGTTCATTCGTATGCGTGGTTGTCATGGTGGGTGGTGACCCAGCTGAAGTTAGCCACACCCACGTATGTTGGGTGAATGGTAATTAGGGGAGGGGTTGATTCTGTGATGTAATAAGTATCTGTGTTTTTGGACCGGCACGTTTGACCCCACAAGGTGGCAGCCTCCAGCTAAAACCCAAATAGAAAAGCAATACATAATTGCTCATAACAACCACACCAGGGGGTCTAATGAAGTACTGTCAACCTCCTAGACACATGAAAACCAGAAAAAGTACAAAACTATGGCACCGCCTCTTTAACGTCGTCATATGTTTTAATGAGATCTGTGTATATGTAACACCTTATGTCATCATGTTCTAATGAGATGTGTGTTTGTGCAAGGCAGACCCAAAGTGCTTTCCAATCCCTGCAACACCTACCATCATCATATGCACCAATGAGAGCTGTGTATTTGCCGCCCCTGACGAAATGGGACTCCGTGTCCATTTCAGACTTCACTGTGATCAGACCAGACTGTTTGTTTATCTTCAGCCAGCCAGCCCTGTCCTGCAGTATTCTATACCTGCACACAGAAATACAGAAATGTCAAATGATTTTAGCTTTTCCTTAATAAACCACAACTTCAAGGAGTAGTTCACCCCCAAAATGCCTTTTTTTCTATTGATTACTCACACCATGGAGACTTGAGTTCAATAATATGTTTTGTTCTTTGTCGCATTCCTAAGACAACATTTGATTCTAGTCAATTTATCCTGATGGTTTCCCCATCCAGTGCCATGCATTTGGGTCCCCATCCAGGGCCATGCATTTGGGTCCCCATCCGGAATCAATGGGGATACATTTTGTATAATCACATTTTTGTCTTAGGAATGAGACAAATACAAAAAAGATATTATTGAATTCAAGTCTCTATGGCATGAGTAATCAATAGAAGAAAGAAACATTTGGGGGGTGAACTACTCCTTTAAGTACTTTGTGACAGTTTTGAATTATTATTATTTAAGTTAAGGGAGAATAAAAGCACACATAACTGGGGAAGATCCAAAAATAGCAAGCTGTTTAACTGAAGCCAGTTACGGTATATGAAATGCAAGAACAGAAATGTTTGACAGCACAACTCAAAAGCAAAGCTCAAGTAATCAGGATTTAAAGGAGATTTCCGCCACACCTCAAGCAGAAATCAGGCTGATCCGGTGCGTCTCAGGAGCAGACACATAGTGGATGCTATGCTGGAACAACACATGACCTGACAAAGATGTTATCTGACATCGAAGCGTTTGCTTTGGACCCTGTTTTATATTACATTAAAGAGCTCAAGTAATGTTTCTGGAGGTCATGGATGAGATCAAACACATTTTTGGGGGGTTACAGTTTCAATGGAGGCAACTATTTGTCAGCCCACTGGATGAAAAGTGCTTTGTTGTGGAAATACTACATATAAAGTTGAGGGACATTCCTTTTTAAATAACTAATGAAGGGTGAACTTACGAGATGTTCTGTTTCCGTGCAGTGTCAGGGTCAGTAGCTGTGTACGCCACAACTACCGAGCCAACGGCCAAGTCCTCTGGCTTCACCACCAACTTCTCCACTGGGTTGAAGATGGGAGCCTCGTTGACATCGCCCACATTCACTGTCACAGTGGCAGTGGCCGTTTGCAGCCTTGTGGCGAAGGGTACCTCATTCTCAACAGCAACCATCAGTGTGTACTTGCTATTCAACTCATAGTCCAAGGCCTTGATGGATAGGTGGACAAAAGCACAACAATGCCACAGACATGTTTATTACCAGCAACCAATGCTCACTCACTGGTTAACACCCTAGATATTATCTAGGAGTTCAAATCCACTGTGGTGCATCCGATTTGGCTGAACGTCTATCTATTTTATACGAACACAACTGTGTGCTTGTGGGAACGAAAGCCGATATTTGTCGCTGCGCATATTCCTTTGATCCATTATGGTAAAACAGCAGTCACAACAAAGAAATGTGTGGCATTTAATAGGCATAATGACAAAAATGGGGAGAAAAGAAAAATTGGGTAAAAAAGAATTGGCAACTCTAAATTAGAGAAAATAAATTATGGAAATGCGAGTTAAGGCTTTAAACAAATTATCCCTGCAGTCTTGATCATAACATACCACAAAACTGAAATGTCTGTAGTGTACCATCAATGTTATGCCAAAAATAACGCTGCAAAACATCACAAGCCGAGTTTCATTCAGTTCCTCGTGGCCACAGTGGGAGATAGGAACACGTGCTACAGTATAAATGTGCATACATGTTAATTAATCCTTTATTCAGTTACGTTTTTTAACAACTAGGACTTCAAAGTAAAACATCTGAACTAAGTGGTTAGCTTTCTACCTTAGCCGTCCTAATGACTCCTTCCTGTTTGTTAACGGGGGATGTTTCCACAGAGAACAGTCCAGTGGGGTCACCGTCAACAATCGTGAACTTTGCGTTCCAGGCTGGGGTATGGGGCTCGTTGCCATCTGTCACAGTCATCTTAACAACCACAGCTCCCGCTTGGTTTTCTGGGACAGTCGCCTCATACTAGGAGAGAACACAGGCACATGTCGAATGAGAGTGTAAGTGAGTGTACATACAAATAGTCATCCACGTGCATACAGTACCACACATGTCAAGCAATGTTATCAAACTATTTCATCAACCACTTTTCTGTTGATAGTGTGCTTGTGTGTTGCTGAATTGTGTTCCTAGACAGCAGATTTAAATGACATCAGGTTATCTCTAATGTCAGCCTATCTTGTCCACTTGTCCAGCATTTCATATCTGATGTCCTTATTACACACCAAGTATATTGTATGTCGTCCAACGTCCAACAGCAAGTATGTACAGTTACCTTTACCACATGCCTACATTCTTGATTTTCAGGATAATGTGTCTCCCTACAGAAATCCTATACCTCAAAACATGTACAGCAGGGGTCTTCAACGTTTTGAGGCCAGGGACCCCCAAACTGATGGGGAGATGGAGCAGGGACCTTGTAGGGTGGGGGTGGGGCTACAACATATATTGTATATTTATGTTACGTATAAAATTGTGTTAAAACATACCATGTTATTGTGCATTCAATACTATGCTATTGAAATAATAGATTAATATATTCATGCTTTTATTTTAAACATGTACAAGTGGCCTACCACTGCCATTTACAAACACACCTTATTAACTGAGAACCAATGTCAATACTATCAATCTATCACTAACAATCTGTCAATTGCACAATAATCATGTATAGCCTACGTATAAGTTATTCAAAAGAGACAGAATCATGTTTTCTTTCTTTAAATATATATATTTCTCCAACAATTTCGGGGACCCCCTGCAGTATCTCCGCAGAACCCCTAGGAGTCGCGGACCCCCTATTGAAGACCCCTGATGTACAGTATTTATGCCTCCTTTACATCAACCTTATTTGCACTATACTCACCATTACTTTCTGAAAAGCGGGAGCATTGTCGTTGCTGTCTGTGACTGTAAGGATAACTTTCGTTCTTCCGCTCAACCCATCTCCCCTCAAATCTGCTGCTTGTATGTCCAGAGTGTACTTTCGGAATCTCTGTTGGCGCGCACACACACACACGCACGCACGCACGCACGCACGCACGCACGTACGCACGCACGCACGCACGCACGCACGCACGCACGCACGCACACACACACACACACACACACACACACACACACACACACACACACACACACACACACACACACACACACACAATGAAGGATCTAGACTTTTGCAGAAGTTCTTCTTGAAACATATGTATACATACACAGTTCAAGAGTTGAAGGTATTATTACAACACACAACTGTGACGGCTCTCGATCCCCCTATGCCTGTTCGCCGATCTCTTCCCTCACCTATTATTGATTGAGAGGAAGTCTATAGGAAGTCTCACTCACTCTGACCAACCTGATTTCATACTCTAATCTACTCTACTCCTCAACCGAGTAGAGGGTCTCAGTCAGGGTTCCTACCTTTACATTTTATTTATGCATTCACTCAATTACCCACACTTCAGTCATCCATACACTGCTGACATGACTGATACCTGCATTTATAGGGTACATCTGATTGATCTTTTCACTGGTTTATGTTGTGCTGTGTACATTTTAATATATTTACTTATTTACTTACAACAATGGACAACAGGCATCCTATTTTCATCTCGCCTGCTTACCAATTTTGATATTAAGAGATGGAGAAAACTATCAATATAGTTTGGGGCATTTATTTAACTGAAGGAGTGATGGCCCAAATGTTTAATCAATGGAATCATGGCTTACCGTCCGGTCCAAACCACCTGCATTGACTCTGATGGCTCCACTGACTGGGCTGATCGCAAACAGGTTATCAGCAGGAGCCTTTGGCTCCTGATTCAGAATGCTGTAGCGGACATCTGAATTGTCATTGCCTGGCGCATCTGCATCTGTAGCAGTCACTGTACATACCACAGTGCCTGCAGAAATAGACAAGGAGAGACAGACTTTACAATGACCCTCACACTACAGCGCAAACTAATGAAGCTACAGACAAACTAATGAAGCAAAGAGCTTAAGACGCCATCTGGCCAGTGATGTATATCGGACCCCCTGGTACCCATATATGGAGATCCATATGGAGATATGCTGTGAGAGCCCAAACATGATTACTCAGTTATTCATTATGTGAAAGTCCTATGATGTCTATGACATCTGAGATCATACCCTTTTATGCCCATACATGGAGATCCCTGTCTGTAGAACCAGCTAGCCGTCAGTGTGGTATGTGGCCGATGTGGCCTCCATATATGGGCATTCCCAAATGAAGTCCTGTTAGATATGGGCTTAATAATGATGACATCAGGGAACTCCCTAAATGGTAAATGGTGCATTTATATAGCGCTTTTATCCAAAGCGCTTTACATAGATTGTGCATTACATTCACCCATTCACGCACACATTCACCGGTGGCGGAGGAAACCATGCAAGGCACCAACCTGCTCACCGGGAGCAATTAGGGGTTCAGAGTCTTGCTCAAGGACCCTTCGACATTAACTCAGGGGGAGCCCGGATTCGAACTGTGAACCCTTCGGGAACCCTTCGTGCTCTAATAACGGTTTCTCTACCCCTGAGCTATGCCGCCCCTGAGTATATGGGCATAAAGGGGATTCCGTTAGTGTAACATCACAGTGAAGCCAGAGCATGATGTCAGAGCGGCAAACACATTCAGTTGTTCCCCTGACATCACAGTGACGTCAGAGCATGATGTCTGACGGACAAACCCATAGAACCCATAGAACCCATAGAAAGTGTCAGTCAGCAAGGGGGAGAAGATGACAGCCAGCCCCATGGCCTCCCCTAAGTAACAAGAAATCTTGTGAAATAAAATGTCGCCAACCAATCATCAAGGACGATGATACACGAAAGAAGAAGAAGAAGGCGTGATAGACAGACAGACTGAGATACGGAAAGATGTGCCGGTTTTCATTGTTAACTGCGACCTGCGGTCGCAATGAATTGTATTTGATCTTACCAAGAGGTGAGGCCTCAAGGACCTCTCCCAGATAGGAGTCTTGGGTGAAAACAGGTTTGTTATCATTCTGGTCAATGACAATCACATTGATGTCCATTGGATACTCACTAAGCTTTCCTGATTGCTCAAACACCGCATGAGCTTGGAGCTGTATAAACAAACATATTTGGAATATTAAGACTTAAGTTAACATATTAATGTATATTCTAATTGTAACCAGACAGCAAAGTGGAAAATGATCTTTTATCACTCTAAGAAATAAGACCATAATGATGCATGTACAGTACACACAACTCCAAATTGGCACAGCATTTAAAAATCACACCCAATGTGAAGTGAGCGGTGGTCGTGCTTGCATAACGTCTTCAGACTAAGATATAAGTCTAGGATGTATTGTACAGGCTACAGACACACACACACATTGCACACACACACACACACACACACACACACACACACACACACACACACACACACACACACACACACACACACACACACACACAGCCATGCTATGGAGCGGTTTACCACCGCTCAAAACCACTTAATTCCATGATGAGATTAGAGAGTGTGCGATCCTCATCACACGCACACAGTGCCTACCGGGTAAAAGGGTTTTTCCTCTCTGTCCAAGGGCTGAGTAACAAACAACCAGCCACTATTTCTATCTATAGTGAAAAGGCCAACAGGGGGCATGTCTGCTCCTGGTCCAGTAATGCTGTACAACATTGGCATCTCATCACTGCCATCTGAACGAATCTGCAAAGAACAAAATAGAATATAAACTTTAACATGTACCAGTACACAGTTATGTCCAGGTTTGCACCGTCTGATTTCATTTCACAGTATTTTACAGCTGTATGGCACAGTGCCTCAGCTATGTGAGCTCAACAGTGGAAGAATTGGCAGGAATGTCATCTTCATCCCTGATTGACTGAGTGAATGACTGACCGAAATAGCAAATAACCATGTTCATCCTTCAGTAATTGCAAAGGAAACAATGTAGTTCTTACAATTTACAATTTCAGGCATTTACACTAAGTCCTCAACCATGCGAAGCATAACCTGATCTCACCTGGACCATAGGTTTGGGGAAGGGTCCACGGTCGTTCTCAGGATAATTGATAGGAGGGATGACCCAGTCTCTTTTCTGTCTCCTCAGCCCTCTAGTGGACTTTGCAGCCTGGGGAAATGTGTAAAGTGCTGCTGTTTTAGAGGCATGTCGTTCTTAAAAAAAGCAACTCTCATCCGTTGTCAATCTGGTCACAAAGTTAATAATTAACTAATAATTAAAGTTATACCATGTAACTTTTTTTATAAAACAAATCTTAAAATTGTCCTAACTGTTAAATCGCTAAGGTTTTAGAACACCCACTCCGTTATTTTCAGCTTCTAAAGTCTTCTCTTTATATGTTTTCTATGATCCTGGCCGGGGTCCGGTTTTTGTGGAAAAATAACGTCAACTGCGTCATCTGTATACGTTGTGTATACGTTGGCCAATCACATCGCGGATCATACACACATGATACACTACCGGCCAATCACAGCTTATCTGCCGTGTCTTCAGGAAGTAGCCTCGCTCAGCTACAGTGTTTACCATGGTGAAGGATTCTTAACCTCTTAATCCCCAAATCCTGGCCAGAAAATTACGTTCTACCATGCGTTCTACCCCTCCACGGATTTGTATCGGTCGCGGTGGTTTGCGGCGCGGCTCCGGTGGTCCGCGGCGGTGGTCCGCGACGACTCCGGGCGAAAAAAGCAATACCGCTACTGACCACTAGTTTAGCAACTTACACAGTATAGCTTTAACTAATAATTACATTGATAAATAATATTGACAAATTCGGCTTTTAAAGTTATACTATGTAACTTTTTTAATAAAACAAATTAAAATTAAAATTGTCCTAATTATTAAATCGCTAAAGTTTTAGAACACCCACTCTGTTAATTTCAGCCCCCAAAGCCTTTTCTTTATATGTGTTCTACTGAGCCCTGGTGGCCGTGACCGGGGCTGTTTTTCCCGGCAAAATTACGTCATCTGCATCATTCTGTACACGTGTCTCCCTACCGGCCAATCACAGCCCAGATCATACACTGCCGAGCTCTTCAGGAAGTACACTGCAGTGTTTACACTGGTCTAGGAGTCTAGCAAGTAACTGCCCAACCGCTGCTTGTAGAGGGACACGAGAGACCTCGATGGATGCGTCTCGGCGAGGCGGATGCGGTGGTCTGAAGGCCCGGTCCGCGGCGAAAAACGGACGAAAAAAGCAGACGCGACCGCGGTTTGCTATACCGCTACTGACCACTAGTTGAGCAACTTACACAGTATAGCTTTAATGTTTATAAACGTAATTAATGTGGGGACTGAGCATTGGTTAGTTCCTCCGTTGGTCCGACCTGCAGTCACGTGCACACATAGACATCAAAGGGGGCTTGAGCCCCTGCCCTTTTATCTGTCTGTAAAAAGTGCCCTGCAGACCAGGAGTTTTTACAATGGTGAAAGAAATGAAAATGCCCTCTTTCCATGCCGTACCTGAAGGCAGCATTCAAGAGAATTGCCTTGTCCAAACTCTCCTGAACTTGAATGCGGTGTCTTATGTTGAAAGAATTGTCCTCTCTATCACCAACCCAGTCTCCACAGAAAATCGTAGCACATGCAGTCACGTTTTTGCATTACACAAGAACGTGACTGGGACACGATTTTTCTTAAAAAATCGTTGTTCAGACACAATCTCAGAACGTGTCTGGGCCACGTTGTTATAATGGCCGGTACTGCGCAACCCTATCACGCACCGAAAATAGCCTACCTCCAAGCTCACAACGCGTCGTCTGCTATTTTCGATATTTCCACCAAAAGGCCCTTTTAGAAATGTCAGACCCTGCCTCTCTAACATCCTCTGCAAGTCCCTGCCGACCAGGTTAACATTCACCAGGTTAGCATTCAGCTGCCAGAACGGGAGCGGGGGATAGCTTTTCTTGCTATACTCACACTCACCCTGTTGTCATAGTCATTATTTTCCAGGTAGGGTGGAGGTTGTGGATTGGCAGACAAGGATTGTGTGTGGAAAATGTCACAGGGGCAACAATGTCATTTTGTTGTTTTTTAGCTTTTTGGCAGGGGTCCCTGGGGGTCCCTGGAGCTGCGTGGGTCCCTGGAAGGGTGGAGGTTGTGGATTGGCAGACAAGGAGTGTGTGTGGTAAATTTCACATGGATAGGGGAAACGATGGCAGAGATATGAGTAGGGCAAAAGTGTGACGTGACGTGACAGACAGACAGACTGACTGACAGACAGGCGGTGGAGGTTTTGACGGTCGCTACAATTTTAGGCATTTACGCTAAGTCCTCAACCATGCGAAACATAACCTGATCTCACCTGGACCATAGATTTGGGGAAGGGTCCACGGTCGTTCTCAGGATAACTGATAGGAGGGATGACCCAGTCTCTTTTCTGTCTCCTCAGCCCTCTAGTGGACTTTGCAGCCTGGGGAAATGACAGAGTAAAGTGCAGCTGTTTTAGAGGCATATCGTTCTTAAAAAAAGTAACTCTCATCCGTTGTCAATCTGGTCAAAAAATGAATAATTAACTAATAATTAACTAATAATGACATGGTCTAGTGATAAATAATATTGACAAATATAGGCTTTTGTAATTAAT
The DNA here is from genome assembly GCF_963921795.1 of Nannobrachium achirus. NCBI lineage: Eukaryota > Metazoa > Chordata > Actinopteri > Myctophiformes > Myctophidae > Nannobrachium > Nannobrachium achirus. The sequence continues at coordinate 52,406,829 of NC_137821.1, read as the reverse complement.
GTGGGGATTGAGCATTGGTTTTGACCGTAGGTCGCATTTACTACCAAAACCTCCACTGGCTGTCCGTCTGTCAGTCACACTTTTGCCCTGCTCATATCTCCACAACCGTTGCCCCCATCCATGCCAAATTTTGCACACACACTCCTTACCTGCCAAACTACAACCTCCAAGGACCCCCGGAGCTCCAGGGACCCCCAGGTCCCTGGGGGACCCCCAGGTCCGTCCTCCACCGGCTGTCCGTCTGTCAGTCACACTTTTGCCCTGCTCATATCTCCACAACCGTTGCCCCCATCCATGCCAAATTTTGCACACACACTCCTTACCTGCCAAACTACAACCTCCAAGGACCCCCGGAGCTCCAGGGATCCCCAGGTCCCTGGGGGACCCCCAGGTCCGTCCGTGAGGCACACGTCACACGTCACACTTTTGCCCTGCTCATATCTCCACAACCGTTGCCCCCATCCATGCCACATTTTGCACACACACTCCTTACCTGCCAAACTACAACCTCCAAGGACCCCCGGAGCTTCAGGGACCCCCAGGTCCCTGGGGGACCCCCAGGTGTAAAAAATGACCAAATGTGCAAAAATGACCAAATGACCACCCCAACGGGGCTGCTCACGGGGAATTCCTGGGGACCACCCACTCCTGCTGCTCCAGAACGGATGCAAAAGTGGTGATGCCCCCAGTGGAGGACCCCCTCCACTGCAGCTCACATAAAATGCCGTAACTCGGCCTAGGAGCGTCCGGGAGAGCCGGGGCCGGTACCTATTCGTCCGCCAAGGCAACGCGGAGACCCCACCCCTCATTTCTCACATGGCCCTCTTCTAGCGCCACCTTCAGGCCGATTTTTAAAACACATTTTTGGCCACTGCTCCTACAGTTTTGGCCCTAAAATCACGCAAATTGCTACACAGTATGTCTACACTCATCCCATCAACATGAATCTGTCCCATACAGCGCCACCTTCAGGCCGATTTTTAAAAACACATTTTTGGACACTGCTCCTACAGATTTTGCCCTAAAATCACGAAAATCACTTTTGTACACACATCCACATGTATGTACACACATCCACATGTATGGATGTGTGTGTGTGCATGCGTGTAAGTCTGGGATTCATGTTTGTGTTAGCGTTAGAAGTGTAGAAGCTTCCAGATAGCAGCTAGGTCAAAATGTCTTTTCGCTGGTGCTGGTGTTATCGCTGGAGAGCGATAACACAGCAAAGCCGTGCAGACGTCCTTGGCCCGGCCCCAACCCGAAAGTCAAAACACCAGGTGTCCGTGAGGGAATAGGCATGAGGGGGGTGGGGGGTGGGAAAGGCTTCCTTTCACAGTGTCTTCTTCTTTGGGGGAAAGCAGTGGGGGGGGGGGGGTGGTCCAATCCGTTGAATTCAGCTTGATTTAGAGCGAGTGAATACAATAGAATATTCCCTCTAGTATCTGTTTCCTGGTCCTTCAAATAGGGCAGAGAATCTCTCCATCAGAATGTTGAGTTTCCGATCAATCTCCATGTTGTTGTCTCCGTAACGCCTCAGTTCAGCGATCCACGTAGTGAGTCTGTCCAAGATCATATCCAGCCGTTGATCCATCTCCAGAATCTTTTCCCCATTACGTTTCACTTCAGTGTTCGCATCAGCCTGGGAGCTCACGGCCTTCTCTAGGATGGTCTCTGTATCACGTTTCAGTTCATTGATCGCCCCGGTCAGAGACCCCACTGCCCTACCAAGGTCAATTAGCATGGCAGGCAGCTTGTTGGCTCCTTGAAGTGCTGCCGTCTTGCGAATCTCACGATAAACCAGGGTAATGCCCGTGCCAATCAGCAAAAAACCTGTTATCAAAAGTCCGAAAATGTACAAGTCTTCAATATCTTCAACGGTCAAAACCACCAGACACAGGACTTTGAAATTGTTCAGATAATCTTGAGTGTACCCCGCGGCGTATGTCCCGTCCGGGCATGTGGGCTCCCCCGAGCCAGATTTTCTTGATGAGAATAAATAATCGAAAGCATTCAGGGACCAGGTAATCATATCCATATTTAGTTGTTTGGTAGTTTCGAAGACAGTGTAAAAGAAAAACTCTCCGTAAAGCAGCGGGTAGACACACAAGGGAGGGAGAGAGATAGAGAGAGAGAGAGCAAAGAGGTGCGACCGCCTTGTTTGAGAGCTGGAGCAAGGTCTACACTTATGTCATCAACATGGATCAGGAAGATTTTGGAAAAACACATTTTTGCCCTATTTGTGGAGATAAGTGACCTACGGTCGCTTATCTCCCGATTAGGGAGTCTTACTGGTTATTCCTTCCGTTGGTCCGACCAGCAGGCACGTGCACACATACCATAGACATCAAAGGGGGCTTGAGCCCCTGCCCTTTTATCTGTCTGTAAAAAAGTGCCCTCTGCAGACCAGAAATGTAGTTTTTATAATGGTGAAAGAAATGAAAATGCCATCTTTTCATGCCGTACCTGAAGGCAGCATTCAAGAGAATTGCCTTGTCCAAACTCTCCCGAACTTGGATGCAGCATCTTATGTTATCTTACTGAAAATAGCCATCCTCCAAGCTCACAACACGTTGTGTTGCGACGCGTTGTGAGCTTGGAGGTCAGCTATTTTCGATATTTCCACCAAAAGGCCCTTTTAGAAATGTCAGCCCCTGCCTCTCTAACATCCTCTGCATATCCCTGCCGACCAGGTTAACATTCACCAGGTTAGCATTCACCAGCGTCGGCTAATTGGAAAAAGGCGCTCTGTTGAACTCATATCTCTGCCAGCTGGGTTGCCTATATAGCCAGGGTTGGTGCGCTCCAGCTGCCAGAACGGGAGCAGGGTATAGCTTTTCTTTCTATACTCACACTCACCCTGTTGTCATAGTCATCATTTTCCAGGTTGCCGTGGGCCCATCCTGTTAACGTGCACACACACAAGCACAGCAGTAATAGCATCTTCCACTGTTGAATGATAATCCTCTTTTCACAAACGTATCATTGCTCCCTCAGTTGGATCACAGAACAGAGAGATGTTATTTATGGCTGTAATAGGATCCTCCCTCTCTGGGGTTTCTTCTATGTGGCAATTAAAGATCAATAGGTTTGTTGGTTTAAACCGCATTTACATTTCGTAATCCCTGAATTTAGTTTTTTTGTATCTGTGGACTTTGTATCTATGGACTTTTTGTGTGTCATGGTGCCAACCTTCCTGGATCCAGCTGGCAGTCTTCTCCTTACCTGACTTATCAAACTCTCAAAATTCACCAGGACACAGACAACTAGAAAGAATGCAATTCTGGGGAAATTGCGAGTGTGGTTGCCTTATTGTCTGGATAGCCAAATTGTCATCCTCAAATTGCCAATCCTCAAGCTAGCGCCACTCCCCCAAGTAGCACTAGTACTATAGGTGTTGCCCTGGTGGGCAACCACACTAATTACATCTTCTGTGTTAACAGGGGAGTTCCAGCCAACTCTTTTTTCATTAATTTTTTAATAATTCTTTGTGGAAATGGAAAGAATTAATAAAATAAATGATTATTAAAAATAAATGAAAAGCACAGCTAGCACTCACGTATTAGGAGGTTATTATGAGTCACCAGAAAAAAATAATGGATGTTGATGTTGATGTTTGATGAATTTATTATGGTTAAAATAGAGTTTGAAGTTACAATACCCCCTATAGTGTGGGGGCCAAAGCTGATATTGAGACATGCAACTATCTCTGGGTAGAAGCTGCCAACCAGTACTAATCTTTAACCCCTCGTCATGTTTTCTAGCCTGGTTGGCATATCTGAAAATGATTTTAGGTATTTCTATCACTCTAAAGTGGTAAAATCGGATTTTGCTGCTATAATGTTGAGCAATTTTCCAAATGTATTACTGCTAATGTGGTATAATGTAATGAAAATGCAAGTAGCAAAGCTAATGTTAGTTGATGCTGGCTAAAGTGATGATTCTGTGTCTGCAGTCACACTCACCTGGTAGGGCAAAGCTGACTTGACTTGACCTAAGATAACACCTTTGGGTAAAAGCAGACAGCCTATCCAGTATCAATGTTTAAACCCTTGTCTTCTATAGCCTGGTTGTAATCTGACCGTAATCTCACAAATCACGAAATCAGTAGTTTTACATTTTCATTTGAAAAAATAAAAAGGGTAGAAGTTAACAGATGTGCTGGTGTTAATTCGTGTTTGCATACCAACTGAGACTAGAAATTTGGATACATGAAAAAGTTCAAGAAATGTCAAGTGAGATACTAAATGGTCTGTTAGCATTTAATGCTTTCACTGCCAGTTCACTATAGGACAAAAGTAAGCCTGGAAATTGTTCCAGCCCTCAACTTCTCCACAACTTTGGTGAGGATGAGGTAGGCTACAGTACCAAGTACAGCTACTATCTCATTGGCAGCCAGTTTGTATGCACACTCTATGACCTCAAATCAACCAGCAAATCAATTCATGCAGTTTTGTGTGGCCTGTTTTGAAAACTGAAAGCCAATATTGATACATTGCCGCCAACAAGTGATGCCTTAACTCTGCACATCATGAGGACCCACTATCAACGAGGGTATCCAAAGCTACCCTCACCTCATCAATCAATTGTGGCTGGCGCAGAAGACAGGTTGGTCCCCCAGCTTTAAATTTAAGAAGCTCTTCAGGCCAGATTTTGTACCAAGCTGCCTGTGCAGCTTGGTACAAAAACTAATTTGACAATGAAGAAACTGACAATGAAGAAATAGACCTTGATCAGGAGTAGTGCCTCACTAGTGAAACTCAAGATTTAAGTTCACCAAAAGTGTATGTTATTACATACATTGTAGTATTTGTTTTCAAATGATTTGACCATATTACCAGAGTGCTTCTTGTTTAGCCTACTGATTACACATAATATTTCTATTACTAGATAATACCCAGAACGGTACAGTTTGCCATCAGCATTGAGTGTTGTCATGTTATATTCAATTGTATTGTAATGTTGTCTATTTAGCATTACACATTTTCAATGTTGTAAATGTTCTTATTCTTAGTGTTGCTGTTATTCTTTGACCTGCTATGTTATCCATTTTGTTGTGATGTGTGTTTTGAATGTAATTTCTTGTAGCCTATACTCAAAATGGACAAAAACGCCACTATAAAGAAGTTGCCTTTTACCATAATATTTACAAATCTATTGCAATAACATTAAAATAAAATGTCCATATTGTTCTTTTATCTAGCCTATTTCCATCAATATATCATACAAAAAATATACATTTAAAAGTAAAGAATTAAGCAAATGCATGACGTTTAATATTGGATTATTTGACTATGGGCATTCAAATATTGAAGGGCTTCTAAAAGTCACCAGGAAATAAATTCAAAATGCCACCCACCTTAAAACTTCTTAGGGGTAAAAAAAAAAAAGGGAAAAAAAGAAGGGGAAAAAAAGGTTGTCAAACATAGCCGCAAAAGTCTTTTCTGAAGCACTTTTCAGTTTTGGCCCCCTAACAACTAATCTCCTCAGGAACGACTGTATAAATAAGTCATTTATACGTTTTTGGAAATATCCCCTATGTGGGGATAGGCTACTCAAAATGTGCACAGTCACACAGCCATGACAGTCTGTACAGTCACAATAATAAAACATTTCGTGGTGTGACTCTTTGGCAGTGGTTGTGGTGGGGAAGAAGTATTACGAAACGGCTCATGACGTCATTGGAATTCCCCTTATCGCAGTCTTTGCTCTCAGTTGAACCAGCGGTGTTTTTAGACTGTTATACAGAGGCGTCAATTGGGTATGGCAAGCTATGGCAGCTGCCATACCTTAAGCTACAGGGGGAAATAATAAAATGTACTTTTCATCGTGCCTGTTGCTAAGGTATGGCAACATGACTGGTGTCTTGCACGTGCGCGAGGGCGCGCGTGCAAGACACCAGTCATGTTGCCATACCTTAGCTTTTTCTGAACTGACGCCACTGCTGTTATAGGTTTATAACCCGGGTTATAACCCTGTCCATAGGGGCTATAGCGGTGTTTGTCCCATATCTGCCTGTCGCAGGTTAGGTAGGCAGTGGTGTCAAGTAAATAAACGTACATTTACTCAAGTACTGTACATCATATGTGCAATTTTGAGGTTGTACTTTACTGGAGTATTTCCAATTTCCAATACTTTTACGTCTTCTAGGCTACTCCACTATCTCGTATCCACAGACAGACAAATTGTATTTTTACTCCTCTACAATTATTTGACATAGCCTAGTTATTACTTATTAGTTAATCTGTAGATTATTACAAAACATACATTAACCTCTTCCTAAAGCGACACATTGTGAGCTTGTAGAGCTGCCATTTTCAAAAGATTGTTACACATTATGCTATGGTAACTTGAAAAGTAGGTCTACTTTTACTTAGTATTAAATTGGTATACAAGTGCATTTTTGACGTCCTCAACACTTTCTACTTTTTACTCGAGTACATTTTGAATTCCACACTTTTATACTTGTAACAGAGTAATTCATTCAATCTAAATTGCGTAGATAAGGGGGATACTTGAGTAAAACGTGTGAGTACTTTCCCCAGCACTGTGGGTAGGCGGGTCGCCTCAGAATAATAAACTGCGTTTGGTTTCGTTTTGCAGCAGCAGCGACCGTCTGAGTAGTGGCGACACTTCCTCCCCAACGTGCCTCTGTTTATTACACGTTCTTCGGCGCAAAACGGCGTTTTTCAACGCAGTTCTTTTTATAAAGTCGTTTTATTTGTATATATTTATGATTCTCGCTAGAAGTCTCGGAACTTCGGACATGATATAAATCCCTGAGCCGCGGGAGAAAGAAGGCAAACTTCACAACTAGCACGGAGGAGGGCAGACGGATGAGTCGCAGCACGTAAGTAAACAAAGTGTCCACATTGGCTTGATTTAGGCGTTAGTTTAGCATTTAAACGTCTTTAAGGCTTCAGTACAGCCCCTTGTTGACGTGAAATGACCAGCAAATGACCCCATGGACGACGCCGTTTAAGTTTCGTCGTCCAAATGATAAGAAAACACAGTATAGAATAGTAGGCCTGTGTTGTTGTTGGTAACAGTCACTCTACAAAATCTCCCTTCTCTCTCTCTCGTCTCCAACTCTCCACCCCCTTTCATTCTCTCTCTCTCTGCCCCCCTCTCTTCACCTTTTAAGACATCTTTCTCCCTTTCACCCTCCTCTCTCTTCTCTACCTTATCTATATTATCTCCTTTTCACTCTCTTTTATTACCCCTCCCCCTGCGACCCCCTCTGTCTCTCTATCTACCCCTATACACTTTCTATACCTCTCTTTCTGCCCCCCCTCTCTATTACATTTTTAAAGGGCTGTATTGGGATGAGAAAACATACTTTTAAGTGGAACAGTAGTCAAAAATAAACAATGTTGTTGTACAATTAATCTCTATCCCTCTCTCTAAAGTAAATAAGTAAGGGGCTCAGGGGTAGAGTTGCCGTCTTAGAACCCAGGGGGTTCGACCCCGGGCTCCCCCATAGTTAATGTCGAAGAGTCCCTTGAGCAAGACTCTGAACCCCTAGTTGCTCCCGGTGAGCAGGTTGGTGCCTTGCATGGTTTCCTCCGCCATCGGTGTATGAATGTGTGTGTGAATGGGTGAATGTAATGTACAATCTCTGTAAAGCGCCTTGGATAAAGACGCTATATAAATTCACCATTTACCATTTAAGATGAATGGTAAATGAGGCCCATAGGGCAGGAGAAATGGTAAATGTCAATGAGGCACATAGGGCAGGAGCCTATCCCCTGTTTCTGTAGCGTGAGGCAGCTTGATGTAGGCTACAAGTACTCCCCCTGTACATGACGTTAGTATGTCACAGGGACTTATCCACCTGTTTCCGCGGGAGTTTACTGGAGATTATTTGGACCACACTTCCGGTTTAACAGCAGACATACAAGCTCACGTCGCGTCGCAGATGCAGCCCGTTGTGAGCTTGTAAATCACACTCGGCTGCGGCGCCGGAAGCTCCGGTACAACGTCTGCGCAATGCACTATGGGCCGTTGGAAACCCGTGGATACCCCAATCCAACCCTTGACGCTGCGTGCCAAGCAGGGAGGCACTGGGTCCTATTTTTCAGAGTCTTTGGTATGACCCGGGGCCGGGAGGGGATCGAACCCCGAATCACTCCAGTCTCAGGATGGACACTCTAACCACAAGGCCACTGAGCTGATCCCTCTCTTTTCTCCCCCCACCCTGTCCTCTCTCTCTCTCTCTCTCTCTCTCTCTCTCTCTCTCTCTCTCTCTCTCTCTCGTCTCAGGACATCCAGGGCATCATGGCCTGTGGTACAGTGACGCTCCTGCCGGGGCTCTCCAAGCAAGGCAGAGCAGGAGACGGGAGAAGCAGTAACGGCGATGGAGAAGGAGGAGGAGGAGAACGTGAGGAGGAGGTGGAGGATGACTTTGCGTGCGCCGGGATGCTGCGTGGGTCCCTGATGTCCCTCCACGGCGCCGTGGAGAGGATCTTCGGGGTGTCCTTCGGCGTCGGAGCGGACGGCGGCGACGCAGAGGGCCTGCCCCACAGCGACAACGGGCAGATGTGGCTGAAGCTGAGTGGACCCAGCAGCAATGTGACGCAGGCCAAAGTAAGAGCTCTCTATTATACCAGAGATGTGTGCAAGTCTTTGAATATTTCAACCCGATTCGATATACGACGTCTTTGAAAAACGCATGTTTCTTTGTCAGTGGTTCTCAAACCTTTTCATGTCAAGAACCCCCAAAATGATCTCAAAACCCATCTAAAAAAAATATGTATCAGGGACCCCCCAGAAGCAAATATTTGAGTTACAGATATTCGCTTTGAAAAATATATATTCAAAGGTTTGCCAGGGACCTCCAACAGAAGATTTATGTTTAAACTAAATCTGAACATATTTTGATATTTTTCAAAGAATTTCAAAAATAGCAGTTGGACAAGCTTGCAGCGTGGCACGGAGTGGCACGTTGTGAACTTGTAGATCTGCTATTTTTGAATAGCCAACATATAAATGGATAATGGATACATGGACCCCCAGGACCCCACTTTAAGAACCACTGCTTTACCCACTGTGAGATCAACTGGGGACAAGTATCAGCTACACTTGGGTGGTGTGTATTTGTTGTTATTCAACTCTGCTCTACTTATGCTGCTGATTATGGACACTATCAAGAACACACACACATACACACACACACACACACACACACACACACACACGCGCACACACACACACTCTGAAATTGTAGACAAAGGTCATGAGCTACCTCATATAAACTATACTGTAGGCTACTACCGTGCTATAAAAATAGCTATGTGCACTATTGCATTCACAAATATTGATTTTTAGTATTCGAATTATTCAACCTCAAAGTATTCGAATAGTCGAATATTCAACAAGACTGGCCAAACTGACCAAACTGTCAAATATTAAGTAAGCAAGAGGCGAACATTGTGAAAATAGACGATCTACATGCTCACAACGCCTCGCAGCACGAGGCGTTGTGAGCATGTAGATCTGCTATTTTCACAATATTTATTTGCGGAACCGAGTCACATTAAATGTAATACCTACAATTCCAAGTGCTTGTCAGGGTTCTTATGACTTCCTATCAAGCCAAGCTTTATACACCATGAAGACATATATATTTTTTTAAAGACAACAATAAAAAAAAAAAGAAATAAGAGAATATTCGACTTCGGTGAACAACGTTGAATAGTGACTTTGATATTCGAATAGTCGAATATTTGGTGAATGCCCTAACGTGCACAGCATGTTTATTAACAAGTCAAATCAAATCAAAGCCTCACATTTCATCCTATATTTGTGACAGTTGTTTGTGAAAGGAGTGGTGAACCAGGAACAGCAGCAGGAGGTGTCCTACCCGGGGCTCCTTCATTGTGTCTTCTGTGGGGCCAGAGGGCTGTTCATGGACTGCCTGATGAAAACCACCGCAGCACATATAGTGGTAAGCATGGGAAGCGGTATAGTGCACCATCAATTATACCAGGGGTGGGCAACTTTGATGATGGCGAGGGCCACTATATTTCCACCTTCACTCCAGAGGGCCACGTTGCATGTCCTACTTTGTCATATCTCATACAAAAGAAGCAAAAATAGCAGATCTACAAGCTCAAAACGCATCGCAGCGCGATGCGTTTTGAGCTTGTAGATTGGCTATTTTTGCCTCTTTTGAATTGGAATCCTGATTTTTTATTTATTTTTTTGATGTTATTTAATTGGAATCCTGAAATGTAACATTTCGATTCAATTTCAAATGCATTTAGTTATATACTCATGGACATAAAAAAAATACATTTAATACTACTATACTAGTCATCATTAAGCTACTAATATAGACTGACGGAATTAAGGCAGGTCATGTTTGGAATTACAGCTGAAATCAATAATATATTCATTATTCTGGTATTAACCTGAGGGCCGCATTAAGTGAAGGTGGGGGCCGCATGTGGCCCATGTATGATGTATGAATACAAAGAAATAACTGACATATTTGACAACTTTATACTTAAAAAAAGGACATTGATAGTGGAAATAGCCGATCTACAAGCTCACAGCGCGTCGCATCGCAGCACTATTTGAAAATATATGATAATTTTTCAACATGGAAAGATTGACGATTATGTCAAATAATTGGGATTAGACGATTATGTAATAATTGTGACAGGCCTAATCACGACACGGTACTAACAGGAAAAATAATTGTGTACGTTTTAGATGTGCATTCATTAAAGTCTGATTGAGATTCTTGATAGAAGGTTTGAACAGGTCTTATGATTATATGTTTAGGATTCAAAAAGGAGGGGAAAAAATCCTGTGATTTATTTGATTGATGTTTCCGCCTGTTCGTCCTCCTCAAAATCAACGAGGGCAGTTGATTCTGAGGAAGGCCAACATGCCGAAACATTCCTTTTCTTCTCCTTTTTACGATTGTTCCCAATCGCAATGCACCAAACCCTTTGTGTGCATTACCGTCCCTGCTGATTAGGACTGACGTTTATCTGCTTGACCAGTAAATAAATAGGAGATTCACTCTCATCTGGTTAAGCACATACTGATACACTTGTTGCCGTGGCCATAAAAGTGTATCAGTATGTGCTTAACCAGATGAGAGGGAATCAACACATGTATTTACTGGTAAAGCAGATGCTAGTCAGTTCTCTTAACTCATTGACTGCTCTATCACGAGTTTCCCGAGTTATTTCCGTTGTCTGACGCCGCCACGCCCAAGTTTCACGAGTTTCTGGTCATTTCAGATTTTTAAGTTATTTTTGGACTCCTTCTATCTACTAGGCATGATCGCGATCGCGAAATTGCATGTTTGACCCCCCATACCAACCCCATCTTTCAAACATGGCAGCCATATTCGTTAACATTTGAAGACAACATAAATGCTGCTATCTCAATCATGAATGCCTGAACGGATTTCCAAGCAGACGTTTTTGTTTGAAAGCTGTGAACGGCATGCACACACGTGGCACTTGATCTGTGCATGGGCGTGCATGATCCGTGCACTATGGATTACATGGCAGCAGTATATTGAGACTGGGGGAAGTTGAGCCTGAAAATGCCCATTTTAAAGGGCAGCGTATGTGTACCCATTTAGGCCTAGGGTTATTGACTGCTTTAACTATTGAAAAATAGCAGATATACAAGCTCACAGCGCGGCACCGAGTGCCGCGCTGCGAGCTTGTAGATCTGCTATTTTTGAAAAATCGTGAAAATTTGAATTTTTACCCGATTCTATAAGTGTCTTTTGAATCCTTCTATGATTTTTTTGAAAAACCTATGTTTCTATGTCAGCAATCTGGCCAGCCATCGTCAAAGAAAAGGTCCTTTTCACTTGAACTGGAGCTCAGTTAGTCTGTTCTTGAGAGACTACTATGTCAGTGGTTCTCAAACCTTTTCATGTGAAGGACCCCCAAAATGATATGTATTTGGCCACGGACCCCCATCTCAAAATATCTAGTTCCAGGGACCACCCAGAAGCTAAATTTGATTTACAAACATTCGCTTTGAAAATACATATATTCAAAGATTTGCACACATTTTCACAACTTTTTCAAAAATAGCAGATCTACAAGCTCGCAGCGCTGTGAGCTTGTATATCTGCTATTTTTCACTGGTTAAAGCATTCAATAATTCTAGGCCTAAATCATATCATCATGACGTCAGCTACAGTTTCTTCATTTATCTCTTTCCACAACTCAGATCGGCTCTCCGGGCTTCCTGCTGATCTCGGGCCTGACGGAGCCCGTGGTGCAGGCCTACTCTCTCATCACGGACCTGGTGGAGCGGTACAGGGGCATCCAGGACAGAACGCCCGAGGTCGGGGACAGGGCTCTGGGCGAGTTCCTGGACTCGCGGCGGGCCTTCAAGTCCCTGGTGGAGCGGTGGGACGACAGGCACACGCTGGACCTTCTGGTGCTGCCGGGGTCCGTGAAGGAGACCCTGCTGGACCTGGTGAGGGACTCTGGGCTCGGGTCGGTCCCCAGCCCCGAGGACTCTGCCGCAGGGAGAGAGAACCACACAGACGTCCGAAGCGCGCAGGGCGCCTTGCAGCAGCTAACGCTTAGAGACAGGACTGTGGCCGATAGATTAGGCGGAGAGCCGAGCGAAAGGCGGGATGTTGGTGAGCGGGACTTTAACAACGGGGAACCTTTTCGCGGGGTTCCCCGGCAGGTGCCATCTTCCTCCCCGCTTCATTCGGGCACTGATACGCGGGGAGGCGGAAAGGCCGACGGGCTGCCTCTAACGGCGGCATCGGCGACGGGCGCCCCTCATCCTTTACACGCCTCCGCCGGTGTCCGAGGGAGGGCGGGCGCCGGCGCCGAGGACCGCCGGGTGCGTTCCCCGCAAGAGGTGGGTGAGGAGGGTCAACCGGAGGACGGGGGGAGGTCGGACGTCGCGGAAGACCGGGGAGAGGAGGACGAGGGGGAGCTGCAGCTGTCCGTGGGGAGCAGGAAGGAGTTCGGGCTGCTGCTGAAGTTCTTCACGGCCATGGGCTACACGGAGGCCGTGGTGAACCGCGTGCTGGCCCGGACGGGGCCCAAGGAGGCCTCGCAGATCCTGGACCTGGTCCAGCAGGAGCAGGACCGCAGCGACCGGGACGAAAGCGACCCGGGTGCGGCGCCCGGGTTAAATAACGGGAACGCCGTCCGAAAGCGCCGCGGCGACACGAACCTGCCCAGCGAGACGGAGCACAGAGAGCCGGGAGACAGGGGAGGGATGAGTCGCGGCGGGAACCCGACGACGATCAACAGAGCGGGAGAGGAACCTGGAGGGAAGGACGGCTCTCCAGAAGACAGCAAGAGGGAGGAGGGCGACGGGGACAGCAAGAAGGAAGGGGAGGAGGAGGATTTTGTCCTGGGGGTGTTGAAGCGAGCGGCGGCCAGCTGCGGGTACACCGAGGAGAGGGTCATCGAGGTCTACAGCACGCGGCCAGACCTCTCCACTCACGAGCTGCTGATGGAGCTGCAGAGAGACGGCGTCAAAGAGACGGAGAGGGAGCCCATGGAGGTGGACGAGGGGGTGCTGGAAAGAGAAGGAAGAAGAGCCGAAAGAGAAAGAGCAAACGAGCTGTCTACTCGCCCTTTGGCGTCGGGAGGAAATCAGGTGGAAAGAAAGGTCCTGGAAGATGGGAATGAAAAGAAAAAGGATCAGAGGGGGCGGTCGGAGGCGCTCGGCGGAGGCTTACCCGGCGTGGAGCCACATTTCCTTCCATGGAATGCTGACGCTCCCCCGCGGCATTCCGGCGAGCGTGCGTCGGCGAATGTGTCGGCCCTGCCGACCGGCCACCACCAGCATTCAAATTCCCATCCTCCTGAGACGCCACCTGAGATCAGGGGACCTCCCCAGCCCACCTATCCCACCGCCGCCGCAGATTCCCATTTCAACAGTCACCCCAAACCGAGACCCAAAGCCACCAGCTCCCCCAAAGCGGTCCCCCGCCTCGCCCACAACCCGGTCTCCGGCTTCCCCTCGAACCCCCAGACACCCGCCGCCCACCCCCAGAAGCAACAATCACCCCAGGCGACCCAATACATCCACCCAGTGTCTCATCCTGTCCAACCCCCGGCCCTCGCCGGGAGCCACTCGCCCCCCGGCAGGTCGAGAGACGTTCGGGGTTTCCCTGCCGTCTCGTCGGGGTCCGTGGTGACGGGCGAACAGCGCTTCCTGGAGGGCCTGCAGTTGCCCTTTGACCTCCAGCTTACCGACGAGCCTGGGGACCCGGCTCTGAGGATGATCATCATTGATGGGAGCAACGTAGCCATGAGGTAAGGCAGTGGTCCTCAACCTTTGGGTCGGGAGGGATCCCCAAATTATTTTGGGGGGTCCGCAGATGATTAACTTAATGTGCAACATTATTTTCTCACTCAACAGTAAACAAACCAACATAAAGTTCAAGTGTATAGAACTATCTGCACATTTCTAAAGTGACTTTTTAATACCTCTAAAATGATAAATTAAACATTGGACAAATTGTCAAATATTAGAGGCAGAAATTTGGAAAATAGCAGATCTACATGCTCACAACGCCTCGCAAATAGAACCGCGTTATCTTAGTGCTCGTCAGGGTGGGGGTCCCCAGTTAAAATATTTTTTTTTCTTTCTGTCATTGCCTGAAAAGGTTGTGATTCTGTGAACCACTGAGGTAAGGGAGCTCATACACGGTACATCAGGGGTCTTCAACGGACCCCTTTAGCTGCATGTTACATAAATTGTCTTGCAGTTGAAATGTTTTCATGGATTTCATTGATAGCGTCATTTGCTTGTGCTGGATTCATAGTAATGTGTATTTTCAGACAGTTAAGCCCTCCTCAACATTTAGAAAGTGTGTACTTGATCTGCTCTTTTTTTCCCTCCTCTACACCAAACCTCTTTGCCGAAAATAGCAGACCTACAAGCTCACAACGCTTCGCTGCGAGAGGCCTTGTGAGCTTGTAGATCTGCTATTTTTGGCTAATGTTCCCCCCCAGAATAGGGATGCTAGGGTTAGGTGGTTAATGTAAATTGGGGGGAAAATCACACCCAGTCAGTGTGAAGTGAGCAGTCCCTTTTATGAGTTAATTTCATGGGGGGTGATTAGCACTGCTCAAAAAACAGTCCTATCACAGAAAGTACTGGTGTAACTGAGGACTCGGACCCCTGCAATACATGATACGAAATAGCAAAGCATAGCACCTCTTCATGTGTCATTTCCAAAAAATAATTAATTACACAACTCAACAAGGCACTGCGGAACTGTGTTTCACGTGCCTTAAAGTTTAACGATACAGTGTTTTTCTGTGCTAAGAGGAGTATGACAGCCTGCACAAAATGTTCACACAGGCATTTCTGTATGCACCTGTAACATTTGATTACACACACATTTCTATCAGTAGTTATACCACACACATCTTTATGAACTTTCACACAAGTTATTATTGTTTATAAGGTGGTTTGCTAGCCATAGTGTGTTCTGGTCATCTAATGGCTTAGAAAAGAAATGGACAGATGTTAAACTTACTTGCCGACGCCAGCCTTGATACTGTACTGTATATGACTCATGTACTTTGTTGTATGACAAATGACTTATTTAATTTTATTGTATTTTATTTTGGCCTATAATGGCATGCCCATAATAGAGTCGCCAAGTTCAAGTGGTTAAATGTAAAGCAGCAACCAACAAAATAGATATTATTTTGGTGAAAAGAAAGATTGAAAGCCACAACTTTTCGGAAGCATTATTCCAATTTTGTATATCACTGACTATTGTTTTATACGGTATACTACAGTATATTGCCCAGCCAACAGGATTGTTTCAAATACTTGTTCCCATCCTTCCAGCCATGGACTGGGTCATTTCTTCTCCTGCAGAGGGATCGCCCTGGCCGTGCAACACTTCTGGAACCAAGGCCACCGTCGCATCAGCACCTTCGTGCCTCAGTGGAGGCAAAAGAGAGACCCCAAGGTCAAAGGTAACTCTCCAGAGCCGTTCACATTTAGGACCGTCACTATTGTGACATTTTACATGATTAATTGTCACTCAAATCATTGCGATTAACGATTTAATTGTGTTTTTGTCGTTGAAAATTACATTTCTGTTTGGCTTGTAGGCTTTGAAGTTGCACACGGCAGATATGACACATAACCCAAATATACAAAGAAATGACCGACATATAACTTTATACTATAAAAACAACATTGATAGTGGAAATAGCCGATCTACAAGCTCACTATTTTTTTAAATGTTTGAAAATATATGAAAATTTTTCAAACGATTATGTAAATGATTATGTCAAAATAATTGTGATTATGTCAACTAATCGCGATTAGACGATTATGTAATAATTGCGACAGGCCTATTCACACTGAGCACTAGAACTATAAGGGGGAAAGATGGCAGAGCACAACAGATGGTAAAATATGATGAACGGTGAACAACATGGTGTCCTATACAGCAGGGATTCTCAACTTTTTTTTTTATTTCAAGGATCCTCAGTTTGATATGCCTTCGCCAGCGGTGCCCCATTTAACACGGTTTTCAATTCTGAGACCCCCGGTCCACACTGTAGAATCCACAGTGTTACAATAACTGTGTTAATTCACCTTAATTTATTAAACTTCCAATTCTCCAGTCTGCGACCATTTTCAAACTAAACTATATATTTTTCCTAAGTCTACTTTAAGCGCTGATATCGGATATATGGATCACTTATGTACTTGCTTAACATTGTGTTCCGTTATTTGCTCTTTTCATCGTTGAGAGTCATAGCTAGCCACGTTATTTAATCCTTAATTCAACATCGATTACACTTTCATCACCTTCTTGACACCTGAAGGGGCCTTGACTAACAGTTTAAATGCAAAAAGTCACCACTTCTCTCACTATTCTCACTTTAAATTGACCATTACACTTTCACACTGAGGATTTTGCTGTGTCACAAGGGAACACATTGAGCTACAGTGAGAACTAACTGATAACAATCACCAGCAGCTTCCTCATAAAAGGTGATTTGCATGAGGTGTTGCTGGACTGACTCACCGTGGCTTTCCACCGGTGGTGAGGAGGAGGAGCTTCTTATAATAATCTTATGATAATAAAGAGATACTGCTGTTGCCTTTAAAGGACCACTTCACCTCTGGGACAACCAGATCTTATTTTATTGTTGTTTGGGACACGATCAACACAATCCTATTTAGAGTTATTTTTTGTGTTCAATCTGTGTTTTTAGATATTTTAGTATTTCAGCATGCTACAAAGCATCATATGATGCATTGGATGATGCAGTATCATGCTACAAAGCATCATATCGTCGTTGTCGGGTGGAAACCTTGTATGTCCAAAACCGTTCGTTTTGTGTTTATCATTTTAAAACGATTTAAACTAGTGAAAACAGCCGATCTACAAGCACACAACGCCTCGCGGTGCGAGGCGTTGTGTGCTTGTAGATCGGCTGTTTTCACTACTTTTGTGCGACGACCTTGGATGATGAAGCAGGGCTTTACTTTGCTGCGAAAGAGCGTACACATTTGAAACTTGGAGATACGAGGTTTCCACCCGACAACGACGATATGATGCTTTGTAGCATGCTGAAATACTAAAATATGTAAAAACACAGACTGAACACAAAAAATAACGCAGGATTGTGTTGATCGTGTCCCAAACAACAATAAAATAAGATCTGGTTGTCCCAGAGGTGAAGTGGTCCTTAAACTTTGGATAGGAAACTAACACACTTTAAAGGACGATTTAGCCACTTTTCAACCTATCTTCATGTAATAGGTCCTCATTAATGTTCATAATAAAATAGCACAATTTCTTTCTGCTCGGTCCAAGTCCCTTAGGAGAGCTGTGGGAAGTTCAGAAACCCATCATCTTGTGACATCATCATTTGACAGATTTTATTTTAAACAATATTTTTTACAAGAATATTTAGATTGTTATTATGTGGTTATTATAAAAAGAACAATGACTTCCACTTTTCAGGTAGTCAAAAAATTTCTCATTCACTTGTCCAGGCACAAAAGTCACTGGTTAATTTGCCAGTATTGAATTATTTGTAGATGTACAGTAATGTTAGATTAGCTCTTAATCTGTATCGTTATATTCAAATTGGCCTGTGGGTGGGTGAGTGGGTATGTGGGTGTTACAAATTAATGTATCCAGATTTGACTGGCCAACAAATGTCTCAAACGTAACATCTGGATTTGATTGGCCAAGCTAGTGCTCTGGTCAGTGGTACTAGATGTTCAGGCTGCACAGTGTAATGGTTCCAAAACCTTTTAGCTCAAGACTCAAAAGAGAAATTAGATGTTTGCCCAGGACCCAAACTAGTGAAAATAGCAGATTTGCAATGTAGATCTGCTATTTTCACTACTTCTTAAACATAATTTCTTTCATACATAGGTATTCATGGAAATTATTTATTATTTTATTCATGAAATACATTTGAATTATGTTGGAATTCATTTCATTGGGAAGTTGTGATATCATTTGTTTTGAGAGAGAGAGAGAGAGGTTTTTTTAATCAGAGATTCTTTTTAATGGAAGACCAAAAAAAGGGGGTTATTTAATCGTGACTCATCGAAATTGGTCCACGACCCAAACACGGAAACGCTGATCTATTCTAGCCCCACCATGGCTGTATAACGCGACGAGTGTCAACTAACAAGTATCCAGTAACGCTGAGGAAGGAAACTGATGCAGAGACTGTGGATGTTTCTTCCTTGTGTATTTTGTAAAGAATATATACTGTATGTACCCAGTTTAACCTCTAGAGCAGGGGTGGGCAACTTTGATGATGGCGAGGGCCACTATATTTCCACCTTCACTCCAGAGGGCCACATAGCATATTTCTATGTCCTACTTTGTCATTCTAGTATCTCATACAAAAGAAGCAAAAAATAGCCGATCTACAAGCTCAAAACGCATCGCGCTGTGATGCGTTTTGAGCTTGTAGATCGGCTATTTTTTGCTTCTTTTGAATTGAAATCCTGATTTTTTTTTTGTTATTTTTTAATTGGAATACTGTAATGTAACATTTTGATTTAATTTCAAACACATTTGATTATATACTCGTGTATCAACCTGCGGGCCGCATTAAGTGAAGATGGGGGCCGCATGTGGCCCCCGGGCCGCCAGTTGCCCACGTACTGTATGCTCTAGTCTAGACTGTCCTTTGAGTTTAGCGCACCTTTCACCTTGAAGCGAGTTACTAGGATCAGATAGCCAGATGGTTCCTTCAGGTCACTGTTTCCTCAACAGTGGGTCTCGGGATGCAATTGTGGGTTTTTTATTTAACATAATAAAAAATAAAAAAATAAATAGAGATTCCATGATTTATTTTATTTTTAAAGAAGAAAAATTAAGAAGTAGTAAAAATACCCAGCATTGCGAGCTTATATAGGTCAGCTATTTTCACTAGCGGTCCCGGGCAGAAATTACATTTCTCTTTTTGGTTCTCAAACTAAAAAGTTTTGGGAACCACAGCTCCAGATGATCCGGACTCCTTCCCCCACCAAAGACTATTTGAATATGTAAAAATCCCCAAACCTTGACTTTCAATTTTGTTGTACTTAACCCATTTAGGCCTAGAACTATTGAATGCTTTAACCAGTGAAAAATAGCAGATATACAAGCTCACAGCGCGGAACCGAGTGCCGCGCTGCGAGCTCGTAGATCTGCTATTTTTGGAAAAAATCGTGAAAATGTGTGCAAATCTTTGAATATATGTATTTTCAAAGCGATGTTTGTAACTCAAATTTTGCTTCTGGGTGGTCCCTGGAACTAGATATTTTGAAATGGGGGTCCGTGGCTAAATAAATATCATTTTGGGGGTCCTTCACATGAAAAGGTTTGAGCACCACTGACATAGTAGTCTCTCAAGAACAGACTAACTGAGCTCCAGTTAAGTGAAAAAGACCTTTTCTTTGACGATGGCTATAGCCAGATTGCTGACATAGAAACATAGGTTTTTTCCAAAAATCTTAGAAGGATTCAAAAGACACTTATAGAATCGGGTCAAAATTCAAATTTTCAAGATTTTTCAAAAATAGCAGATCTACAAGCTCGCAGCACGGCACTCGGTGCCGCGCTGTGAGCTTGTATATCTGCTATTTTTTCATATTTAAAGCATAAAATATTGCGTCACAATGTGTTCAGGCCTAAATGGGTTAAGCAATGAAGAGTTTCTGAATTCTGAGTCGAGAATAACCACTAGGTCTACAAGCCTTTTCCTTTTTTCCCCCCGAAACAATATTGATTAACGTTGGTCCGAGAGCTTGTTTCCTGGCTCTGTCAGGGTGGCTGAGTGCACGCTTGGCACTCCGTGACAGAGCTGGGAAACCTGCACTGTCAGCCGCTGTGTTGGTGGTGTCAGGTGAACCTAGCCAGGGGTGTGGCACCAAATTCTGGGCCCTGGGTACAAGGATTCACTGCGGGCCCCCCATGATTGTTCTTCCTAGGGGGAGGGGGTTTAACACGTTTAGACTGGGAACGCATTATTACGCATTCTTTTGTGCTTTAACTACTACAGCGTGCGGGTGTATTCCTTCTTTCGTTCATTCTACTACTTTGTGACCTACGCACCTGCTTGAGAGGAACCACTACACTGGGTGTGCTACAGTCTTCCCTTAACAAGTGCTTTAACTACTGAAGAATAGCAGATATACAAGCTCACAGTGCGTCTTTGAATATTTCAAATTCTTTTGGAATGTTTTTTGAAAAACCTGTTTCCTATCTACAAATATTTCGTTCCAGGGACCCCACAGAAGCAACATTTGAGTTACAAATTGTTCGCTTAAAAAATACATATATTCAAAGATTTGCACACATTTTTCACGACTTTTCAAAAATAGCAGATCTACAAGCTCACAGCTGCGCTGCGAGCTTGTATATCTGCTATTTTTCAATAGCTAAAGTATAAAATAATGAAGGCCCCTCCACCTTGGGCCCTAGTAACTCAGTCCCACTTTCCCCCCCTTGTGACGCCCCTAACCTTGCACCTAGCAGCCGACCCGGGGTCAAGTCCTGATTGGTCGTCTCGGGTGCTGCTGTGACAGGTTTAAATCAGACGGGAGGCGGCTTCCTCTCCAGAAAAGGGAGGAAAACCTCGTTTGACCTCTGGGAGTTCCTGTCAAGATTTCCTGCAGCAGAAGGACCCGAAACAATAGGCTAGACCAGGGGTTTTCAAAGTGGGTGACGGGGCACCCTGGGGTGCCGCGAGATAATTTGATAGTATTTGGAATTTATTTGGACAATTAAAAATATATTTAGTATAATTAAACTTGAAGTAAAAGTTATTTTCAGTCAGTTTTACCAAAATGGCTATTATCTCAACGTTTTCCTTGCAACATAATCACTAAAATATCGTCACTGTCGGGCAGAAACCTCGTATCTCCAAGTTTCAAATGTGTACGTCTTTTGGTAAAGCAATGCCCTGCTTCATCATACAAGACTGTCGCACAAAACTAGTGAAAACAGCCGATCTACAAGCACGCAACGTTGTGTGCTTGTGTGCTTTGTGTGCTTGTGTGCTTCTGAGGTGCTACTTGGGGTAAAAAGGTTGAGAACCACAGGGCTAGACCAATTGAGACTTGAGACAAAAATAGTCGCCGGAGAAAAGATTGGATTACAAAACAAATTTCAAACGTCCACGACTTCTTGACTTCGCAATGACATTGATTGACTCAATTATTCAAGACAATGGAGAAAACCAGAATATGAAATAAGAATTCCAGCATTTCGAGCTTGTAGATCTGATGCATTTGATGCTTTTTGTGACGCTATAGTATGAAGTAGGGCGTTTATTTATGGAAAACCACAAAAAGTTGGATTATGGAGATGGTTTCTGCCCTACAGCGACAACAATATTTTCTATAGGGCAGGGGTCTTCAATGTTTTCAGGCCAAGGACCCCTTAGTTCAGAGAGAGCTGAAGCAGGGACCCCCACAACCTTATCATGGATTCCATATAGTTTCATTGTTTGACAGCACAATCGTCTGTGTATTTTGTTTTCATGTCAATTTGTGTTTTCAGATACCTTTCACTCTGTACTGAGTCTGCTCTTTTTTCCCCCTCTACACCAAACCTCTTTGCCAAAAATAGCCGATCAACAAGCTCACAACGCCTCGCAGCGCGAGGCGTTGTGAGCTTGTAGATCTGCTATTTTTGGCTAAAGTTCTCAGAATATGGACACTAGGGTTCAAGTGGTTAATATAAAAAAGGAGGAAAAAAAACTTTATATTACTCAAAGATTTGGAGGACCCCCTGTAGTAACTCTGAGGACCCCCTAGGGGTCCCCAACCCCCTGTTGAAGACCCATGCTATAGGGTTTAACCCATTTAGGCCTATAATTATTGAATGCTTTAACCAGTGAAAAATAGCAGATCTACAAGCTCACAGCGCGGCACCGAGTGCCGCGCTGCGAGCTTGTAGATTTTTTTTTAAAAAGTCATGAAAATGTGTGCAAATCTTTGAATATATGTATTTTCAAAGCCAACGTTTGTAACTCAAATTTCCTTCACATGAAAAAGTTTGAGCACCACTGACACAGTAGTCTCTCAAGAACAGACTAACTGAGCTCAAGTTAAGTAAAAAAGGACCTTTTCTTTGACGATGGCTAAGCCAGATTGCTGACTCAGAAACATAGGTTTTTCAAAAAAAGTCTTAGAAGGATTCAAAAGAATCGGGTCAAAATTCTAATTTTCACGATTTTTCAAAAATAGCAGATCTACAAGCACTCGGTGCAGCGCTGCGAGCTTGTATATCTGCTATTTTTCAGTAGTTAAAGCATAAAATAATGATACACAATAGGGCTGTCCTCGACTCAGGATTTATGAAGTCGATTCGAGTCGCGGGGGTTAATCCGACGCGTCGACGAATCGTTTTATAGTCTACTTTGTATAAAAAAAAAAAAAAAATCAAAAAAAGTGTTGCTTTAAACCACGTCAACATAATACAATAATACATTAAGAGATTCATTGAATACACTGTGTTTTCGGTGATATCGGTGCGCGAGCACAAATGTTATCTGCATAGCAGTGTACAACCATAGAGTTATAACACACCGTTAAAACAAATAAAACATCTCCGCTGTTTCAACTCTGCCCCGTCTCTCGGCAGCGTGCAGTATAGATGAGACATTCGCGAACGATTCCGCTCTCTTGAACGGCTCTTTTAAATGAACGATGGGATCCAGTCCGCAGTCGCGGGACACAGAGCACTGACAGAGTAATGAGTCAGTGTCGAGAACGGATTCATTTCAGAAACGGATCATAAACAGGTGGAGGCATAGCTCCCGCTAGAGCCAGCAGTGTGGACATGTCATGGACGCAAACACAGCGAAACACAATCATTCATCATGGATTACAACACTGGAACAATTCAGAAGCACTTTAATTAGAAAATGTAACTTGTAGCCTACACTTGTGTATGTTAATTTGACTTTAGAAGATTGTTTACTTCGTGGACGTGCGTTTGTGCTGTGGCAGGAGGTTATTTAATATGGGATTTTGACAGCGTGCTTCCTCCTCTTAACGTAACACCGTCCCGGCTCCGAATGTTTTAACGAAGCGGCGGTTCTGAACCGTTCTGGCCGTTCTGTCTCCCTTTCACCCCTACGCTGGTGCGAGACAATAAATAACTGTTCGCCAATTGCTACTTCTCATTGGAAGTACATGACACCAGTCCAGCAGTGCACTGCTGTAGTAGGCTAACTGGTGATATAAAAAATATATATATTTTCGACTCAAACAATTGGCGTCGATTCGCGGGGCTTAAAACGACGCGTCGATTCGTCGATTTTTAGAGGACAGGCCTAATACACAATGTGTACCCGTTCTAAATGGGGTTTTAAGTGGTTACGGTGCACTTCAACCCTCTCTGTATTTGTTTTGCCCTCCAGAGCAGCACTTCCTGAGCGCTCTACAGGATCTGGGCCTGGTCTCCTACACCCCCTCCAGGGAGGTCCAGGGCAAGAAGATCAGCTCCTATGACGACCGGTAGGTTGGCTGCTTCACCTCAGAGCTGCAGGACAGTAGCCTCGCAACAGCCAGACTCTCCAAAAGGAGAGTCTGGGAGTTTAGACAATGCATTACGCAATGACGTAGTTACTTACTTTGACTGACAGGTCCATTCAGTAGTCATCAGCGCATCAAAACATCGTCGGGAGAACATCAAATACGTCTTTTCCAGACAGAAATTCCAAAGGTGCAAACTAGTGTTGCCCGATCCCGATCACGTGATCGGATCGGCCGCCGATATGGCCGTTTTTATAAGATCGGAGATCGGGGGAAAAAAATCGATTTTTTTTTTTTTTTTTTTTTCCAAAAAAATATTTTCTGTGAGTACTGAAAGTTACAGGTAAGGTGAATGCGATATGAAATGTAAGCTTACCATAATCACAGTAATCCTTAATCATTTTCAATCATATTCAAGGGCTTTTGGAGAAATGAGACAGACAGAGCACTGCAGAGGGAAGGTGATTGTGTCAGACTCTGTGTACAGCTGGCAGCTGATGCCAATAAGTAGTAATTGGCCCCTTGCTAATGGATCAAAGGAAGGCAATTATGTCTCTCTGCACAGTCAACTAGCTCAGTGGTTCTCAACCTGTGGGTCGGGACCCCCAGGGGGGTCCTCAAATTATTTTGGTGGGGTCCCCAGATGATTAACTTAATGTGCAACATTGTTTTCTCTCTCAACAGTAAACACATCAACATAAAGTTTAAGTGTATAGAGGGTATCTGCACATTTCGAAAGTGAAAAATTAAGGACTTTTTAATACCTCTAAAATGACAAATTAAACATTGGCCAAATTGTCAAATATTAAAGCCAGAAATTGTGAAAATAGCCGATCTACATGCTCACAACGCCTCGCGTTGCGAGGCGTTGTGAGCATGTAGATCTGCTATTTTCACAATAGAACCGTGTTATACAAAATATACTTCCTCAACTCTTCAGGGTCGGGGGTCCCCAGTTAAAATATGATTATTTTGGGGGTCACGGCCTGAAAAGGTTGAGAACCAAGTGATAGAATGAATAGAATTTTTTTTTCTTCATAATGCCTTGCCAAAAGATCGGATCGGGAAAGATCGGGATCGAATCGGAAGCAATAATATTTGATCGGTATCGGATCGGGAGCAAAAAAACCCTGATCGGGGCATCCCTAGTGCAAACTGTTGTTCGTTTTTAAGTTATGAGATGCCGTTTATTTCAGATAAAACTTCGCTTAATGCAGCTTTTATTTGCGATTTGTGAACTCGCATCGGACATGGGGTCCGCCATGTTTGTTGTCAAAATGCGAGAGCTGTAGCAGCCGCTCGACCAATCAGGAGCGGTGTGAGGCGGGCTCGCTCGAAATGCAGCCTTTTGATTGGCCATTAGAAAAAAATTGCTAATAAAGAGGCTCGATGGGAGCGACACCAGACCGAGAAAGGAAGCACATTGGTGATGACGTAACTCGGGATGGCTTGCGAGGCTAGCAGGACATCTCAAGCTTGCAGCTACTTTGTGATGACCTAACCTAATTGTTACACAGCGGTCATTTGGCTCTTGTGTCACAAAAATGGCAGCCGTGCTAATATGGTGAATTACTTCTAAAGTAAGCCATTGCATTTGATTTGAATATTTTCAGTTGCCAGTTGTGTGTCATTTCCGTAGCAATATTATAAAACAAGTGGAAAAGGTCAATGTAATGTTTGCTGTAATGTAAAATTACATTCCCAGATGCAACCCAAATTTCCTTCCCCTAAAAATTCTTCACCTCAAATACTTGACCCCCCCACACACACCCCCACGGCCCATCCACATCCCAAAAATACTGCAAATACAGTTAAAAAATAAAAAATAAGCATGTGCCAGTTGTATAGAGTTAGTCTTATCAAGAGTCAATCGAGTCTGCATCAGTGTGCCGACGGGCTGGTATTCCGACACTAACCCTAACCCTAAACTTAACCTCAGTAACCGCGACGAGTAACTAACCTGCCGACGCTAGTCGGAACAGCGACCCGTCGGGATTTTGACAGTAAATAGAATAAATATTTGTATTTTTCTGTTGGTGGGGCTACTCATTTATAGCCTGGAATCAGGTGAATCCGCCGGTGCAAAAGAAAGGCTAACTCATTTATAATTTGTCCACCTCTCCCGGCAGGTTCATGCTACAGTTGGCTCAGAAGACGGACGGAGTGATTGTAACAAACGACAACCTCAGAGACCTCCTGGACGAGTCCCCCGTATGGAGGGACATCATCAAGAAGAGGTAGAGAGACTTCATTAAATGGCAGTTATAAGCTTATATTAATCCACTGTCAGGCTCTAATGCTCTAAGAGCGAGTCGAGCGAGCCCGACGACCTTTGCAGCATGTCACTCCCTTGTCTCTCTCTCTCTACTGTGTACTATAAGACAGAAAAGCATAGATAGACAGATAGATAGATACCTTTATTATCCGATTAAGAAGTAGTATTTTAGAAAAATCATAAACATTTGTGCAAGTCTTTGAATATTTTGATCCGTTTCTATAAATGTCTTCTAAATCAGCGGTTCTCAAACATGTTCATGTCAAGGACCTCCAAAATTACATGTATTTGGCCGCGGACCCCCATCTCAAAATATGTTCGCTTTTAAAAAGTTCACGATTTTTCAAAGATAGCAGGTCTACAAGCTCACAGCGTGGCACTCGGTGCCGCGCTGTGAGCTTGTTTATCTGCTATTTTTTAATAGTTAAAGCATAACATAATAGTTAAAGTGTTAAAGGAACTAAATCAGGATATTAAAAAAAAGCTTTACAAATAATTGGCTACTAAGAATTTAGAATGGAAAAAATCAAATGGAAATAAAGGGCTTTTCTTCTTCTTCTGATGATGCTGTTCTACCAGGCTTCTCCAGTACACGTTTGTTGGTGACCACTTCATGGTGCCAGACGACCCCCTGGGGAGAGGAGGACCTCATCTGGACCACTTCCTACGCTCACAGCACAGGTGCTGGGAGCATGCATGCACATACACACACACATAGGGCTGCAGTGACGTCATTACGTGCGCGTCACGCGTCTCTGACGCATTCACGTTGCCTAGAGACGCATTCACGTCATTGTTCTGGGGTCCCACGGACGCATTGCCTCCATTGGAGTCCACGTTAAAATAATTTACCACGTCGCGAAAAAAATAAATATTTTAAAAAGTCCACAGACGCCACCATTGTTCATGGGTGAAGGCATGCTACTTTACCCTACGTTAACACAAATGAAATCCGCGTAGAAAGTCTTAAAACAGACGATAAAACTAACAACAGTCTGTGTTTTGAATCCACGACGCCATTTTGTGCGCCACTCGATGGTCACAGAATTCAATGGGTGCCTGAGTTTTAGCGTAGCACCGGGCCGCTCTCTGACCATAGTGGCACAGCGTGTTAGGTGACACACCAAAAAGGGGTCCCCCACAGAACGTGTAGCGCGGCGCAGAAACGTGACGTCACGTCTCTACACTGCAGCTCACTGCTCAGACAGCGACCCGCCTCCTTTCGGCAACGAAAGGATATACAGTACACGCGCTATTGTTTATAGATGTGGTGGTGGACATTGGACAACGTGTTAGAAGCCACACAGGTCTTCATTGCGTCTTTACAACAATAGCGATTATTAACGTCGTGGTGAACATGGTCAAATAACCTTTATTGGCTCAACTACAACACGGAGGAAGCAAGCTAGCCTAGCATGTATGCTATCTGAGACAGTATGTATGTAGCCTAACTGTTTGATTGATTATAGCGTTTTCGTGGCAGCGCCGTCCATTTGGTGGTCCGCCGGGGCAGCGGACCACCGCGGCCGCCTGTGCCTTGCCCTCCCGCATCCATAGAGGGGCGGCACGTCCCTCTAGGATCAACCGTTCAAAACAAAAGTAGCCGATCTACAAGCAACCCACCCAATCCACTGTTTTTGACCCAGTCCACTGGTTCTCTGTACAGCAAAGCAAACACAACACGCCAGAGAGCATTTCCCCCATTCCATAGAAGCAGTAACAGTACAAACAGGAGACATCATCTCACTGAGAAGAGAAGATCCATATATTATCGATGTATATAAAATAACAGGTGGCTGTTCATTATGAAGACTCGGTAAAAGCTTCTATCTGCGCCCCCAAGTGGTCAACATCCGATATTACCGGTTCGGTATAAAAAAATCAAACCGTCACATGACTATTTGGAAGTATTAAAATTGTAAGATTTGGAATTGTGGTTCATTTCTTTCAGACACATTTCTACGTAACATGAACATAACCATATAATAACCAATTCAAGTTAAATGCTGCACTTTGTCAAAAATGACATGACGCGTTGAATTTTTGTGGGACCCATAAAATATCCCTGGGACTCATCCGAAAGACCCTTCGTGGGTCCCGGGGACTCATTACATTAAAAACCTATTAACATCACTGGGACTGTCACAATTATTACATAATCGTCTAATCGCGATTATATTATTTTTCATAATCGTCATAATCGTTTCCATGAAAATGTTCATATATATATTTTTTGGGAAATGGCAGATCTATCGGTAACCCTGTAAGACCCGTAACCCTTAACCCAATCACACATCCATGACATGACATCCTTTTCCCCCTATCTGATTGGCTCCCCATTAGAGTCAATGGCAACCACACTTGCAATTTCCAATAGCATCTTCTAGTTTCTCATGCTCTCCATTTCCCCTATTTGTTTTTTGTCTTGTTTTTGTGAGCAATTTTCACACACATGAAACACAATACCAAAAAAAACGACTTTTAAAAACCAAATTCCATCTCATTCTCCCTCTCAGACCGCCCGATCCCGGCAGCCACTCGTTCGCCGGCACCGCCTCCCCCTTCCCGTTCTCCAGCGCCAGGACGCCGCGCTCGCAGACCGAGGTCCTGCACTTCCGCGACCGAACGCAAGGGGGCGGCGGCGGTGGTAGCGAGGGCGCGGCGGCAGAGGTCAGCGGCGGCGGCGGCGGCAGCAGGGGAGGAGGGCGACCGGGCAGCCGCGGGGGGAGGCCTTCCAGGCAGAGGGGGGGAGGCCTTCATCAGCCTCCCAGGCAGCAGCAGCAGCAGCAAGGGTCCGGGGGTTCAGGCCTTCAGGGGCCGGGCGGCGCCGACAGGAGCCCAGAGCAGACGGCCAGGCTCAGGGAGAGCCTCTGTCAGGTGTTCCCTGGCCAGGACAGTATGGTCACCCTGGTGCTGCAGAGTCACCCGTGGGAGACGGACATCAACTCGCTGTCCCACCTCATCTTGGAGCAACAGGAGGAGTAGATAATAGGGCTGCAGGGTTCCCCAATAGGCGGCCCACGGGGGGCTACTGTCTGGCCCACACCGACCCCAGTAATAATGGTGGTATAAGAGCAGCAACAACACTAGTATATCGTCGTCGTCGTCGGGTGGAAATCTCGTATCTCCAAATTTGTACGTTCTTTCGCAAATCATACAAGGCCGTCGCACAAAAGTAGTGAAAACAGCATATCTACAAGCACACAACGCGCGTTGTGTGCTTGTAGATTGGCAGTTTTTCACTAGTTTAAATAATTAAAAAAATTATAAATTCAAAACGAACGGTTTTGGACATACAAGATTTTCACCCGACAACGACGATATCTGAACTGTCGCTGGAGTAGCAGGAACGCCGCCGTCGCCCCCTGCAATGTTGTGGCCCTCAGCTTGGTACCCTAGACATAATTCGGCCCTTGGGGAAAACTAATTGGGGAACCCTGTAATAGGGACTTTAAGCTCCCGACGGCTACGGCAGACGGCTACAGCAACCGGACATGGATCAGTGCTCGATAGATAAACCTGCCTGCCGTCGCAGGCATCCTTACTCCAGCAGAAGCTACCTTTCCATGTAGTGTCCGCTGCATAGACGCGTCGCCATGGGAACCAAAGAGTTCAGTAAAAGGGGGGGGGCGGCAGTAATGTTGGGGGGCACGGGACTAGCCCAGTGTTTCTCAAACTTTTACATTTCAAGGTCTCCCCTTAACTCTGACTGTACCAAATGGACGCTACCATTTGTACACAGTCAGAGTTACAGACTTGTATATGGGTCAATTTAGACCTCCCTAAAGGAACCCATAGAGTCCCTGGAATCCACTTTGAGAACCACTGGTCTAACCAATGGCAACCAAAGATGATGTGGAAATCAAAGCCATGGCTTGTAAAAACCTAGTGGAAACGAATTTACTTTGTTTTACACCAGAGGAATTGTGTATATTTTGTATTGTGCCCTCTGGCAGTGGCTGTCTGACATTTTGCTTTGAATTCCTCCCAGCAGAAAGTAAATGGCTAGATCTGTTACTCGCAATGTAACACAACATTTAAAAGAAATTATGATTGCGTGGGAATCACAACCTGAAGCTAGGTTGATCGATCGACTACCAACACAGGGAGGTTATGATCATGACAGTTATGAAAATTGAATGTTCATGTTAGATTCCTATACTGAAGAGATTATTTAAATATGCTTCTGTTATGTTTGGAAGTATTTAAAAAAAAAAAAAAAAATCTAAAATAATACTATTAACTATGTTTTTTACCTTGTAAATATATTTTCCACAAAATATTTTTAGATGTATTTTGTTAAGTCAAAATCGTATTTTCTCATTTTCTCTGAAGAATATTTTCTGTGTTTTTAGCTTTCAGTGAATTATGTAACGCGATGGCCTTGTTCGTCGTTGACCGAGCTTCGGTTTTAAGAATCTTTGAAATATTTTGCCCCTAACCCTTAGCCCAGGGGTCTTCAGCAAGGGGTCCGGGACCCCTAGGGGGTCCTCAGAGTTACTACAGGGGGGCCTCCAAATCTTTGTGTGATTTAAACTTTTTTTTTCTCCTTTTTTTATATTAACCACTTGAACCCTAGTGTCCATATTCTGAGAACTTTAGCCAATAATAGCAGATCTACAAGCTCAGCGCGAGGCGTTGTGAGCTTGTAGATCGGCTATTTTGGGTTTGGTGTAGAGGGGAATAAAGCACACTAAAGCCCCTTTTCCGCTGGCCCAACACCACACCGCCCACTTGTGACAGGTTTTCCACTACAAAGACCTGGGTAGAGTGGTGTGAAAGTGGTACTAAACGTAGTACTAAAAAGTATCCAATCTAGAGTAGGTCTGAGCTAGGCCTAACAGGGCCAAACACTTAATAATGACTGATCACTCACTGACTTTTCATTTAGACCACCAGGATATTGTTGTAATACATGATAATATATTCTATTGTGTTACTTATAACCACTTTTATCATATATTATAGTGTATTATAATTATCATAGTAATACATTAATACCTTATAGTGTATTATAATCACAGTTCTAATCCATTATAGTGTATTATAGTATAATTTAGAATAGTTGTAATACAAATGTATATTGTATCATAATCACAGTTAAAAGGGTCAATTTGTTTCTTACCAGTTACCAGTAGGGGTACTTTTGTGTAATGGAAAATGAAGATATTTGTATGTGGTGCGGTGTGGTGTGGTGTGGTGTGGTGTGGTATGAAGCTGCAGTCGAAAAGGGGCTTAAGTACTAAGTGAAATGTCTAGTTTATTATGTATTGGCGGTCTAAGTGGTTAAATATCTGAAAACACGAATTGACATGAATCCAAAATACACTTGACAATTGTGCTGTCAAACGATTAAACTATATGGAATCTATGAAAAGGTTGTGGGGGTCCCTGCTTCATCTCTCTCTCAACTAAGGGGTCCTTGGCCTGAAAACGTTGAAGGCCCCTGCCTTTGCCCAATGTTGATGCTTGGCTGAAAACTGGGTCTCCCCAGGCTGTGTTTTTAACAGCCAGTCCATGGGGTACATTCAAGACTTAAATAAAGGCTTTGGCTCCCCCTTGTGGATTATCATGGTTTTGATACCAAAAACAATGTTGTATGTACAGTAACCTGTTTTTCTTTGTCTTGCCCAGAAATTTTGTCCTCGATGGGGCTGGGTGCAATAACCGCAATACCGTGGATGTGTAATGTATACCGCGGTGTTGAGTTCATAAACGCGATTAATATTATTATTTTTAAAATATCTTTTCATTCAAAACAACTTTTTGGGGAGATACTCCCATACCTTCGGTAAACAGTCATTTATTACTGCGATAACGATCCATACCGCCCCAGCCCTACGCCTCAAGAGTATCTTGATCTTTGTATTGAGGACCAGAACAATTTCTGTATCTTAATTTAGTTTTTATAAGATTTTAGTTTATTTTATTTCTGCAATAAATTCTTAATTCAGCAAAATACGGATATGATTTGTTTTTCTTGCGATAAAAAAAAACATATATGTATATACAATTGTAACACAGGATGAAAACTGAATGTACAATAATGTTTGACATGTGTGTGTGTGTGTGTGTCTGTCTGTCTGTCTGTCTGTCTGTCTCTCAGAACTCTGTCTTTCTCCTCTTCTCTTTCTCCTCCTGGAAGACTTTTCCACCAGGCTGCTTCTTCCATGTCAGCTTGACGTCTCCACTCACCCCGCTCTGCTTCAGTTTCTCTTTCATCTGAGAGAAGAAATAGCCTTGTTTTTATTCTCTTCAACAGACACCGCTCTGGTGCCTTGTTATTCTCCTCAACAGACATTAGTCCCTCTGGTCCAGCTGTGATGTTGGACTTGAACCTACAGCCTAGTGCATACATGGGCAACTGGCGGCCCCCACCTTCACTTAATGCGGCCCGCAGGTTGATACCGGAATACTAATATATTATTGATTTCTGCTTTAATTCTGTCCTATATTAGGGGGCACGGTGGTGCAGTGGTTAGCACTTCGCCTCACAGCTCGAAGGTCCTGGGTTCGATTCCCACCGGGGGAAGCTGTGGGCGCTGGGGGCGTGTTCCTCCACCCGCGTCATCAGCGCCCACACCCTAGGTGGGGTTGGCGATAGGGCCTTTCTGTGGTGAGTTTGCATGTTCTCCCCGTGTCTCCTTGGGCATAGACCCTCACACAAAAACATGCAGTAGTCCTGGTTTCTATACTACCTCCCCCTAGCCAGCCGGGTGCTCCCCAATGTCCCCTGGCGCGGCAGGGGGAGAGCGGAAACCAGGACTACAGGTTAGGTAGTCACCGGGTGAAAAAAAATGGGTTGCAAAACCGTGGGATAAAAAACATAAAAAAAAAAAAAAATCTGTCCTATATTAGTACCTTAAT
This sequence comes from Nannobrachium achirus, assembly GCF_963921795.1. NCBI lineage: Eukaryota > Metazoa > Chordata > Actinopteri > Myctophiformes > Myctophidae > Nannobrachium > Nannobrachium achirus. The sequence goes on along the minus strand of NC_137821.1, from coordinate 52,373,687 downwards.
GACTAGTATAGCAGTATTAAAATGTATTTTTTTATGTCCAATGTATTTGTATTTACGTTCATAAAGTTAACTTAAGTATATAACTAAATGCGTTTGAAATTAAATCAACATGTTACATTTCAGGATTCCAATGAAAAAATAAAACATAATTCAGGATTCCAATTCAAAAGAAGCAAAAATAGCCGATCTACAAGCTCAAAACACATCGCAGCGCGATGACTTTGTCATTCTTACTAGAATGACAAAGTAGGACATAGCAATATGCAATGAGGCCCTCTGGAGTGAAGGTGGAAATATAGTGACACCAACCTGCTTCAAGATAGCCTCCATCACAGCAGGATCATTCAGGTCCACAGTGGGGTCGTCTGGGGTCAGCTTCAGTTTCAACACCTGCTTCGTCTCTCTGGGGACGAGGGGGGATTCTGTGGAAAGCAAAAACTGAATCCTTTCTGTTGAAATATGAATATTATAAATTCATAATTTCTGGTTTATGGAGTTTCAACTCTAATGAACTGTGAACGGCAACTCACCACTGTAACAGATGAAGTAATATTTTTCTGTACAGTCGTAGCTGAAGAACCTGTCGCGGTTCGGACCAGGGTACCCGTCTATCACTGTGCAGTCCGTGCCTGGCTTTGGCCACCCCGGCCACCAGTGTCTGAAGGAGGAGTTGCTCCCATCAGACCATCTCCAGGGGTCTCTGAACAGGCCGATCCAGACGGCAGATCCGTCGGTGAGATTCTGGATCTGCTGGTTCTCTTCCTGGTTCCTCACACTGGCCAGGTCTGTGTATCTGTCCCTGCAGTAGAGCTGAGCATTCTGCCACGTCTTGGAGGAACTGATCAGTAAGTAACGAGCTTTGCCTTCCACCATGCCTGTCAAATAAAATAACATAGGCCTACTGTATGTGTGTGAAATGTGAAACAATCATACTTTGTGAACATCCATAGTTGTCAGTAGTTTTTAGGAGTTGTTCCGATGGGAGAGTGTTTTCTGCTGGTGTTACAGTCCGAGTGTATCAAAGGGTGCGTTCGGAAATGCGCACCGGTTCTGGTTAGGGATAAGGGTTAGTTTTAGGCATAGTTTTACTGAGGTTAGGGTTAGGGTTGGGTTTAGGCATAGTTTTACTGAGGTTAGGGTTAGGATTAGGGTTGGGTTTAGGCATAGTTTTACTGAGGTTAGGATTGGGTTTAGGCACTCACTACACTGAGCAAACACCCGGTGCGCATATCCGAACGCACCCTTTGAATCCAAAGCGATTTACAATAAGCAGGTAATACACATCACTATAATAAGCAAGATAATATGTCAGTACATTAACAACAATATAAGAAATGCATAGGAATATCAATCTAGAAAAACATTAACACAGGTAGACCATGCGCCTAATCAGTAAAAAACTTCTAAAACCTAAAACAAATGCTATCTAGCTTCATGTATGATCATTGAGGGAATCGTATCGTAAAAGCTGACGATACTTGCCTAAAATGCGGGTATCACTCATTACTTTTTGATTATTATTATGAAACATGCATAAAGCACTTCAGCCATATCCATATATCAATGTTGTCCATTTGAAAATAGCCGATCTACAAGCTCCCAGAGCTCACCCGTAACTGAGACGGTACAAATGGAACCACATTTTTAGTGCACAATGTCATCAGATAAGTACTCAGTATCGACCAATATGCAAGTTATCGGTATAAAGGCCCATTCCCACTGGGCCAGATAAACAGATTAAAAAAGAGTTTCTCCATTCAAGTGGATGGTAAGATAAAGATTACAAATATATATCTGTCAGATATTTATCTGTATCTTACCATCCACTTGAATGGAGAAAGAGATTTTTTTTATCTGTTTATCTGGCCCAGTGGGAATGGGCCTTAAGGATGGAAAAAAACATCTCTAGTAGTAGTAATGCCCCGATACGGTCAAAACTCAGGTACAGTGTACATCCGAGTTTCTCCACAAATGAATTGTGATTATAGAATCATGGCTTTTATCTTAAGAAGAATACAATGCCAGTCACTCACCAGCATAGCAGATGAAGGGCATTTGATCTGTACATGCGTTGGAGGACCAGAGACCTTCACTGACACGAACCTTTCTGTGTGGAGTTTGCATGTTCTCCCTGTGTCTCCTAGGGTAGGTACCCTCACAGAAATGTAGTAATCCTGGTCTCTATAATGCCTCCCCCTGGCCAGTCTGCGCCTGATGGAGGGGAATGGAACTGGTTGGAATAATGTGTTCCTTCCACGTGCTACGTCCAACCGGGGAAGCTCCACCTGTCAGGTGATAAGACCTGCTCACTCCTCTTGCACTGAAGGAAGAAGCATGAGTTCAGTTTGGGGCTCTCCCCAGGTCGGCAGAGGGAGAGCATTGGATTACAGCTTAGGCAATTTTCACTGGGTGAAAAATGGGTTACAAAATCGTGGCATAAAAAAACGAATATAAATATACATACTTGAGGAGGATCCCTTTCGATGGAGGGGAAAGGAACTGGTTGGAATAACGCCTTCCTACCACGCGCTAAGTCCTACCGCCGAAACTCCCCCGTCAGGTGAAAAGAAGCGGCCTGCTCACTCTTCATGTACTGATTGTTAGGCCACCGGCCACTCCATAGTAAAGGTGGAATCAGAATGCAGAGACGGAACACAGGTGTAAAGGAACAAACCAAACTTGACTTAAAACGTACTCAAAAGTCAAACAGAGGTACGCCGCACAGGGCAATATAAAGCGAGACGCAGGGAACAGTCAGTGGAATCACACAAAACCCCAAGGAGCGTGTGGAGGAGGCAAGGGCAGCCAACATGATGTTAAACATACACAATGAACCAACAGGGAACACACCAACAGGGTTCAATAAAAACTCAGTCATTAGGGGAGAATAACATACAGCTGAGGGGCCTGGGTGGAGTTCAGTCAATCACAGTCAAACTCAACATCAGGAAAGGGTGAAAACTCAAGAGGGCGCCAACGTGCGGCACTGGCATAACACTGATGGAAGCATGAGCTCAGTTCGGGGCCCTCCCTAGGTTGGCAGAGGGAAGGAAGCGACCAGGATTACAGCTTAGGCAATTGGCACTGGGTGAAAAATGGGCTACAAAATCGTGGGATAACATTTTAAAACTAGAAAATATTGTTCCTTCGAAACAATTGTGGGCTCGCTTCAAGCCAGAAAACAATGTCTATAAAAGTACAAAATGTCAAGATCGCAGGCAGTGCTCTCTTTGACGTTACTGAAATTAGCTGCATGCATGATTTGAGGCATTTTGTTCCAAAAATGTGTTATGCAAAAGTTGACCCGCTGGTGGCGCTATAACAGGCCAATGTGAGAAGGGAGGCATCTGTTCCTTGACCTAGTGGGAATGTGCTTGCAAGATTTCACGCATATCGCAGGCTGTATTCATGAATTAATTAAAAAATAAAGTGTGCGTGCGTGCGTGCGTGCGTGCGTGAATGAATGAATAAATAATAAAGTGTGCGTGCGTGCACGTGCGTTCGTTCGTTCGCTCGTTCGTTTGCACTTTATTTATTTATTCATTCATTCATTGAATGAATGCGTTCGTGGAACGAATGCTCACTACGGTCGTCTGTATTTTTTAAGCCCTGGGAAACCCACCTTAACGCCCTCATTAGCATAATGTATGCGAGCATAATCTATGCAAACCACGCCCACACGCATTTCCAAACCATGCCCCGCCCCCAATTTGCATATGTCGACTAAGCTCCTCCCCTTCATTTACATACGGTCGTCTGCATTTTTTACGCGCTGGGGAACCTACCTTAACACCCTCATTAGCATAATGTATGCGAGCATAATGTATGCAAACCACGCCCACACGCATTTCCAAACCATGCCCCGCCCCCAATTTGCATATGTCGACTAAGCTCCTCCCCTTCATTTACATACGGTCGTCTGCATTTTTTACGCGCTGGGAAACGCCACTTAACAGCCTCATTAGCATAATGTATGCGAACCACACCCAAACGCATTTCCAAACCATGCCCCGCCCCCAATTTGCATACTTCGACTAAGCTCCTCCCCTTCATTTACATACGGTCGTCTGAATTTTTGACGCGCTGGGAAACCTACCTTAACACCCTCATTAGCATAATGTATGCGAGCATAATGTATGCAAACCACGCCCACACGCATTTCCAAACCATGCCCCGCCCCCAATTTGCATATGTCGACTAAGCTCCTCCCCTTCATTTACATACGGTCGTCTGAATTTTTGACGCGCTGGGAAACCTACCTTAACGCCCTCATTAGCATAATGTATGCGAGCATAATGTATGCAAACCACGCCCACACGCATTTCCAAACCATGCCCCGCCCCCAATTTGCATACGTCGACTAAGCTCCTCCCCTTCATTTACATACGGTCGTCTGCATTTTTTACGCGCTGGGAAACGCCACTTAACAGCCTCATTAGCATAATTTATGCGAACCACACCCACACACATTTCCAAACCATGCCCCGCCCCCAATTTGCATACTTCGACTAAGCTCCTCCCCTTCATTTACATACGGTCGTCTGAATTTTTTACGCGCTGGGAAACCTACCTTAACACCCTCATTAGCATAATGTATGCGAGCATAATGTATGCGAACCACACCCAAACGCATTTCCAAACCATGCCCGCCCCCAATTTGCATACTTCGACTAAGCTCCTCCCCTTCATTTACATACGGCCGTCTGCATTTTTTACGCGCTGGGAAACGCCACTTAACAGCCTCATTTACATAATTAATGCAGCCTCATTTACATAATAATATGTAAATGAGATGCGTGCGTCTCATTTACATAATTAATGCAGACCACCCAACCTCATTTGCATAATTAATGCAGACCACGCCCCATTTAAATAATTACGCTAATTAGCTCCGCCCCTGCATTCGCGTGTAATTAGCAACAAGACGCGAGCGTCAAATGCATGTTGTGCAGTCTCATTTACATAATTAATGCAGACCACGCCCCAACCTCATTTGCATAATTAATGCAGACCACGCCCCCCAATTTAAATAATTACGCTAATTAGCTCCGCCCCCTGCATTCGCGTGTAATTAGCAACAAGACGCGCGCGTCAAATGCATGTTGTGCAGTCTCATTTACATAATTAATAAAGACCACGCCCCAACCTCATTTGCATAATTAATGCAGACCACGCCCCCCACTTTGAATAATTAGGCTAATTAGCTCCGCCCCCTGCATTCGTGTGTAATTAGCAACAAGACGCGCGCGTCAAATGCATGTTGTGCAGTCTCATTAACATAATTAACGCAGACCACTACTTTTCCTTTTTTTTGCTCATTAACATAATTAACGCAGACCACGCCCCTCATTAACATAATTAACACAGACCACGCCCCCAACCTCATTAACATAATTATTTATTTATTGAAGGAAGGAAGGAAGGAAGGAAGGAAGGAAGGAAGGAAGGAAGGAAGGAAGGAAGGAAGGAAGGAAGGAAGGAAGGAAGGAAGGAAGGAAGGAAGGAAGGAAGGAAGGAAGGAAGGAAGGAAGGAAAGAAAGAAAGAAAGAAAGAAAGAATTTGCCTAAATTTACGGGGTTCTTAACGAGGAGGCAATTAATTAATTAATTAATGAATGAATGAATTAATTAATTGAGGCACGCACGCACCACGCACGCACCAAGTCGGCTTAATTTACATAATTAATGCGTGCGACGCCCACAAAACTCATTACGTTAGGCCCACTCGTTAAGTCAGACTCCTCCCTCTTGTTGAAACCACGCCCACTCGTTAATAGCAGATCTACAAGCTCACAACGCGTCTTGATGCGACGCGTTGTGAGCTTGTAGTTGAAACCACACCCACTTGTTAAGTTCGACTCCACCCCTTGTATTTGCGTGTAATTAGCACGTCAGCGCGGTGACGAGAACGCTTGTCATGCGGCCTCATTTACAGGAAGGAAGGAAGGAAGGAAGGAAGGAAGGAAGGAAGGAAGGAAAGAAAGAAAGAAAGAATTTGCCTAAATGTGTGGGGTTCTTAACAAGGCAGTAATTACGCACGCATGCATGCATGCACGCACGCATGCATGCACACACACTTTCTTTTTTTATTTATTTATTTATTTATTCATGTGTTCGTTCATTCATTATATATTTATTTATTTAAATAAATACTCTGTTGCTAGTATCCACAACTTTCCAACATCCCATAATGCATTGCGCAGAAGTTGGATGGAGCTTCCGTGAGCTTGTATGTGTTATTTAATACCAGTAACACGAGAAGCCAGACAGCGAGTTTGGAGACGGTAGCACGCTGCAAAGCGGAGTTATGGCTCTTTAAAGCCCAGCCGATCGATAGGCAGACGCCTGGGGGGGGGGGGGGGGGCGGAGTCCAGGGGCATAAATAAATAAATAATTAATTACATAAATAATCAGTCTCGGAAACAGTCGGGAAATAAATAAATAAATAATCAGTCTCGGAAACATAGTCGGGAAGTAAATAAATAAATAGATAAATAAATAATTAAACCAGTAAGACTCCCTAATATATACTGACTGCGTAGCGATTTGCGTGATTTTAGGGCAAAATCTGTTGGAGTAGTGTCCAAAAATGGGTTTTAAAAAATCGGCCTGAAGGTGGCGCTAAATGGGACAGATCCATGTTGATGACATGAGTGTAGAGCAAGTGTGTACCGATTTGTGTGATTTTAGGCCAAGATTTGTAGGAGCAGTGTCCAGAAAGAGTTTCGGCCTCATGGTGGCGCTAGAAGAGGATGTGAGAATCGATGGGTGGAGGGCAAGGACTGTCTGTGCAAAATTTGGCACGGATCGGCTCAGCGGTTGCGGAGATATGAGCAGGGCAAAAGTGTGACGGACAGACAGACACCTGGTCGAGGTTTCGATAGTAACTGCGACCTGACGGTCGCAATTTATCAGTCAGTGGCGGCGCAGTTGGGCCTGGTGTGGAGACAGGGAAATAATTCATTCAATAAATGAATAAAGCTCCTTTTAGTTGAGCTTGTACCAGTGAACTGTACTGTCATGAAACTTGTCATAAAGTCTTCAATCAATCACTCGATAAAGGGATCAATACTGCATTAGATAAATAACCCACATTTACCCAAAACAGCTGATCCACAAGCCCACATGCAGCCTTGTAGATCGGCTGTTTTTATTGTTTTAGTTTTTAAATTGTTTCCCCCTTTTTTTCCCCTGACTTAGTCTTTTCTAGGATCACCTTTTAGTTGAGCTTGTACCAGTGAACTGTACTGTCAATGACACTGTATACCTATGACAGTCCTATATCAATAATTAGTTCATTCGTGAATGACTTCCCTGTGGAAATAAGCCAAAAACATTACTAGGATCTCCTTTTAGTTGAGCTTGTACCAAATCATGTTTATTACGTATCTATCTATCTATCTTCCTAAGTCACATGCATTCACATTGCACTGAACGAACGCACGCACGCACGCACGCACGCACGCACGCAGGCACGCATGCTGCGCAGGTCAGCTCAGCAGCTGGCTTTTTTTTTTGTTTGTTTTTTTTGTAAAGCTCCAGCCAGAGTCAGGCGCCGAGGTGGGGGGACGGCACCAAGCCGGACTTGCGAGCCCAGGCAGCGGCCGAAGGCCGCTGCCCCCCTCAACCCCCTGGAAGTGCGGTAGACTGCATGCCTCTAGAACCTATCAGTAGGTCCCCATCCATAGACGGCGCTGTAGCCAAGGAATTCTCCCCCAGTCACTCACGCGTAATTTGGAATTGCACATGCGTTCTGGGCGGAGGCGTTTGATTATTGTCCACGACATTGCAAGCGGCGCGAAGGCCAGCGGACCTTGGTCCTGCTCTTCGCCCCCGAGCGCCGCAGGCGCGAGTGGCCGCGAAGAGCGGGCCAGGGCCGCGCGAGTTACGAAGCCGTGGTGAATGCAATCGTTATATTTATGCCCAGGCCGTAAGGCCTGGGCAAGCCCACGATAAACGCACCGCCGTGCGGTCCAAGCGACCAAAAAGGAGCGCTCCCTAGCGCCGGTTCAGCCAATCAAAAGCTTCCATGGGCGGGGTTTGCCCAGAACGCGTGTGCAATTCCAAATCACGCGTCACTCACCTGACACACCAGGAAGTGCAGTGCACCAGTCTGTGTAAGCAACATGCATGTTGCACTGCTGCTGCTGCCTCGAGGTAGGAATCACTCATCTATAATATATACAGTATGTGTGTTCACTAACAGGGTTAAACTGCTCCACGTTGTCACAGTAATCATTGCTATAGAGTGTTTGTTCAGTAACAGTGTTAAACGGCTCTATATTGTGACAGGAATCGTTCCCACCGAGTCTTTGTTCACTAACAGTGTTACAGTGTGATATGAAAGAATCCACATGAGGGCAGTGTTTCCATTCTCAACTCACTGCAGTTGAACAGAGGGCGGAACCCAATGCAATAACAAGTCCTATTATTTAGAAAGGAGTCATGTCAATGTCAGCATTTTTTTTCCCTCTCTTTTTGCCAACATTTTTTAAATCATTTTTTTAAAATCATTTCACAATGTAAAAACAAAAATCCTTTTGAGAAAAATGTAATGACCTATACACAGTATCTATAGGCTGTGTCTGTGTATATTCTGAGTGTATTATGTATTTTCAAAGCGAACGTTTGTAACTCAAATTTTGCTTCTGGGGGGGTCCCTGGAACTAAATATTTTGAGATGGGGGTCCGTGGCCAAATAAATATCATTTTGGGGGTCCTTCACATGAAAAGGTTTGAGAGCCACTGACATAGTAGTCTCTCAAGAACAGACTAACTGAGCTCCAGTTAAGTGAAAAGGACGTTTTTTTGACGATGGCTGGCCAGATTGCTCACATAGAAACATAGGTTTTTCAAAAAACCTTAGAAGGATTCAAGACACTTATAGAATCGGGTCAAAATTCTAATTTTCACGATTTTTCAAAAATAGCAGATCTACAAGCTCGCAGCGCGGCACTCGGTGCCGCGCTGTGAGCTTGTATATCTGCTATTTTTTAATAGTTAAAGTGTTAAAGGAACTAAATTAGGATATTAAAAAAAAAGCTTTACAAATAATTGGCTACTAAGAATTTAGAATGGAAAAAATCAAATGGAAATGAAGGGCTTTTCTTCTTCTTCTGATGATGCTGTTCTACCAGGCTTCTCCAGTACACGTTTGTTGGTGACCACTTCATGGTGCCAGACGACCCCCTGGGGAGAGGAGGACCTCATCTGGACCACTTCCTACGCTCACAGCACAGGTGCTGGGAACATGCATGCACACACACACACATAGGGCTGTCACAATTATTACATAATCGTCTAATCGCAATTATTTGACATAATCGCGATTATTTCTCATAATCGTCATAATCGTTTTCATGAAAAATTTTCATATATATATTTTTTGAAGTAAAAAATTGTGGAAATAGCAGATCTACACGCTCACAACGTGTCGCGTTGCGACACGTTGTGAGCTTGTAGATCGGTAACCCTGTAAGACCTGTAACCCTTCACCCAATCAGACATCACGATACCTTGATATCGTGATGTCATCCTTTTCCCCCTATCTGATTGGCTCCCCATTAGAGTCAACGGCAACCACACTTGCAATTTCCAATTGCATCTTCTAGTTTCTCATGCTCTCCAAATCCCCTATTCGTTTTTTGTCTTGTTTTTGTGAGCAATTTTCACACACATGAAACACAATACCAAAAAAAAAACGACTTTTAAAAACCAAATTCCATCTCATTCTCCCTCTCAGACCGCCCGATCCCGGCAGCCACTCGTTCGCCGGCACCGCCTCCCCCTTCCCGTTCTCCAGCGCCAGGACGCCGCGCTCGCAGACCGAGGTCCTGCACTTCCGCGACCGAACGCAAGGGAGCGGCGGCGGTGGTAGCGAGGGCGCGGCGGCAGAGGTCAGCGGCGGCGGCGGCAGCAGGGGAGGAGGGCGACCGGGCAGCCGCGGGGGGAGGCCTTCCAGGCAGAGGGGGGGAGGCCTTCATCAGCCTCCCAGGCAGCAGCAGCAGCAGCAAGGGTCCGGGGGTTCAGGCCTTCAGGGGCCGGGCGGCGCCGACAGGAGCCCAGAGCAGACGGCCAGGCTCAGGGAGAGCCTCTGTCAGGTGTTCCCTGGCCAGGACAGCATGGTCACCCTGGTGCTGCAGAGTCACCCGTGGGAGACGGACATCAACTCGCTGTCCCACCTCATCTTGGAGCAACAGGAGGAGTAGATAATAGGGCTGCAGGGTTCCCCAATAGGCGGCCCGCGGGGGGCTACTGTCTGGCCCACACCAACCCCAGTAATAATGGTGGTATAAGAGCAGCAACAACACTAGTATATTGTCGTTGTTGGCTAGAAATCTTGAATCTTCCAAATGTGTACGTTCTTTCACAAATCATACAAGGCCGTCGCACAAAAGTAGTGAAAACAGCAGATCTACAAGCACACAACGCCTCGCACCGTAAGGCGCTGTGTGCTTGTAGATCGGCTGTTGCCGGGAACACATTTTGCTGTTTGGGAAGGGCTTACAGTACATGTACAGTATGTAGCAACATATTTGTTTTGTAGGCTAATTTCTGATTTAGCCCTATTCTATAGGTTAGGCCTAAATGGGTTAAATAATTTTAAAAATTATAAATTCAATACGAACGGTTTTGGACATACAAGATTTTCACCCGACAACGACGATATCTGAACTGTCGCTGGAGTAGCAGGAACGCCGCAGTCGCCCCCTGCAATGTTGCAAAATTCGGCCCTTGGGGAAAACTAATTGGGGAACCCTGTAATAGGGACTTTAAGCTACCGACGGCTACGGCAGACGGCTACAGCAACCGGACATGGATCAGTGCTCGATAGATAAACCTGCCTGCCGTCGCAGGCATCCTTACTCCAGCAGAAGCTACCTTTCCATGTAGTGTCCGCTGCATAGACGCGTCGCCATGGGAACCAAAGAGTTCAGTAAAAGGGGTGGGAAGCCGTCACTTAAAGTCCCTAATGTTGGGGGGGGGACTCCCAGTGTTTCTCAAACTTTTACATTTCAAGGTCTCCCCTTAACTCTGACTGTACCAAATGGACCCTACCATTTGTACACAGTCAGAGTTACAGACTTGTATGGGTCAATTTAGACTCCCCTAAAGGAACCCATAGAGTCCCTGGAATCCACTTTGAGAACCACTGGTCTAGCCAATGGCAACCAAAGATGATGCGGAAATCAAAGCCATGGCTTGTAAAAACCTAGCGGAAACGAATTTACTTTGTTTTACACCAGAGGAATTGTGTATATTTTGTATTGTGCCCACTGGCAGTGGCTGTCTGACATTTTGCTTTGAATTCCTCCCAGCAGAAGGTAAATGGCTAGATCTGTTACTCGCAATGTAACACAACATTTAAAAGAAATAATGATTGCGTGGGAAGCACAACCTGAGGCTAGGTTGATCCATCGACTACCAACACGGGGAGGTTATTGATCATGACAGTTATGAAAATTGAATGTTCCTGTTAGATTCCTATACTGAAGAGATTATTTAAATATGCTTCTGTTATGTTTGGAAGTATTTAAAAAAAAAAAAGAAAAAATCTAAAATAATACTATTAACTATTTTTTACCTTGTAAATATATTTTCCACAAAATATTTTTAGATGTATTTTGTTAAGTCAAAATCGTATTTTCTCATTTTCTCGGAAGAATATTCGTTTGCAATGTTTTCTGTGTTTTTAGCTTTCAGTGAATTATGTAACGCGATGGCCTTGTTCGTCGTTGACCGAGCTTCGGTTTTAAGAATCTTTGAAATATTTTGCCCCTAACCCTTAGCCCAGGGGTCTTCAGCAAGGGGTCCGGGACCCCTAGGGGGTCCTCAGAGTTACTACAGGGGGGCCTCCAAATCTTTGTGTGATTTAAACTTTTTTTTCTCCTTTTTTTATATTAACCACTTGAACCCTAGTGTCCATATTCTGAGAACTTTAGCCAATAATAGCAGATCTACAAGCTTGTAGATCGGCTATTTTGGGTTTGGTGTAGAGGGGAATAAAGCACACTAAAGCCCCTTTTCCGCTGGCCCAACACCACACCGCCCACTTGTGACAGGTTTTCCACTACAAGGACCTGGGTAGAGTGGTGTGAAAGTGGTACTAAACATGTACTAAAAAGTATCCAATCTAGAGTAGGTCTGAGCTAGGCCAAACAGGGCCAAACACTTCATAATGACTGATCACTCACTGACTTTTCATTTAGACCACCAGGATATAGTTGTAATACATGATAATAGATTCTATTGTGTTATAACCACTATTATAATCTATTATAGTGTATTTTAATTATCATAGTAATACATTAATACTTTATGGTGTATTATAATCACAGTTCTAATCCTTTATAGTATATTATAATTTAGGATAGTTGTAATAAAAATGTATATTGTATCATAATCACAGTTAAAAGGGTTAATTTGTTTCTTACCAGTTACCAGTAGGGGTACTTTTGTGTAATGGAAAATGAAGCTATTTGTATGTGGTGCGGTGTGGTGTGGTGTGGTATGAAGCTGCAGTCGAAAAGGGGCTTAAGTACTAAGTGAAATGTCTAGTTTATTATGTATTGACGGTCTAAGTGGTTAAATATCTGAAAACACAAATTGACATGAATCCAAAATACACTGACAATTGTGCTGTCAAATAATGAAACTATATGGAATCTATGAAAAGGTTGTGGGGGTCCCTGCTTCATCTCTCTCTCAGCTAAGGGGTCCTTGGCCGGAAAACGTTGAAGGCCCCTGCCTTTGCCCAATGTTGATGCTTGGCTGAAAACTGGGTCTCCCCAGGCTGTGTTTTTAACAGCCAGTCCATGGGGTACATTCAAGACTTAAATAAAGGCTTTGGCTCCCCCTTGTGGATTATCATGGTTTTGATACCAAAAACAATGTTGTATGTACAGTAACCTGTTTTTCTTTGTCTTGCCCAGAAATTTTGTCCTCGATGGGGCTGGGTGCAATAACCGCAATACCGTGGATGTGTAATGTATACCGCGGTGTTGAGTTCATAAACGCGATTAATATTATTATTTTTAAAATATCTTTTCATTCAAAACAACTTTTTGGGGAGATACTCCCATACCTTCGGTAAACAGTCATTTATTACTGCGATAACGATCCATACCGCCCCAGCCCTACGCCTCAAGAGTATCTTGATCTTTGTAATGAGGACCAGAACAAGTTCTGTATCTTAATTTCGTTTTTATAAGATTTTAGTTTATTTTATTTCTGCAATAAATCCTTAATTCAGCAAAATACGGATATGATTTGTTTTTCTTGCGATAAAAAAAAACATATGTATATACAATTGTAACACAGGATGAAAACTGAATGTACAATAATGTTTGACTGTGTGTCTGTCTGTCTGTCTGTCTGTCTGTCTGTCTGTCTGTCTGTCTGTCTGTCTGTCTGTCTGTCTGTCTGTGTCTCTCTCTCTCTCAGAACTCTGTCTTTCTCCTCTTCTCTTTCTCCTCCTGGAAGACTTTTCCACCAGGCTGCTTCTTCCATGTCAGCTTGACGTCTCCACTCACCCCGCTCTGCTTCAGTTTCTCTTTCATCTGAGAGAAAAAGAAGGAGCCTTGTTATCTTCCTCAGTAGACTCCACTCTGGTACCTTGTTATTCTCCTCAACAGACATTAGTCCCTCTGGTCCAGCTGTGATGTTGGACTTGAACCTACAGCCTAGTGCATACATGGGCAACTGGCGGCCCCCACCTTCACTTAATGCGGCCCGCAGGTTGATACCGGAATACTAATATATTATTGATTTCTGCTTTAATTCTGTCCTATATTAGGGGGCACGGTGGTGCAGTGGTTAGCACTTCGCCTCACAGCTCGAAGGTCCTGGGTTCGATTCCCACCGGGGGAAGCTGTGGGCGCTGGGGGCGTGTTCCTCCACCCGCGTCATCAGCGCCCACACCCTAGGTGGGGATGGCGATAGGGCCTTTCTGTGGTGAGTTTGCATGTTCTCCCCGTGTCTCCTTGGGCATAGGCCCTCACACAAAAACATGCAGTAGTCCTGGTTTCTATACTACCTCCCCCTAGCCAGCCAGGTGCTCCCCAATGTCCCCTGGCGCGGCAGGGGGAGAGCGGAAACCAGGACTACAGGTTAGGTAGTCACCGGGTGAAAAAAATGGGTTGCAAAACCGTGGGATAAAAAACATAAAAAAAAAAAAAAAAAACTGTCCTATATTAGTACCTTAATGACTAGTATAGCAGTATTAAAATGTATTTTTTTATGTCCAATGTATTTGTATTTACGTTCATAAAGTTAACTTAAGTATATAACTAAATGCGTTTGAAATTAAATCAACATGTTACATTTCAGGATTCCAATGAAAAAATAAAACATAATTCAGGATTCCAATTCAAAAGAAGCAAAAATAGCCGATCTACAAGCTCAAAACACATCGCAGCGCGATGACTTTGTCATTCTTACTAGAATGACAAAGTAGGACATAGCAATATGCAATGAGGCCCTCTGGAGTGAAGGTGGAAATATAGTGACACTAACCTGCTTCAAGATAGCCTCCATCACAGCAGGATCATTCAGGTCCACAGTGGGGTCGTCTGGGGTCAGCTTCAGTTTCAACACCTGCTTCGTCTCTCTGGGGACGAGGGGGGATTCTGTGGAAAGCAAAAACTGAATCCTTTCTGTTGAAATATGAATATTATAAATTCATAATTTCTGGTTTATGGAGTTTCAACTCTAATGAACTGTGAACGGCAACTCACCACTGTAACAGATGAAGTAATATTTTTCTGTACAGTCATATAGCTGAAGAATCTGTTGCGGTTCGGACCAGGGTAGCCGTCTATCACTGCACAGTCCGTGCCTGGCATTGGCCACCCCGGCCACCAGTGTCTGAAGGAGAAGTTGCTCCCATCAGACCATCTCCAGGGGTCTCTGAACAGGCCGATCCAGACAGCAGATCCGTCAGTGAGATTCTGGATCTGCTGGTTCTCTTCTTGGTTCCTCACACTGGCCAGGTCTATGTATCTGTCCCTGCAGTAGAGCTGAGCATCCCGCCACGTCTCGGAGGAACTGATCAGTAAGTAACGGGCTTTGCCTTCCACCATGCCTGACAAATAAAATAACATGCTGTAGGTCTATGTGTGTGAAATGTGAAACAATCATACTTTGTGAACATCCATAGTTGTCAGTAGTTTTTAGGAGTTGTTCCGATGGGAGAGTGTTTTCTGCTGGTGTTTCAGTCCGAGTGTATCAAAGGGTGCGTTCGGAAATGCGCACCGGGTGTGGTTAGGGATAAGGGTTAGGTTTAGGCATAGTTTTACTGAGGTTAGGGTTAGGGTTAGGTTTGAGTTTAGGCATAGTTTTACTGAGGTTAAGGTTAGGGTTAGGGTTGGGTTTAGGCATAGTTTTACTGAGGTTAGGATTGGGTTTAGGCACTCACTACACTGAGCAAACACCCGGTGCGCATATCCGAACGCACCCTTTGAATCCAAAGCGATTTACAATAAGCAGGTAATACACATCACTATAATAAGCAAGATAATATGTCAGTACATTAACAACAATATAAGAAATGCATAGGAATATCAATCTAGAAAAACATTAACACAGGTAGACCATGCGCCTAATCAGTAAAAAACTTCTAAAACCTAAAACAAATGCTATCTAGCTTCATGTATGATCATTGAGGGAATCGTATCGTAAAAGCTGACGATACTTGCCTAAAATGCGGGTATCACTCATTACTTTTTGATTATTATTATGAAACATGCATAAAGCACTTCAGCCATATCCATATATCAATGTTGTCCATTTGTAAATAGCCGATCTACAAGCTCCCAGAGCTCACCCGTAACTGAGACGGTACAAATGGAACCACATTTTTAGTGCACAATGTCATCAGATAAGTACTCAGTATCGACCAATATGCAAGTTATCGGTATAAAGGCCCATTCCCACTGGGCCAGATAAACAGATTAAAAAAGAGTTTCTCCATTCAAGTGGATGGTAAGATAAAGATTACAAATATATATCTGTCAGATATTTATCTGTATCTTACCATCCACTTGAATGGAGAAAGAGATTTTTTTTATCTGTTTATCTGGCCCAGTGGGAATGGGCCTTAATAGTAGGGCAGGAGAGAGGGGTCTACCAGCACCCCAATGACAGTTTTTCGAAACCTGTTTTTTTTGGACCGTTATGATGTCTAGTTATGATTTCTGCTTGTTGCCGTCGCCAACTAATGTCCCATGGGGTTCATTTTTAACCTTTTCTCACAACTATTCCCAATCTGAACCATACAATGGTCATAACAGAAAATGCCATAACGCTTGATGTAAACAACCTACAGGGACAAATGAACACACTTTTCTATATGATTTTGACCCAGGGAATTCATTAAAGTGGTTATTTTTTACATTTAAGCACATCTTGACCCTATTTCAGGACAGAAACGGCGAAGAATAACCCAAAAATGTTCAAAACACGTCTATACTTCTCTTTGTACAGATGAATTAAGGTGTATTCTTTTGATACCACAGGTTTTTTAGGACCCTTATGATGTCTAGTTATGATTTCTGCTTGTTGCCGTGGTCAACTAATGTCCCATGGGGTTCATTTTTAACCTTTTCTCACATATCCCCAATTAGTGTGGGGATTTAGGGGAGCAAATGCTAATTTCGTGCAATTTTGACTTAAAGCGCGAAATTTTGCACAGATGTAGCCCAGGGCTTGCTCTAATGATTTAGCTAGGGCGCCCGAGTCTGCGACCTTCGGGGTCGCCACAGCGGTCAAATCAAGTTGGGCTTCCATTAACTTTCTATACAGGAGGAAAATACACAGAAAAAGATTTTTTTTCTGGGTATTTAAGGAGGATCTGAGGGGTCTAACTAGGGGTTTGTCATGATGCTGAATCCATTGCAGGCATTTGTTTTGCACAAAAAACATTCTGTGGGCTAGAAATGGCCTCAGAAAACAATACACGTATGGGTGAGTATTCATGTTAGTCGGAGGCCTTAGGGTTTTTTTTTCTTGTGCTAATCAGTCTAAAAGTTCAAAATTTTGCACAGATGTAGCTCAGGGCATGTTCTAATGATTTAGCAAGGGCGCCCGAGTCTGCGACCTTCGGGGTCGCCACAGCACCCACACAACTCTGAAAAGTGATGACTCATCACTTTTCATCACTAAAGTCGATGGGAGCCCAACTTGATTTGGCCGCTGTGGCAACCCCGAATGTCGCAGACTCGGGCGCCCTAGTTAAACCATTAGAGCATGCCCTGAGCTACATCTGTGCAAAATCTTGAACTTTTAGACTGATTAGCACGAGAAAAAAAAACCCTAAGGCCTCCGACTAACATGAATACTCACCCATACGTGTATTGTTTTCTAAGGCCATTTCTAGCCCACTGAATGTTTTTTGTGCAAAACAAATGCCTGCAATGGATTCAGCATCATGACAAACCTCTAGTTAGACCCCTCAGATCCTCCTTAAATACCCAGAAAAAAAATCTTTTTCTGGGTATTTTCCTCCTGTATAGAAAGTCAATGGAAGCCCAACTTGATTTGACCGCTGTGGAGACCCCGAAGGTCGCAGACTCGGGCGCCCTAGCTAAATCATTAGAGCAAGCCCTGGGCTACATCTGTGCAAAATTTCACGCTTTAAGTCAAAATTGCACGAAATTAGCATTTGCTCCCCTAAATCCCCACACTAATTGGGGATATGTGAGAAAAGGTTAAAAATGAACCCCATGGGACATTAGTTGACCACGGCAACAAGCAGAAATCATAACTAGACATCATAAGGGTCCTAAAAAACCTGTGGTATCAAAAGAATACACCTTAATTCATCTGTACAAAGAGAAGTATAGACGTGTTTTGAACATTTTTGGGTTATTCTTCGCCGTTTCTGTCCTGAAATAGGGTCAAGATGTGCTTAAATGTAAAAAATAACCACTTTAATGAATTCCCTGGGTCAAAATCATATAGAAAAGTGTGTTCATTTGTCGCTGTAGGTTGTTTACATCAAGCGTTATGGCATTTTCTGTTATGACCATTGTATGGTTCAGATTGGGAATAGTTGTGAGAAAAGGTTAAAAATGAACCCCATGGGACATTAGTTGGCGACGGCAACAAGCAGAAATCATAACTAGACATCATAACGGTCCAAAAAAAACAGGTTTCGAAAAACTGTCATTGGGGTGCTGGTAGACCCCTCTCTCCTGCCCTACTATAAGGATGGAAAAAAACATCTCTAGTAGTAGTAATGCCCCGATACGGTCAAAACTCAGGTACAGTGTACATCCGAGTTTCTCCACAAATGAATTGTGATTATAGAATCATGGCTTTTATCTTAAGAAGAATACAATGCCAGTCACTCACCAGCATAGCAGATGAAGGGCATTTGATCTGTACATGCGTTGGAGGACCAGAGACCTTCACTGACACGAACCTTTCTGTGTGGAGTTTGCATGTTCTCCCTGTGTCTCCTAGGGTAGGTACCCTCACAGAAATGTAGTAATCCTGGTCTCTATAATGCCTCCCCCTGGCCAGTCTGCGCCTGATGGAGGGGAATGGAACTGGTTGGAATAATGTGTTCCTTCCACGTGCTACGTCCAACCGGGGAAGCTCCCCCTGTCAGGTGATAAGACCTGCTCACTCCTCTTGCACTGAAGGAAGAAGCATGAGTTCAGTTTGGGGCTCTCCCCAGGTCGGCAGAGGGAGAGCATTGGATTACAGCTTAGGCAATTTTCACTGGGTGAAAAATGGGTTACAAAATCGTGGCATAAAAAAACGAATATAAATATACATACTTGAGGAGGATCCCTTTCGATGGAGGGGAAAGGAACTGGTTGGAATAACGCCTTCCTACCACGCGCTAAGTCCTACCGCCGAAACTCCCCCGTCAGGTGAAAAGAAGCGGCCTGCTCACTCTTCATGTACTGATTGTTAGGCCACCGGCCACTCCATAGTAAAGGTGGAATCAGAATGCAGAGACGGAACACAGGTGTAAAGGAACAAACCAAACTTTACTTAAAACGTACTCAAAAGTCAAACAGAGGTACGCCGCACAGGGCAATATAAAGCGAGACGCAGGGAACAGTCAGTGGAATCACACAAAACCCCAAGGAGCGTGTGGAGGAGGCAAGGGCAGCCAACATGATGTTAAACATACACAATGAACCAACAGGGAACACACCAACAGGGTTCAATAAATACTCAGTCATTAGGGGAGAATAACATACAGCTGAGGGGCCTGGTGGAGTTCAGTCAATCACAGTCAAACTCAACATCAGGAAAGGGTGAAAACTCAAGAGGGCGCCAACGTGCGGCACTGGCATAACACTGATGGAAGCATGAGCTCAGTTTGGGGCCCTCCCTAGGTTGGCAGAGGGAAGGAAGCGACCAGGATTACAGCTTAGGCAATTGGCACTGGGTGAAAAATGGGCTACAAAATCGTGGGATAACATTTTAAAACTAAGAGGCAATAACTGGTGTCCAGCAAACTATAGTTGTATATTGTATACTGCAGAATCTCCATTCATTTTTCATACAGCTCTGGCCAGGTGGCCATGGGCTCTCTAAAGGCAAGTTCAGCACATGTATGTGCTAAACGGTGTTGTTAGGCAACAATTTGTGTGATGACCAGAGCCCCGGTAAAGTACAGTATATAAGATGTTGTCCTACCCACAGCCTTACAGAACAGAATATAAAATTACCTAAGAACAGCGAAGAATATAGAAGGAGGAATCTAGAAAAAGGAAGAAATTGAAACGAGTAGATTTAAGCTAGTAAGAAAGAATCTAGATAGAAACTAGAAAAAGATTGAAACTAGTAAAAGACTGAAACTAGTAAACTAGTATATTGAAGCTAGTAAAGAAAGAAACCTGATAGAAACTAGAAAAAGAGAGATAGACACTAGTAGATTGAAACTAGTCATAGACAAACTAGTAAAAGACTGAAACTAGTAAACTAGTATATTGAAGCTAGTAAAGAAAGAAACCTGATAGAAACTAGAAAAAGAGAGATAGACACTAGTAGATTGAAACTAGTCATAGACAAACTAGTAAAAGACTGAAACTAGTAAACTAGTATATTGAAGCTAGTAAAGAAAGAAACCAACCTGATAGAAACTAGAACAAGAGAGATAGACACTAGTAGATTGAAACTAGTCATAGACATACTAGTAAACGACTGAAACTAGTAAACTAGTATATTGAAGCTAAAGAAAGAAACTAGAAAAAGAGAGATAGACACTAGTAGATTGAAACTAGTAATAGACAAACTAGTAAAGGACTCAAACTAGTAAACGACTGAAAGAGAAGTGAAGTTCTTATAGGTGACCAAACGAACTTGACGAAATGAGAGAAATTGTGAGCTTACAGGCCGGCCAGTGTGGCAACCAAATTGGATCTAAGTTTTGGGAGGTCATAAGTGATGAACATGGCATTGACCCCACTGGGACATACCGTGGGGACAGTGATCTACAACTGGAAAGAATCAACGTCTATTTCCATCATGCTACAAGTGGCAAGTATGTTCCTCGTGCTGTTCTTCTGGATTTGGAACCAGGCACCATGGACACTGTGAGGTCTAGTCCTTATGGTCAGATTTTCAGACCAGATAACTTTGTGTTTGGTCAGACTGGTGCTGGTAACAACTGGGCAAAGGGCCACTACACCGAGGGAGCAGGGATGGTGGATTGCGTCCTTGATGTGTTGAGGAAGGAGGCAGAGAACTGTGACTGCCTCCAGGGTTTCCAGCTCACCCACTCCCTGGGAGGAGGAACCGGATCAGGCATGGGCACTCTGCTTGTTGGTAAGATCAGGGAGGAGTATCCGGACCGGATCATGAACACTTTCAGCGTGGTACCGTCTCCCAAGGTGTCGGATGTGGTGATAGAGCCCTATAACGCTACCCTGTCCGTCCACCAGCTTGTGGAGTACACAGATGAAACGTTCTGCATTGACAACGAGGCCCTATACGACATCTGCTTCCGCACCCTTAAGCTCACCACACCCACCTACGGTGACCTCAACCACCTGGTCTCTGCCACCATGAGCGGAGTCACCACCTGCCTGCGCTTCCCTGGTCAGCTCAATGCCGACCTGAGGAAGCTGGCCGTCAACATGATTCCCTTCCCCAGGCTGCATTTCTTCATCCTTGGTTTCGCTCCGCTCACCAGCCGAGGTAGCCAGCAGTACACCTCCCTCACTGTGCCCGAACTCACCCAGCAGATGTTTGATCCCAAGAACATGATGGCAGCCTGCGACCCGCGACACGGCCGTTATCTCACCGTTGCTACCATGTTCCGTGGCCGCATCTCCATGAAGGAGGTGGAGGAGGAGATCCTCAAAGTGCAGAACAGGAACAGCAGCTACTTCATCGAGTGGATCCCCAACAACTGCAAGACGGCCGTGTGCGACATCCCACCCCGCGGCCTCAAGATGTCTTCCACCTTCATCGGCAACAGCACAGCCATCCAGGAGCTGTTCAAGCGTATCTCGGAGCAGTTCACGGCCATGTTCCGCCGCAAGGCCTACCTTCACTGGTATACCGGCGAGGGCATGGACGAGATGGAGTTCACCGAGGCTGAGAGCAACATGAACGACCTGGTGTCAGAGTACCAGCAATACCAGGATGCCAGTGCTGAAGATGAGGGCGAGGACGAGGAGGAAGATGGTGGAGACTAGAATACTTTATTGTCATACCAGCAGGGAGCTGCGGGATAAGGAGATAAAGAACAGAGAGACGACCATGGAGGCATCCAAAAGAAATCTTACCAGAGACTGAAAAAGCCTGAAACCAAGTGAACTCCAAGTCTTTTTGGAACCTCACTCTACACGATAGCTCCGAGATTTGGTTCTGCTACGTAGGGTCTTGGCAGAGGATACTTCTAACAGATCAGCGATGGTAACCTTTTTCGCAACCTTATATCGAAAAATAAATGGTAGGCTGAGAAGTCAGGGGCTTGACGGAGGGGAAAGGAACTGGTTGGAATAACGTGTTCCTTCCACGCGCTACGTCCTACTGCCGAAACTCCCCGTCAGGTGAAAAGAAGCTGCCTGCTCACTGTTCATGTACTGAAGGAAGCATGAGCTCAGTTCGGGGCCCTCCCCAGGTTGGCAGAGGGAAGGAAGCGACCAGTATATTGCAGAATCACTTGGGGTATTTTCTTGTGTTTTTTCAGTTTAGAGTCAACGTTATGTTAACTCGAGAGTCTTTGTTGTGATGGGCGCTAATATCAACTTTCTCTCAGCTCCTATTTTGCTTTTCATTATCTTGCATTGGATCCACTGAATTCACAAACGTGTTCCAGCAGGTAAGGTTTAACCTATTTATTTTAATATTTATTTAAGTTAAAAATAGGATTTTCAAGAGTGACATCCTTTTACACAGCAGCTAACAAGAGGGAAGATTATGCAGATCTCCATTCATTTTTCATACAGCTCCTGCCGTGGCCATGGGCTCTCTAAAGGCAAATTCAGCCTTAAACGTCGTTGTTAGGCAACAATTTGTGTGTGTGATGTCGGACCAGAGCCCCGGTAAAGTACAGTATATAAGATGTTGTCCTACCTACAACCTTACAGAACAGAATATAGAATTGCCTAAGAACAGTGAAGAATAAAGGAGGAATCTAGAAGAAGAAAGAAATTGAAACTAGTAGATTGAAGCTAGTAAAGAAAGAAGCTAGATATAAACTAGAAAAGAAAGAGACACTAGCAGATTGAAACTAGTAAAAGACTGAAACTAGTAAAGGACTGAAACTAGTAAAAGACTGAAAGAGAAGTGAAGTTCTTATAGGTGAACAGACGAACTTGACGAAATGAGAGAAATTGTGAGCTTACAGGCCGGCCAGTGTGGCAACCAAATTGGATCTAAGTTTTGGGAGGTCATAAGTGATGAACATGGAATTGACCCCACTGGGACATACCGTGGGGACAGCGATCTACAACTGGAAAGAATCAACGTCTATTTCCATCATGCTACAAGTGGCAAGTATGTTCCTCGTGCTGTGCTTGTGGATTTGGAACCAGGCACCATGGACTCTGTGAGGTCTAGTCCTTATGGTCAGATTTTCAGACCAGATAACTTTACGTTTGGTCAGACTGGTGCTGGTAACAACTGGGCAAAGGGCCACTACACCGAGGGAGCAGGGCTGGTGGATGCTGTCCTTGATGTGTTGAGGAAGGAGGCAGAGAACTGTGACTGCCTCCAAGGTTTCCAGCTCACCCACTCCCTAGGAGGAGGAACCGGATCAGGCATGGGCACTCTGCTCGTTGGCAAGATCAGAGAGGAGTACCCGGACCGGATCATGAACACTTTCAGCGTGGTACCGTCTCCCAAGGTGTCGGATGTGGTGATAGAGCCATATAATGCTACCCTGTCCGTCCACCAGCTTGTGGAGTATACAGATGAAACGTTCTGCATTGACAACGAGGCTCTATACGACATCTGCTTCCGCACCCTTAAGCTCACCACACCCACCTACGGTGACCTTAACCATCTGGTGTGTGCCACCATGAGCGGAGTCACCACCTGCCTGCGCTTCCCTGGTCAGCTCAACGCTGACCTGAGGAAGCTGGCCGTCAACATGATTCCGTTCCCCAGGCTGCATTTCTTCATGCTTGGATTTGCTCCGCTCACCAGCCGAGGCAGCCAGCAGTACGCCGCCCTCACTGTGCCCCAGCTCACCCAGCAGATGTTTGATCCCAAGAACATGATGGCAGCCTGCGACCCGCGGCACGGCCGTTATCTCACCGTTGCTACCATGTTCCGCGGCCGCATCTCCATGAAGGAGGTGGAGGAGGAGATCCTTAAAGTGCAGAACAAGAACAGCAGCTACTTCATCGAGTGGATCCCCAACAACTGCAAGACGGCCGTATGCGACATCCCACCCCGCGGCCTCAAGATGTCTTCCACCTTCATCGGCAACAGCACAGCCATCCAGGAGCTGTTCAAGCGTATCTCGGAGCAGTTCACGGCCATGTTCCGCCGCAAGGCCTACCTTCACTGGTATACCGGCGAGGGCATGGACGAGATGGAGTTCACCGAGGCTGAGAGCAACATGAATGACCTGGTGTCAGAGTACCAGCAATACCAGGATGCCAGTGCTGATGATGAGGGAGAGGACGAGGAGGATGATGGTGGAGACTAGAATACTTTATTGTCATACCAGCAGGGAGCTGCAGGATAAGGAGATAAAGAACAGAGAGACGACCATGGAGGAATCCAAAAAAATCTTACCAGAAACTGAAAAAGCATGAAACCAAGTGAACTCCAAGTCCTTTTGGAACCTCACTCTACACGAGCCCCGAGATTAGGTTCTGCTACGTAGGGTCTAGGCAGAGGATACGTCCGAGAGATCAGCGATGGTTACCTTTTTTGCAACCCTGTATCGAAAAATAAATGGTAGTCCGAGAAATCTACAGATGATTGCAAAATAGTCGGAAAGTACATTTTAAGCGACGGGTTTAAGCAACTGTTTAAATGGCTTGTTTAATCAGCCTGTGCCATGTTTAAACATTGCAGCCAAATCGGGAGCCATACTGACACCTGAGGTCGGTCGGATGTTCCTCTGGGTTGAATGGGAAAACACGGTACAGGCTGACTAAATAAGTGGTTTAAACAGTTGTTTCGACCGATCGCTTAAATTTTACTTTCCGACTATTTTGCAAACATCTGTAGCTGTCTCGCACTACCTTTACTTTTTGGATACAAGGTTGCGAATAACGTAATCACTGCCTTTGGCCGGCCTGGACCCTCCCTACCCAGCGGAACCTCATCTCAGAGCTATCGTGGAGAGTGAGGTTGCAAACAGGGCAATAGTGAACTGAAAACTAGAAAGATGCAACTGGAATTGGCTGATAAAAAGATGTCGCGCTCTGACTGGCAGAAAAGAAGACCCGTGCTGTGATTGACCCAAAAAAGACACAGCGCTGTGATTTGGTCCGAAAAGAAGACCTGTGCTGTGATTGACCCAAAAAAGATGCAGCACTGTGATTGGCCGGAACAATGGACGCAACTCTCTGATTGGCCCGAAAAGAAGACTCAGGGTTGTGATTGGCTGAAAAGAAAACAGCCGCTATGATTGGCCGAAAAGAAAACGCCGCTCTTTGACCGACAAAAATAAGACGCTGCCTTGTGATTGCGCGGCAACCACACTAAGTGTCCTTTTATCCCATATTCAGTTAACATCACAACATCTTTTTTCTACTGAATATCCTGCACCTCTTTTTTAAACTAACAATATTCACAACAACACTTCATGTCAGTGTTGATGAACCTTTTTTTTTATTACAGAATATCGACAACATCACGTCAATATTTCTGAACAATTTCACCCCCTTTTTTTTAAGAACAGACGATTCCCAACAACACGTCTGTTTCTCCACCAATTTTTTTATTTCTTTTATAACAGATTATCTACAACACAATATGTCTGTTTCTGCATGATTTTCTTTTCTCCACAACAAACATGTTTCTGAACCTCCTTTTTTTTTAACGACATAATGGTCAATATTTCTTTTTTTAAATATCTATAAAGTAGGTACTACTACTTTTGGTGCTGTCTGTTTCTGGTAGGCAGTACAAAGGCAGGGCCTTTAGTTGGCACCTCGACAGAGTTCCCACATACATACGAACAGCACCGAAAGTAGTACTTGCTCGCTCTGCTGGCACACAAGTAGCCCATATATGGCCTTGAGTGCACAGGGCACAAGTTGTCACCACGACAGAGTGCAATCTGTTTTTGCCAGACCCATGAAATGGGTAGGCCTACATAAGCAAATGTCGGTCTGTCTGTCCGGGTTTTCTATATAAAGGGTATATATGATGATGACATGATGATGACATGCCTACAAAAGGCATGATGTCATAAATGATGATGACAGACAGGGGGTCTGGCACAACCAGGTTGACCTGGTCTTGTTATTTTATCTTCATGTCATTTTGTTGTTTGCACCATTTTCTTTTTTGAGCGGTGGTAAACCGCTCCTAAGAGTGGCTGTGCGTGTGTCTAGCCTTTTTCCTCAGCGTTTTGCTATAGTAAAATGTGTGTGCGTAGCATCATGTTTGTCTAGTGATGTCATATGTCGTATGTCTGTAGCCTTTTTCCTCAGCGATTTGCCATAGCAAAACGTGTGTGTGTGTAGCACGTAAACCGCTCCTATAAGTGGCTGTGCGTGTGTCCGTAGCCTTTTTCCTCAGCGTTTTGCTATAGTAAAATGTGTGTGCGTAGCATCATGTTTGTCTAGTGATGTCATATGTCATATATCTGTAGCCTTTTTCCTCAGCGTTTTGCCATAGTAAAATGTGTGTACGTAGCATCATGTTTGTCTAGTGATGTCATATGTTGTGTGTCTGTAGCCTTTTTCCTCAGCGTTTTGCCATAGCAAAACGTGTGTGTGTAGGCAGCACGTAAACCGCTCCATAGAGTGGCTGTGCGTGTGTCTGTAGCCTTTTTCCTCAGCGTTTTGCAATAGCAAAATGTGTGTGCGTAGCATCATGTTTGTCTAGTGATGTCATTATGTCGTATGTCTGTAGCCTTTTTCCTCAGCGTTTTGCCATAGCAAAACGTGTGTGTGTAGCATAGCCTGTACATCCTAGACTCAAATCCTAGTCTGAGGATGTCATGCAAGCACGACCACCGCTCACTTCACATTGGGTGTGATTTTTTTTTACTATATCCACCCGATCACAACATGTCATTCTTTCTGCACCTTCTGTGTCACCAGAAGGCTTGAGCCCCTTTTGCCCTGTCTGTAAAAAGGTGCCCTCTCCAGATCATTGATGCAGATTTATACTATATGGTGGAAAAAACACAATTGCCCCCTTTTCCATGCCATACCTGAAGGCAGCATTCAAGAGAAATTACCTTTTCCAAACACTCCTGAACCCTAATGGGGTATCTTGAAAGAATTGCCCTCCCTGTCTAGAAATCCATGGTGTGCTCCAGTATTGGCTTATTCAGTGCACCTAAAATAGCCGACCTCCAAGGATCGATATTTTCACCAAAAGTGCCCTTTTAAAAATGTCAGCACCTGCCTCTCTAACATGCTCCACAAGTCCCTGGTGTCACTGTTCATGTCATGTGTGACTGCTGCATTTTGGACATCAGGTGTGGAGTTTTGTTACTTTCCACTATTGGACATCAGTGTGGCTTTCCTGAGTCTAGCAGCTGAGGGCTAGCAGCTGCTAGACACAGCTCCAGTATCTGTGGTTTAAAGGGGGAAACCACCCATTTTCAATATTGAACTATGTCATTGGAAATAACAAAAAAAGTTCCCCCCTTCTGTGTTGCCTAGAACTGGAGGATTGATTTTGGGGTTTGTATTGTAAATCACACCGGTGTGATTTCTACACAACTCCTCTAAGGTATATTAATGACATAGTTCAATAATATAGTCATAGTTTCTGTGAGGTTAGTGTTAGGTTTAGGCATAGTATTTGGTGAGTTTGAATTTATATTTGAATTTGAATTTACTTTTTGAATTCATAACAGTATATATATTCATTTAAATGTTTTACATTTTAATTTTAAATATCATCCTTACAACAACTAAAATAACATATCTCTGTATTCAAATTCACACGCTGCTACATTCTGCATTGGGTGAGCATCTTTAGGAAATTGAAGGCCAATCACAGCATGCATGTCCTGTGAAGCTTGTCCAAAGGGACTCTGGGCGTACCTACATCTTGGAGACCGGACAAAGCCAGATGTTGGAGCTTAGCTCTTTCCAGGATCACCACTCAATAAGTTCAGTCAGGTATGTCACATTTAATTTTGGCGTTTGGATCTGCTACATCTTCTCCCTGCTCAGCAGCAGCAAAGAAGAAGTACATCATTAACCATAGCAGCAGGGAGATATATAGATATATAAACACAACACCCCCCCCCCCCCCCCCCCCCATGGGGAACATAATTAACAGAGCCTACTGGTGGTGCTGGGGAGGCGGTGGGGGCAAGCAAGCACAAGCAACAGTCCAGGCAAGAGCAGCAGGAAGAATGACAGACGGGGCGGGCTTAAGTAGTTGGCAAATGACATAGGGTCTATAAAAAGCTAGATACCTCCCCGCCGCTGCAGTTCATTGGGCAAACAGCGATGGTGGAACTGCGGAAGGCCTACCGAGCATCCCATTCTGTGACACAAAAGGAAGCGTCCTTCAGAATTCCCAAGAGCCCCGCCTCAGAATTCCGGAGTTATTGGGAGGCTTGCCAGCTCTCTTTGACCAACCCATATATGTGTGTGTGTTGTTGGGTTGTTGTTTTTTTGCCACGAGGCAGCCCCCTAGCCTAGCGGCCCACTGCAACAGTTGTTTTAAATGGACATATCAAACTCAATGTCCAACAGATTGCTTTGTGTTAACAGCTGAGTTTCTAGTGTCAATCTCCCTCTGGAAGAGATTACACTGAGGCCTCACTGCAGTCTGTGTTTTATGCTTTGAAGAGGACATTACACTATGTTTGTAGTGTTTTCTCACTGTAAACAAAAGAATATTCACATTAGCTAAGCTAACATTGCTGTCTGTATAATGACTGGTTGCACTTGAGGGGAGCTGAGGAAACATTTGGTGGATACTAGGCTAGTATGCACAACTAAAAGAACTAATGCACTATTGTGTTGGAGCGCCTCAGTGCGGCTGCAGAGTTAAGGTGCTATCTATTCCTGATTGATTGATTGATTGAAGACTATTTGAAGTTTGCATAGGAAAAGGTACAGTTTCACTATGGTTGAGGGCTATGTTATGGAGAGTGTCTGGTTGCTTTATTTTAGGTGATTATAGAATTTAAGTGCTCTCTTTTTTACTTTTATAATGAGTGGGTATCGTCCTAATTCTGCCCTGCAAGCATTGTTTGTTGTTTTCCGTTGGGTGCGGAGTATAGATTTGCAGAGTTCTGCATGCAGTCTCTCAGTTTGGTGTCTGTGTCATGCTCTAGTATATAATATACAGTAGCCTATAGCCTATTGCATATTGAACAATACAATACAACTTGTTTGTCCAATTCTCAGATCAATATGCTTATTATTTTCCATTCATTAGCTAACTTCCGCCACATTTTGGCACTAATCATGTTCATACTCCGCTTGTTGGTGGTGTAAAAGTTGTGGTATTAAAAGCTTAATTATGTATTTATATGTGCTGCCCTCGACCCGACGAGTCGGTAGAGTATCTGCGCGCGCTGGTTGTGGGGGCTGGTCTAGTCAAGATGCCAGGGCTGAATTTTAGTCCCAGTCCGTCCCTGGTGTGTGTGTGTGTGTGTATATATATATATTTATATATGTATATACATGTGTATATATATATATATATATATATATATATATATATATATATATATATATATATATATATGGTGGAGGTGGCTGCTTGGGGGAATTCCATCTATGAAATCTATGAAAACATCTGCAGAAATCTGCAACGCAATCTCAGGCTATATAATTGTGGTCGGGCCCAGGGGGGGCCTGCTTTATCTCTCTCTCAATTAAGGGGAAAAAGCGCATAAGCGGAAAAGGCGCAAAAAAAAGCGCAACTCTGGTTCATCCCATAGGCGGAAGAACCCGAACCCCCATGAGGTGCGCTCACGACTGGCATCACCAGGAATGGTGGTCCCTCATTGGCTGTTCATGATGACATAGCCAGAAATGCTGGTCCCTGATTGGGCTACGGGCTAAAATAAAGAAGGACACCGGCATACAAACGTAGCCGAACACAGTACTCGGGTTCTCTGCTGGCGCAGGTAATTAAAAAAACAAAATGAAAAAAGGTACAGAAACACACAGAAATCTAATTAAAAAATAAACATTGTGTTGTGTATATTCTGTTGTAAAAATAAAATAAAATAATAAAAATGCAAAAAACATTGACTGGTGTACTGATGTGGATATTCTGTTATAGAAAAATAAAAATGTAAAGATGGAGAAAACATTTACATTATGGTGTTTTAGTTGTGGATGTGCTGTTGTAAAAATAAAATAAAAAAAGTGCAGGAACAATGATGTCAGGTTTTGTTGTGGTTATTCTGTTAATATAAAATAAAAAAGGTGCATGAATAAAAAATAAGATCAACTATAAATAACACGGTTGTATGTAAATTAACTTTGACCACCTACCTCTAACCTCTAACCAGTTCATCCTTGAATTCCAAGTGGACATTTGCGCCAAATGTCATGAAACTCCCCCAAGGTGTCCCTGAGATATCGCGTTCACACGGTTGGGAAGGACGGAAGGGCTAAAAAGTCACACATAAAAAAAGACAACAAACTTGAAATTATGTTGTGGATATATTCATTAAATCAAATAAAGAGCGTCAAAAATGTGACCCCATATTTATTAATAATAATGTGGATATTCTGTTGTAATAAAAAAGAAAGAGGTTCACAAAATTTGGCATGTTTAATGTGGAGTGTTATAAATAAATAAAATATTGATCCAGGAACCCTTATGTTCTGTTGTTGTGGATTTCTGTTAGAAAAGAAAACAAGATCTAACGATACATCATTAAATCTCTATCGGTCTGTTGCGGATATGAGAATACATATAGTAGGTTTGATATTTAGGTTGACCACTGATGTTCTGTCATCATTGCAGTTCCCTGCTGCCTCTCTGGCTTTGATCTGGTCTGTTACTAATCGTCATCTCCCTCCTCGTCCTCGCCCTCATCTTCAGCACTGGCATCCTGGTATTGTTGGTACTCTGACACCAGGTCGTTCATGTTGCTCTCGGCCTCGGTGAACTCCATCTCATCCATGCCCTCGCCGGTATACCAGTGAAGGTAGGCCTTGCGGCGGAACATGGCCGTGAACTGCTCCGAGATGCGCTTGAACAGCTCCTGTATGGCCGTGCTGTTGCCGATGAAGGTGGAAGACATCTTGAGGCCGCGGGGTGGGATGTCGCATACGGCTGTCTTAGCGTTGTTGGGGATCCACTCGATGAAGTAGCTGCTGTTCTTGTTCTGCACTTTGAGCATCTCCTGCTCCACCTCCTTCATGGAGACGCGGCCACGAAACATGGCAGCAACGGTGAGATAACGGCCGTGCCGCGGGTCGCAGGCTGCCATCATGTTCTTGGCATCAAACATCTGCTGGATGAGCTGGGACACAGTGAGGGCAGCGTACTGCTGGCTGCCTCGGCTGGTGAGCGGAGCGAAACCAAGGATGAAGAAATGCAGCCTGGGGAAGGGAATCATGTTGACTGCCAGCTTCCTCAGGTCAGCGTTGAGCTGACCAGGGAAGCGCAGGCAGGTGGTGACTCCGCTCATGGTGGCAGAGACCAGGTGGTTGAGGTCACCGTAGGTGGGTGTGGTGAGCTTAAGGGTGCGGAAGCAGATGTCGTATAGGGCCTCGTTGTCAATGCAGAACGTCTCGTCTGTGTTTTCCACAAGCTGGTGGACGGATAGGGTGGCGTTATAGGGCTCTATCACCACATCTGACACCTTGGGAGACGGTACCACGCTGAAAGTGTTCATGATCCGGTCCGGGTACTCCTCTCTGACTTTACCAACAAGCAGAGTGCCCAGGCCTGATCCGGTTCCTCCTCCCAGGGAGTGGGTGAGCTGGAAACCCTGGAGGCAATCACAGTTCTCTGCCTCCTTCCTCAACACATCAAGGACGGCATCCACCAGCTCTGCTCCCTCTGTGTAGTGGCCCTTTGCCCAGTTGTTACCAGCACCAGTCTGACCAAACACAAAGTTATCTGGTCTGAAGATCTGACCAAAAGGACTAGATCTCACAGAGTCCATGGTGCCTGGTTCCAAATCCACCAGCACAGCACGAGGAACATACTTGCCACTTGTTGCTTCGTTGAAATAGACGTTGATTCTTTCCAGTTGTAGATTGCTGTCCCCATGGTATGTCCCAGTGGGGTCGATGCCATGTTCATCACTTATGACCTCCCAAAACTTGGATCCAATCTGGTTGCCGCACTGGCCGGCCTGTACGCTGAGGATCTCCCTCATTTCGTTAAAAGGATTCCGGATAAAACCTTATGAAGGATCAGACTAGTAAATCTTTACTCCTACTTGCATCTCAAATCATAATACACTCTTCAAAGTAATATAGTGCATGAAGAAACTTTGAATCCCTTATATATGCTAACAACCGCTTGTCTGACGTCACACATAACACAAACTATTGCCAACCAATGTCGTTTTCCGTATGCGTGTCCTGATTTTGCCATTGTACTGTATGCCCATGGCATGCTCGCTGGCACTGCGAGAAACTTTCACATAATCTTCCCTCGTTAGTCTGTGATTTAAGTTGGTATTTAAAGCTTTTATATATATATACTTATTATATCGTAGTCTAGTCATCCTGCCTGTTCCCACTTCCCTTGTACTGAAATCCCTTGTCACTGCTAACCCTACCAGTTTGTTCGTTAGGTAAGGCGTAGACTAGGACTGTCAAATAAAAATAAGTCGCACACTACACCTCCATATGCAGTAAAGGGTGCATATGGAGCCGGGCAGTGAAACGTTCTTTATCCAAAATGTCTGTTGAAAAAAAAAAAACGAGATCTAATGATGAATAATTAGACCTCTATCTACCTATTGCGGATATATATATACAGTAGGTTTGAAATTTACATTGACCATTCACGTTCTGTCATTATTGCAGCTCCCTGCTGCTGAAACGCCTCCTCTCTGGCTTTGACCTCGTCTACTACTAATCTTCATCTTCCTCCGCGTCCTCGCCATCATCCTCAGCACTGGCATCCTGGTATTGTTGGTACTCTGACACCAGGTCGTTCATGTTGCTCTCAGCCTCAGTGAACTCCATCTCGTCCATGCCCTCGCCGGTATACCAGTGAAGGTAAGCCTTACGGCGGAACATGGCCGTGAACTGCTCCGAGATACGCTTGAACAGCTCCTGGATGGCTGTGCTGTTGCCGATGAAGGTGGAAGACATCTTGAGGCCGCGGGGTGGGATGTCGCACACGGCCGTCTTAGCGTTGTTGGGGATCCACTCGATGAAGTAGCTGCTGTTCTTGTTTTGCACTCTGAGCATCTCCTGCTCCACCTCCTTCATGGAGATGCGGCCGCGGAACATGGTAGCAACGGTGAGATAGCGGCCGTGCCGCGGGTCGCAGGCTGCCATCATGTTCTTGGCATCAAACATCTGCTGGATGAGCTGAGGCACAGTGAGGGCGGCGTACTGCTGGCTGCCTCGGCTGGTGAGCGGAGCGAAACCAAGGATGAAGAAATGCAGCCTGGGGAAGGGAATCATGTTTACTGCCAACTTCCTCAGGTCGGCATTGAGCTGACCAGGGAAGCGCAGGCAGGTGGTGACTCCGCTCATGGTGGCAGAGACCAGGTGGTTGAGGTCACCGTAGGTGGGTGTGGTGAGCTTAAGGGTGCGGAAGCAGATGTCGTATAGAGCCTCGTTGTCAATGCAGAACGTTTCATCTGTATACTCCACAAGCTGGTGGACGGATAGGGTGGCGTTATAGGGCTCTATCACCACATCCGACACCTTGGGAGACGGTACCACGCTGAAAGTGTTCATGATTCTGTCCGGGTACTCCTCTCTGACTTTGCCAATGAGCAGAGTGCCCAGGCCTGATCCGGTTCCTCCTCCTAGGGAGTGGTTGAGCTGGAAACCTTGGAGACAGTCACAGTTCTCTGCCTCCTTCCTCAACACATCAAGGACGGCATCCACCAGCTCTGCTCCTTCTGTGTAGTGGCCCTTTGCCCAGTTGTTACCAGCACCAGTCTGACCAAACACAAAGTTATCTGGTCTGAAGATCTGACCAAAGGGACTAGACCTCACAGAGTCCATGGTGCCTGGTTCCAAATCCACAAGCACAGCACGAGGAACATACTTGCCACTTGTTGCTTCGTTGAAATAGACGTTGATTCTTTCCAGTTGTAGATCACTGTCCCCACGGTATGTCCCAGTGGGGTCGATGCCATGTTCATCACTTATGACCTCCCAAAACTTTGATCCAATTTGGTTGCCGCACTGGCCGGCCTGTACGCTGACAATCTCTCTCATCTTGTTCAAATAATTCTGGATAAAACCTTATGATGAATCAAAGCGGTGAAAACTCTGCGTGTGTTGCTTTTGTATCTGTACTCCTACTTGTTATCCACTCTTTAAAGTAAATTAATGCATTAAGAAACATTCAATCCCAATCTCTTATATTAGCTGACAACCTCTTGTTTGATGTCACACACAACACAAACCATTGCCATGCCAACCAATGCCATTTTCCTTCATGCATGTTCTGAATTCGCCGTTATACTGTACAAATTC
This sequence comes from Nannobrachium achirus, assembly GCF_963921795.1. Lineage (NCBI taxonomy): Eukaryota > Metazoa > Chordata > Actinopteri > Myctophiformes > Myctophidae > Nannobrachium > Nannobrachium achirus. The sequence goes on along the minus strand of NC_137821.1, from coordinate 52,339,462 downwards.
TGCCCAAAAAACACGCAAATCGGTACACACTTGCTCTACACTCATGTCATCAACATGGATCTGTCCCATATAGCACCACCATCAGGCCGATTTTTTCAACACATTTTTGGACACTCCTCCTACAGATTTTGCCCTAAAATCACGCAAATCGGTACATAGTATGTCTACACTCATCTCATCAACATGGATCTGTCCCAAATAGCGCCACCTTCAGGCCGATTTTTAAAACACATTTTTGGCCACTACTCCTACAGATTTTGCCCTAAAATCACGCAAATCGCTACACAGTATGTCTACACTCATGTCATCAACATGGATCTGTCCCATATAGCGCCACCATCAGGCCGATTTTTTCAACACATTTTTGGACACTGCTCCTACAGATTTTGCCCTAAAATCACGCAAATCGGTACATAGTATGTCTACACTCATCTCATCAACATGGATCTGTCCCAAATAGCGCCACCATCAGGCCAATTTTTTCAAACAAATTCTTTGGACACTGCTCCTACACATTTTGGCCTAAAATCACGCTGGTCCGTTAGGGAGGGCGTAGACTACGGCTGTCAAAAAGGAGAACGGATATTCAAAGATTCCCTTTGGGAAAGGAAACTCGCACACTACACTCCGAAGGTCAGCACCTCACCAAACCTTTGGTGTGCATTACCGTTCCTGCTACAAAGATTCCTTTGAACATTCCTTTGACAAAGTCAATATGGAAATGTATTCCTCCCACTGCTCGCCACTGCTGCTGTACTCTACTTTCTCACCTTTCAGTGAGGAGCCACCCACAGACTCGAGGAGCAGTTCCTAAGTACTTGTCAAAGTACTTCTCCAGAGGGTAACCGGTCACTTCGCCACAAATCCAACTCGCCAAATTGTCCACGCTCATTGGGCAGGCTTGTCAATGCTCCTGGATTCGCCAGGATGATTGACAATTACATCTACTATGTTAAATATTTTCTGGGGGAGGACCCCCAGATGAGAAGTCATTATTAAGGATGTCTTACTTTGCTTCAGTCATCAAATTTGTACACCTACATTTGCAATTTTAAGGCTGAAATTGTACCCATGCTAGTAAAGCAAGCCTGATAAAAGTATCAAACATGCACAAAATTCAACAGAACACAGGAAAATATATCTGTTAAAGAGGTGGTGCCATGATTTTTACCCCCTCTAAAACATGATTATCAGGTATTATGATTATACTAGGAGGAAGATTTTTTCCAAAAAAGTATACAGAAAGAGTTAAAATTGGGTTTTTATGTGGCCACACCCCCAGTTCATTAAGTATGCATGGATGTCATGGTGGGTGGTGACCCAGCTGAAGTTAGCCACACCCCACAGTGTTGGGTGAATGGTAATTAGGGGAGGAGTTGATTCTGTGATGTAAAAGTATCTTTTTTTTAACTGACACTTTTGACCACAAGGTGGCAGCCTCCAAGAGAAAACAAACAAATACCAAGAGAATACATAATTGCTCATAAAAACCACACCAGGGGGTCCAATGATGTACTTTCAACCTCCTAGACACATGAAAAACAGAAAAAGTACAAAACTATGGCACCACCTCTTTAAGAAGTTTGGGGGGAGGACCACCAGACCCCTGTTGGGGAGTTCCGTGTACCCCCTAAAAAATAAATCTCCTGTATTCTCCTGGACTGACAGTCCAATGTTGACAACCCTGCTCATTGGCGAGGTGTCCTAGCAAGTTGATTTGGCGAGTTGGATTTTTGGCGAAGTGACTGGTATTCCTCCAGAGTAAGGGGATGCTCATATAGGTACTCCACGAGAGGGAGTTCCTCGGAACCAAATGGACCCCAACGGATACATTTTTAGTTCCATTTGATCACTCTCTGAGTTCATTTTACTTTGGTTTTACAATATAAGTTAAATAGAAATGCCATTAAATGGGGATGCGTAGCCTAATGCATATCAAACTGGGGGTACTTGAAATTAAAATGCTTAAGAATCACTGCTAGAGTCGTAAAAACGTATGGGTGTCCGCAGGCTAAGTGTCAATGTGGGTGTCCTTGACTTTTGCTCTACCAAAATAGCCTATTAGTCTTTTTTTTGTTGTTGCTGTTTTTTTTGTTTTTTTTTTTTTGTTCATAACAGAATCAATGTCTTATGGTCATGAAAACCGTAAATCAGAAATCTCTATGAGGAAGACACCACAAATTGGCCGTCACTTCTATGCCTGAAGAGTGACAGGACACTGCAGGGAGACATGGGGAATGCCTAACCCTAACCCTAACCTGCGAATCTCTGTCAGGATGCATTAGAGTCTCTAATGCATCCTGAGGTTGAGGTGCATGCCACATATATAGGCTCTAATGATTAGAGCCTATATAGGTGGCATGCGCCTCAACCCCTAGGCCTTCTGTGTGTGTGTGTGTGTGTGTGTGTGTGTGTGTGTGTGTGTGTGTGTGTGTGTGTGTGTGTGTGTGTGTGTGTGTGTGTGTGTGTGTGTGTGTGTGTGTGTGTGTGTGTGTGTGTGTGTGTGTGTGTGTGTGTGTGTGTGTGTGTGTGTGTGTGTGTGAGAGAGAGAGAGAGAAAGAGAGTTGTGGTGTTTTTATCAATGGTACACACCAGACATCACGTCTCCGTCGGGTGGAAACCTCATATGTACAAAACGAGACTTTTCAGGAATCAAGTTAAAATATGGAGATAAGAGGTTTCTGCCCAGAAGCTAACATTAAGGTGTGTCAGTGTCCAGTGTCCACCCCATAAGGCACCGCACCCGTATTCCCCACCCACCCGGTCAGCCTTGCAGCAGCGTGGGCTGGGCTGGGCAGGGCGGGTGTGCAACTGTGCATAATGGACAATGTATGTGAGGCTTGACAAACTAGTAAAGCAGGTGTCACAAAAACATCCACTGCACCTCGAGTCGCATGAGTCATGAATGAACAGATATGAAAGGTTATGCAATATACAGTAGGAAAAAAAGCGCAATTCCAGTCCAAGTTTAACCACTAAGCATTAAGGTTTAACCACTATAAATAAAGTTTGATTTGATTTGATTTGATTTGAACCACTTAAACCCAATAATTATGGTTGAGTGATCCTCTGGGCTCTATAGCCTACTAGTGAATATTTTGTTTGATTGATTGATTGATTGATTGATTGATTACTTAAAGGGATATTTCACTTTCAAACGATTCTTTGGGAACATTTTAAAAATGAAATACAATAAAAGATGATTAAAAATAAATGAAAAGGGTTATCAAAAAAACACTGCCTGCTCACGTAGGCCTATTCGGAGGGTAGTCACCAGAAAAAAATAATGTTTTTCTTTTTATGAATCTATCATGGTTAATATGAAGTTTGAAGTTACAATGGGTTTGTATGGGGCCCTCCTCCTGGAGGAGGACTGATAACATAAAATATCTGTTCAGGGTGTTCATAAAAGCCTTATTATTAAACCAAATGACCAAAAGTTTTTAAGTGAAATATCCCTTTAATATTTTGCAAATACAAGCACAGGAAAGCAGTAGGCCTATAATAGCCTACAAGGTCTTGTAGGATTTAAAACCAAAACCAAGATAGCATATGGCTAGTTTACGTTGGAGTTTAATAAGAACTGTTTTTTCATTGTGTGGAAAACTCACAACAAGCCTGTCAATCTGCTATTTTATTGTGTGGTTAATTTGACCACTTCAAGCCTATACTTAGTTAAGTGTAGTCCCCCGGGGGTCTACACTAGTCTGCCTTCTATTTTAGCTCTGCACTAAAAATATCTTCTCTGAAAATGCAGAATGTTTGCCACTGGTGAGTGTACAATAGATGACAGTAACCTACATTAATCTAGTTGTTGTTGCCCTAGCCTCGGAAACCCAGACTTTTGTTGCCCTAATATTTCTTATACGCCTACTACTACTACTAGGCTACATACTACCAGTAAGACTCCCTAATCGGGAGATAAGCGACCGTAGGTGGCTTATCTCCACAAATAGGGCAAAAAATTGTTTTTCCAGAATCTTCCTGATCCATGTTGATGACATGAGTGTAGACATGCTGTGTAGTGATATTCGTGATTTTAGGGCAAAAACTGTAGGAGCAGTGTCCAAAAATGTGTTTTAAAAATCGGCCTGAAGGTGGCGCTACAATAGGGCCATGTGAGAAATGAGGGGTGGGGTCTCCGCGTTGCCTTGGCGGACGAATAGGTACCGGCCCGGCTCTCCCGGACGCTCCTAGCCTGAGTTACGGCATTTTATGTGCGCTGCAGTGGCAGGGGGTCCTCCACTGGGGGCGCCACCACTTTTGCATCCGTTCTGGAGCACCAGGAGTCGGTGGTCCCCGGGAATTCCCCGCGAGCAGCCCCGTTGGGGTGGTCATTTGGTCATTTTTGCACATTTGGTAATTTTTTTAAATCTGGGGGTCCCCCAGGGACGCTCCGGGGGTCCTTGGAGGTTGTAGTTTGGCAGGCAAGGAGTGTGTGTGTAAAATCTGGCATGGATCGGGTCAACGGGTGCGGAGATATAAGCAGGGAAAAAGTGTGACGTGTGAGCACATTTGGTCATTTTTTACATCTGGGGGTCCCCCAGGGACCTGGGGGTCCCTGGGGCTCCGGGGGTCCTTGGAGGTTGTAGTTTGGCAGTCAAGGAGTGTGTGTGCAAAATTTGGCATGGATGGGGGCAACGGTTGTGGAGATATGAGCAGGGCAAAAGTGTGACGGACGGACGGACTGACTGACTGATTGACTGACTCACCCACGGACAGCCGGTGGAGGTTTCTACAGTAAGTAGATCCCTACGGTCGCAACTACTATCACTGACTCACACGCACGCACGCACGCGCGCAAGCGCACACACGCGCGCGCACACACACACACACACACACACACACAGCAGCCTCTCTCTCTCTCTCTCTCTCTCTCTCTCTCTCTCTCTCTCCCTCCCTCCCTCAAAAATTTCGGGTTATTTTAAGGACCGGTTCGACTTGCCAGAGTGGAAGTGTATGCGCGCCCGGTGCGTGCGTGCGCGCGTGCGTGCGTGCGTGTGTGTGTGTGTGTGTGTGGGCTGGGTTTTTAGGGGGCGGGCCAGGTAGAGTAAGGAGTTAAACGGGGTTGGAGTCGTGTGTTGTTGGTAGCTGACTATACTCCATGTGGAAGAAGTAGCAGCACAACTTCTATAAGACGCACAGTTTGGCATTATAAGGATACTAGTTTGTTTATCTCTTCTTGGGTGTCCCTTCTTCCAAGCTGAAGCTGCAGCCTTGACCACTTGCAGTAGCCTACAGGAGGACTATAACTTTTACGCACCACGAGATTTCTTTCTTTTTTATTTTTTGTGTTTTATTCTACAACTCTTTTTGTAATAATTAACCAGCAATAACATTGCTACGCTTGGCGTGGGTTTGCCCATTGCCATGGAGAGGCGCGACACCGCGGAGTTTCCTCATCCATTCGTGCACGAGGTGAAGCTGACCACGGCGCAGAGGATCAGGGTGAGTTTCGTGCAGTGGTGGATATAGGCATATACAGAAATACTCTGTTACTGAATTGAAAATATGCCTACTTGAGTAAAAGTACGAAAGTATTGGCATCAACATAATAGAAGTACCAAAAGTAAAAGTAGCCTACGAAATGTTTTAAAATAGTAGATCGGCTGCTAGGTATAAAAAAAAAGTGGATTAATGCATGTGTTATAAATAGCCTATAATCATTTAGGCCCTATATCTGCAAAGTAACTAGTAACTACAGTGTTCAAATACATGTAGTGCAATAGCCTAAACGTATTGGAAATTTGAAATAGGCTACTCAAGTTAAGTGCTGAGTACAATACCTCAACATTGTATTACTTAAGTAAATCTACTCAGTTACTTTACGCCACAGCTAATCATGTAGGCCTACCCAAAATGTGCTGTGCTATTTTAAGGCGAGCGACACAGTCGGGTACAGTATGCTGAAGCATTACTCCCTTCAGAGCACAGAAGCTGTATATAGGCCTATATGTGTCCAGAGGAGGAACATTGGCTCGTTTGTATCATGGTTGAATATCTTTTAACCATCTTTGCCTTGGAGTCATGTTTGCCTGGCTGTGGCTGTCATCTAAAGGGCTTCTCTGTCTGGCACGTGTCCAGCAGACCCCATGCTGTGAGTCTTTGACATTGGCACGCCACGTGCTTTGCAAAGAAACAATAACAATGGTAGTTGGCAATAACAATGGTTTAAGGCTTTAAGCAGTTGAAGTCAAATAACAAGAACGATTTGAAGTATCTAGAGGTGGGTTCAAATTAAAGGAATATTACACACACATTTTGCACTTGGGACTGCAATCCTTTTTGTGCGTATATATCCTTTTGACAGATATGTACAAATATGGTAGGCCTATATGCATTTTTATCTATCTATCAATCAATCAAGACTGAAAAATATCTTTGCTACAGAAAGTAACACAAATATATAGTCCATGATACCCAGGGTAAAATACGTAAATAAAGTCTTATCTTGTCAAAAGTGTTTCTATAAATGTACCTTTACAGTTTATTGTATTGCATAATACTAGTATTGTATACCTATACTGCAACACAATGGCAACAAGCCCTCAGGGCTTTATCCTTTTAGGCTAGCATTATTATTGCAGAACTGTACCTTGATTGATTGATTGATTGATTGTTTAAATTGGGGTCACAATTATGACATAGTCGTCTAATCGCAATTATTTGAGATAATCGTAAAATAGCAGATCTATAAAATGTTTAAATATGTCATTTATCTGCCCTGTGCCGTTTGTGATTATGAAGCCTAAATGGCAAACGGAAATTAAGCTTGTATTCATATGTTCCAGTCTTCAATGCCAAAACCACAATAGACCGTTTGTCAGCCTTCTGATTGGTCCCTGAGACTCCCTGACTGGCCAACCAGAAAAAAACATTCACTTTTTGCTATCGGGGGTGGAGTTTGTGCAGTGGAGAATGTTGCTTCAGCCTTTCAAAAACTGTCCGCAGTGCGCGACACGGAGATCGGCCGGTACGGTGATAGCGACGGCAAGCGTCAAGCGATCTCGCTCATCATAACGAATAAGCTTCAACAAACTAGTTCACATGTACCTTATCAATGGTCTAAGAGTCACGATTGGGTACATATAATTTAAATGGGCAGAATTACGAAAAGCCAGCCTATTATGTGAGGAGAAACATTCTCTCTGTCCTCTTCCTAGTACCCAAGATGCAATGCGCTTCTCTTTCTATCTCTGATCCAGAGGATTAAACTAATTAAAACATTTATTTTTCGGGGGAAAACTACTGTTTTGCTATGTAATTACTGTACCTTTTTCTTCCCTTTTTATTAATATCACGTAGATGTGTTTTTTGTGGTACTTTATATAGCTGTAATGAGGCTATGAAGGGAAAAAAAATCGCATCCACTACCACTATAAAAGAATCTGCAAAGAGGATTCTGTCCCACTGGGATTAAACAAATTAAAACATATATTTTCGGGTAAATCCCCTGTTTTGCAATGTAACTACTGTACCTTTGTCTTCCCTTTTTATTAATATCACCTAGGTGTTTTTCCTTTGGTACTTTATATAGCTGTAATGAGGCTATGAAGGGAAAAAAAATCCCATCCGCTTCCACTATAAAAACAATCTGCCCAGGGTTAATGTCCCATCATAGTAACAGGGCAGAATGGGGCGGGATTTGCAAAAGGGTTTATTGAATCGCTAATCGCAATTATTTGTGTGGCAATTAATCGTCAGTTTAACCCATTTAGGCCTGAACACATTATGACGCAATATTTTATGCTTTAAATATAAAAAAAATAGCAGATATACAAGCTCACAGCGCGGCACCGAGTGCCGCGCTGCGAGCTTGTAGATCTGCTATTTTTGAAAAATCGTGAAAATTAGAATTTTGACCCGATTCTATAAGTGTCTTTTGAATCCTTCTAAGATTTTTGGAAAAAACCCATGTTTCTATGTCAGCAATCTGGCCAGCCATCGTCAAAGAAAAGGTCCTTTTCACTTGACTGGAGCTCAGTTAGTCTGTTCTGGAGAGACTACTATGTCAGTGGTTCTCAAACCTTTTCATGTGAAGGACCCCCAGAATTATATTTATTTGGCCACGGACCCCCATCTCAAAATATCTAGTTCCAGGGACCACCCAGAAGCAAAATCTGAGTTACAAACGTTCGCTTTAAAAATACATATATTCAAAGATTTGCACACATTTTCACGACTTTAAAAAAAATAGCAGATCTACAAGCTCACAGCGCGGCACTCGGTGCCGCGCTGTGAGCTTGTATATCTGCTATTTTTCACTGGTTAAAGCAGTCAATCATTCTAGGCCTAAATGGGGTTAAATGTGTAATCGTGACTGACAGCTCTAACCTCTGTACTGTTTCAAGCTGTTAACAAAGTATTCAATCAATCAGTTAATCAAAATAACACATGTTCTACAATACAGTGTTAATTTTGTCGACTAAGACTAAAAGACTACAATATTTTGATATTTTGTCGATAGGACTAGACTAAAAAACTATTTCAGAAGACTAAGACTAATATTTGTGTTATTCATAAGACTAAGACTAAATCTAAGTCTAAGAATAATGGCTGTAAAAATTAACACTGGTATAAACTGCAATGAAATTAAAGCCAAATACATATGTTATGTATGGTTTATTTTGTCCAAGTAACAGGCAGTAGAAGACTCTTACTAAGTTATATTTAGCCTAAAAAAACGTATCCTAAAAGATGAAGACTAAAAGTCTAAGACTAATCCCAAAAGACTAAGACTAAAATGTTTTGATGTTTAGTCGACTAAGACTAGACTAGACAAAAACAATTTCAGAAGACTAAGACTAAATCAAAATCTGCTGATAATCCCCGCGCAGGTGATGGTCCTGGGCAGCGTCCTCTTCCCGCTCCGCCTCGCCCTGGCCTCCCTCTGCTTCCTGGTCCTCTGGCCCCTGTCGCGGCTCCGCCTGGCCGGCCTGTCCGCGGAGGCGCGGCTGCGGCCCGTGGCGGGCTGGCGCGGCCGCCTGCTCCACCCGCCCGTCTGGCTGCTGAGCCGCGCCGCCTTCTTCTGCCTGGGCTTCCTGTGGGTGCGGGTGAAGGGGCGGCGCGCCGGCGTGCGCGAGGCGCCCGTGCTGGCGGTGGCGCCGCACAGCGGCTTCCTGGACATGCTGGTGCTGTGCCCCTCGCAGCTGGCCACCGTGGTGTCGCGCTCGGAGAACACCGCCATACCCGCCATCGGAGGTTGGTTCTGTTTGTTTGTTTGGTTGATCACTTAAAAGAGAATTTACCCGTTTAGACCTGGAACGCTTTATGACGCATTATGACTTAAACCATTATTATTGATTGAAGGCTTTATTAGAAGTTTGCATAGGAAAATGTACAGATTCATGACGGTACAGTTCACTGGTACAAGGTTCTTTAACTATTAAGTGAAAAGGACCTTTTCTTTGATGATGGCAAGCCAGATTGCTGACACAGAAACATAGGGTTTTCCAAAAATCGTAGAAGGATTCAAAAGACACTTATAGAATCGGGTCAAAATTCTAATTTTCATGATTTAAAAAGATAGCAGATCTACAAGCTCGCAGCGCGGCACTCGGTGCCACGCTGTGAGCTTGTATATCTGCTATTTTTCAATAGTTAAAGCATAAAATAATGCACAATAATGTGTACCCGTTCTAAATGGGTTAAAAAAATAGCAGATCTACAAGTTCGCAGGACGGCACCGAGTGCCGCGCCACGCTGCGGAATTTTGGGGGTCTGAGGTGATATGAGCTACAGTACGTGAGCTAGCCTACGTGTTGGCTAATTACGGACCTGAGAATTATGCCCAAATAAATTATGAAAAAATGATGGAAGGGCTCTCCCCAATGAGCCATGAACAAATAGACCAAGGTGAGACCAACGACAACTCTTGTGAAGCAGGGAGTGGATGTATGAGTCGAGGGTGACTCAAGCCTCAGTCATCGTTAGTTGTGTACCAGTGTCATGCTTAGGTTTGGGATCCCGGAACCGGAGGAATCGGTGGAACCGAAACGGGTTCCATCACATTGGGAAACGTTCCCGGAACCGGTTTAACACACTGTCAGAGCTGGTTATGTGGACTTCTCGTTTACCACTGTGTATACGATTGCTATAACACTTTTTAATTTCAAGGACCACCATAACTATTGAAGGTGTACAAATGGAACCAATTGCCATTTGTACACTCTCAGAGTTACAGTCGGTTTCATTTGGAACCCTCCTATAGGGCATCGTAGTGGGTGTGGTTTACTGGTAGCACTAAAAAAATCCCCCATTGATTTCCTCATAGACTTTCACGAAAATATTTATAACAATTATGTTAAGCCTAGAACAAAGCCATCCAGGATGTCAGTGAATCATGACCATGAAACCTTTGTTTCTGTGAAAAAAAAAAAAAAAAAAAAAGAATCGCTAAACAAAGGGTATTTGTTAACTCTATTACTGCCAGATGTTTTATTTATTTATCGGGTCTGGCACCAGCAAAAAGCGGCTTACCTTTGCGACGTTATAGTAGATAGATAGACATTCATTTATTTATTATTATTATTTATTTTTTTGATTGTGCAACATGCACTTTGGCAGACCAGGCAGCAGAGGGCGGCGTCATGCAAGAAATAATGTGAATTTGGCCGTTATGTGTTGCCATCCATTGAGACCAGTCTCTGGCCACAGAGCCACAGGGCCAGAGAAATCAACATGGAAGAGAATTGGTCTCCGTTGATGTTAACGCATAAGGGATTTTTTTAAGACCATCAGTGTGGGCGATGTGATTACAGTACACAGCGGCGCGACCCCTCATCAGCTTACGGACATCAACAAGGTAAACGAACGAACGGCCGTATTGGCGCGACGCGACACAGAGAATTGGGGCGAACGGGAACGTCCGTAGCAGTAAAACAGTTAAATGTAATATTTCAAATAATTAAATATTAAAATATGTTTTTATATACTGTAGGATCAAAGGCTGTATGGTCATGATTCACTGAGCTCCTGGATGGCTTGGTTCTAGGCTTAACACAATTCTTATAAATACTTTCGTAAAAGTCTATGGGGAAAATGAATGGGAGAGTTTTAGTGACGCCAGTAAACCACTTCCGCTGCGATGCTCTATAGGAATCGTTAAAATCCTAAAGGATCCCAACCCCTCAGTAAATAGCAGATCTACAAGCTCACAACACCTCACATTTGTGATGTGGTGTGAGCTTGTATATCTATACTTTTACCGTAGGCAACTCCAGCGTGCAACTAAGTATAAAGTCGCACACTGGTTGCTCACAAACTTGTCGATAGGCTATTGCCCGGTGCAACCGGAGGCTCCTCCCCTTCATGGAAAGTGAACGGGATGCGGCTGTTTCAGTTGCTCGTGTGTGACCCTAAGATAGAAGAGTGTGTGTGTGTGTGTGTGTTGCGTGCGTGCGTGCGTGCGTGCGCGTGTGTGCGTGCTTGCGTGCATGTGCGCGTGCGTGCGTGTGTGTGCGTACATTGATTGATGAGATTTTCACTCCTGACTGGGTGGGGCAGGGTTGTGGGTATCGCTATGTGGGGTGGGTTTTTATGTTTTGGGATATGGGGTGGGGAGCTCGTCCACATTTGCCCTGGGCGTGCGTTGAGAAGGGAGCAGTGCTTCCCCAGTTTGCTTTCATGTGAGTAGTCTGCCCGTTTAAAGGAGGCCAGGGTTTCATTTTAGCTGTGTGTGTGTGTGTGTTTCCAAGTGTGCGCGTGTGCGCGCGCAATGTCTGAGGGTGCGGTGTGGACCATTGTTTGGCACTGCCTTTTCTTTTCCTGCACTACCTCTGACATTCTTCGGAAACACTGTCAGACCACGCCACACACTTGCACAACAGTGAAACCAACGCAGATGAAATGAAACTTGGGGTTTTTATTCTGTCATCATCGGGCAGTGTATACTTCCTGCACATGCCAACACGTAATCTTATTAAGTCTCCAAGGCCACTCCCTCTGCCTGCTCCACCTTTCTTTACCAGACCAGGCACGTGCACACATAGACATCAAAGGGGGCTTAAGCCCCTGCCCTTTTATCCGTCTGTAAAAAGTTCCCTCTCCTGACCATGAATGCAGTTTTTGAGACGTGGTCACACCGTCTCCTATACGTGGCCGTGTGTGTGGGTATGTGTGTGTGTGTGCGTGTGTGTCTGTCTGTTTGTCTGTCTGTCTGTCTGTATGTAGCCTGCAATACCTTTTCTGACCACACATGTTAAGGGAGGGGCGCTGTTGTTCAGGGCAGGGGCAGGCACACTCACACTCACACACACGCGCACACACACACACACACACACACACACACACACACACACACACACACACACACACACACACACACACACACACACACACACACACACACACACACGCGCGCACACACACGCAGCCTCCACCGCTCAGTTCACACGTGTGTGATTTTACTATGGTGAAAGAAATGCAAATGCCCCCTTTCCAAGCCATACCTGAAGGCAGCATTCAAGATAATTGCCTTGTTCAAACTCTCCTGAACTTGAATGCAGCACCTTATGTTGAAATAATTGCCCTCTCTGAGTAGAAATCAAGCATCGGAAATAGCCGACCTCCAAGCTCACAACGCGAGCTTGGAGGTCTGCTATTTTCGATATTTTCACCAAAAGGCCATTTTAGAAACTTCAGCCCCTGCCCCTCTAACATTCTCTGCACGTCCCTGTTACCAGCCACCGAACGCATGACTCCTGTTGTGATCACATCACTCCCCATAAGGAATTGATTTCGAAATACATATTACTATTTATTAGGCTCTAAAATAGTCTAGCTATATCAAATACATCTCTGGTTAGAGACTTGGATAATGGCATCCTAGCCAAACCCAAAGTAAAATCTTGGTCTGGTGAGGGTGCATTACGGTGAGTGCATCAGTATAGTATAGAAAGGTATGTAGATGGTCACAGTTAATCTGGCGTATGAGAAGAAGCTTTTTCGCAATAATCATACACACCATTGCAAATGACCTGCTGGCTTGTTGTGTCAGATGTGGCTAGGCCATTAGTTGATAATAGCTATTTTCCACGTTCAGTTTAAGGTCACGTAATCAACATCGGATGAAAGTTGAAGTTACATCTAAATCTGTGTTTCTTAAACTATTTTCATTTTGTCCTCCATCTCCTTCTTGCGTTCTCCTCCTTTTTGTCGCTTTCTTGTCTCCTCCTTTTCGCCTCCTGTTATGAGGAGTAAAGGAGAAGTGAAATATTTGGTGTGGCGGTTTAGCAACTCTCCTCCCCTCTCCCTTGCTTTGTCTCCTCCGTATCGACTCCTTACATGAGGAGAGTAGCGGCGAATAGGCACGTGCACACACAGACATCAAAGGGGGCTTGAGCCCCTGCCCTTTTGTCCGTCTGTAAAAAGTGCCCTCTCCAGACCATGAATGCAGTTTTCACTATATGGTGAAAGAAATGCAAATGGGCTCTTTCCATGCCATACCTGAAGGCAGCATTCAAGAGAATTGCCATTTTTCTTCTTTTTCTTTTGCCTTTTCCAACCTCTCCTGAACTTGAATGCAGCATCTTATGTTGAAAGAATTGCCCTCTCTGTGTAGAAATGCCATGAGCCACATCTCCAGTATTGACTTGATTATGCTTAGTTCAGTGTGGTATCAAGTACGAAAATAGCGGTCGCAGCGCGGCGCGTTGTGAGCTTGGAGGTCTGCTATTTTCGATATTTTCACCAAAAGGCCCTTTTAGAAATGTCAGCCCCTGCCTCTCTAACATTCTCTGCACGTGCCTGGCGGTGACCTCCCTTGACCCTCTTGTGTCTCCCAGAGTTTCAGTACTTCCAGTTGGGTGACGAGGAGGTTAGAAAAAGGCAACAGAGATTGATTTGTTGGGGGACATGGGGGTAAACCATTAGTTGTGATTTGATATACACTCTCTGGCCATTTATATTTTATCGCCAGTGGTGGGGATGTTTTATCCGCTTCTGTTCAGACTGAATAAACAAACACAATTCTTCTATATACAAACATGGATTTATTTTTGGGAAATGTACACAGTTTCGTAATACAGTATGTTAAATAATATAAAATATATGTTTCTGTATTCAAAGCAATTTTTGTCATGCAAACAAGAATACAGCTTAAGTGATTAAGTCAAATTCCTCTATTTTTATTTTTGTTGTTATCTTTTTTTTTATCGAACCCTGGGAGCCCTCATTATCCTGTGAGAAATGCCAAACATACTTGATAATATCCATGACTGCGATCGGATGGCTGTTGGACTTGGTCAGTTAGGCGATATACTTTACTCCAGGGGTCTTCAACGTTTTCAGGCCAAGGACCCCTTAGTTGAGAGAGAGATGAAGCAGGGACCCCCACAACCTTTCCATATCGTTTCGGTGTTTGCCAGAACAATCATTAGGGTATTTTGGGTTCATGTCAATTTGTGTTTTCAGATATTTAACCACTTGAACCGTCAATACTTACACCAAACCTCTTTGCCGAAAATAGCCGATCTACAAGCTCAGCTGGTAGATCTGCTATTTTGGGCTAAAGTTCTCAGAATCTGCTTAAGACTCTGGCTAAAAAGGAGATTTTCCTTTTATCTTTCTATCACAAAAAGATTTGGAGGACCCCCTGTAGTAACTCTGAGGACCCCCTTGGGGTCCCGGACCCCCTGTTGAAGACCCTTTACTCCAGTCATCTATTTGTTCTATCATAACATTGAATTGTGGTCGAATCAAAATAACCTGGCAGTTGAAAGTATGGAGCTGCGTACTGCAACTGGCTGTCCACAAATAATAATCCCCCCCTGGCCCACGCCATTAAACTATGAGAGAGAACAAAATTCAAGAAAGTAAATGCGAGCCAGGAAGCCTCAAGATCAGTGGTGAAAAGTAACTAAGTACATTTACTTAAAGGAGTAGTTCACCACTTTTCAACCTGTCTTCATATAATAGGTCCTCACTAATGTTCATGATAAAATATCACAATTTTTTTCTACTCAGTCCAAGTCTCCTAGGAGAGCTGTGGGAAGTTCAGAATCCATAGTCTTGTGACATCATCATTTTCCCCAAAAAAAATTAATCAATATTTTTGAAAAAAATATTTAGATTTTTATTATCGCGAGAACAATGGCTTCCACTTTAAAATTGCAACTTTTCAGGAATAGAAAGCCTGCAGTTTCTATAAGCTGGATTGACAATTGATGATGTCACAAGACTATGGGTTTCTGACCTGCCCACAGCCCTCCTCTGAGGAAAAAAATAAATAAAAAATAAAAAAGCTATTTTTGAGTGAGGACCAATTATATGAACATAGGTTGAAAAGTGGTGCCCCTTTAACCCATTTAGGCCTAGAATTATTGAATGCTTTAACTATTGAAAAATAGCAGATATACAAGCTCGCAGCGCGGCACTCGG
The DNA here is from genome assembly GCF_963921795.1 of Nannobrachium achirus. Classification (NCBI taxonomy): domain Eukaryota; kingdom Metazoa; phylum Chordata; class Actinopteri; order Myctophiformes; family Myctophidae; genus Nannobrachium; species Nannobrachium achirus. The sequence goes on along the minus strand of NC_137821.1, from coordinate 52,324,084 downwards.
TGCCGCGCTGCGAGCTTGTAGATCTGCTATTTTTGAAAAAGTTGTGAAAATTTGTGCAAATCTTTGTATTTTTTAAAGTGAACGTTTGTAACTCAAATTTTGCTTCTGGGTGGTCCCTGGAACTAAATGTTTTGAGATGGGGGTCCGTCGCCAAATAAATATCATTTTGGGGGTCCTTCACATGAAAAGGTTTGAGAACCACTGACATAGTAGTCTCTCAAGAACAGACTAACTGAGCTCCAGTTAAGTGAAAAGGACCTTTTCTTTGACGACGGCTGGCCAGATTGCTGACATAGAAACATAGGTTTTTTTTTTTAAAACCTTAGAAGGATTCGAAAGACACTTATAGAATCGGGTCAAAATTCTAAATTTCACAATTTTTCAAAAATAGCAGATCTACAAGCTTGTGAGCTGTGAGCTTGTATATCTGCTATCTTTCAATAGTTAAAGCATAAAATAATGATACACAATAATGTGTACCCGTTCTAAATGAGTTTTTGTACAATTTTGGGGTTATTTTGAGGTATTTGTACTTTACTTGAATATGTCCAATTTCCAGTACTTTTACTTCTACTCCTCTGCATCTCAAATCCAAATATTGTACTTTTACTCCACTACAATGTTTTGAAAACTTTAGTTACTAGTTACTTTGTAAACATAAATTATAATATTATAAAACATACATAAACCACTTTATTTTATACCTCGGCTATTTGAAAATATCTACAGTACAAGCGTTGTGAGCTTCTAGATTGGCAATTTTCAAAACATTTTGTACTTTTACTTTTGGTACTTTAAGTCTATTTTGATGCCAATACTTTCGTACTTTTACTCAAGTACATTTTGCATCCCAGACTTTTACTTGCAACGGAATATATATATATTGCAGTATTGATACTTTTACTTAAGTAAAACATGTGAGTTATTTTTCCACCACTGCTCAAGATAAACAAACGAGTGACTCACTCTTCACTCTCGGCTGCAGAGGCGTCAATTGGGTATGGCAAGCTATGGCAGCTGCCATACCTTGGCTACAGGGGGAAATAATAAAATGTACTTTTCATTGT